>NC_047085.1:296647268-297306677 GCF_902459505.1 Geotrypetes seraphini | reverse complement strand
GTATTACAATTAGTACTATTATGGGGGTAGAGGCAGAGATTGGGTGTTGATGGGCGGGGTCTGGTCCATGACTTAGCCCAGTGTTCAACTGCCAGTCTGTGGACCGGTGCCGGTCCACAAAATAATTATTTTATTTCCGCCGGTCCATAGGTGTCAAAAGGTTGAAGAGCATTGCTCTAGACAACTGCCTAGTCATGTCTAATGTTTTGGGTGCCAGATCCCTGCCCTTACAGCCATGCTTTCACCCGGGCCTGCCACTGGCATGTTCAGCAACAGCTACTATATAAACAATGAGAAAGGTCTGTTCACCAGCTTCCAGGTCCTGAACGGGAAGATTTTATAGCTGCTTTCACTGCTCCGGAACTGGCAGCTGATGTTGACAGTGGCTGACCTGAAGTGAGGGGCAAAGATTTCTGGCAAGACGACTTTCTTCCTATCCTTTCCTTCCCCCACATCCTTTTTTGTATATTTTGATGGAGGTGGGGGCTTCCTTCATCCCCCCCCCAGCTTTTAAACCTGTCTGTGCTTTCCAAGAGAGACCCTGTGAAGTGATCTTGCAGAGCTGCCAAGTTATCCAGTTCTAGAAGGGAGATTTTGTGGCCAGTTCTGGATATGAACTTAATTCCCAAAGCAGTCGTTCTACCCACTGAAATCAGGTCCCCTAGCATAAGGATAGCATTCTCAGACTTCCAGGCCTGGCCTAAACTCTCTCTCCCAGAACTAAGCAGTTTGCCTTTGCCAAGAACCAGCTGTATGGAGGAAGTCCAATTGTGGAAACTAAGCCTATGGCAAAGAGAGGAAGAACCAGCACAGTACCTGTGACCTTTCAGTAGAAGAGGCCTTCTAAGTGTGTGTGTGTGTGTGTGGGGGGGTGGGGGGGGAATTCATGGAGAAGAAGCACTGTGTGGTGTTAGGCTGCAGCAGCACTGCACCTATTTCTATGTTCTTGCAGATCCTGTGTACTGGTGGCTCTCAACCCAAGACCCAATGGTAGTTGCTAGAGAGTGACATGGTGACAAAATTAATCACCGTTCCCATCCCCGAAGAAAACCGTGGGAAACTATCCCCATACCATTCTTTAAGGAGAGAGGGAAGAATCGGAGTATGAATGAACACAACCCCTGACCCTCAAGCCTTGCATTAAAGAATGCTGGTGTAGAAGAACTGAGGTTGAGATAGACGCTAAAGAATGGCACAGGATGGTTTCCCATGGTTATCCGCAGGGATGGGAACAGTGATGAACTCTGTCACCTAGAGTTGCTTATTGTTACCAGTCCCCAGAAGGCACTACAAGTTAGGGTTCTTGCTGGGTCTTTTGACATTAGGTAACTTTTTTTTTTTTAATTGTAATCTGCTTTGTTGGATAAAAGTGAGCTATAAATACTGGTGTAAATTGGGTTAAATTACACAGCAATGGAGGGGCAGCTATTTGACCCATTTGGGTCAAGATGTCGGTATGAAGCTGTCACGTGTTTATCTTTGTAAACATGACTGAAGGGATAGGCAAGGGGGTCAGTCTGCAGCAGCTCCGCAATTTCAAGAAGCTTTGGGGCCATGTATTTATATTTATTTTTAAGGAACAAATTTTTGCTGTCAGTTTAACTCGAGGCAATTGTTATTTCTACCTAGGCCTTTTTTATGCAAAATTGGCAATACTATAAAACAGAATGAATGAGAGAACTCTTTTCCCGCTTTCAAGCACTGTGAGAGCCTACCCACCTGACCAGAAGTTCAACATCACCAGTTTAAATTGCAGGTTTTAGAAAACTAGTTTCCCTCCCTCCATTGCACCCCCCCAGGGCCATTTGGCCTTTATCTAATTTAATCTTCCATTTGTGAGTCGCACAAACCTATTCAAGCTCAAGGCGACAGATCATCATGCTTCTATGTTTCAATACATTTTACTATATTTTTGCAGTCTACAACACTTTAGAAAAAGCACAATAATTCTGAGGTTCTCATAGCCTAATCTTTTTTTTTTTTTTAAACTTTATTAATTTTTCAAAACTAACACAAAGTGCCAGGAATTATACAGACATTAATAATCAAAATAAGCACTTATATTCAATCAGTAACAATGCAGAAAAAAAATATCCCTCCCCTCCCATCCAACATATTTAATCAAAGAATAAACCAAAAATCCCCCCCCCACCCTATCCTGGATGTGAATAAAAATAAACAAAAATTAAAACAAAGGACAACTTTAATGAATTAACAAAGGATGTTACGTGCCCCAAACCAATTTAAATAAATTGATATGCTCCAACATATCAGTATTCATCTTTTCATATCTATAGCCTAAACATAAACTTACCCACCAAAAAGGAAAATTAAGGCGGTCACAATAACCTAATCTTATACTTTAGATCTGATACTACCATGTGGCCTTCTCTTAGTCATAAGAGGCTACTATACACACAGGTGCCAGCACTGTGGGTGCAGTGAGTGTTAAGAAGTGGAGCAGTAGTAGCCTAATGGTTAGAGCAGCATGCTTGACATCCAGGGGTGCCTGGTCCAAATTTCACTGCTGCTGCTGCTGCTGCTACTTGTGATCTTGGGCAAGCCATTTAATCCTTCATTGCCAAGGAAATACCTACTATACCTGAATATAACATAACTGCGAACAAATCCAAATTAATAATATTGAGTAAGCTCATTGTATCCAGAGAAAGGAAATAATTTGTCTTCCGTTTAGCATCCCACCCCCTAATATTTTTAAAAAAGTTAGAGTAAAGTTAAGGATGAAAGGGCAGAAGAGGGAGTCGGAACTGAACACCACTTTATTATTTGATTTCTTCCTTTTAGCTCTGTGCCACACACTGTGCAAACTGAAAATATTTCTATGAGGGCTCCTGCATGCTAGACCTGGCCAGGGATCACATAACATAACATTTTTTTAATTGTAATCTGCTTTGTTGGATAAAAGTGAGCTATAAATACTGGTGTAAATTGGGTTAAATTACACAGCAATGGAGGGGGAGCTATTTGACCCATTTGGGTCAAGATGTCGGTATGAAGCTGTCACGTGTTTATCTTTGTAAACATGACTGAAGGGATAGGCAAGGGGGTCAGTCTGCAGCAGCTCCGCAATTTCAAGAAGCTTTGGGGCCATGTATTTATATTTATTTCTAAGGAACAAATTTTATTTTTGTATACCGCCACAGTCAAAAGAATTCTAGGCGGTTTACACAAGAGAGAAAAACTGGACAATCAGCAAAGTACAATATTAAAATGAGAATATAGCATATTAACTAAAAAGACAATAAAAATTTAAGTAAAAGCGGTAAAATTATTATATTAGGAATAAAAACATCGAATTAAGAGATAAATTTATCAAATAATACTGTCTTAATTTCTTTTTGGAAGGCGCCGTAAGATAACATGGCTCCGCTAATAACTGACCTCTTTAGTTTTGGTCTTCTCTCTCTGAGGAATTTGTTAAATTCCCCTACCTGTAACAAAAATAAGACACCCGACGCACAATCCTCTCATATGCAAAGGAAGCAGCAACTTGTAGCCAGCAGATTTAGGACACCGATGGGGGAGACCCAACCCTCAGGAAATTCACAACTAGGCTGCATGCAAGCACAGATCTAGGGCTTCCAGGGCACCAAACAAATTCATTACAACTAGTAGCAGAATGCTCTCTCTTTATGCAGGGAGCAGTTGGAGGAAGTACAATGCAGTCGTTTTGAATTTACAACTCCCCCACCCCCCTCACACACAAGCTCATCATGTATGTGCCAAGGGTGAGGTGGGAATGGGGGCAGAGAATGAGATGTGTGGGCATCACTTCTAAAGGAATTAATAACACCCATCATATATCAGCTTACTGGCTGCGATGTGCCAGGCTCCCAGCCAGCTGCACAGAAAAAAAAAGAGGAACAGAGAGAAAGCTACTTGTTTTTTTGCATTCTGGCCTCTTACCTGTAGCTGAGCTGGGACCGATGGGCATCGAGAGACTGCGCTGGAACCCAGTCAAATGCAACTCTGAGGAGGGGGCTGCCCAGCTTCTTGCCTCTTCCTCTGATGGCACCGACATCCTCCACCTGAGAGTCAAACAGAGAGAGAGAAAGAGAGAGAGAGAAAGTGCAGCCCCTACTAAAGGAATCAAAGTCAGAGAAGAGGTCTTCAGCTGAGCAAAAGAAGTCCGAAAAAAATTGCAGCTTCTATAGACAGGACCAGTGAGACAAGAGCCTACAGATCTTATGAGAGAGTAAGGAAGGCGAAGAGACCCCAGATCCTAAAGGGAAGGGGGGGGGGGGGAGACAGAAAATTACAGTCTGCTCTGCACTCTGCCCAAGTCAAAATTTTGCCCAAGTCCCAAACACCCAGAACAAGACCATTTAGACATGGGAGGGGGACAGAGTGCAGAACGGAGAGGACGAGACTGTGGCTCTTCCTCTGAGAGAGTGAAGGTGCCGGTCCTCAAAGGAGAGAGGCAACAAAATAATAAGAATTCAGACGACAGACAGTCGCGGCTGCTCTTCCTGGGAGAGGGAGCGAGTGAGAGGGAGATTCGTGCTGCCCCTGCGAGAGCCCCGGGTGGGCCACTCCCAGGGACAGCCCGCCCGCCCTCTCTCTCTTGTCAGCCCTGGGCTATAGGCACTGTGCCAGCCTGCCAGGCTTCCCTTTACGAGGCTTTGCTTTATGAGGCTTCTCGGGTTGGCTCTGCAGCGGGACTTCTGAAGGCCAGGCACGCTCCCCTTCCCCCTCTTTTGTGGCTAAAGGAAAATCGCTTAATGACCCGATCTCCTCCTTCAAAACAAATAAAAGAGCTTCGTTCATGACAGGTTCAAACTTCACAGGCACGGTGATGCCCTTTGTGAATTCTTCGCATGTACGTTCAACTGTTCAGAGAGCAGAGGTTTTGGTACAAGGATTTACGGCACTAACCTACATTTTTAAAAAGTTTTTTTCACAATACAGAATGTGAAAAAGATTCCAAATGGATTAAAAAATAAATAAATAAATAAAGGCTGGATCATCCCTGACATCCATTTTACTTTTGGAAAGTGTTGACATTAAACGAGCCCAGCCCACCTACGTTTATTGCTTAGGGCTGGGGGGCTCCTTTGCCTTCCACCCCTGTTCTCAATTTTTTTTCTCTCCAGTAGAGTCAACGAACAGGGCGGATCCCCATCTAAAGATCTCTTCCTGCACAAAGAAGGAAGCAAGCTGCCAGTTTTGTCCGGAAATGTAAACACGTTTCTTTCTTTTTTTAAAATTAGTTTTCAGGTGGTGTCTGCTTTTATTTCCCTTGCTTTTGTCAAAACTTACAGCTGCATACTGGAGTTACAGGTGTGTGCAGATGCTGTTTGACCGAAGCAGGGGATAACCATTGCACACAGTTTATCAGACCGTCTTCCCTTTCCTCCAATATAATCTTAAAAACCGCAAACAGGACCAGCCCAGTCATTTAGCAAGACTAGGCAGTCATCTGCGGTAACAGCAAAGAGCAGGTGCCCTCAAAGCAAAACAATAAAATTTTGATAGCCAAACAAAACACAAAAAACATCAACGACCAATTTCAAATAGCCCATTTATCTGGGTAAATTACTTTTTAAAAATTGCCTTATTTGTGTGTAATATATTAAGCAGGGTGATGGGGGGGGGGGGCGGAGAGGGATATTAGGGATAGAGAATGTCATGGGGACAAAGGGCTAGCCAATTGTATGCCGATCGGTTTGCGACCCAATTTCCCTCCGGCCTGATTCACTAACCTCTCCTGTGATCTGCTTCCTATCCGCACATGCAAATGAGTGGAACGGCATGCAAAGTAGGCAGGGACCCGATTCACAAGACAAATGTCGCGATTTGACTGGGCTGCCTGATCAACCCAAGAAGTGACTGCTGGGGACCAACCGCAAACATCCTTTCCGACTCCCTTGCTGCCCTGAATCTCTCCTTCCTGCCTCCCTGCTGTCCCCTCAATTGCTGCCCGAATCTCTCTTGCCTGCCGCACTGCGAGCCTATGGTTTTAACCCGTGAGTTTACAGCGGGTTAAAACCACGGGCTCGCTGGGCTATAAAAGTCAGCTCTGCCGGTGCTGTGTTTGAGAAGGGCTGGCTTGAGAGCAGGAGAGTCGGAGCCCGAGAAAAAAAAAACGGGAAAGCAGATGGTCTGCACATGCGTCAGGATCGCACACTAGCGATCCGTGCGGGCAGAGGGGGGAATTCCTCCGATCGCCCTCATTAGAATTTTTGGATGTTGGGAATTGGTCGGGCATGCTGGAATCGGCCACAGAAGTCAAGGTTAGTGAATCTAGCCCAAAGTTTGTCTCTGTCCGATCCTCACAGGTTCTGTCCCTGCAGGATCCATCTCTGTCCATCCCCACCCCCCTCTGTCCTCATTTGTATAAGCCTTAAATACTTATGATTTTATATTTAAATCTTTTTATTAAAGTATAAAAAGGGACAATATTCTGTACAACTGTTTATAAATCACAAATAGAGCCTTCCATTTCAACATGATTTTAGTACAACCTTCCCAAAGATAGTTGTCTATTCTTTTTACCTCATCTAGGAAGGGAGTAGAAGAGAACCTAAACTGTGGAGTGGATAAACAGGAAAATAAGTGGTTATTAAATGTTGGAAATGCTTGTTGATGCAATGATGGATGAATCTGTTGCTGTAATTGTAAGATGCTTGAGCAGTTGGGCACATGATGGAAGGATGTTGCAGATGGGAGGAGTCTGATCAGCAGACAAGACTTGTTGCTACATCAAAGGCAGAAAAGACACAAATGATGTCATTTAACAGTAGTTCATTTAAATTCAAAAGCAGCTTCTGCAGGTTTGTTAAATCACTGAATTCAGCTGCCAAGTGTCTAGAGCAGGGGTGTCAAAGTCCCTCCTCGAGGGCCACAATCCAGTCGGGTTTTCAGGATTTTCCCAATGAATATGCATGAGATCTATTTGCATGCACTACTTTCATTGTAGAGCATCCTAAACTGAAAAACACCAGACATGGGAACAAACCAAAAGAAAAATGTGTAAGGTTCAAATTTAATAGAGACAGAGAGGGCAAGAGGGTAAGTGTCTCTATTACCTGACCTTCTCCTTGTCTAACAGAGTTCTAGGATGTATAGCGGTTCTCAAACCTGTCATGGAGGATCACCAGTCAGCCAGGTTTTCAGGATATCTCTATTGAATATGCATGAAACCGATGTGCATGCCTGTCATCTACATTATATGCACGTCTGTCTCATGCATATTCATTAGAGATATCCTGAAAACCCAATTAGTTGGAGGTCCCCAGGACAGGGTTGAGAACCACTGGTTTAGAGCATAACCTACCTAATACACATCTATTGTATCCCAAATGTTGTACTGCAATGGACTATTTAATCTATGTCCATCTTCAGCCCAATCTGTCTTGCAGCACTCAGTTTAGCGAGACCCTTATCCTTCTGCGATATCAGAGTTTCCACTTGTTCAGTAGCATGTGCTTATTTTCTGAAGTTAACCGAGCACACAGTACTCTTAATCTGATAATTATGAACTTGGTGCTATAAGCTGCTTTTAGCTAGCTAGTCATTGAGTTTTTTAGCAATTCCCTTAGAAGCACCTCCCTGCCCCTCTGGAACGTAGATCAGTGAATGCCTTTCCTTCCAAGGGGGGCATTCAGAAACCCCAAAGACTTCATTTCACACTGGGGCTATTTGAGGAACAACATCCTTAATGAACAAGCCCCACTTCGAACCAAAACCAGAACATGCAGTCGATCAGACCAATGGTTCGACGAAGAATTACTCCTACTCAAGAGACAATGTAGACGTCTGGAAAGAAAATGGAGAAAAACCAACCAAGATCACACGAAAACCGCCTGGAAAAAAATTAACAAACAATACAAACTTCTATTAAAAGAAAAGAGAAAAAAACATTACACCAACCTGATAGGCACGGAAACCCAAGACACCAAAAATCTATTCCAAATATTAAAAGATCTAACTAACACCATACCCTATTTGACCACTAACAATAACTCCTCCCCTTCAGCCTCCCTCCTAGCTGAACACTTCAAGAATAAAATTACAAACACCAGAGCTACTCTCATTAGTAACCCAATCCACCTACTTGAAGTCACAATACTCCCCACAGAAAATGAATCTTATGCTGCAGACAGATCTTGGTCCCAATTCCCTAAGATACATTGGACCGAATTCAACAAACTCTACAATAAGTACAGCCATGCATCATGTGAACTCAACCATTGCCCTCTCCTGTCATCAGCGAGCACTAAGTTCCGTACCTTACTCCTACACTGGATACAAAACCATGCTCACAGATGGCATTTTCCCGAATGACCTCAGCGAAATCATCATCACCCCAATCTTAAAAGACCCAAAAGGACCAACAGACCTCTCATCTAATACAGACCAATAGCCTCAATACCTCTAAATATCAAACTAAAAGAAGGATTAGTAGCCAAATTCCTCACCAACTATCTCGAGGACCATAACTTACTCCATCCCACGCAATCCGGCTTCAGAACTAACTTCAGCACAGAGTCACTACTAGGCTCCCTTATCGACACAGCAAGACAACACCTCAGCATTGGAAAAAAAATGCTGCTCATACAGTTGGACCTGACGGCGGCATTTGACCTGGTAGACCATAACATCCTACTGCAAATCTTGAACTCAATAGGCATCTCAGATAAAGTATACTCATGGTTTGAAGGTTTCTTAAAATCCAGAACATACAAAGTAAAATCAGACAAAGAAAAATCCAAACTGTGGTCCAACCCCTGCGGCGTTCCACAAGGGTCCCCACTGTCCCCTACTCTCTTCAACCTATATACGGCCTCTCTTGGCGTTTACCTGAACAAACAAGGCCTATCCTCTTATAGCTATGCTGATGACATCACCATCCTCATTCCTTTCGACCAACCAATGCTCTTAATGTCAGACACACTACACAGAACTCTAGCTACAGTTATGACTTGGATGGAAGACCACAAACTGAAACTCAACCCAGACAAAACTAAATTCATCCTCCTAGAAAATAACAAAATCCCAACCATAACCAACTTAGAAATCAACTCTATCAACTACCCTTTGCAAACCACCCTAAAACTTCTAGGTATGACTATTGACAGAGGCTGCACCATGCAACCACAAATTAACAAAACAATACAGAAATCTTTCGCAGTTATGAGAAACCTTAGACAAGTCCGAAAATTCTTCGAAAAAACACAATTTCAGCTCCTAGTACAATCTCTAATCCTAAGTATCCTAGACTATTGCAACATCCTCTACCTCCCCTGCAATAATGATTAAACAACTACAGACAATTCAGAATACAGCTCTGAGACTCGTCTATTCATTGAAAAAACATGATCACATTACTGAGGCATTCATCTATTCTCATTGGCTTCCAATCCAGGAAAGAATACAATTTAAATTCTACTGTATACTATTTAAAACTATAAATGGAGACAGCCCAACCTACCTAAACGACCGCCTCATCCAAACTACCTCTACCAGGCATAGAAAAACACACACCTCATTCACTTACCCCCCAATCAAAGAAGTAAAACGGAAAAAACTATACAACGGACTACTGGCCACTCAGGCAGTGAAGATAGACAACCAAGTCTCTAACCTATTGACAACAACCCCAGACTACAAGATGTTCAGAAAGGAAATAAAAACTATACTCTTTAAGAAATCCCTTAATAAAGCTTAATACCATGATAAAGCTTAACCCCCCTCTTACCATCCCCTCCCTAACCCCAGATCCTACTTTTCCCTCTCTTGGAAACCTTCTCTGATCTAACGTTGTAACCCTTCTTCCATAACTCTTTTTGTAATCCGCTTTGAACCGAAAGGTAATGGCGGAATAGAAATCTGTAATGTAATGTAATTATTTTTTGCTGGGCCCACTGCATAAAACAGGCCTTGTGATAACTAATGCACATTAATGGCATTATCATGTATTAATTGTTGGTCCAGGACCCACCCTCATTCCAATGTGTCTCTGACAACTCAGCAGAAACTTTACATTTTTTCCACCACTGTGTGAAATCTTTCATTTTGCTCACATACAGCTTTCTCTTTTTTTGCATTCGATTGCATATTTATCTACTTTTCCAAATTCTTGACAACTCTTGTGTCTTAGGTAAATCTGATCCTGCCTCAAGAGGGTATGTTTGTTTCAGATGCTACGGTTCATAGACAATTGCGCACAAGACAATCGCGTGCAGACAAAGAGGCGCGGACAACTGAGCGTAAGACAAGTGAGTGCTAGTCAATTGAGCGTGAGGACAACTGAGCACGAAGACAATTGAGCGCAAATTATTTTCTGTAATGTGCACGAGCGGGACAACTGAGCGCAAGACAACTGAGCGTGAGACAAACTGAGCGCAAGACAACTGAGCGCCGGCAGGTGAGCGCAAGATAATTGAGGGCAAGACAACTGAGCGCTGGCAGGTGAGCGCAAGACAATTGAGCGCAAATTATTTTCTGTAATGTGCACAAGCGGGACAACTGAGCGCAAGACAACTGAGCGTGAGACAAACTGAGCGCAAGACAACTGAGCGCCGGCAGGTGAGCGCAAGATAATTGAGCGCAAATTATTTTCTGTAATGTGCACAAGTGGGACAACTGAGCGCAAGACAACTGAGTGTGAGACAAACTGTGCGCAAGACAACTGAGCGCTGGCAGGTGAGCGCAAGACAATTGAGCGCAAATTATTTTTTGTAATGTGCACGAGCAGGACAACTGAGCGCAAGACAACTGAGCGCGAGACAACTGAGCGCGAGACAACTGAGCGCAAGACAACTGAGTGCCGGCAGCGCTCAATTGTCTTGCGCTGAGTTATCCTTGCACTCAATTGTCTCTCGAGCTATTGTCTTTGCACTGAGTTGTCTTCGCGTTTTTGTTGGCGTGCGATTGTCTTGCGCGCGATTGACCTGTCACCGTGTGTTACACTCCTCAGTGTGGCAGTAGCGACAGTAGTAAATGAAACAGGAAACAACATGGTTTAAACAGGGAACTTTGTATTAACAATGCAGTGGAAAAGTGCAAACACTTTAGGGGCTCTTCACTAACAATTTGCACGTTTTCTGCAATAGGGTCCATAAGAATAAAGTGGTCCCTATGGCAGAAAACATGAGGGGCTGGCGGTTGTTCCTTTCGCTCCCTGGCCTAGTGTGAACTAGGCAGATTTATTTATAGCCTTTTTGAAGGTAGTATAAAGAAATAAAATAAAAAGCAAAGGAAATAAGGTGATACCAAATTCACCCAAGGTAGGGTTGCCAGATTTTACATTTGTAAAATCCAGACCCCCCCCTAACCCCACCCCGTTTGGCATATCCCCGCCCCAGTCCTGCCCTAGACCCGACCCCACTGCTTGCTCTGGTCAGGCAGGAGCACATCCATGCATGTGCAGATGCCCTCTTCTCCGACACAATTTCAGGGGAAGCTTTTCAAAACTCGGACAAAGTGCTGGGTTTTGAAAAGCCATCCGGACCACTGGACATGTCCTCAAAAGGAGGACACATGTCCGGTGAAATCCGGATGTCTGGTAACCCTGGTGTACAACAGGCAGAAGCTGATCAGGCAGTAGGCAATTACAAGAGTAAAACTATTCAAATCATACATAGTATGGTGCAGTATTTTACTTAAACACAGTAATAAGTTGTTCATTTGTGGTCACTGATCAGCATTACATTTCAAACCCAGTTGCAAAATTTCGAGAGGGAGAAAAAAGCCTCACACTCACATAGCAGCATACCACAAACTGTTAATTCAAACTGCTTTCAGTATTATCATTGGTGTAAGGGAGTTTTTTTAATGCTAGTAGATCCAAGAAAGTAATGGAAAATCCAGTGGCACTAACATATGACATTGTGCTATTTAGCACTATGATGAGCTAAAAGCCAAATATCATCTCACAATAACAAACTTCTCTTTATTATGACAGGGGTTGCCATACAGCTTATTTTAAGGAATTGGAAAAACTGGGATAGATTGAACTATACCTTTTGGTGGGAGTCTCTCTGGCTATACAACAGAGACATTACAAAAAGTTTCTGAAGATTTGGGACCCATTGACAAAGTTTTGCAAAGAGTGATTGTTGATTTTGCTCTTTGGTCATACACGTCCAGGGTGGGTCAGAATATATTTTTAATTTCTTAATTTGAATGTACTTTTTTAATATAATTATGGGGGGGGGGTGATGATATATCTATTTGTTATAGATTACAATTTAATTGTATTTAAGTGCTTTTATAGTGTAATATGATTGTATTATAAGTTGCACTTACTTATGGCTTCAAAATGAATAAAGATATTAAAAAAAAAAAAAGAACTTCCTTACATTTGTACGGAATCTTTTCCCTTCTAACTTTAGCAAGTGCCCTCTCATTCTCTTCACCTTGGAGAGGGTAAACAGTCTCTCTTTCTCTACTAAGTCAATTCCCATGTTTTGATCATGTCCCCTCTCAGTCTTCTCTTCTTAAGGGAGAAGAGGCCCAGTTTCTCTAGCCTCTCGTTGTACAGCAACTCCCCCAGTCCTTTAACCATTTTTGTCGCTCTTCTCTGGACCCTTTCGAGTAGTACTATGTCCTTTTTCATGTACGGCAACCAGTGTTGGATGCAGTATTCCAGGTGGGGGCGTACCATGGCCTGGTATAATGACATGATAACCTTTTCAGATCTGTTCGTGATCCCCTTCTTAATCATTCCTAGCATTCTGTTTGCCCTTTTTGCCACCGCCGCACATTGCGCGGACAGTTTCATTGACTTGTCTACAATTTTCTACATTGACTTGTCTACAATTTTCTCTCAAACAGGGTAGCTCTACACCAACTCCACAACTCTCCCTGAGGAACAGATTTCATGTCCTTCAAGAAAGAACTATCGAGGATGAAACAGAGGGGGCTCAGGAAGATTCCAAACACAGAACATCGGCTACAGTACTCACTGATCGACCCCCTCGGAAGGAGCGCAGAGTGGTGGTCATCGGGGACTCCATGCTAAGAGGCACCGAAGGACCAATTTGCAGACCAGATTTGCAGTCAAGGGAGGTCTGCTGTCTCCCTGGAGCCAGGATCCGGGACATCACCACCAGTCTAGACAAACTTCTGAAACCTACTGACCATTTTCCTATGTTTCTCATTCATGTAGGTACCAACGATACCGCCAGGAACACATCAGACAGCATCCCTAAAGACTTTGAAACCCTGGGAAAGAAGCTGAAGCAGACAGGTGCACAGGTAGTCTTCTCATCAATTCTCCCAGTAAGAGGCAAAGGCAGAGACAGGGAAGAGCGTATCCATTGGACCAACGAGTGGCTTCGCGAATGGTGTTTGGAGATGAACTTTGGATTCCTGGACCACGGAGAGGCGCTACAAGGACTACAGGGACCTGACGGACTACACCTGACCAAGAAAGGAAAAAAAGTATTTGGACATCGACTAGCCCGCCTACTTCGGAAGGCTTTAAACTAGGTAAGTTGGGGGAGGGCACATACACACATCCCAGAACAACAAGGATCCACCCTGGGGAAGCAAGTAGCACCCACACTTCTGAGCCTAGGGTAAGTACCCATAGTATACACAAAAAAATAGGAACCACACAAAAAGGGACAGACATCTCTTCACAGGTTTGGAGAGCTATGTATGTTAACGCACACAGCTTGGGCAACAAAATCCTGGAACTAGAAACAGAGATAAGGAATGCTGACCTTGACATAGTAGCGATATCCGAGACCTGGTTCACAGACTCACATGGGTGGGATATGGTTATACCAGGCTACAATCTACTTCGTCGGGACAGAGAGGGCAAGTTAGGAGGGGGGGTAGCACTATACACTAAGGATAATATAAAAACTACCAGAATCACAGAGGTTAGATACACAGGGGAATCACTTTGGGTAAACCTGGCCAGAGGGAATGAAAAATGCCTTTACCTCGGTGTGGTATACAGACCCCCAAGACAACAGGAAGAAAAAGACAAGGAATTGATTGAAGACATAGAGAACATCACTTTGCGTGGTGACACAGTACTGTTAGGGGACTTCAATATGCCAGATGCAGATTGGAACACACTCTCCACGATTACGAGTGGTAGCAGAAGAATATTAACCTCCATTAAGGGTGCACAACTCAAACAAATGGTATTAGAGCCCACAAGGGAACAGACAATACTGGACCTGGTACTCCCCAATGGAGACAGTGTCTCAGAGGTATCAGTAGGAGAGGCATGAGGGCAAAGAATGTACATCACACATGTCAAACACAAGGCCTGGAGAACGAATTTGGCCCGCCAGGCTGTTTTATGTGGCCCGCGGTGACTGTACCACATCTCTGCAGCCCCAGTCCTAGTGGTGCTCCAAGCACCTGAACTCGCTGCCCCACTCGCAGTAGTGCTCCAAGCTCCTCACTATGCTGCTTCAGTATCCATTTGCAGATAGAAGGACCCAGTCCCAGTGTAAAAGTTAAGCTGGATCAGGGCGCTCCACACAAGTGCCTGACCGCACCAAAGGTGTCTGAGGGTGAGGAAGGATCTATACTTCTACTAATAAAAAATTCAGCCCGCGACTTAGCCTGTGTTTTAGATTTCAGCCCCTTATGTGATTGAGTTTGACACCCCTGATGTACATAGTGTCTAAGTTGGAGATAGGAGAATATGTCTAGACTACCCCAACCATAAGTAGTGCGCCACAAGGAAAGCGCTGGCAGAGTACCCGCATCGGTAAGGATCTGATATAATTAAGATAGGTTCCCCCTCCTATCTGCCAGAAATCCCACAGTTGTCATCCCTGGTAAAAAAAAAGAGCCATGCCCACTGATAGGCAGGAGGGGAGTAATGTGAAATCCCAGTTTCAACTGAGTACAAACCTGCCGCCAGATGAATCTCAAAGGGGTGAGAAAAAAGGAAAAGGGGTTCCCCAGGACAGCAGCCAAAGGTCGAGGTGAATGCAAAAGGTAACTAAAATGATACGGCTTCCAATACTGTAATTCAACCAAGGTCCAAGAAAGTATGACGTAGAAAACAACCAGTCATGAATATGCCTCATATGGCAAGCCTCAACAAAGTGCCGCAAAGGCAACAATCCCAAACCTCCCCGATCAACTGGTAGTGCTACCGTTTGCAGAGAAAGATGGGGCCCACCCAGCCAAAGGAACGCACATTCATCTAATTGACGCTCCAGATTCCAACTACGCAAGTAAGATAGTAACTTAACACCTGATATATTCCAAGTCACCACTCTCAGCGACGAGGGAGATTTAACCCGGTAATCCCAGGCACAGGAAAAGATAAGGTACAAAAGATCAACTAAATCACACCTGGGTGCCCAGCCTTCACCACAGGTGCCCAGCAATGCAGCAACCTTGTCAGATAAGTGTAGCAATGCATACAGCCTCACAGGCACACAACCAGACTGTCTCTCACATTCCCTCCACACCCGCCTGCCCCAACCCCAAAAGCTTACCATCCCAAAACACTCCAACCCCCTCCCCCACCCAACAACCCATCCTTTACCAAATATCCCAATCTTTTCCAAAGTGCCAGAGGAAAAAAAGGAGAAATCACGTGATAAGAACCAAAGAGGAACCCCCCCAGATCGCCATTCGCAAGGTATCAGCAAACAACAATACAGAAGTAAATCAGAAAAGAATCAAACCCACAAATATCTCTGATCCAGTTGACTGACTCTAATGCGGGTATTGCACTTTTTTGAGGGAGTTAACAGGCAGATAGATAAGGTCCCACATGAACAACTACTTCAAAAAATTGTGAGCCATGGGATTGAGGGTGAAATACACACATGGATCAAAAACTGGTTGGCAGATAGAAAACAAAGAGTGGGAGTAAATGGACAATATTCGGACTGGAAAAGCGTCATCAGTGGAGTGCCGCAGGGTTTGGTGCTTGGGCCTGTGCTCTTCAACATATTTATAAACGACCTGGAAATTGGAACGACGAGCGAGGTGATTAAATTTGCAGATGATATGAAGTTATTCAGAGTAGTGAAGACGCAGGAGGATTGCGAAGACCTGCAACAGGACATAAACACGTTTGAGAAATGGGTCGCGACATGGCAAATGAAGTTTAACGTGGACAAGTGTAAGGTGATGTATGTTGGTAACAAAAATCTTGTACACGAATACAGGATGTCTGTTGTAGTACTCGGAGACACCCCAGGAAAGAGACTTGGGAGAACTGGTCGACAAGTTGATGAAGTTGTCTGCGCAATGTGCGGCGGCAGTGAAAAGGGCAAACAAAATGCTTGGAATGATTAAAGAAGGGGATCACGAACAGATCAGAGAAGGTTATCATGCCGCTGTACTGGGCCATGGTACACCCTCACCTGGAATACTGCGTCCAGCACTGGTCGCTGTACTTGAAGGACACAGTACTACTTGAAAGAGTCCAGAGAAGAGCGACTAAAATGGTTAAGGGGCTAGAGGAGCTGTTATACAGTGAGAGATTAGAGAAACTGGGCCTTTTCTCCCTTGAAAAGAGGAGACTGAGAGGGGACATGATTGAAACCTTCAAGATAATGTATGGAATAGACTTAGTAAAGACAGGTTGTTCACCCTCTCCAAGGTAGGGAGAACGAGAGGGCACTCTCTAAAGTTAAAAGATTCCGTACAAATGTAAGGAAGTTCTTTTTCACCCAGAGAGTGGTGGAAAACTGGAATGCTCTTCCAGATGCTGTGGTAGGGGAAAACACCCTCCAGGGATTCAAGACAAAGTTAGATGAGTTCCTGCGGAACTGGAACGTACACAGGTAGGGCTGGTCTCGGTTAGGGTGCTGGTCTTTGACCTAGGGGCCACTGTGGGAGCGGACTGCTGGGCACGATGGACCACTGGTCTGACCCAGCAGCAGCAATTCTTATGTTCTTTAAAAAAATGACCACTTTAATATATAACCAAAGAATAAGATTAAATTGATGCTTTTTCCATTAACCCAGGTTTATCGCAGCAGTGAGGTGGTTGTGTACATAATGGCCACTGAGATTGGTCATGCTGATCTGAAGTAGCGGCATTAACGGTGACGGGATAATCGCATGCCAGACACAAGCGCGCCGACAATCGAGCGCTGACATTTCGGTGCAAGAAAGAAGCGTGCCGCGGGAAAACTTAGTTTTATAGAACTCCAATGGGGGGTGTGGGGGGAGCCCTCCACTTTACTGCATAGTGTTTGTGCTGCTGTTGGGGGGGCATGGGGGGTGCAACCCCCATTATAGAGAAAACGGAACTTCCCCCCAAATCGAAAAAAGTTGAGTTTTCTCTATAATGGAGGGTTCCAACTCCCCAACCCCCCCAATAGCAGCGCGAACACTATACAGTAAAGTGTGTGTGTATGGGGGGGGGGTTCCCCACTCACACCCTGCTTCGGAGCTCTTTAAAATTAAGTTTTCCCGCGGCACGCTTCTTTCTTGCACCGAATTGTCAGCGCTTGTTTATTGGCGTGTGACTGACTATGAACCGCATTAACTCACTTATTGGCATCATGTAGGATGAAGGAACGTATATACTGACCAAAGATTAGTTTGCTTCCTGTTCTGTATAGACGTTTTGTTCCAAGTAAGATTGTAGTGCAGCTGGTTCTTTGAAGGATTGTGTTTATGTATTCTTTTTATTTTTATTAGGAAAAAGAGGCTGAATCTGCCACCAAAGTGTTTGAGCCATGGTCATATATCAAATTTCAAATTTATTAATTAATTTGATATACTGCTGTATAGTTGGAACCATCAGTGTTTTACATAGTACAAAATATGATAAAAATAAGGGAAAGCGGAAAGTGAGGGAAATGGGAATTTCATTATAATAGGATAGGAGAAAAAAGCATTTAATATCATTGATGCGCTGTAGACTATCCACAGATATTCCTGTTCTTGGAGAAGAGGTCACTGAGTATCTGAGAATTAGGTTGGGAAAGCATCCTTAAAATAAAAATGTTTTGAGAGCAGTACGAAAGCTATTATGATGTGATCGTGAATGGATTTTGGGTAGTAATGAGTTCCATTAAAGGTAGCCAAGACAATGGCTTGGCTATATCCGATTGCACAGGAGTATCAGCAAATGTTCGCTCAGCATCAGGTGGATTTCTTAGTAGCACAGGTAACCAGATGAGGGAGGTGTGGTATTAATGGATTGCAGAATGGATATGATCCTTAAAAGACAGATCCCATCAGGGAATTTATAATTTCATACACAATCCTAATGATCCTCAGATCAGATATGTAACTATCAGATTCTCAGAGGTACCACCTGGGACTCAAAATGTTTCATTGCCCTAGGATTTAAGTACCATCTCCTCACTGGATCTTACTATTTATGCCTTTAATAATAAGTTTGAAATTTAAAAAAAAAATTTTAATATCTTAAAAATACTTAGCTAAGTGGTCTTTCTTTCAGGGATAGTAAAGCCAACATGTTTCACCCGTTGGTTTTTTCAAGGCTAATCATCCTTAAATGAAGCTTTCAGACCACGAAGTCCATTGGAAAGAAAGAAGCACTGTGTTAGGAATCAAAGCAGCTGCAGCGGCTTTGTATGTGACACACGCTTGTCATACCAGGTTTGTTGGGCTTATGCTGGCAGAAAGCGAACCTTTTGCCCCAGCTTCTATTAACAGGGGTGGATTATGTGGCTGATGCTCTCTACAACATCAGAGTCATAAGCATAGTGGCAGTGGGTGTGAGATTCCACCTCCAAAGCTACGTTCAGCAGACTTCCTTTCAAGGGACAAATGTTCAGGAAAGAGCTGGACAATCTTATAGCCAGTGTGGCAGATTGTCAACCAAAGTCTCTACCTGACAGCAGATCGTGAACCTCATGAAGTTCCAGGTGGTCTAATTTTATTGGCTCCAGATACTTATGGTAGTATTCAGAAGGAGTCTCATCTCAGACATCCTACTAGGGATCAAGACAAAGATTTTCAGGACCTAGAGGAACCAAGCTTCCAGTTCATGTCCCATTTCAGCCTCCAAGAAAGCACAATAATGCCAGGACCAGAGCCATTCCCCTGAAGATAGGGGAACAGTATGTGGCGGCCTGGATGCAGATCTCATCAGACCATTGGGTACTGGAGATCATTCGGATCAGTTACAATCTCAAATTTGCCCAGCCATTAGCAGACTGGTTTGTGGCAGGGCAACTAGAGAAGGCAAGGTCTCATCTACAGTTCAGAGACTGGTCAATATTCAGGCCATAGAGCCAGATACTCATACTTCATAGTGCCCAAGAAAGGCTCAGAAGATTGTAGACCCATTCTGGATCTCATGCACTGAAAGTTCTAGGCTTTTGCATGGAAACAGTGCAGTTAGTCATCGCAATATGGCACCAGGGGAATTTCTGATTTCCCTGAATTTGACAGAAGACTACCTACATATTCCCATCTCTCTTGAACACAGGAAGTTCCTGAGATTTCATGTCCTGGAGAACCATCACCAGTTCTTGGAGTTTCCCTTTGGTCTGGCGACAGTGCTCCGCACATTCACTAAGGTGATGGTTGTGGTAGCTGTGCATCTTCGCAGGACAGGACTGCTGGTGCATCCATAAGAACATAAGAATTTGCCGCTTCTTGGTCAAACCAGTGGTCCATCGTGCCCAGCAGTCAGCTCCCCCAGTGGCCCACAGGTCAAAGACCAGCCCATACTTGGATGACTGGCTGATCAGGGCTCCATCATTCTCAGAAGTACAAGCCATGGCCCAGGTGGTCCGGGTCCTACAGTGCCTGGGTTGGATAGTGAATTTCTGAAAGAGCTAGCTGGTCCCAATTCCTGGAATACCTGGGAGTCTTCAGCAGAAGATATCTATCTTCCAGAGGCATGCAGCTAGAAGCTTTGCACCCAGATACCGAACATGTTGGCCAAGCCAGCTCAGTCTGTGTGGCACTATCTTCAAATGCTAGGCTCCATGGCAGCCACGAGACATGGTCCCATGGTCAAAAGCTCACATGCAACCTCTCAAGCGCACTGCTTTTGTGATGGTTGCCACAACTGAACTCCCTGCAGATGTCTCTGCCATGGACTCCAGAATCCATGCCAATATGAGCTGGTGGCTCCACCCACTGGCATTATCAAGGGGCATGCCTCTCAGAGTAGATTCATGGGTGATTATGACAAGATGCCAGCCTATTTGGCTAGGGAGCTCACTGAAACGGATGGCCGAATCAGAGGCATTGGTTGGCCTCCCAAAGGAAAGGTCTACCAGATCTTATCCAGCCTCTGAAACTGAGCCAGAAGTGCCCTGGAAAGCCCAAGCCCCATCAAGAGCCTCCTGGTGTTCTGCCAGACCTCTCTCTAGGGATTCTGTTAATCTAAATAAGCTCTCCCCATCAGATTAACAAATTCAGGAGAAAATGCTGTATTAGGCAGCATGGAGTCCCCTTTACGTTTCTTGGGCTCTGTGGCTTCCATGCTCCTATGCTTAGGTAAGCTGCTGTTCTGGGGCTTTGGAAGAGATTTTCTCCTGGCAGACAGGCCCTTCTATATCTCCTCAGCCCTAGAGACCCAAGGAGAGGCCAAGTTTGAAGTTCCCATCCCTCCCCAAGTGCAAGAGCACTTTTCCGTCATTCATCTAGCATAAATTTGGCATGAATTAAGGATAAAAGAGACAGAGCACTCTATCCCTGCAAGTTTTGAGGCAAAACAAGGTGTTTTGAAGGTTCTGGAGAACCCTGAAAAAAAAAATTGAGAAACCCAAGATGGCCACCATAGCAGCATTTTGGAGCCCAAAAATGGCTTAACTAAAAAAGAAAACAACTCAGAAAAAAGTGGGGAACTCTAAAGGAAGGAATAGAAACCTTTAAAATTAGCTTTATCAGACCTCCCCTCCCCCCCATTTTTCTCATAGGCTGTAACAGCCTTACTCACTGTAACCTGTGCTGTGACTGTGCTGCAGCCTGCCTCAACTTTAAAATAGCTTAGTCTGAGAGAAGGAATCACTGCCTCAATGGAATTGTCCTCCAATGCTGAAATCTTCAGGCTGCCAGTCAGACGAAGTCTGACTGATCCTCAACCCCCGTGGATGCAAAATGGGTGAGATGAAACATTTTTCCCTCTTGGGTCTTCTCCACAGGTAGCCCTTACCACCGGGGGCAGCTCTTGGCAATCTGTTGCCTAAGGCAAGGGATGAGATGGCACCCCCACCCAAAAAAAGAAACAAACCATAGAAAAAGGGAAAGGGCCTTCTGAAAACTCTGATTAGATAGGCCCTTCACGTAGAACACTGGGCAGGAATTTGCCCCAAGAAAAAAAGGATACAACTATACACTAAGAACATAAGAATTGCCACTGCTGAGTCAGACCAGTGGTCCATCATGCCCAGCAGTCCGCTCAAGCGGCGACCCTCTGGTCTAAGACCAGCACCCTAACTGAGACTAGCCCTACCAGCGCACGTTCTTGTTCAACAGAAACTTATCTAACTTTGTCTTGAATCCTTGGAGGGTGTTTTCCCCTATAACAGCCTCTGGAAGGGCGTTCCAGCTTTCTACCACTCACTGGGTGAAGAAGAACTTCCTTACGTTTGTACGGAATCTATCCCCTTTCAACTTTAGAGAGTGCCCTCTTGTTCTCCCTACCTTTGAGAGGGTGAACAACCTGTCCTTATCTACTACTAGAAAAAAGATGAAAACTGTATCAGCGTTAGCTATACTCCACAAAAATTAACTCAAATTATATAGTCTGGAACTCTAATCATTGTCACAGTGTTAAATGCAAACATATATTCTGCACCTGCAGAAGTCTTCCTCCTGCACCCATTATTATGTATCAGAGCTAGGGCATTTTAACATAGAATTCACCATACAACGAAAAGTCGGACTCGGTTCATCTCATAGCAAGCATATTATGAATACAAAATTCTACAAAAGTCATTCAGGATCTATAAAATAAATCTACCATACTAGAACAGCACCAACAAGGACTTACACATAGGAAAAGGCAGTACTAGGTGCTTTTATTTTATTTTTTTAAGTTATGCCTCATGGCAAACGCAAGGGTGTTCTTCGCCCAGGCAAACGCCGATGGACTGGTATCTGACAAGCTCACTTGCCACTATAGGAGGGGGACTCCCTGCTGCTGCACCATTGGAAGGAGCCATCGGAGCTTTGGAGCTTGAAATATTTTTATCCCCCCACAGCTCGATCACTGCCTAGTCCGGTGCAGGACGACGAGGTACGCAAGATAGCTGAGGTTCCGATGAGTCCAACGCTACCATGCGGGGGGAGGGGGGGAGAACCATGTTGACCAGGATGCTGAGTCAACATTGTATGGAGGAGCGGAGGGAACAGACTCCTCAGTAGCGACTTTAGCCAACATATGGAGGCTGCTCCAGAGACTCAAAACTGCTGCAACAAAATCCGCTAATGATATTTCCAAAGTAGTAAGTAAATTGGACGATTTAACAACTAGAATATTCAACTAGAAACTAACTCAAAATTTGAACAAGTAAATAAATTTCCTCATTGCAAATTCTTTCTGCCAATATGGTTAAAGCCAGAGTTTTTCTTCAACGGAAAATTGAGCAATTAGAGAATTTTACCAGAAGGCTTGAGAGTACTAAATTTCCCTAAATTAGCTCTGACTACATCCATTGATATGTTTAAAATGGATATATGGATATTTTGGATAAAATGGATATATTGATATTTACTCCTGAACTGATACCACCAATAAATAGAATTTACTACTTCCGATAAACAACCTGATAAAACGCAAGAGTTGGATTTAGATAATATAACTGGATTACTTGAGAGCTCCCAGGAAGAGATTCAATATCGTGGTACATTGATTGTTTCATTAGATTTTGAACAAGACTTAAATGTGATAATGGAAACTTTTTTCCGTTTCTCCCAAAATTTATTTTTGGGAGAGAGAATATGGATCTTCCCCGATGTTACAAAATCTACTCAGGAACGGAGAAAGTTATTCCTGAGTATGAGGGAAGAAACAATAAAAATTTGAGCCTCTTTTTTCTAAGTTACCCTTGTAAATGTTTGGTTTTAAGGAATTAAGTATGTTTTTTTTTTTGCACCGTAGTTTTTTTTTCCTTCGTAGTTTTCTGGACACAAAAAAGTTAATTTAAACATGGAAAAGGGTGCCTGAGGAATTTTGACCGGAATAAGTTACGTTAAGCCTTTTACTGTCAGTAATCACTTTATATTGTTTGAGATCTTATTCTTGACTCTTTGATTTTCTTGTTTCTCATAGGAGTAGTTATTGGTGGTCTAAGGAAGAGTTTAAAGCTACCCCTAAATATTACATATTGTATATTTTCTTAGGAGCAGGTTTTTTCCTGCTCTTTTATTATTTCCTAGCTTTATTTGTATAAAATATATAATTTTTCTTCTTTGTTTATATTTCTCTGAATTTCTGTAATAAGAGGATTCTTGTGATTTATTTGGAAATGCATAAATAAAATAATAAAAAAAAACAAAACAGGGGTTGCTGAAAAGTTCTAAGCCCAACCAAGGAAGAAATGATGTGGAGCGATGAAGCTTACAAATTATTAAAAATATTCACTCCCTAAGTTCAATGAAATCTCCACACCACCACTTCACTCTGGAGCCATCTGGATCCATGGTAGTGGCTCTATGCTCCTGGGAAGGAAAAATAATACAGCTTGCAAGGTTGAATGCAAGTTGTATTATATATTTACTACATAATAATTTGTGGTACTGACTGAGCTACCACAGATTAGTGATTGCCATACTAAATTAAACTGTGGAAAAATATGTTTTACCATAGCTTAATAACTTCCTCCCTAAATGGCTCATCCAGTCTGCCCATTATTCTTGAATGCACAGGATATACCCCAGCTGTCAACATTCGAAGTTTGACATGTATAGTATATCAATCCTCATCTTAATCAATGCTGGATTATTAATTAGTTCTCTTTAATCTTGGGTAAATGACAATATTATTTGCCACATTTAATTCAATACCCACTTCTCCCCCCCCCTTTCTTACTACCAATCCTTGTAACAACCTAAATGAATGAGGCTGTTGCTGGAACATGGAGTCACCTCATTTGTTTTCTTGTGACAGTATTAAGCCATCAAAATCTTGCCAGCGTTAACCCAATTGATTTCTGGGTAGTTGGAGATGGTGGGCAGCAGTCCAGCTAGTAGTCCAAAGCCTAATACGTTTTTAGGTATTGCTTCATCCATCCTGCCTTTTGTCTCCTTAGCACAGGGGTGGGCAACTAGGGTCGCAATCCAGTCAAGTTTTTAGGAGTTCCCCAATGAATATGCATGAGATCCATCTGCATACAATGGCAGTGCATGCAAATAGATCTCATGCATATTCATTAGGGAAATCCTGAAAACTCGACTGGATTGCGACCCTCGTTGTCCACCCCAGCCTTAGAACTTTGCTAGAGGATACCAGACTACTACCACTTGGTAAACCTTATTTTTATGCCTCTCAGTGAATTTAATACGGCAACCACAATACTTTATTGAAAGCAGATACGAGGACAGTTTCAAGGAGTGGTAATGGTACTCTAAGAATTCAACATTTCATCAATCTTTTTATCTGCTATTGAACTAGTTAAAGAGATTAAGATTAACAAAAGTTTGGAATGGAAAGACATGCAACACTTTATGACAGTGGTTCTCAAACCTGTCCTCAGGGACCACTAGCCAGTCGGGTTTTCAGATATCCCTAATGAATGAGAGAGACTGGCATGCCTATTACTTCCATTATAGTCAAATCTCTCTCATGCATTTACATAGTGAGTTACTATGAAAATCCGACTGGCTGGTGGTCCCCTAGGACAGGCTTCAAAACCATTACTTTATGAAAATAATTTAGCTTTAATAAATGAAAGCTTGTATATTCTCAAACCTGTCCTGGAGGAACCCCAGCCATTGTTTTCAGGATACCCACAATGTATATGCATGAGTGATTTGCAAACCAAAAAAGCAGTGTATGCAAATCAATCTCATGCACATTATATTGAGAGTATTTTAAAAGCCAGACTAATGCACAATTGTGCATATCAACCTGATTTTAATCCAAATTTCCATGATTTTATATGGCACAGCACAGGATATATAGAGTCCTGATGAAGTTATAGGCTGCCAAAACACAGTCTGTGTTGGGTCCTTAGTACATCCATTCATCTTGATTTTGCTGCTTGATTTTTTTATATAGAGTTCTTAATAAAGTGATTTTGGATTCCTGCTCTCATCCTGGTTATTTGTGGCTTTTACACTCCTTGCATTTTTGATTTTGGGTTTCCCCAGAACAGGCTTGGTATAAACACTATATAGATTCGTGCAGAAAAAAAAAAAGTGTATGGTTTAACAGGACACACCAAGAATCTTACAGTACCACTATGTCTCTCCTGCAAGAAGTATTTTGGCACAAAAATGATTCTTTTCTGTTTTGTTTCTTATAAAAGGGCTGAAATAGCATACCGTATATACTCGAATATAAACCGAGATTTTTGGGCCCAAAAATGGGGGTCTGTTCATATTTGAACCTCCTTTTGATGATGGTGCCTTTTTCCTCCACTCCCCATCTGATGACCAACACTGCTATTTTCCACCCCTCCAGATGTCCAGCACTGTTATCTCCATCCCCCCTCCGATGACCAGCACTTCTATCTCACGGATGACTAACCTTGCTATCTCCCACCCTCCCAATGACCGGCACTTCTATCCTTTACTACCCGCTCCCCCCTGCCCCAGACCGACATTGCACTTACAGTCCCGAAGCTCTGGAAGACAATGACTGTGCTCTGTGCCTGGCTGAAGGGCCTTGAACATCTGCACATGCTCAAGGCCTGCTGGCTCCTGTCCTCTCTGGGATTCTCAAAGGGAGACCAGCAAGCCTTGAGCATGTTCAGATGCTCAAGGCCCTTCACCAGCACAGAACGTTGGGCCCAGAAGTGTAATATTGGTCTGGCGCAGGGGAGAGCGGGTGGTGGAGGATAGGAGTGCCTAAGCCATTGTTCTTCAATTCTTCCAGTGCCACCAGTAGCCTCTTCTGTACTTTTGTTTTGCTGCAATCCACCCCCCTCTAAAGCATCTTCCTGTTTCTGCTTGGGTGGACTGCAGCAAAGGAACGTGTAGAGGAGGTCCGGGCAGTGCATGAGAATTGCTCCCACACCAGCAACCTTTGTAGTTTCCTGGTGAGGGGAGCTTCAAAACCAGATTGAAGAACACTTGGTAAAACTGGGGGTGGGGAGAGATGCTGAATGGGAGGGGCAGAGAGAAGAACAGGGGTGCATGAATCGAGGGAAGGGATGGTGCACAAGGATAGAGGGAAGGGGAAGAGGTGGAAAGATAGATTTGAGATGAGGCAGAAAAATGGAAGAAAACTGAATATGAAAATCAGTGTCAAAGGAGAATGTAGTGCAAAAAGTAAAGGAGAGGAAAGAAACAGCAAATGTATAAGGAGGCCTTAGAAACAGCGTTAAGAGCACAGATGGAACAAGATGATCAGAAAAATAAAATCGTCAGATAACAAAAGTTGGAAAAATGTTTTCCTTTTCAATTTAGTAATTGAAATATGTCAATTTTGAAAATTTACATTTTTATATTTTGGACTGTTCAGGAAAAAATGTATTTCTTTTTATTTCTCTTGTGGTGTACTTTATGCAGGGTCTGACATATTAGGGTTTTGTTTGTGTACAATAGTACTTTTAGTTTGTGGGTTTCTATTTGAAAAGGTTTTTTTGTTGGGTTTTTTCCCCGTTTTCTACATGTGTGACTAAGGCCAGGTGTTCTGGGGGGGGGGGGGGGGATAGAAATCCAGAAACTTTGGTTGGTGTCAAGGCCCCAAGTAGGAAAATATTTGTCAACTTTCCTTCAGGTTTTTTGGACTCTAAACAGCCCCAACTGAAAAATTAGTGATTACTTACGGCATGATCCCTGCCAAATGACACTCAATTACCCAGATTTTTAACCTGTTTATATTCGAGTCAACCTTTTTTTCCAGGGGAAATTGGTTACCTCGGTTTATATTCGAGTATACTGTATATGGTAAGTTTGAAATTAGTGTATGAGTAGGAATAGTTCACAAAGATTTAGCCTTAACTACTCCATTCTCATCTCTCTCATATGCTGTCATTCTTAACTACTGTATCTTTAAAAAAAAGCTAAAGTAAATCTATTACCAACTCACCTTGTGCTCACATTAAAAGAAGAGCTCCAATTTCTTACAGATTCTCAATAGGGGATTTAAATGTCTAAGTGGAAGAAGAGTATTTCATACCAAACTAGAACTAGGGAACCCACAGAGGGAGCTAAAAATAGAGACTGGGTTAGAATGTTCTTAAAAGAAGGGAAGTAGTATGTTGACTTGAGTGAAGCTGAATTCACAAAAATAGAGGAAAAATCATACTTTGCTACAATCCCCATCCTTCTATAGACACTTCCAAATTTGGCCAATTCTGCTTAGGCATTTAGACTGAAAAATTTAGTAAAGAGTATATTTCTAGGCACACACTCAACCAATTGATCATCTTCATTGTGAGAGAGGATCAATTTCTTCATAAATGCAAAATATACCCAACTTTTAAGTACATATCAAAGAGACACGCTTTTTACAGATTCAACAAAATAAGATTTGTAGAAAGGAGCACAGAAAACTAAAAAAAAGGAAGTCTCGGTATCAAATGTCAAACCATTCCAAATCATGCAATGTAACTAGTGTCAGATCTCACAAACAAAGCTTACAAAAGCAAGAAATAACATACATGCAAAAGGAGTTTCAGGCAAACATCATATCAAATATGTTTTAATCTGTAAAATAATTGATGGCAAAATAAAATATTTACATCACATCATACCGTGTAAACAATTGAAAGTCTCTGTACAAAAGAAATATACATGCAAAATTATGTATACATGTGATTGAAATCAAATGAAAACAAGAACAGAACACACTTAAAATAAAATGTTATGAGTTTGGTGTGAATACACATATCCAGTTTTTAATTCATTTTTCTCTTTCCTTTTTCAAAAACTTATCTGTACAGTTTTACAAAAAAACAAAACCAAACCCAAATAAAAGTACAAAAATAAATAAAATACACTGGAAGCTGTCAAGCTGAAACCAGCTATTTCAGTCTATGGCTTATAACTCCAGGAGTCTAGCAGTGTTGGTAATGCAGGCTTTGAGGAAAGATTGCAGCAAAAATGCTCATTCCAGGGCAAAAAACGGTTCTAAATTAAACCAGCAGAATATGCCCATGTTCTCACTGAGAAAAACAGGTGATTTTTTTTTTTTTCCATTAGAGAACTACTCTTGATAAAGCTGTTCCTCTGTTATATTGGACATTGCATTTCACACTGAAAAACTCCAAATGACAATATTTGGCCATATTCCTCTTTTTGTTCAGTAAAATGAATCACAGTATTGCAGACCAATTTTGTTGGCCAGACACAAAGACAGACAAGAGCCTTATAAAATAAGGCTTGTACGCAATGCCTTTGACTCATTGCATAATTTATAATTTATTACAAAAAGGGAGAGAGTGTCACACAAGTGTGCTCTAGAACTAAAGTTAGTGGGGGGAATCCCAAAGAAATAAATGGCAGGTTTGGATTTATGAAAAAAAATAAACCCCCGTGTTAACACCACTTTGGTATTTTCACAAAATAATAAATTTACAGTAATAATCACCACCACCACATGAAAACAATACATTTTAAGTTAGCATCCCTAGTTTTTATTCTGTTCGTGATTTGGGAAATAAATCTAGTTTCTGCCAAGATTTATTTTAACATTTTGAGATTCAAGTCAAGTTTACTTTTAGTTAGTGGTGCAGTGATTGAAAATATAAGGACAGAACTCCGCCACAAACTCTCTCCCTTCTCCCTGGAGCCACACAGAAAAGCATGAAGCTTGCGGTGCTAGAGTGTTGGTTTTTTTCCATATGTTTATTACAGTTACAACAGAGGTCTTCATAAATAGTTGCATAAAATGTTAAAGCCACAACATTGCACATGATATGAAATAAAAACAAATTCCAATGAGTGTATTTACAATATTTTCATTTGCCCGTAAACTGGGCTGCAATCAGACTGGTAAAGCTGGTCTACCAGCCAGGAAAAAAAATTCCTTTATTTGATGGGACAAGCAATGGCTATCCCAAACTAAAAACTGCTTCCTTTCCCCTAACCCCCCCTTCCCAATATTGGTATACCAGCTCCTCAATGAAATAACATCAATAAAGAAGAGGTGGGGGAAAAAAACAAATTAGCCAAAGGCAGGTAACAGTCATATATATACAGTAAGGCCTATAATGTTATCAGAGCAAAATGATTCATTCTATTGTATGTAAAAGTTTGAGGTTAGATGCACTGAAAAAGCAGTGTCTGGTTTTAGTGCATTGTTATGTAAGATAAATACAGGCGGAGGCAACTGGAAAGCTCAATGACCAGGTGAAAACCAGACATGTATATAAATGGCAGCCATCTTGATGGGCAGCAACCACATAGGCAACTATTTTCAATGTGTCTTTTTTTGTCATTTTGTGTTGAATACCAGCCTAATGAATATAGGCATCTTCTGTTTTTCCTTGAATAAATGTTGAAAATGGTACAAGTAAAGGTTTAACTCTTTAGCAAAATTCTTTCCTTATTTGTTTTAAAAAATAGTGTTGTACAATTTTTTTTGTTTTCTCTCTCTTTTTAAATTATTATTATTATTTTTTTTTTGCAGAAACCTGAATAAAATACTGAGAGACAGCAAAGGTTCTGGTGTGCCTCTCGCAGGGTACAACAGTGTAAGTTCTTTACGCCTTCTCCCCAAGCTTGATTGGCATTGTTGAATCCCAAGAACCGTTGCTTACAGGTTCACTTGGAATACAATTTCACACAAAGAACATTCCAGCAGCTGATCAGCTGTTAGGTTTTTTTTTTCCCCCTCAAATTTAAGTTAACATTTGATTGGCAGGAGAATACCATCTCCAAGTTGATTGGCAGGTGAAAGAGAATAAGAGAAGGATAACTACCTAGTTAGGTCAAACTCTGGGCAAGAGCCTGCTCTGCAAAAAGTGTTTAATGCTACCAATGGGCCGAACATCATTCTGGTGTTTCCGGCGCTCGATAAATGAGGTCAGTCTTAGTATATCAATGCTGCAAGTATTCTTGCTATTGCCTGGCTGCAGCCATGGCTCCTGAAGGGACAATGTGGCAGAGGGACGTTGAGATGGCTCACCTTGCAACAAACAACAAACAAATTCCTTGGCCCTCTGGCTAACTCCTTTGAAGTAGTCATCTGGAAAACTGAAGTCTAGGCGGCAAATGTTCAAGCACGTTTCTTCCACACTCTCATCCAGGAATGGTGAAACACCACTTAGAAGGACATAGGCAAGCACCCCAATGCTCCATGTGTCCGAGGTAAGGGAGACTGGGTTTCCAAGTATGATCTCAGGAGCTGCAAATTCTGGGTTCCCCAGTAACTGGTGAATGTAGTAGGTGGTATTCAGCTGCACAGTGTCGCCAAAGTCAGCCAGTTTTAGAGTTGGTTTTGCTGTACTATGGTCCACCAGGATATTTTCAGGCTGCAAAAAGAGAGAGAGGCAACTTCAGTTTAGGATATTAGAGTCTGTATGTAATGTAGAAATGAGTAATAATAGGAACAGATTTCATTTTTATTATTTTTGTGCCTTTAAAATATATCAATTAAATATTTGCTTCTCTTATTTAGGAAATAATGATGCTCACAAAATATTGTTATACAAGTCATGTACACTCCTGTTTATTAAGAAATGGAATCAAATTTATCAACTCCAGTCCTTCTTGATCTTATTTTCTAACTCTGGCAAAATTTCTTACCAGAAAAAGTAGGTGTTGATACTCAGTGGGCCCATAAAGCACAGTTACTTACTTGTAACAGGTATTATTCAAGGACAGCAGTCAGATATTCTCATATGTAAGGAATTGTTATCCACAAAGCCTGGTATGGACAGTGCAAAAGCATACTGTCATTTTAGAAGTCTTGAGTCTACCTGTAACCCGCTTGTGCAAGTGCCTTCCTGTCCAACATCAGCTCGCGGGACCGTCAGTTCAATAACAAAGCTAAGAAGCCTAGTAGGGGAGGTGGGAGGGTTGTGAGAATATCTGCCTGCACTCCTCGGATAACACCTGTTACAGGTAAGTAACTGTGCTTTATCCCAGGACAAGCAGGCAGCCAATTCTCATGTGGTATGTGGGATTCCTTAGTGGCCAGGATCATGTCTCTAAGAAGATGTATTTGATTATATCATGAGCCTGGTGAAACTAAAAGGGTTGGTTGGATAGTTTTCATCTAAGTGGAGAATAAATTTTGTAGAACTGATTATCTGAACTGACTAGCCTGTCTGAAATGATTCTCCAAGCAAAAGTGGGATGTGAAGGTATGAACTGAAGGCCAGGTGGCCACTTTACAGGTCTTCAAAGGGAGTGGAATGTAAGTGAGCTACTGAACTGGCCATTGCTCGTACTTTATGTGCAGTCATACGGCATGCCAGCATCAGCCCAGCTCAAGAATAGCAAAAGGAGATACAGTCCACCTAGGATCAAAAGACAGGAACAGCTGAATAGAAGTTTTGTGAGGCTTGGTCTGATCTAAGTAATAAGCTAGTGCACTTTTACAGTCCAATATGTGGAGTGCAGCTTCCCCAAGGTGTGAATGTGGTCTCGGAAATAAGACTGGAAGGACTATAGTCTGCTTTCTGATATGATTTTAGGAAGGAACTTGGAATGAGTACGAAGAACCATCCTATAATGAGGTTCATAAACAAGTGCTTGAAGTTCACTACTCTTCGTGCAGAAGTATGAGCTATGAGGCATACTACTTTCAATTAAGATGCTTGAAGGATGAAGTTGAGAGTGGTTTAAATGAAGGCTTCAGGAGAGCAGAAAGGATAACATTAAGGTCCAAATAACACTGAAGGAGGTTTGATAGGTGGCTTTCATGAATCTGGATACCAAGAGATGTATTGACAATGGCCTGCTGTCCAGAGGAATATGAAAGGCAGTAATAGCACTAAGATGGACTCTGACTGAAGATGTTCTTAAACTAGAGTTAGATGGGGACTTGGCATTCAAAGCTGACATTCAAAGCAGTGGGAACTGAAGGATTGTGACTTGCCAAGGGTCACAAGAATCAGCATTGTGATTTGATCTCACAACCTCTGGGTACAGAGGCTGCAGCTCTACAAGTGAACCACACCTTCCCCACCCAGAACTGATGGTAGAGGACAAGTTTTTGGATTCGAGTTGAGGTTACAACAGAAGTAAATTGAGACCATTTAAAGTGATAGTAGTACTGTGTGGAAGGTTTTCTAGAAGCCTCAATGATAGCTGATACTGGTGCAGATAGTGTAAATTTATCTATTGGTTAGGAGAGAGATACCATGCTGTGAAAGCTAATGAATGTAGATTGGGATGAAGAAGAGATCCTTCGTTCTGTTTCAGCAGCGTTGAAAAGATTTGAAACATGATGTGCTCCCATACACTGAGTTGAAGGAGGAAAGGGAACCATGGTGGTTGTTGCCACTGAGGTACTATAAAAATCATGGTGGTTGGTTCTTGGCGAAGTTTGAGTAGAATCTTCTTAAGTAGAAGTATTGGAAGAAAAGCATAAAGGAATTTATCCCACCAGTCCAAGAGTAAAGGATCCGACTCCAGACGACTGAGAGAGTAGATTCTGTGACAGAAGAGTGGAATTTTATGATTGTGGGGGGAAGCAAAGAGGTTGATTTCTGGAGTCCCCCAAATATTGACTATGTGACACAGAATGGATGAGTTGAGGGACCACTCGTGTGGCTGAAGTCTGCTCAACTTGTATGCTAAAGTATTAAGATTCCTTGCTAGGTAGACTGCGTTCAGAAAGATGTTGCATGGGATTGCCCAGGACCAGATCTACATTGCTTCTTGGCAGAGTAGGCGAGATCCTGTGTCCTCTTGCTTGATCATGTAGTACATAGATACTTGATTGTCTGTTCAAATGAGTACTTCTTGATTGAGAAGGCGATCTTGGAATGTGTATAGAACATGGCAAATTGCTGAAAGCTCAAGGAGATTGACATAGAGAGCTTTCTCATGAGGGTCCAGCTGCCGAGTGTGGAGACCATCAAGATGGGATCCCCAATCAAGCATGGGAAAATCTGTTGTTTATATTTTTTGATGTGTTGGAGTGCGGAATAGGCGGCCTCTGGAAAGGCTGGTCGGTGATAACCACAACTGAAGTGACTGACAAAGGTCTGAGGTAAATTATATGTGTTGGGATATTGGAATGCTAGCTTGATACCACTTTGTCAAAAGAGTTCAGTGAGGTTCCCTGAGATTTAGATGGGCAAATGGAGTTACATGAACTGTAGATGCCTTGTGACCCAGGAGAGGCATCATTTGGCAAGCTTTATGTATTGAAGGGAAGAGACTGGCAGATAGGAATCAGAGTCTTGAGCCTGTGTTGTGGCAAAAAGGCATGAGCTTAAGTTGTGTCTAGAAGCGCTCCAATGAACTCTAGAATTTGGGTCAGTTGTAAATGAGACTTGTCATAATTGATTGCAAATCCTAGAAGTTCTAGAAGGCATATGGTTAAATTCATAGCCTAGTGAGCTTGTTGAGGTGTTGGAGCTTTGATCAAGCAGTTATCCAGGTAAGGGGGAACACATGAAAACTGTGTGATCAAAGTGTGATCAGAGAACTGAATGCCTATTGCTAAGCATTTTGTAAATACTTTGGGTGCCAACACTAGGCCAAAAGGGAGCACCTTGTACTGGAAATGGTATGTTCCCATTCGGAAGTGATGATATTTTCTCTAAACAGGTAAGATGGATATGTGGGTATAGGCTTCCTTGAGGTTGAGAGCATATAGCCAGTCATTTTTCTCCAACAGTGATAAAAGGGTTCTCAGAGACCATACAAAATTTCTCCTTCAGCAAGCATTTGTTGAGAGCTTGGAGGTCTAGAATTGGACAGATGCCTCCATTCTTTTTTGGTATAAGAAAATACCTGGAGTAGACCCTCAGCCCCTCTCCTGCGGGGGTACTTGTTCTGAGCTGGAGGAGGGCTGAGAGCTCTTGCTGAAGAAGGAACTTATGATGGGGTTTGAAATACGACTCTTTTGGAGGATGGTTTGGAGGTTTTATTTATAGTCGAAGGGCATAGCCATATCTCAACACTTCAAGGACCCAGTGGTCTATTGTTATAACAGAGTAGCATTGATACAGAGATAATTGAAGGTAGAGGTTATACTGGCTAAGCTCTTGTGAATGGAGTCAAAAAGACTTTGGAAATTTTGATTGAGTATCCGTCTGAGATTTCTGAGCTCTTTGTTGTTTGGGATGTGTTTGCGTGGGAGCACAAGAGGATGAGGAAGTTGGATCATATCGCTGTTTGGTGTAATAAGAAGAATGTTTAAGATTATAAAACTTCTTAGATGTCTGAGGCTTAAATGACTTTGAGGATGATAGTGTTCTCATGGAATCCTCATGTCTTTATCTTTTGTGTTGCTTCCTCTATTTTTGTCTCCAAAGAGGTCATATCCTAAACAAGGTATGATGCACATTGGCATCAAGATCCAAAATGAAGCCATGCTTGTCTCCTCATGGCAATGGAAAATGCTGATCAAAGGCATCAAATACTGAGTGTAGCAGATCATTGGATAGATGTTGGTAAGAACTTAAATGTTCTGCAGGAATATGTTGGACATAGAAAGACATTTTTTGAAGAGGAGACTAAGTAAAACGTCTTATAAAACAGTAGCTGAGTATACTTTTTGTTAGCATAGGCTTTGGAATACTCTATAACCAAATTTATCATGAGTCTTGCCTTCTGTCCCAGGTGGAACACTGAAATAAGTTCCTGAAATGCTGATTTTCTTTAATGCAGACTTGACAAGGAGGGATTGATGCTGCAGTTGTGACCTGTCAAACCCTGGGCAAGATTGAATTCTATATATGGTATCTAGCTTCCCAGTTTTTAAACATGGCATACTTCATTAAATTGTAGAAGGTTAGTTTAAGATAATCCTCGGGCCACTCCTTATAATCTAGAGCAGTGTTTTCCAACCTTTTTACACCTATGGACTGGCAGAAATAAAATAATTATTCTGTGGACCGGCATTGGTCCGTGGACTTGTGGTTGAAGAACACTGGGCTAAGTCGTGGGCCAGACCCCACCCATCTCTACCCAATCTCCACCCCCAGACCCCTCCCCCATAATAGTACTAATTGCACCTTGCACGTCCCGTGCCTCATCTAGAAGCCTTCCCTCTGATGTTGCAACATCAGAGAGAAGGCTTCCGGTTCAGGCGCAGGATGCCCATAGGAGCCACTGCCCATGGCTTTGTGCACTGAATCAGTTAGGAAGAGGGAACTGGCTCAAAGATAACACCACATTGATCGCACTGTGGACCGGCGGTTGAAGAACACTTTTTTGGGCCTGATGCACGTGCTGGCCCTGTGGACCGGCAGGAAATTTCTGTGGACCGGCACTGGTCCATGGACCGGTGGTTGAAGAACACTGATCTAGAGCAACCATTAATTCTGCTCGCGGCTCAGACTTTGACTCCATTTTGATTGGAAGAGCATGCCCTATCTATCTAATGAATTTTGTGAAAGACAGGCTTTCAGGTGGAAACCTTTGACAAGGAGGTGGAGGAGATGGATCTGAAGGAATACCATACGATTCATCTGCAGAAAGTTCTGGGTACTCAGAAGATGAATGTTGAGATATTATTTTATTTCAAAATGTATACATATCTAGATTATTTCCATATAAAACATAATGCCTTTGTATTGCTCTGTGGTATGGACACACCTCAAATACTGTGTGCAATTCTCGTTGCCATATCTCAAAAAAGACATAGTGGAATTAGAAAAGTTTTGAGAAGAGCAACAAAAATGATAAAATGAATGGGACAACTTCCTTATAAGAAAAGGATAAAGCAGCTATGGCTCTTCAGCTTGGAGAAGAGACAGCTCAGGGAGGATATGATAGAGGTCTATAAAATACTGAGTTTAGTGGAAAGGGTAGATGTTAATTGCTTGTTCACGCTTTTCAAAAATACTAGAACTAGGGGGCATGTGAAGAAGCTACCAAGTAGTAGATTTAAAACAAACTTGAGAAAATATTCTTCACACAACATGTAATTAAATTCTGGAATTCATTGCTGGAGAATGTGGTGAAATCAGTTAGCTTAGCGGGGTTCATAAAAGGTTTGGATAATTTCCTAAAAGAGAAGTCCATAGGCCATTATTGAGATGGCTTGGGGAAATCCACTGCTTATTCCTAGGATAAGCAGCATAAAATCTGTTTTACTACTTGGGATCTAGCTAGGTACTTGGCACCTGGGCTGGCCATTGTTGGAAACGGAACACTGGGCTTGATAGACATTTGGGTCTTTCCCAGTATGGCAATTCTTATACTTTATTTACTTATTTAAAAATTTAATACTCACAACCATCCAACAATTCTGCATGAGTTACATTCAAACATGCATAATTAAAACAGTATAACAAACAACAATACATAAAAACAAATCATCTCATAAACTAAACTAAACCTTAAGTTTATATACCGCATCATCTCCACGGATGTTGTGGAGCTCGGCACGGTTTACAAGAATTTAAAATATAGGAAGAGAAGGAAAAAAAAAAAGGTTTACATGAACTTATATATAGAAGAGAAGAGTAACTATATCAAAGCAATAAAATTGTTCCTAACTCAGTCATTTACAAAAAAGCAAAGACTGATTTTATCTTCAGATCGTAATGCATGACGAGGAGTATATATCTGCAGAAGATAACTAAGTAGTGTTGGACATTTTTCCTTCAACAGCTTAAAAATTAAACAAACTCTTTTAAACTCTGTGTACTAGGAACTCCGGTCCTTGAGAGCCGTATTCCAGTCAGGTTTTCAGGATTTCCCCAATGAATATGCAGGAGATCTATTTGCATGCATTGCTTTCAATGCATATTCATTGGAGAAATCCTGAAAACCCGACTGGAATACCCCCGCACTAGGCAATAGGCAGCCAGTGAAGATCACGCAGAATAGGTGTAATGTGGTCAACCTTAGAAGCCCCCACAATCACGCGAGCTGCCGCATTTTGCACCAACTGTTGCACTTGAATCGTGTACTTTGGCAAACCCAAATAAAGAGTTACAGTAATCAGACAAAGGTGTCAACATTGCACCAATGACTGTTCAAAAATTTTCCACTGACAGAGATAGTTTCTTAACTTTCTTAGCAATCGAAGTTTAAAAAAGACCTTGGAAATTGCCATCTTAATTTGCGGCTTAAATGATAACATCAAATCCAATAAAACACCCAGATATTTACACTGACTTGACATTGGAATCACAGTATTATCCAGCCCAATCTCCAATGGAAATACAGGCAGATGCTTTTCTCGACCTACACACATAATTTCAGTTTTTTCAATATTCAATTTTAGCTTATTCTTCATTGCATGAAAACAATTCTCAATCTGAGATTGAGCATTAGCCATCGAGTCTCTCACTGGTATTACAAACTGAATGCTGCCAGCAAATTCCCAGGGATTTCAAAATTTGACATAAAGGTAGTAAATAGATATTGAATAAAATAGCCGATAAAGCTGAACCCCGGGGTACTCCACTCCCAAGTGTAGACCAATCTGACCTATTCTGACCCACTGTACACAAAAAGTCTGATATGACAAAAAGACTTAAACCAATCCAACACTTTACTGCCAATACCCAAAGAACATAATCTTGCCAAAAGAATTTGATGGTTTACATTATCAAAAGCTGATGATATATCCCAAAAAATCATAAAAAAACAGTCTCCACGGTCTAGACCAGTGGTCTCAAACTCGCGGCCCGGGGGCCACATGCGGCCCACCAGGTACTATTTTGAGGCCCTAAGTATGTTTATCATAATCACAAAAGTAAAATAAAACAGTTTCTTGATCATATGTCTCTTTAGCTATAAATGACAATATTATTATTAAGACTTAGCCAAAAGGAAAAATTTATAAAGTATAAAGAGTTTTACCTCATGCAGAATTGTCATTTCCGTAATAAGACATTAACTATTTTTTCTGAGGCCCTCCAAGTACCTACAAATCCAAAATGTGGCCCTGCAAAGGGTTTGAGTTTGAGACCACTGGTCTAGACCTTTACGCATAAAATCATGAGTAGGTACTAGCAATAATTCAGTAGAATACATAACATAAAAGTAGCATTATAATAAACATACAATACATAACATAAAAGTAACATTACAAAAATCTGAGTCTTCATGACATTTCTTGCTTACTTCTATCTATTGCCTGTACAAAGAAAAATATTTCTTTAAATGAAATAAGATACAAATAACTGTATTTTCAATAGTTTTTAAAAATTTTAATGTCAGCACATAGGCATAATTGCCCCATCAATGCATTCCACATTGTAACACCTGTCACACAAAAAACAGCTGCTCTAGTCTCAGCATATTGCACTTTAGTTGATGTTTCAAATAACATGGTATTTACTAAACTAAACTACACTAAACCAAACCTTAAGTTTATATACCGCATCATCTCCACGGAAGTAGAGCTCGGCACGGTTTACAAGAACTTAAAAATGAGAAAGAGTAGGAAAAGGTTTACATAAGTTTATAAATCGAGTGGAAAATGCAGTGCTCTACCGGGACAATATAACATCAGAAATTGCTTAAAATATAAAGGTATTAGATGGTAAAGTGTTTTGATGAATAATCGAGATTACTTTATATTGGGCTCTCTGTGCTACTGGTAACTAATACAACTTCCGAAGGACTGGGGTTATATGTTCATTTCTTGCAACACCCATAACCAACCGTGCTGCTGCATTTTGGACTAAATGCAACACACTGCTACATGTTTTAGTTATTCAAAGGTACAGTGCATTACAGTAGTCCAGTCTGGAGATAATCATTCTTTTTTTTTTCCAAATTCTTTATTCATTTTTTCATCTTATAACAAGTACACAGTATTACATCATTTAAAACTTTTACACATCACTTGAATTTCTTTCTATTGTCATCGTAAGTACATATTCCTTCCCCATCCACCCTTCCCTCAAATATTTCAATCAAAAATATCATAAATATTGTATTCTTAATCGTTCACTGAGCTACAGTTCTAAAATCAAAAGGTGCCAACATCAGCTTTAAACAATGAATATTTAAGTAGCCAAAACAGGCTTGAATAGTTTTATCAATTTGACACTTCATTGTGATCCTCATTCCTGATGTCATACCCCCCTCATCCCTTTTCTTTTAAATTTTGTTTTTAATAATGTACTTATTGACCCTTCCTTCCCCTTATTATCCTCAAATTCATGTAAGTACTTGTCAATCGTCTTTTTAATGTTCACTCCTCCTCCTATATATATATATATATATATATATATATATATAATTTTACTTTTTATTTTAAATTTTAGCATTGTAAACCGGCCAGATACATGTTGATGGTCAGTATATTAAAAACAATAAAATTTGAAACTTGATTGTTAAATGAGAGTCCAGTTTTACCCCTAATACTGTCATTTCCTTTTTGACTAATAAGGCTACATCCAATACATCTCTTCACCACCCAGTTTCATAGTTTAGAATCATACCCCTCGATGTCATGCCTCGAAGATGAAGATCATCAAGATGAATGTCATGGTAAGTGTCGAGGAGTATGGCGAATACTGCACTGAGGAAAGTGCCGAGGAGTGCTTCGAGGTGTTCGTTGACAGGAATGTCAGTATCGAGTATGGGAAGAATTGTATTCCCTGGAGAAAGGAAGTCTCTTTGAATGTCGATGGTGGTCCACGATTTGACTTTCTAGGGGCTTGCTCGGATTGAGATGAGGCTAGATGCAATGCAGCAGGTTTCTGCACTGTAGCATGCAGCTAATTCTTTCTGCACCAGTTCTCTGATCTGGTCTTGCAGATATGGTGCCGTTACCAATGTTGCCTTCATGTGGTACAGAATGTTGCCTTCATGTGGTACAGAAAGAGTATACTGCATCAGGTGTCGAGGCATTGATAATCTCAATGTTAAGGCACACCTCAGAGGAGATATCAACTGCATTGATGATGATCTAGTTTTGGTGCGTTGACGTTTTGAGTGCGTCGATGGATGGACGCCCGAGATGCCGCTGATGCATGCCTGAAGGGGGAAGGGTATTTATGTTTCTTAAGCTTTTTTACGAACTTCCTCCAATGGACCACGGGAGAGTAGTTGACCAGGGTGTTGATAAAATTGGCGCCGTTGTCAATGCTGGTGGTCTCTGAGTGTCAGCATCGGAGCCAGCAGACATCCTCAATGTTCTTGGAGTTGACCCAAAATGTTTCTCTTATTGCAACTGCCTGGCTTTTAACAACCTCTTCTGAAGTTTAGAGCAAGCAAGAAAAATCATAGCGCTCAGACCTAGGCACTGGACACACCAGTTGTGTGGGTCAGTAGCTGAAACTGCCCTGTTACATCGAGTGCACCGCTTAACGCACAGGTGTCAAACTCAAGGCCCGCAAGCCAAATCCGGCCCGCCTAGCCGTTTTATGCAGCCCGTGGTCTCATGCCTCCAGTGTTACCTTGTGGCCGGCTCCCTCCTCCTCACAGCCATAGTGTGGACGGAGCCGCAAGCAAGACGCATGAGGAGCCACTGCACGCAGAAGCAAGACACACGAGGAGCCACTGCATGCGGCTCCATGCCCACTACTGCTTTGAGGAGGAGGGAGCCGGCCACAATGTAACACTGGGGGCACTGGACTGCAGGCTGCATAAAACGGTCAGTTTGGAGCCGCACAGAAGGTTAGACACCCGCCGCCGGGAGCCACAGCATGGAGGGAGGGAGACAACAAAGGTAGGGGGAATGATATTTTCAAGTTAGTATTTGAATTGTGTCAATTTTGAACATTTTAATCTGCTGTCTATCTTTTGCACTGCTCAGGAAGAAATACATTTGTTTCTTTTTCTCTGGGGGTTGTACTGCATGCAGAATCTTGAATCTTAGGGTGTTTTAAAAAAATATATTAATACTTTTAGTTTTTAGTCCCGTATTTGCATAGGGGTTATCTGTGTTCTGGTAGGAATGAATGTTGAAAAGCATACAGTGTGTTATGTGTAGTTTAATTTTGTGGTTAACCATTACCATTATGTGTTAATAAGATTATATTGTGTGTGCGAATATATGAAAAATGAATGGAAAGAATGGTGTTATAATTAGTATTATTATGGGGCGGGGTCTGGCCCGCGACTTAGCCCCTTTTGTTTTGGATTTTGGCCCCTTAATGTGATTGTTTGACACCCCTGGCTTAAAGCCTTGGACAATGAGGGGAAAACCGCTGATGCTAGGTCAAAGGGCTGGGAGTTCAAGTAATCTGAAAAAGGCTTGATGCTCTCAATCTGGAAACAGGCTGAGATAAGCCCGAAGGCCCAAAACAAAAAGTGTTACTAGAACAAAGGAAAACCAATAAAATGAAATACTTTGAAAGAAATAACTGAAAACAACTAATGGGAAGGCACTGAAGCAGAGATGATCTGAATTTGTCAATAACAGATCCTGCTTTTGAGAATAAAAGTTCACATGGGATGAAAGATTAGGTTCTTAATCTACTACGGATTCCATAAGTGTAGTGATTTATCCCTTCCCACAAACTGGCTTGCAGAGAGAGAATACTTACAGTGGTGAACTGGGTCAGAAACTGGCTGTCGGACAGACGGCAGAGGGTGGTGGTTAATGGAAGTCGCTCGAAGGAAGGAAAAGTGACTAGTGGAGTCCCTCAGGGTTCGGTGCTGGGGCCAATCCTGTTCAATATGTTTGTGAGTGACATTGCTGAAGGGTTAGAAGGAAAAGTGTGCCTTTTTGCAAATGATACCAAGATTTGTAACAGAGTAGACACCGAAGAGGGAGTGGAAAATATGAAAAAGGATCTGCAAAAGTTAGAGGAATGGTCTAATGCCTGGCAACTAAAATTCAATGCAAAGAAATGCAGAGTAATGCATTTGGGGGTTAATAATAGGAAGGAACCGTATATGCTGGGAGGAGAGAAGCTGATATGCACGGACGGGGAGAGGGACCTTGGGGTGATAGTGTCCGAAGATCTAAAGGCGAAAAAACAGTGTGACAAGGCAGTGGCTGCTGCCAGAAGGATGCTGGGCTGTATAAAGAGAGGCGTAGTCAGTAGAAGGAAGAAGGTGTTGATGCCCCTGTACAGGTCATTGGTAAGGCCCCACTTGGAGTATTGTGTTCAGTTTTGGAGACTTGCACGGTCTGTGTCTGTGTATGGCCGTTTGGTGGAGGATGGGCTGGGGAGGGCTTCAATGGCTGGAAGGGTGTAGATGGGCTGGAGTAAGTCTTAACAGAGATTTCGGCAGTTGGAACCCAAGCATAGTACCGGGTAAAGCTTTGGATTCTTGCCAAGAAATAGCTAAGAAGAAAAAAAAAATTTAAATTGAATCAGGTTGGGCAGACTGGATGGACCATTCGGGTCTTTATCTGCCGTCATCTACTATGTTACTATGTTAAGTTTTGAGCATCTCCCCTATAGAGACAGAGCCCCAGTCCTCCAAACCTCAGTTTAGTCCCAAAGCAATCAAACTCCCTCGAACAAAAGAGGAGGGGAACGGGGAAACTCCCCGCAAACAACAAGCAATTCTAGTTTGCTCTGTATCTAAAAAAAAAAAAAAGAATTAGAAGTAAACATCCTAACAACTAAAACGCAACCATAGAGAAACAACCGGCTGTGTGCAAATGGCACTGACATTAAGGGAGCTAGAGGCTGCAGAATACACTTCTCCCTAGGTATTCGTGGGGGGATAGGGGCAGAGCAGGACCGTAAATTAAGAAAAACTGCAAATATCTTCTCGTCCGGCTCTGATAAGATGTACCTTTGGATGCTGCAATTACGTGGGCAGTATGGAAAGCAGTGCTTCTTTATAACCTGACTACTCTCTCAGCAACACTTATCAGTGAAAGCATGTCACTCTAATTTACAACCAGAAATTCTATAGAGGGTCTAGGATGATGCATTGCAGCTGTTTCAACACTGAATTGGCTACGATGAATTGTCCATGGTAGCACATGACCTCTTGTTGGCAAAATAGGAGCGCCCCCAACTCCTCCTAAATAAAAGTCCCTCCCCTGCATCCCCTCCTCTAGGTAGGATCACTCCCCTGCCCTGAATACCTCTTGAAAAGTTCTCCTGGCTGGCCAAGCAGGGGGTGGAAGATGCTGCTTGCGTCAGTGAACTTTTGAAGAGGAATGTGGAGTGGGGAGGAGAGGCACTGGCGGAGAGGAGGGGAGGAATCGGTGGGAAGGGAGAACAAGAGGCATCAGAAGGGGGAGGAGAGGCATGATTCATTGTGACCGTCGTGGAGAGGACGATTCATTGCAGTCGTGATGAAATAAATCATGATGAAACAGCTGCGATAAATCGTCCCATTCCATTCTATAGATGTGCTCCTAAGGGCATAAGTGTCTCACAGGTGCAATTTGTTATCTGGATATATTTATTTGAATTGTCACTAAGGGACCACCTTTCCTTCTCCTAAGATGAATCAGTCCTTAAATACAAGGTACCCTGCCCCCAAACCAACAGGGATTCTACTCACCTTTAGGTCCAAGTGGGCTATTCTACAGTTATGGAGGTACTGCACAGCTTCCAGAATCTCCCTGAGGTACACCGTAACTTTCTCCTCAGTGAGGTTCCCCCAGCGCACAACATACTCCAGGAGACGACCTTGGTCAGCCCTGTCAAATTAAAGAGAACAATTCAACTGAATAAAGAATTAAATTTACTGCTAAGCATCACAACATTACTACAGTTTCTTTTCTGATTACCAAGATGGCAAATTTAAAAGCCATTTCTTCATATAAAGCAGTAAGTTAAGTGCTGAAATAGACATTTATAAAAATGAGTGTACAATAATGTGTGCTAACTTTACCTGAAATCATCCACTAAACAGATTAAGACCAGTGTGGCCCCTGTCTAGTTTACCCAGCAGGATTGCCAGAGCAGTATGTGTCATGCAGTGCTAGTTACTTTACCCATACCTGTTTTTATTTTTGAGGGGTATATTCATAAGAACATAGTTAGACCAAAAGGTCATAAGAACATAAGAATAGCCTTACTAGGTCAGACCAATGATCCATCTAGCCCAGTATCCCATTTTCGCGGAGGCCAATCCAAGTCACAACTAACTACCTAGCAAAAACCCAAATAGTAGCAGCATTCCATGCTACCATCCCATGTTTGTCTCAACAGCAGTTTTTTAAAGCCAGCTACATTAACTGCTCTCACCACATCCTCTGGCAATGCGTTCCAGAGCTTAACTATTCTTAGTGAAAAAATATTTCCTCCTAATAGTTTTAAAAGTATTACTTTGTAACTTCATCGAGCCCTAGTCTTTGTAAATTTTGATGCAGTAAAAAAATAAATAAATAAATCGATCCACTTGTACCTGTTCTACACCACTCAGGATTACCACTAAGGATTTAGCAAACTTCAATCATATCTCCCTTTAGCCGTCTCTTTTCCAAGCTGAAGAGCCCTAACCTTTTTAGTCTTTCCACATATGAGAGAAGTTCCATCCCCTTTACCATCAAGCCCAACATTTTGTCTCTAATAGTGGCCAATCCAGATCATTAGGAAATACCTTGCAGATGCCATACTCCACTACCCTCCACACATCAGTTTCTTACTGTACTCTCTCAGAGATGAATGGTTGCAAATGACAATCAAGTATTTGGAATCATTGCCAACTGCTGCCAGATTGCAAACTAATTTTCTTCATTTTTGAAATTAGGTGAAACTTTTTAATTGGGCATTTTCAGGAAAGGGAAGATTAGGTTCTTACCTAGATAATCTTTTTTCTAGTATAAAGGCACAAGAGTGTTGAACCAGTGGGTTATTCACCTCTACTTGAGTTTGTGTGGAAGGCGTCATCTACATTTTTCAGCTCTGCCTCCTTTGAGCCCCTCACTTCATACCAAAGCAGTTGAGAAGCATTACAAAGAGACAAACAAGAAGGGGGACGGGAAACTTCCCGCTCAGCCTGAGTCTGCTCTAACTTCAAATTAAATGAGTAGCAAACATGAAAAATAAGAAATGAAAAAAAAACCCAACCCCAAGTAGAAGCCAACATGCCACCTACCTGAGTGCAACTGGCACTAACAGTGTTGTGACTCTCATTCCAGAGTGATAACACTTTTTTTTTAACATTGGAAGAGAGTCAGCTACATGGCACCTCCCCTCGAGAAAAATTTCCGGATGTTCATCCCTCTTCAGACCCGAATATCAATTAAAAACAAACACACATCTGAGACAGAAAGCAGGCAAAAAAAATATCTAAAAGAGTGAGCCGTCAAAACTCATATGCCTTTCTACTAGAAAGAAGATTATTGAGTAAGAATATAATCTTCCCTTCTAGCGGAAAAGGCATATGAGTCTTATCAAAGCAATCCCATTAGCTTAGGATACGGCAGATAAGCCTGCTGCTAACACAGAGGAGCCAAAGGTAACATCTGTACACATCGCCATGTCCACCCTGTAGAACTTTGTGAAGGTATGCAGGGTTTACCAAGTGACTGCCTATAAATCTCCTTGGGTGGCACCACCCAGGACTTCACCCATGAAGAAGTCACACCCCTGGTAGTGTGTGCCTCAATGTAATTGGTGGCTGCTTACCACACCCGATATATGTCTACAGACCTCCGACTCAATCGCAGCAAATTGATAAGGATCTGATTGTGGATATCCAAAAGTTTGGAAGGAAAGAGGAGGTTCTGCTGTTGGGAGATTTCAACCTGCCGGATGCGGACTGGAATGTTCCGTCTGCGGAATCGGAAAGAAGTAGGGAGATTGTGGATGCCTTTCAAGAGGCTCTGCTCAGACAAATGGTGACGGAACCCACAAGGGAAAAAGCGATATTAGATCTGGTCCTCACAAATGGAGAGAGTATCTCTAATGTTCGAGTGGGTGCTCACCTGGGAAGTAGCGATCATCAAACGGTTTGGTTTGATTTAATGGCTAAAGTGGAGAGCGGCCGCACGATACTTAAAATCCTAGATTTCAAACGTACAGACTTTAATGCAATGGGAAAGCACCTGAAGAAAGAGCTGTTAGGATGGGAGGACATAAGAGAAGTGGAAAGACAGTGGTCTAAGCTGAAAGGAGCGATAAAAATGGCTACGGACCGTAATGTGAAGAAAATCAATAAAAACAAGAGAAAAAGGAAGCCGATATGGTTCTCCAACCTAGTGGCTGAGAAAATAAAGGCGAAAGAGTTGGCGTTCATGAAATATAAAAAAACCCAAGTAGAGGAGAGCAGAAAGGACTACAGGGTGAAACTGAAAGAAGCCAAGAGAGAGATACGTTTGGCGAAAGCACAGGCGGAAGAACAAATGGCTAAAAATGTAAAAAAGGGAGATAAAAATTTTTTCAGATATATTAGTGAAAGGAGGAAGATAAAAAATGGAATTGCTAGGCTAAAAGATGCTGGGAACCAATATGTGGAGAGTGATGAGGAGAAAGCAAATGTGCTAAACAAATACTTCTGTTCTGTGTTCACAGAAGAAAATCCAGGAGAAGGACCGATATTGTCTGGCAAAGTTACACGAGAAAATGGAGTAGATTCTGCGCCATTCACGGAGGAGGGTGTTTATGAGCAACTTGAAAAACTGAAGGTGGACAAAGCGATGGGACCAGACGGGATCCATCCCAGGATACTAAGGGAGCTCAAAGAGGTTCTGGCGAGTCCTATTAAAGACTTGCTCAACAAATCTCTGGAGACGGGAGTGATTCCTGGGGATTGGAGGAGAGCGGATGTGGTCCCTATTCATAAAAGTGGTCACAGGGATGAAGCAGGAAACTACAGGCTGGTGAGCCTCACTTCAGTTGTTGGAAAAATAATGGAAGTGTTGCTGAAAGAAAGGATAGTGTACTTCCTTGAATCTAATGGGTTACAGGATCCGAGGCAACATGGCTTTACAAAAGGTAAATCGTGCCAAACGAACCTGATTGAATTTTTTGATTGGGTGACCAGAGAGCTGGATCGAGGTCATATGCTAGATGTAATTTACTTGGATTTCAGCAAAGCCTTTGATACAGTTCCTCATAGGAGGCTGTTGAACAAACTTGAAGGGATGAAGTTAGGACCCAAAGTGGTGAACTGGGTCAGAAACTGGCTGTCGGACAGACGCCAGAGGGTGGTGGTTAATGGAAGTCGCTCGAAGGAAGGAAAGGTGACTAGTGGAGTCCCTCAGGGTTCGGTGCTGGGGCCAATCCTGTTCAATATGTTTGTGAGTGACATTGCTGAAGGGTTAGAAGGAAAAGTGTGCCTTTTTGCAGATGATACCAAGATTTGTAACAGAGTAGACACCGAAGAGGGAGTGGAAAATATGAAAAAGGATCTGCAAAAGTTAGAGGAATGGCCTAATGCCTGGCAACTAAAATTCAATGCAAAGAAATGCAAAGTAATGCATTTGGGGATTAATAATAGGAAGGAACTATAAATGCTGGGAGGAGAGAAGCTGATATGCACGGACGGGGAGAGGGACCTTGGGGTTATAGTGTCCGAAGATCTAAAGGCGAAAAACAGTGTGACAAGGCAGTGGCTGCTGCCAGAAGGATGCTGGGCTGTATAAAGAGAGGCGTAGTCAGTAGAAGGAAGAAGGTGTTGATGCCCCTGTACAGGTCATTGGTGAAGCCCCACTTGGAGTATTGTGTTCAGTTTTGGAGACCGTATCTGGCGAAAGACGTAAGAAGACTTGAGGCGGTCCAGAGGAGGGTGACGAAAATAATAGGAGGCTTGCGCCAGAAGACGTATGAGGAGAGACTGGAAGCCCTGAATATGTATACCCTAGAGGAAAGGAGAGACAGGGGAGATATGATTCAGACGTTCAAATACTTGAAGGGTATTAACGTAGAACAAAATCTTTTCCAGAGAAAGGAAAATGGTAAAACCAGAGGACATAATTTGAGGTTGAGGGGTGGTAGATTCAGGGGCAATGTTAGGAAATTCTACTTTACGGAGAGGGTAGTGGATGCCTGGAATGCGCTCCCGAGAGAGGTAGTGGAGAGTAAAACTGTGACTGAGTTCAAAGAAGCGTGGGATGAACACAGAAGATTTAGAATCAGAAAATAATATTAAATATTGAACTAGGCCAGTTACTGGGCAGACTTGCACGGTCTGTGTCTGTGTATGGCCGTTTGGTGGAGGATGGGCAGGGGAGGGCTTCAATGGCTGGGAGGGTGTAGATGGGCTGGAGTAAGTCTTAGCAGAGATTTCGGCAGTTGGAACCCAAGCACAGTACCGGGTAAAGCTTTGGATTCTTGCCCAGAAATAGCTAAGAAGAAAAAAAAAAAATTTAAATTGAATCAGGTTGGGCAGACTGGATGGACCATTCGGGTCTTTATCTGCCGTCATCATTTACTATGTTGAAGCAATGGCCTTACGAATACATCGTGCAATGGAGGCCTTAGAGGCCAGCTTCCCCAGATGGCTAACATTTGTAAACACAGAGAGATCTGATATTCGAAAATCATTCATCACTTCGAGGTAATGGAGAGCTCTTCAAACATCTAGCAATGCCAAGATGATGTCCTTTTTCTAAAACACTGTGGGATGGAATGCAGGGAGCCAGAGGTGCCTGGGGTGGCGGCGCCCCTTCCCCACCCCTCCCCTTCCCCATACCTCTAGTTCAAGTTGTTGCTCATGATCAACAACTTGCTCCTCGTGACCCTATCGGCACTCCCTCTGACGTCACTTCCTATGCGTGGCACCTGGAAGTGACATCAGCAGGAGAGACGGGAGTTGCAAACAGCATGTTGTTGACTGCTGCAAACTTCTTCAACTAGAGGTATGAGGGAATGGAAGAGGGGCGTGTGCATGGAAGGGAGGAATGGGAAGAAGAGGGGGGGAGGAGGTGGGGTGTCAGCGCCCCCTTCACCTCCCCTTACTGAGAGCCAAACTTCCTGATTCATATGGAAAGCTGAGACTACCTTCTGCAGGAAAGAAGGAGCTGGACACAGGGAGACCCTGACCTCCATGAACCTGAGGAAGTATTCTCTGCATGACAGAGCCTGAAGCTCTGAAATCCTCCTCCACTGTCTTGATAGTAAGATTCATCAGTGACGCCTCTTGCAAAGGCTCATATGGAGCCTTACCCAGAGAATGCAGGACAATGTTGAGATTCCAAGATGGAAAAGGCTGCTGCCTTGGTGGACGCAGTTGCATCGCTCTCTTCAACATCAGGAAGAGAGACTTCCCTCCACTTGAGCACTAAAGCACGAGAGGCCTGCTACTTGTACCTTGAGGGAACCAACCACTAGACCAGGGGTCTCAAAGTCCCTCCTTGAGAGCCGCAATCCAGTCGGGTTTTCAGGATTTCCCCAATGAATATGTATGAGATCAATCAATGTGCATGCACTGCTTTCAATACATATTCATTGGGGAAATCCTGAAAATCTATCTGGATTGCGGCCCTCAAGGAGGGACTTTGAGATCCCTGCACTAGACCTTTCGATAGCATGTCCTAAGGAAAAGCCAGGACCACGGAAAGTGGGACCTGAGGTGGCTGCGCACTTTCTTTTGCACACCAGCACTGAAAAGACTTTCAAGGCTTAGCATAGACAAAAACTGTTGCCAGCCTCTTAGATTTTAGGAAAGTGGCTCATGACCACATCTGAATAGCCTTTGCATGCCAAGGCCATGTGCTCAGGAGCCATGCCTTAAGCCCAAAACGTTCCAGACCCCCCAGGGTCACTGGGCCCTGTGTAAGAAGATTTGGAAGAGGCAGTTTAAGTTGTCAGTCCCTCTGCAGACAAACTAGATCCACATACCACAGACGACGTAGCCAGACAGAGGCAACCAAGATCACCAACCCTGGGTGGTCTGATATTCTTCAAATAACTCTGCCTACCATAAGCCACAGGGGAAAAATGTACAACAGCTCCTTCTGGGGCTAAGGTTATACTAGTATGTCTACACTGGCGTTTCCACTGAAGAAGCGACTAGCTTTCATGTTGGATACCAACATTATCAGATCAAACCTCGGATTTTCTGCTGAAGAAGTGACTAGCTTTCATGTTGGATACCAACATTATCAGATCAAACCTTGGAGACCCCTACTGGCTCACAATGTTATCAAAGGCCTTCTGGGAGAGACACCACTGCCCCGGCTCCATAGCCTGCTTGTTGAGAAAGTCGACCTGTATTTCTCCATTTACGCTACATGAACTGCAGATAGCACTTAAAGGTGGAGTTTAGCCCAACAAAACAACAATCAGGCTTCCTGTGCCAGTGGAGACTCTTGGTCCATCCCTGCCTGTTGATGTATGCCACTGCCACTGCAGTGGTATTGTCTGAGAACACTCTGACTACTTTGCCTTCCAGAGATTTCTCCAAGACCTGCAGTGCCAGACGAATGGTGCTCAGCTCCAATCTGCTGATCGATCATTGCCACTGAGAGGGCAAGCAGTGGCCCTGAACTGGGTGGCCATCGCAATATTCTCCCCAGCCAAAGAGACTTGCATCCATCATTAGGATCACCCAGAGGAAATATGGAGAGGTAACCCTTTGACAGGGACTCCGGCCAGAGCCACCAAAGCAGGCTTCTGTTTGCCCCCAGCGTCCAAGCCAATGGCATCTGGAGAGAACTGTCTGTGGAGACCAGCAAGACAGAAACACTTCCTACAGGGGAAAGAGGTGAACTTTTGCCCAATGGACAAACTCTATAGACACAGCCATCAACCCTCGCACTTGAAGATAGTGCCCAGCAGTGGGAGCTTGCATTGCCAGGATCTGGCTTCTCAGCTTCAGTTTGTGTGGTTCTGGTAGTAAAGCACAACCTTCCACCATGTCTCAGTCCACCATGGATGGCACTCTGATCAGCCAATCGTACAAGTATGGATGCACCTGGATTCCTACCTTGCACAGATGTACTGCTGCAATGACCATCACCTTTGTAAAGGTGCATGGTGCTGTTGCTAGACTGAATGGGAGTGTCGAGAACTGAAAATGTTGTTCCAATACATGGAACCTCAGAAGTTTCCTGTGTGCTGGAAAAATGGGAATATTCAAATAGGCATCCATCAAATCCAGAGAAGCCAGAAATTCCCCAGGCGCCACTGAAGTAATAACCAATCAAACAGTTTCCATGCAGAACTGCAGCACTTTCAGAGCTGCGTTGACAGACTTTAGATCTAGATTTGGCCTCCAGTTGTCTGAGTCTTTCTTGGGCATGATAAAGTATACTGAGTTATCTGCCCAAGCCTGATTCTTCTGCTGGACCCGGTTCTAAGGCTTGTAAATCTAATAGCTGTCTTACTGTCACCCAGACCCTTAAGTGCTTTTTCTGGACATCTGGTAGGGGAATCTACAAATAAATCCAGCAGAGGATGAGAGAACCCCAACTTGTAGCCCTCTCAAATAATGTCCAGGACCACAGGTCTGAGCAAATCCTCGCTCAGGCCTCCCAGTGAGTTGATAGCCTCAACCTACTGGGGCAGTTCGACTGATCGCCTGGCGTCATTGCGACTTCTTGGAGGCTGCTGTGGGGCGTGATGCTGAGGATTGAGCTCGCATGGAGCTTTGAAACAACCTCTGAGGGGCAAGTGGTCTACTATCTGGCAAAGACTTAGGTCGACATTCCGCCACACTATCTATAAGATAGTCTACCCAAAATAACCTTGATTGAAGAATCTCCAGCCCATTGTCTAATCCAGAGCATCCGACAGGTGGAAATGGAGAAGTCCAAGACTTTGCTTAAGACTCTGAACCCATCATAGAGAGCATCTGCTGCATAATTCACCCCCCAAACCAGCAAATGGGACTAGGCGTCCTCCTCTGTTGTAGAAGCCTGATGCAGGAAAGTATGGCAGGCACATACTACAAAGGATGTCGCTGCTGTCACCTTCAGGCCCAGTGCCAAAGCCTCAAATTATTGCTTTAGGACCAAATCCACCCTACAGTTCTGTGCATCCTTAGGAATCACTAAAACTAAACTAACCTAAAACTTTTATAGATCGAGTCATCAACCAAGAGGAGCTCGACTCTGTTAACAATAATGTAATGCATAATACATAAACTTAACAAGGAAAAGTAGACTGAAATAGTTAATTTCCAAAATGTTTAGCAAACCAAAAAGTTTTCAGAACTTTCCGGAATAAAGCAAAACAACCTAAACTTCTTAATTTAAGCGGTAAAGCATTCCAGAATTCGGTTAATTTAAAAGCAAAAGAATGACTAAATCTCTTAAAAGTTCTGTTTTTACCACTGAGAGAGGGAAATGTAAGTTTTAATTTTTGAGAAATTCTGGCAAGATGAGATCTATGAACATTCTAGTCTAAAGGAATCCATGCTTTTACTAGGCAGCAAAGTGTGTTTTGTAACATATGCAACAAAGGAGTCTACCTTAGTTAGGCAGGATAAACAGCTCCTAAAAATCCAGAGCCAATGGGTACAACTTAGCTGTGGTCTTGACAACCCACAAGAGACCTTTTGAAGAACTAGTGCTCTGTAAGCATCATAGTAATGTCTGGATGAGAAGGAAAGAAAGTGGTCTGGGGCTTGGAACTGCTAATAACTGAACAGTGGAAGTCTAGCTCTGAAGGCACTGATGGAAGCTCCCTTTGAGCTTCTGCAGATAATGTCCTTAAAAGATCTCTCCTTGTAGATGGCCTTCTTGTTTACCATTTGCTTGGCGCACTAGATCTTGAGTTCCAGGCTGCTTCCTGCAGAGATCCCTTCTTGTCAGAGCACTGATGTGTGCAGCAACCTCGTGCTGGAGAAGTTAAAAAGGTACGGGGAAAGGAAAGGGGGTGTGCGATTGCAGTTATGGATGGAGTAGAGGGCAGGGAGGGGCTCCATCGCTCAACCTTACTATGCCACTACACGAGGTGGCAGTAACATTTTGTGGTCCTCCTCCCAATACACTCACCTAGCTCAAATGAGGAACTCCCAAACAGCCTAGGAAGGCACAAGCAAATCAGTTCTCCTGGTGGAGCTCTCTGCAGCTTTGTTTTTTTTTTTTTTTAATTAACAAAATATATTCAGCTGCAAAAGGCAACCTAAAAAGGACCAGCCTCTGTAGCAGAGGCTCTGGAAAACGGGAGGAGGAGTTATCAAGGGTCTAGCCCTGGCAGGATTCTCAAGAGACCCAGCCCAGTGGCAAGCATCTTGAGTTCAGGGGTGGAAAGACCTCCATTGCAACCAGGCAGTAAACCATAGACTGAGCCTGGGAGAGGAAATCAGCATCCTCTGGAACTCAACCAGCAAGACACCAGCTATAGTCTGGGGTCCTTGGGAATCATGCTGAAAAGCAATAAAGAAGCAGTTATACTAGTCCAACCTACACCATCTGCTGGAGAAGAGAATACTAACTAGCTCCATGCTGCACCTGTTATTACTAGTGTGGTGACTGGAATCTGTTTTTCTTTACTATGATCTGCTGGTTGAGGGATATAACCCATTAGTGTGAACTGGTTAACTGGATGATTAAGTAACAAGCCTTCAATGTAGCCAATGATAAGTAAAAATCTGACCTTACCAGAAAAGTCACTAATCCCATGAATAGTGGAGGAGGAGGATCCAGAATAAAAGAAGTGAACTAACCCCTTTGCCAATAAGCACCTCTCCCACCTAACAACCCAAAAGTGTAATATTTTGAAACTGCACATACAGCTCAAGTACAAGGATGTAGCTGGTGGGCGTTTCAAAGGTGTCCAGGAGGCTGATGAGCTGGGGGTGCTGGAGGCTCTGCAGGACTCCAAGTTCATGGGTCACTTGGTCACGCTTCATTAACTTCTTGTTCACAAACTTAGTGGCTACAGCTCGCTTGGTTCCCTTCTGATCACACTTCTTCACAACAGAAAACCGGCCCCTGTGAGATAGAACCGTTAGATACATTAATTCTGTTTCATCAAAAGCTTCAAATATTAGAAAATGTTCTGCTTCAAACTCAGTAATGCAATTAAATACACCTGAAATATATATTAGTCTATAATAGGAATCATTTAGAGCAGTGTTCTTCAATATAAAATAATTATTTTGTGGATCGGCAAAATACTAAGACTGAAATTTTAAAAAAACGTTTCTGCCCCGTCTCCGCGAGCTCGGTCCCCGCAAACCATCTGATCCCATCCGCACAAGCCTCAGTTATGATTTTATTAAAGTATAAAAAGAAACAATATTCTGTACAATTGTCATTTTATAAACACAAATAATACAGAGCAAGGATCAACAAAACCCCTGTCTTCCCTCCCCTTCACATATATACTTTCTATTATCAAGAAACCGAATAAGTCAAATTATTACAGAATGCTACACAGAATTATCATGGTAACAGAATACCACAGTCACACATGACAGGAATAGTGTTAGGGGAGTGCAACTAAGGCAACTGCCCCCTGGTCAGAAAGAGCCCTAAGCCAGCTGGAAACTAAAGAAGCACTGCTTGTGCTTTGCAGTCCCCAGTTAAGTCTAACACCAGCTCTAGCAGGATATATATTTCAAATCTGATATATTCTAATCACAAAATAGAAATAAAATTATTTTTTTTCTACCTTTTATTGTCTCTGGCTTCTGCTTTCATCTTTTCACTCTCTTCCTTCCAGCGTCTGCCCTCTCTATCTCTTCAATCCAGCATCTGCCCCTTCCATCAACTGTCTGCTCTCTCTCCCCCTTCCATATGGTATCTGCCTTCTTTCTATGTTCCTCTCCTTTCCATCCAGCCTGCTCCTCTCTCTCCTTTTTACGTGATTCATTCTGCTCTCTTCATTTTTATCGCTCCTACACCAGATCTAGCATCTTTGTCCCTCTCTCTTTATTTCTCTGCTGACCACCTTCCCAGCATCAATCTCTCTTTCTCATTCCTCTGTCTCTCTCCTTTCCCTCATCTGATCTCTCCATTCTACCCTGACCCCTTCCCCTCTTCTAATCTCCTTGCCAGCTGTTTCCTTCCTTTTTTCCTCCTCCCCTGTCCAGTAGTAACTCTCTTCCCTTCCCCCCTCACAGCAGCATCTCTCCTTCTCTCTCTCTCCCTCCAGGTCAAGTAGCAGCTCTCCCTTTATTGTCCCTTGTCCAGCAGCTTCCCAGCCTCCAACAGTGGCTTCCTCCCCTTCCCTCCGCTCCCCTCAGCTCTCAGTACTTGCCTGCAGCAGTGCAGCGATTCACTTAGGCAGCCTTAGGTCCTTTGATGGGTCACACCGCAGCCTTGGGTCCTTTGATGGGTCACGCCGCCTCTGAGGTAAGAGGAAGTTGCATCATCAGAGGCAGTCCATGACTCAGCAAAAGCCCAAGGCTGCCGAAGTGAATCGCTGCGCTTCTGCAGGCAAGTACTGAATTGGGCCCCCCTGATCTCGCTGGCCCTGCATGGACCAGCAGGAAATTTCAGCGCGTAGATCTCACTGGCCCTGTGCGGACCGGCAGGAAATTTCTGTGGACTGGCTGTGGATCATGAAGAACACTGATTTAGAGTATAAGCTACCAGAAATACCCTTGTCCATTATTGATACTGTATATGCTTAAAACATCACAGAAGACAAGCATGTTTGTTACTAAATAAACAGTTCAATTCCTTTGTTAATCTCATTGTTTCCCATCCTGCTGTAAAATAAAAAGACCTGCATCTCATTTCTCCATAATAAATTGTAGGCATGTGCATTTGACAGCACACATTCAGTTTATTGTTGCACCTCAAAAATTGAATTCACTTTGTTCCTTTCATCTAGCTGCTCCCTAAACCTAGAATAAATTACATGAGTATCTGCCAAGCCCCTTCCCTTATCTTGTTTAAAAGCAGACTGAAAACCCACCTTTTTGATATAGCCTTCAAACCATAATCCTACTCCCCACTGCTCACCAACCTAACCAGAATGGAATCCATGGGACCGTTGGATGATCAAGGAGCAAAAAGGGTGCTCAGGGAAGATAAGGCCATAGCGGAGAGACTGAATGAGTTCTTTGCTTCAGAATTTACAGAAGATGATGTAAGAGATCTACCTGAACCGGAAATGGTTTTCAAGGGTGATGATGCTGAGGAACAAGATCCAGGAAATTACAGACTAGTAAGCCTGACCTCAGTGCTGGGCAAAATGGTGGAAACAATTATAAAAAATAAAATTATGGAACACAGACAAACATGATTTAATGAGACAGAGTGAACATGGGTTCAGCCGAGGGAGATCTTGCCTGAACTGTTTGCTAACGTCACGAGGAAACTCAGATAATGGAATGCACCATGAAAAACAATGAGAATCTTTTGAATTGAGACTTTGATATATATATTTGAGTGTGGATAATTTCTGGCTGGAATGTTATAATGTAGCAATTAGCATGTAGAAGAATTGCATCAATGAAATTTTGGACTTTGGGGTGAATGAATCAAAGAGGAGGGTTTCCATATATGATAACTAGTGTTATTTGTATGAATGTGATTTATAGGTTATTGTGTGGAACTGATAAATTATAATAAAAAATAAATATATTTTGATAATATAATATTGTTGTGAATAGCTTCTTGGGTATTTAGTAGACAATAAGCATGAGATAAATTATACCTGCCAAGCTCAGCCACTTCACTATACAGAGATTCAAAGTTGTCCTTCCATATTACTCTGATTCCATCATTCCCAGGACCTGCAGAAAAAAATAGAATCCCAGAAAATTTATACTATGTCCAATAAAACAGCCCTATAAAGGTCTATTGTAGGCTTTACAAATATACTTCAAAAAAATGTAAGGAACATTTTGATAAAGAATTTGGTTAAAAATAGATTGAAAGTTAATATAAAGTACCTGAAAGACCAAGCTTCGTTCAGAGAAGTAGGGTGAGTGAGCTGCAGGGGGAGTCGGGAGCGGTAGCTACAGAGAAAGTGCCTTACCAACTTTCAGTCCTGCTTTTCCCTGCAGCCTGTTGTGTGGCTAACCTTATGAATGTCCGACCAATGGGCTGAAGCTATGTTTGTATCACTTTCCATGCTTCCTCCAGTTTGGATTGACTTTAGCTGTGTTCTCCCTTTTACATTCCATCTCTCTTCCCTCAGTCTTTCTTCCCTTCACAACCCATTACCTACACTGCAGCTCTTGTTCCTTACCTAGCTAATAAGCTGCAGAGGAGGCAGGACCAATACGTTATGAGACATCAACTTTCAGTCATGGTTTTCCCTGTAGCTTATTGGCTGACTAAGCTTCCTTAACAATGTGTGACCAATGGGCTGCAGGAGGAGGCAGGAGCAGTAGTTATAGAGACACTGTCTTAGCAACCTTCAATCCTGCTTTTCCCTGCAGCCTATTGGCTGGCTAAGCTTTCTTAGGAAATGTCTGACCAATGGACTGCAATTATCTTTGTATCACTTTCCATGCCTCCCCCCTGCTTGCATTACTTCAGCTGTGTTCTCCTTTTTACATTCTATATCTCTTCTCTCTGCCTCTCACAGAGACAGCGCCTAGCAACCTGCAGTCTACTGGCTGGCTAAGTTTTCTTAGCAATATTTGACCAATAGGCTGCAGGGGAAGGCGGGAAAAGTAGCTACACAGACACTGCCTTAGCAACCTTCAGTCCCGCTTTTCCCTGCAGCCTATTGGCTAAACTTCTAAGCTTTGTTAGGAATGTCTGACCAATGGGCTGCACAGAGAGGCAGGAACATCAGAAAAATTCCCATAAATGACCCCTCCCCCAAAATGAATTTTTGCCAAACTCCAGACCTAGCTAAATCGATTTCTCATACCCGAAAACTCTCGATTCATCCCATTTCATGAAAATCTTTAGGGACATTTTCAAGATAAAATTTACCTTCATATATACAAACACCCATGACTTATAGGGCATATCAGTGAACTTTTCCTTCATATTAAACCAGCTCCAATGCCATCAGCCACAAGGTCCACAGGTATACCCCTTGCAGAAGCCACTGATATTGCCTTGAAATCATAAACTCACCTTAAAATGTATTTTTAATACATCTTCTCATGTAGAAGAAAATGATATGGCTTTTACCTTTCTTAATATGTCTCATCATGAAGAGCTGGTATGATATTTAAGTCAAGTCAGTATAATATTCTGGTAAACCTGCCTCCTCTTAAGGTTGCAAGAAACAACAGGGCAGACTGTCTGTAAAATCCAAAATGGTGATCAAAACAACAGATCAGCCGAAGCGAAGTAATCAAAAATCAGTTTAATGTTCTGGAGATACAGTACACATACAAAAAACCCGACACAGGCAGTGCACTCCTCCCAAGGTTGTCCAAAGGTATCAGCGTCCTTCCCCATGAGCACCTAGATTTCATCTTGTTCACAAATAGTACAGAGAGGGGAGTCTCCCATATTCTCATCTGCATTTCCTTAAATCAGTCAAAGATGGAGACCTCTTGGTAAGCGTAGCCTTCAGATTTAGTCATAAGCCTAAGATTTTTCAGATCTATATCACTAATGCAGACTGTTTTGGTGAAACTTCCTCACACAATGTACCACAGATGAACGCCACAGCAACAACCTTTGAGTTGCAGGCATTGATGCCCTTGTCATGGCTTCCGGGATAAACTAAACTTCCTCCACTTTTAATGCTGCTAGTACTGATACAGCAACGTTTGCTGGAAGGAGATTTAGCATTTCTTTGTCTTCCCACCCACGTCCTCCTAGAACACAAGAATTGCAATACTAGATCAGAAGTCTATCTAGCTCAGTATCCTGTTTCCAACAGTGGCCAAATCTGCATTAGCAATTTATTAACTGTTTTTCCAAACCCAGCTATGCCACCTAATTTTACTATATCCTTTGGGAATGAGTTCCAGAGCTTAAGTATGAACTGAGTGAAAAATATTTTCTCCAATTTGTTTGAATGTATTACTAAGTAATTTCATGGTGTGTCCCCTAGTCTTTGTACTATTTAAATGAGTAAACAATCAATTTGTGTTTACCCTTTACATTCTACTCAGAATTTTACAGACATCCATCATAACACCCCTTGGCTATCTCTTTTCAGAAATGAAGACCCTAATTGCCCTCTCGTTAAGAAACATAGAAGCATGATGGAAGAAAAAGGCCAAATGGCTCATCTAGTCTGTCCATCCACAGTAACCATGATCTGTTTCTTTCTCTGAGAGATCCCACGTGCCTATCCCAGGTTCTCTTGAATTCAGACACAATTTCTGTTTCCACTACCTCTTCTGGGAGACTATTCCACGCATCTACCAACCTTTCCGTAAAAAAGTATTTCCTCAGATTACTCCGGAGCCTATATCACTTCTTAACTTCACTCTATGCCCTCTCATTGAAAAGTTTCCTTTCAAATGAAAGAGACTTGACTCATGCACATTTATATTACATAGGTATTTAAGTGTCTCCCCTCTAACGCCTTTCCTCCAAAGTATACAGACTGAGATCTTTAAGTTTGTCCCCATACGCCTTATAACGAAGAACACACACCATTTTAGAAGCCTTCCTCTGAACCGACTCCATCCTTTTTATATCTTTTTGAAGGTGCGGACTCCAGAATTGTACACAATATTCTAAATGAGGTCTCACCTGAGTCTTATACAGAGGCATCAGTACCGCCTTTTTCCTACTGGCCATACCTCTTCCTATGCAACATAGCATCCTTCTAGCTTTCGCCGTCACCTTTTCAACCTGTTTGACCACCTTAAGATCATCACATACAATCACACCCAAGTCCCGCTCTTCCGTCGTGCACATAAGATCTTCACTCCCCTAAACTGTACTGTTCCCTTTGGTTTTTGCAACCCAAATGCATTAAATGTTAGCTGCCAAATTTCAGACCATTCTTCAAGCTTCGCCAGGTCTTTCTTCATGTTATTCACACCATCCGGTGTAGCTACTCTATTGCAGATTTTGGTATCATCCACAAAGAGGCAAATCTTACCCGACAACCCTTCACCAATATCATTTATAAAAATGTTAAAAAAAACAGGCCCAAGAACATCCCTTTCCTCAGAGCAATCTCCATTGATCACTACCCTCTGTCGCCTTTCATTCAACCAGTTCCTGACCCAGCCTGTCACTTTGGGACCCATCCCAAGGGCACTCAGTTTATTTATTATTAGACGTCTGCTAAAATCTAAATACACCACATCTAGCGCACATCCTCTATCCAATTTTCTGGTCACCCAGTCAAAGAAATTGATCTGATTTGTCTGACAAGACCTACGTCTAGTGAATCCATGTTGCCTCCAGTCCTGTAATCCACAGGATTCCAGAAACTTGACCATTCTCTTTCAATCTACTGGTGGTTCCTTCCATTTGACTCATTGTCAAGGCAGCCAGCAGTGTAGCAGGTCCTCGATTGTGAAATTCTCTTCCTGACACGTTTCGTTTAATTCCTACTTTTTTAGCTTTTTGAAAAAGTTTGAAAGCTTACTATTTTAGTAAGGCTTTTTAATGCTGTGTGATAGGTAGTTCTGCTGTTTTGTTTTAAATGTTTCAAGGTTTGTAGAAACAATGTATATAAATGGTTGTATATTTGATTTATGAATGTTACTTGTGTAACTCGCATAGATTTTTGGATATGTGGGATATAACATAACATAAAACTTACTTTTATACTGCAAATACCACTAAGTTCTATGCGGTTCACAAAAGATTATGGGGTCCTTTTGTATGCATAGGGTCCTTTTACTAAGGCGCGCTAGCGTTTAGCGTGCGTTAAAACAGCTAGCGTGCCTTAGTAAAAGGACCCTATGCATACAAAAGATGAGAAGAATGGAAGAGCATGCTTAATTATCAAATTATTCAGTAAAAAGGCACGTTAGGACCTTAAAGCGCAGAATAGCGCATGCGCTAAAAACACTAGTGCACCTTCGTAAAAGGAGCCCATAATTAAGAAAGTCAAATCTTTATCCCATAGTGCCGCCTGAAAGGATAGCAGACATTGTTGAACTCTTTTAAATTTACAACCCTTGGCAGATGGAAAAGAGAATAATGCATGTGATTTCCTGGAATGTTTGGAGTTATTGATCGTAAATGATTCCACAAGATATTCTGGAATTAAACCTGAGAATAATGCATGTGATTTCCTGGAATGTTTGGAGTTATTGATCGTAAATGATTCCACAAGATATTCTGGAATTAAACCTGCCACTACATTTAAAGCAACCAAACTTGAACTTAATCCGCGCTTCAATCAGCAACCAATGCAATTAACGATAATAAGATGTAATATGATCATACCTGCTCCCACAATATCCACTTTGTACTTATCCACTACTGTATACCATCTTGAACTGAATAGGCATGACAGGATATAAATAAAGCTATTATTATTATTATTACTTCAGATTATAAATCAAGTGAACCGCTGCATTCTGAATAATGTTTTAAATAAATAAATAAAAAATAATTTCTTTAGCCCATCCTCATATGAAAGTTGTTACATTCCCTTAATCATTTTATTTGTCTCTGTACTTTTTCTAATTCCATTGTATCTTTTTAGAGATGTAGTGACCAGAATTAAACACAGTACTCGAGGTGCAGTCTTACCAACACATGGAGTGATACAGAGGTATTATATTTTTTTTTATTTTATTCTTATTTATTTCCTAACAATTCTTAACATTCCATTTTTTTGGCTGCTATTGCACAGTGGCACAATGAATAGAACATTTCAACATGCTGTTCACGACACCTAGATCCTTTTCCTAGGTGAAGACTAAACATGGAACCTAACATCATGCAGCTATAATTCGAGTTACTTTTCCCTAGATGCATCATATTGAACCTGTCTGCATTAAATTTTATCTGCCAAGCTCATCAAGGTATGGCCTTCCCAGCACTGCAGAGGGAGGTTTGTAGCTCTTGATTCTAGCCTGCAGGAGCACCGTGAGGATGCTCCAAGGCTACACTTGAGCTGATTCTAGGGCTGGTTGACGTGACTGTGGCACCTTGAACCAACCTTTGCATCTTTGCCACTCCCCCTTATGATCTTGTAGCTCCCCCTTCATCCCAAGTCTCCCCTTCCATAAAGCTAGTGATAAAGGGCACCAAAATCCTGAATCTCAATGTGCCATGTCTCCCTCCCCACCTGCAGAGGGGAAGGAAGAGAGGGAGAGATGATGGCCTGGGTTTTTGGTGTTCTTTATCACCAGTGCCCTTGAGCCAGCCCACGCTGATTCTAAATGGATGCAGAAAAAGGGCAATATCTTCCTGGGTCACTTGAGATGTGTTGGCCCTAGAAGGCTGGTGCATAGCCCCAGATATAGCTTAGGATAAGTAGTCCTCTCTGCAGGGAAGCTTAGTATGGTTGCTACCAAGATCAGTCTTCTCCTTAAATCTTGCACCAGTGAGAACAAATGATGGTCCTTTGGCGTCATTTGCATTAGGTGATGCCTTGTCCTGATAACTTTTACTTGTGCTGCATGTCAGTATCTCTAGTATTTGATGCTACTTCATAGTTTGTGGAAGTTGATGCCACTGGTGCCTCCAAGGTTGAATTTTTTTTTTGTTTGGAGGGGGGGGGGAGAGGGGTAAGGGGGGGGAATCAGAGTCGGCAGGTTTAACGAGCCTCTTAAAATGTTCTTACCAGCCTCAAATATCCCTAGATAAAAAGTTATTGATATCGTGCCTAGGCCCTATACATGGCAGGCATACACTGTGGGTGACCATTTTGACATGATGCTTTGCTTTGGGTGTATTTTAAGCTATCCGGCCTTTACCATCTGGGACATTGTTAGTAAAAATGGCTAACAAGAAATGAAATGAATTAATGGTAAAAATGTTTTACGATGCTGTTTGGTACACTGGTACATACAAAAATGAAGAAAACCTTAAAATTATAGTACTGAAAAAAAAAGCCTAGTTAGGATTTTCATAACGAAAAGAACAAATATGAGAAGGTCCTTATTTAAAAAATGATTTTTAAAGAAGTACTTTTTTGCACTTACATATCTCTACAAAAAAACAAGAACTAAAGAGGTCCCCTCAGACAATGCGGATATAAGAACAATTGAATATACTCAACAGAACTTTTGAGAAAGCTACTACTAATAATCATTTCTACATTGCTACTAGACATACACAGAACTATTCATATCATATGCAAATACTTTCTCTGACTTTAGTAGGATCACAATCTAAGTTTTAGAATCTGGGGCAACAGAGGGTTAAGTGACTTGACCAAAGTCAAAAGGAGCTGCAGTGGGAATGAACCCTGTTCACCAGGATGAAACCATTAGGCTACTCCTCCACTCTAAGATTTGTTCGCATTGTATTATCTTTGAGCCCTATTGGACCATGTCACCTGTGTGTATGGACTGCTACCCTGCTTGTCCTTGGCAGAAATAGAAATCAGACTGATTTGCTAATTTTCTTCCTTTAAATCTCTCCAGACCATTCCTGACGAGTGGGTATATGCCCTCCTACTGGTAGATAGGGAAACTTAGAACTACTGAGTGATGCCACCTTATTATGTGGTACACATCCCTGGGCCCATCAGTATTTCTACTTACAAAGCAAGAATGGTAGTGAGCAGACTCCCTCGATAATCCAATGGAGGAAAGAAACAACCAGATGACAAACTTGATACTGGCAATGGTTTGTGTTCATTTTTTCGACTGCTGATTTTTGGGAGTTTCTTTTTTTGTGTGTGTGTACACAAACAAAAGGAATATTGACGCTTTTCAGAGTCCAAACTGAATCTGCCTCTCCAGACATAAAAGTCAGAGTCCAGAAAGACCCCCCCCCCACATATGAACACACCTCCAAGAGGGTTCAGGAATGGTCTGGAGAGATTCAAGGAAAGATAATTAACAGGTAGGTCTAATTTCACCTTATCTCCAAACCATTCCTGTCAAGTACAAAAGCAATACTCAATTAAGGCAGGATGCAGATAAACCTTGAGCTAGGACTGTAGCTCCAAATGTTGCCTCCTATCACACTTGTACATCCAAAGCAGTAATGCTTCACAAAGGAATGACCATGTAACCATCCTGCAAATGTCTTGTGGAGGAATCAAAGAATGCTCTGCCCAAAACATAACTTGTGCCTAGTAGTAGAACACACTTTCAGCTTGGTAGGCACCTATCTGCCAGTAAGAAGGTAAGCTAAAGTGATAACCTCTTTGATCCATGTTGCCGTTATCTGGGTCTCACAACTGCAACAATCATGACACCAGTCCTGGAAGCCTAAAAGAATATTTAACCCAGCTTACGGAGAAAACATCTTTATGTTTATTGAGAGTTTCTATACTGCTACTAATGACCGGGGAGTCAATTCAGAGTGGTTTACTTGGGCTTCTGCAAAAGTGATAAATTCACCAGAGAATTCTCCACTTTGTGGGAAAAGGGAGGCCTAAAATTAACCCAGCTAGTCATTCTATGCTACTGCAGGGAAGCAAGCATTATCCCAGGACAAGCAGGCAGCATATTCTTAACGTATGGGTGACGTCGCCGACGGAGCCCCGGTACGGACCTTTTTAACTAGAAAGTTCTAGTTGGCCGCACCGCGCATGCGCGAGTGCCTTCCCGCCCGACGGAGGAGTGCGTGGTCTCCAGTTTTTTCGTTTCCGCGGAGCGAAGAAGACGCATGTGGTTTCAACGGCTGTTGAAAACTCCTTTTCTGCCTTCCCGCTCGCGTTATTTTTACTTATTTCTATTTTTTCCTTCGGGTTTATTGTTTTCTTTCTAATCCAAAAAAAAAAAAAAACTTTCTTTTTTCCTTTATTTTTCAGCAGGCCCCGGCGGGGCCTGTTGCCATCATACAAGCCTCCGGCTTTGATTTCGCTGAGGCCGTATTTCCCTTCATGCCCCCTCAGCCGGGTTTTAAGAAGTGCCAGCGGTGTGCACGCCCGATTTCCCTTTCGGACCCGCACAATTGGTGCCTACAGTGCTTGGGTCCGGAACATCGGGCTGACACCTGCACCCGCTGCGCGACTCTTAAAAAACGCACCCTTAAAAACAGACAAATACAGCAGAATCTCCTCTTCGGCACCGCTTCCGCTATGGACCCGACCCCGGCGTCAACGGCACCGCCGAAATCGGCACCGTCAACATCAACACCTCCTGACCTTTCTACGGGGTCGATGGCGCCAGGTAAGCCGGCTAAGAAGCCTCCCACTTCCCTCGAGCGCCCTCCAGCTACAGCGGTGACACCAGTCCTTCCGGTGTCCCGCAAATCTCGAAAACGCTCCGCTCCGATATCGGTGAGTGCCTCTTCATCGGCCTCCTCATCACCGGAGCGTAGAGCAGCACCGATGGTACCGAAGAAAAGTAAAACGGTACCGGTGCCCCCATTGGAGGACCGTATCTCGGCCATCCTCCAGACTAAATTACACGAACAGCTCCAGCACCAACTTAAGGAACTGCTTCCAACCCTGCTGGCACCGCTCCTTCCGGTACCGGTCCGGCCCGAGCCCCGCACCACTACGCCAGTGGCCACCCCCTCGGTACCGATGAATACTTCGATGCCGGTCTTATCGGCACAGCCTACGCTCCAAACCTGCACGGCTGAGGACCCATCCCGACCCCAGGATCGACACCGATCGTCTCGGGACCGGGATCGGCACCACTCACCCAGGGATGGAGATCGGCACCGGTCTTCATCCCCCGGCACCGTATCAATGAGATCTGGTAAATCCCTGTCTAAGACCCGTCATGCGGAACCGGCTGTCAGAGACCCTGACCTATGGGAGCAATCCCCTCTCGGTACCGAGGAGGATGCCTCTTCCACTGATGAGGAACCCTCTATGGCTGAATCCACCGCCAAACCAGAGCAGTCCTCATTTACAAAATTCCTTAGGGAGATGTCTGGGGCTCTTTCCATCCCACTTGAGTCCGACTCCAAGAAGTCCCAGGCATTTTTAGAAGCCTTGGACTTCGATCAACCTCCCAAGGAATTTCTCAAACTCCCCGTTCATGATATTCTACGGGAGACATTTTATAAGAACTTAGAGAACCCCCTTACTGTGCCAGGTGCCCCTAAAAAACTGGACAGTTTATACCGCGTTATCCCTATCCCGGGATTCGATAAACCCCAGTTGCCACATGAGAGCCTACTGGTAGAGTCCACTCTCAAAAAATCTCATGGTTCCAGTGTCTATGCCTCCACCCCTCCTGGCAGAGAAGGTAAGACAATGGATAAATTTGGAAAACGCCTGTACCAGAATGCCATGCTGGCTAGCAGAGCCAACAACTACTCGTTTCATTTCTCCTTTTACATGAAACATCTGGTACAACAACTCTCAGCTCTGCAGAAGTACATTCCTGAACGCAAGGTTCCGTTGTTTCAGCAACAAATTTCCACTCTCCTTCAGCTTAGGAAGTTCATGGTGCGCTCAATCTATGACTCCTTCGAGCTCTCTTCTCGAGCCTCCGCTCTGGCAATTGCCATGCGACGCCTGGCCTGGCTGAGGGTATCTGATCTGGATGTGAACCACCAAGACCGCCTTGCCAACGCACCCTGTCTTGGTGATGAACTTTTTGGGGAGTCTCTTGATACCACCACCCAAAAACTTTCGGCTCATGAGACAAGATGGGACACCCTCATTAAGCCTAAGAAGAAGACTCCGCCGTCACGCCCATACAGACCTCAGTCTTCTTATCAGCGTCGTTTCTCTGCTAGGCCACTTAACCCGCCTCAACAGCAATCTCGTCGGCCTCGCCAACAGCAACAACAACACCCCCAGGCTCGCTCACAATCTCATCAGACAGCTAAGCCTCTTCCTCAAACCAAGCCTCCCCAGCCCTTTTGACTCCTTTCTCCAGGGCATAGCCAGTCTCCAACCCTCGCTGCCTCTGCCTCAACCTATAGGAGGCCGCCTCACCATCTTCATACAACGCTGGGAGGCCATCACATCAGACCTGTGGGTTCTAAACATCATCCGTCACGGATACTCACTAAGGTTCCAGACTCTTCCTGCAGATCATCCTCCCGTAGAGTCTGCTTCTCACTCCTCCCAAACTCCACTCCTCCTCAGGGAGGTCCAATCCCTCCTCCTTCTCAATGCCATCGAAGAAGTTCCACCAGACCAAAGAGGTCAGGGATTTTACTCCCGCTACTTCCTGGTACCCAAGAAAACGGGGGATCTTCGTCCTATCCTCGACCTCAGGAACCTCAACAAATGTTTGGTCAAGGAAAAGTTCAGGATGCTCTCCCTTGCCACGCTTTATCCTCTTCTGTCTCAACACGACTGGCTATGTTCCCTGGACCTCAAGGAGGCCTACACACACATTCCAATTCATCAGGCTTCACGTCGCTACCTCCGATTCCAGATACTGAATCTCCACTATCAGTACAAAGTGCTACCCTTTGGTCTCGCATCATCACCCAGGGTGTTCACCAAGTGCCTGATTGTGGTAGCGGCCTGTCTCAGGTCCCACAACCTACAAGTGTTCCCCTACTTAGACGACTGGTTGGTGACAGCAGCAACATCTCCTCTTGTGCTACAATCAACTCACCACACCATCTCTCTCCTCCATCTCTTGGGGTTCGAGATCAATTATCCCAAGTCGCATCTGCTTCCCACACAACGCCTTCAGTTCATCGGAGCACTCCTCGATACCAACTCCATGAGAGCGTTCCTTCCAGCCGACCGGCACCGGACACTACTTCACGTTTGTCGGCAGGTGCTCCTCCGACCATCCATCCCAGCTCGCCAGATGATGATTCTTCTGGGTCACATGGCCTCCACAGTCCATGTGGTTCCTCTGGCGCGACTCCACCTCAGGATACCGCAATGGACCCTCGCCAACCAATGGTCACAGACCAGGGACCCTCTTTCTCATCCCATCTCTGTGACATCATCTCTTCAGCAATCTCTTCAATGGTGGTTGAACTCTGCAAATCTTTCCAGGGGCCTCCTTTTGCATCCACCTCCTCATTCCATGATCATCACCACGGACGCCTCCCCCTATGCATGGGGGGCTCACGTTGGGGATCTGCGCACCCAGGGACTTTGGACCCCTCAGGAGCGTCAACATCACATCAATTTCCTGGAGCTCAGAGCCATGTTCTATGCTCTCAAGGCCTTCCAACACCTTCTCTGCCCTCAGGTTCTCCTCCTATGCACGGACAACCAGGTCGCCATGTACTACATCAACAAGCAGGGCGGCACTGGATCTCGTCCCCTCTGTCAGGAGGCCCTCCGAATCTGGACCTGGGCCACGGACCACAATCTTTTTCTCAAAGCGGTCTATATCCAGGGCGAACAGAACTCCCTGGCCGACCAACTCAGCCGCATCCTTCAGCCTCACGAGTGGACCCTGGATCCTCCCACTCTCCACTCCATCTTTGCTCAATGGGGCACTCCTCAGGTGGACCTCTTTGCAGCTCCTCACAACCATCAGCTGCCCCAGTTCTGCTCCAGACTCTACTCTCCACACCGTCTGACCCCGGATGCCTTTCTACTAGACTGGACGGATCGCTTCCTCTATGCCTTCCCTCCACTTCCTTTGATGTTGCGGACTCTGTTCAAGCTCCGCAAGGACAGGGCCACCATGATTCTCATCGCCCCTCGGTGGCCCAGACAACATTGGTTCTCCCTCCTGCTTCAGCTCAGCTCCAGGGATCCCATTCCTCTACCTGTGTTTCCTACTCTTCTTACACAGCAACAGCAGTCTCTACTACATCCCAATCTGTCTTCGCTCCACCTGACAGCTTGGTTTCTCTCGGGCTGACTTCTCCTGAAAACCTGTCTCAGCCAGTCCGTCGCATTTTGGATGCCTCCAGGAAACCCTCCACACTCCAATGTTACCATCAGAAGTGGACCCGGTTCCCTACTTGGTGTCTCCTTCATCATCACAATCCCACCTCTCTGGCGGTGGAAACCGTACTGGACTATTTGCTCTCTCTCTCCGACGCTGGCCTCAAATCGACCTCAATCAGAGTCCACCTCAGTGCCATCACTGCGTTTCATGAGCCTATCCTTGGAAAACCCCTCACGGCTCATCCCCTGGTTTCCCGGTTCATGAGGGGCCTCTTCAATATCAAACCACCTCTTCAGCCTCCCCCAGTCGTCTGGGACCTCAACGTGGTTTTGTCAGCCCTCATGAAACCTCCTTTTGAGCCTCTGGCTTCTACCTCGCTCAAACTTCTCACATGGAAGGTGCTTTTCCTCATTGCCATCACCTCTGCCAGGAGGGTTAGCGAGCTGCATGCACTGGTCGCCGACCCACCATTCACTGTTTTTCACCATGACAAGGTGGTTCTGCGTACCCATCCTAAATTCCTTCCTAAGGTGGTTTCAGCCTTTCACCTCAACCAGTCCATAGTGCTGCCTGTTTTCTTCCCTAAACCCCATTCTCATCCTGGGGAACAGGCTCTTCACACGCTGGATTGTAAGCGTGCCCTGGCGTACTACCTCGACCGTACCAGGGCTCACCGCTCCTCTCCTCAACTCTTTCTGACCTTCGATCCTAATCGTTTGGGTCATCCTATATCTAAACGAACGCTGTCCAATTGGCTTGCTGCCTGTATTGCGTTCAGTTATGCTCGGGCCGGCCTGTCACTGGAAGGACCTGTCACGGCCCACAGGGTCAGAGCTATGGCTGCTTCTGTGGCTTTCCTCCGTTCCACCCCTATTGAGGAAATCTGCAAGGCGGCCACTTGGTCTTCAGTTCACACATTCACTACTCACTACTGTCTGGATGCCTTCTCCAGACGGGATGGACACTTTGGTCAATCTGTGTTACAAAATTTATTTTCCTAATGGCCAACCATCCCTCCTCCCTCTCTGTTAGCTTAGAGGTCACCCATACGTTAAGAATATGCTGCCTGCTTGTCCTGGGATAAAGCACAGTTGCTTACCGTAACAGGTGTTATCCAGGGACAGCAGGCAGATATTCTTACGACCCTCCCACCTCCCCGGGTTGGCTTCTTAGCTGGCTTATCTTAACTGGAGACCACGCACTCCTCCGTCGGGCGGGAAGGCACTCGCGCATGCGCGGTGCGGCCAACTAGAACTTTCTAGTTAAAAAGGTCCGTACCGGGGCTCCGTCGGCGACGTCACCCATACGTTAAGAATATCTGCCTGCTGTCCCTGGATAACACCTGTTACGGTAAGTAACTGTGCTTTATCCTCACTTTCCTCAAATTGTGCCACCATGTAAATACACTAGTAGCACAGCAGATTGTGACCCACTCAAGCATAGCCCTATCGAGAGAACAAAGCAAGAGCAGACAATTTAAACGACCTCTTTAAGAGAGCCTCCAAAACGTGATCTTGAGGATCCTTAACTACCACTCCACCTTCAACTGAAATGATGACTGCTGTAACCAGCGCATCCACCTTACATAAATGGAACTTCCCCAAGTTTTCCAAGGGACGCTGACAGAGCCAAATCCAGAGACTGCCACTCTGCCTCCACTGTTTCTTTAAGGTCCTCATGAAAACGAAAAGACCTAAGTGGCTTCCAACCCCTCTTCAAAAGAGGATAATTTTTCCTGGTCATTGGGGGGGGGGTGGGGCATGATCTTCAGTCAAACTAAGGGACTCCGTGAACTCAGAGATCAAACAAGGCAACCCTGGTCTGCAGAAGATACAGACCACTGAAGGATCTTCCCCCAGGGGACTTCAGCATTTTTCTCCAGGAGACCATCTTTTGCAGAAAACTCTCTGTCCAGGTCTTCATCCAGGAAAGGAAGGGAGGCCATAGAGTCCAAATCCTCTGTTTCCTGAGAACCACTTGCTGTTTCTTGGCCCCCGAGAGCCCCATGTCCTCCTGAAAGTTCCAATGAAACATGTGCAGGCAGACCTTTAAGGTAGATTTAATGCAAAAGTAAAAAAAACTCCAAAGAAAATAATGGGGTCCCTCCTTGAATCACACCCAGTTAAAACTGGGGCCTCATCTGAAGGAGCTGACGCTGCTACAAGCTGACTAAAATGATGGAATCAGGCTCTGTCTCTGGCAGTATTCAAATCCAGACTCAAAGCCACTTATTTGAAGATGCTTTCAATTCCAAACTACAACCCACCTTCCAAGCACCAATTATCTGTCTTATCATTCCCTCTTTAATTCCCCCACCTGAGCACAGTTTATTGATGCACCTTCTTGTCCAGTTTGTCTGTCTTGACTAGACTGTAAGCTCTTCTGAGCAGGGACTGTCTCTTCTTTGTTTTGATGCACAGCACTGCGTTTGTCTAGTAGCGCTATAGAAATGATTATTATTATTATTAGCAGTTTCCCATTAGATGTGCCTCAGAGCTTCTCCGAGCCGACTTAGCAGCATCCGCTGGCTCTACCGAGGGCAATGGGGTCTGCAATAATGGAAGGAGTCCCTTGTACTGCTGCGTCCCCCCAATGCAGACTCAGAACAGATATAGCAAAGGCCTGGTACTAGGGAAGTGAGGCACTGTGCAACAAATGTTGCAGTGGTGTGTCTTCTCAATGGGAGCTGCCATGACAAGCACTAGTAATAACTATCCCACGGAGCTTACTGCTGGAGGAACCCCCTCACTCTGGAGCAACAAGAGTGCAACTTAAAAAGGCTTCTGCTATCTTCTCTTTGTCTTTTATTATTATTATTTTTTTATAAAGTTGTTTCATTTCCTTAAAGGGAGATACTCAAAGAACCCCTCTAAGGAATAGGACAGGAGCTGTGGCAGTTCTAACTCTAATGAGGGGGCAGGGGGAGAGGGAAATCTGGAGACCACAGTATGCACCCCCAGGTCAAACACCAAACATAGCAGCACCCCAAACTGTGGTTTCAGACTTTTTTTTGGTTGTTGTCCAAGGAGAAGCTGTAACAACACTGAAAAATTCTAATGGGCTCAGAGCTGCACACCACCTAATAAAGTGACACTACTCAGTTTCCCCACTCATTAGGAATGGTCTAGAGTAGAGAATGACACAGTGACAGAATTTGTCATGTTTCCCATGGATAACCATGGGAAACCATCCCCATGTCATTCTTTAAGGAGAGAGGGAAGAATCAGAATATTGATTGAAGAATGCTGGTGTAGAAGGACTGATGTTGAGATAGATACTAAAGCATGACATGGGATGGTTTCCCGCAGTTATCCGTGGGGATGGGCGACGATGACACACTCTAGACTAGAGAATGACACGGTGACAAATTCTGTTACATATGATTCTCTAGTCTAGAGTTGACGAGGAATGTCATTAAACATTTTTAAAAATCTTCTCTCATGTTGTGCTGAACACACCAAAATTAGACTAGTGCAACAGGATTGTTGGATTTTATGAGCTCCAACACCATACAAACTCTAATGTTAGTCATTGCAGTGACTTCACTTTACTCTCAGAAAGCACTGAGAAGTTTCCCTACACAAGCTAAAATCTAGACCCCAATGCCCTTCTTTTAAAAAGATTCTTATTATGGGTATCATTAATTGTGTACTTTTAGGTGGCTCAAATTCCAATCCACTGCCAACAATATAACTTTGTCACCAGTTCCCAGACTGCCTATAGCACTGGAGAACATCCCCCTTCTGTGAGATTATTTCTCAGTGCTACTTTAGTCAGTTGGGAGACCATCAGAATAGCAGCTACCACCTACCTTTCCTTCCAAGGCATGCTGAACTTGAAGTCTCCTCTGTTGCAGTCTGAGCTCCTGAACCAGGTCATAGTTCATGTTAACCTTACTGTATGATATGCCACCATTACAAAACAATGTGAGCATTTGAAGGAACTTAAGATATATTTACATATATTATACGACAACCTTTTTGTTTGAGAGGGAGAGAAAAGGATGATTTGCTGCATGTCAAGTGCTGATTTTGAGAAAATGCAGTTTAAAAGATGAAAAAAGAAACTGACCTAGAACTCTTAGACTGGCAGATGACGACACTGAACCCAGGTCATTTGCAGCTATACAGGTATAGGTACCATCATCGTCTGTGGCGACACCAATGATTTTCAGGGTTGCTTCTCCCAGATCACTGAAACCCCCCCCCAAAAAAAAAAAACAGTAAAGAAAGCAAAGGAATAAGTAAATATGAGTTCATTTAATTTCTTTTAACATACAACCTTAAAAACAAAACATTAACGAGGGATCGTCTCTTGCATGTTTAATGTACAGCACTGCGTATGTGTAGCAGAGCTACATAAATGATAAGTAGTAAAATATTAGTGCCTCTGACACCTCCGCCAAAGGGATGTTTATAGATCCTGCTGCACACAATATTTTGTAAGATTTAAAGTATTCCCAGAAGTCTCCTCAACAGGCCCACACAGCTGAAAAAACATAAAGCTCTAACTACCATCTGAAAAGATGCCCAATCCAGATAGGATTGGAACTTGCTAATCAGGTGCACCTTCACAAACACATTCCATGCTACAATTAACTTAAGATTCTATGTAAATTCTAAATCAAATCTTACTTCAATATTTCAGACTACAGAAGACATAGCTACAACAGGTAGATCCAAAATGTTTATAAAATTTTTAGGCGAAAGAGGCAAAGGATCAATTTTGTCTCATGCAGCCAACTAGCATTTGCTGTCACCACAGCACCCAAATCCTGTAAGTGAGATTTACGCACTATGTGCTGAGAGTATAAGCTACCATCTGCACAGATGAATCTCTGCAAACCAAATGAGTGTTATCGAATCTTAGCTAAGGCTTACCCATGGGATGCCACATCAGAATTATAGGTCCACACAACTCAGACACTTCCCATATAAGGCATTCTGTGAATTTTCCACATGTATCACATCATACAAGTAGCCATAAAGTTGGACAAAATCTCTTTCTGCTCCAGTGGATGGATTGGCATAGATGAAAAAAGCCTTCTGTGCATGAAATCTGTTTATTGATAAATCTAGAGTCCTGAATCTAGTCAATAGATTTCACCCTTAAACAATGACCCTGACTCCCTGTCCCAGGACTGCCAGCATTGCCACCGAACCTATATTACCTCTAGCCCCAGCTGAAAACTCAATTTGAAATCGGTGATGGAATACTTTACAGCAGGGCTGCCCAAGTCTGGTCCTTGAGATCTACTGGCAGGCCAGGTTTTCTGGATATCCACAATGAATATGCATGAGCGAAATTTGCCTGCACTGCCTTCTTGGTAAGCAGATCTCTCTCATGCATGTTCATTGTGGATATCCAGAAAACCTGGCCTGCCAGTACCGTATTTTCACGCATATAACGCGCGCGTTATACGTGTTTTTACAAACCGTGCATAACCTTGCGCGGTATACGCGTGAGCGTGTTGTACAAAATTTTTTTTACATAGTTCCCCCCCCCCAATTCACCCTCCCCCCAACGACCGCCCCCCCAAGAACCTCCGACCGCCCACCCCCCAGCCGACCCGCGAACCCCACTGGCCGACCCCCACGACACCCCCACCCCCCTTCCCCGTACCTTTGTGTAGTTGGCCAGACAGACGGGAGTCAAACTCGCCTGTCCGGCAAGCAACCAACGACGGAATGAGGCCGGATTGGCCCATCCGTCCCAAAGCTCCGCCTACTGGTGGGGCCTAAGGCGCTTGGGCCTATCAGAATAGGCCCTGGAACCTTAAGTCCCACCTGGGGCGGGGCCTGAGGCACATGGGCCCAACCCGACCATGTGCCCAAGGCCCCGCCCCCAGGAGGGACCTAAGGCAACCGGGCCTATTCTGATTGGCCTAGGCGCCTTAGGCCCCACCAGTAGGCGGAGCTTTGGGACGGATGGGCCAATCCGGCCTCATTCCGTTGTTGGCTGCCTGCCGGACAGGCGGGTTTGGCTCCCGTCTGTCTGGCCAACTACACAAAGGTACGGGGAAGGGGGGTGGGGGTGTCGTGGGGGGTCGGTGGGGGGGGGGGACGCGGGTCAGCTGGGGGGGCGGTCGGAGGTTCTTGGGGGCGGTCGTTGGGGGGAGGGGGGTTTGCGTCGAGGGCAGGAGGGCCTGGGATCCCTCCTGCCCGTAATGTAGTGCAGGGTGGGGGTAGGGGGTTGCCGTGGCCAGGAGGGTTTGGGCTCCCTCCTGGCCCAAACAACTAGCGGGGGGGGGGGGGGGGGGGGTCGCCAGGGCCAGGAGGACTTGGCCTCCCTCATGGCCCGATATTGTCGGGGAGTTGGCGGGGCAAGAGGGCTTGGGCTCCCTTTTGCCCCGATCGTGTCGGAGAGTCGGGGGGGCAAGAGGGCTTGAGCTCCCTCTTGCACCGATCATGTAGGGGGTGCCGCGGTTGGCTGGGGCAAAAGGGCTTGAGCTCCCTCTTGCCCCGATCATGTCGGGGGTGCCGCGGTTGGCTGGGGCAAGAGGGCTTGAGCTCCCTCTTACCCCGATCGTGTCGGGGAGTCGGGACCGCCAAGAGGAAGCAGCAGGACACCAGTAGGAGCTTCTACATGATGAGGGGGGGTCGGGAGGCTGTGGGGGTGCGAGCGGTCCTTCAGGGTGGGGGTGCGGGTGCGTGCGAGCGGTCCTTCGTGGTGGGGGTGCGATCGGTCCTGTGGGGGGGAGGGGGTGTGAATCGGACGTCGGGGGGGGGGGGGCATCAGGCTTTCAGGGTGGGGACAGGACTTCAAGGGGGAGAGGAGAGTCGGGGCGGGCGAAAGGAGAGTCGGGGTGGCCAAAGGAGAGTCGGGCAGCATGCGCGGTATACGGGTGTGCGCGATATATAAAAATTTCTGTACATAATTTTGTGTTTTTCGCGTGCTATACCCGTGTGCGCGTTTTACACGGGTGCGCGTTATCTACGTGAAAATACGGTAGATCTCGAGGATTGGATTTGGGCAGCCCTGCTTTAAAGTTTGTCCATCTTCTAGCTCTGTTTGTTTGTTTTTAAATAGATTTTGTAGTTCTCCTGGTAAACTGGAAGGGAAAAAGGATAGGAAGTCACAACTTATTTTGATGATTAGGAGCATAGACAATAGATTAAGAGATTTTGTAAAAAATTTTAAGGTGATTCTAGGTGTAGAAAACTTGCACATACACATTTAACGTGCAAAAAAACAAATAAGTAGGAGGACATTTCTAGTCTCACTCTGTTAATTTCATAGAAAGAGGTGACACTACTTGGGGAGTATAAGTTATTACAACACATGGTACCTGTATGCAATGATGTAGTGGCAGTCATTGCTTAGGATGTTATGATCCGGGCCCTTCCATGTCACTGATGCTTTAGGGCGTCCACAGACTTTACACCTCAGTACAACCGTTTCTCCTGTCTCACATGTCATCTCACTTAGTGGTATTATAAACTCTGGGGGAACTAAGCAAAGAAAAAAAATACATATAATCTGGCAATATATTCACTTTAACTATCACTTTGGTAATGACATCACTTGGTTTAACGTATCCATTTACCAGGAGCTGATGCTTCTGTATTTTTAAGTAGTACTGTAAATGCTACTCCATTCAAACTATAAACAATATCCATTTATTAAATTGGCATTTTTTTCTTCTGTCTTTATTATCAAATTCCTTTTTTACTCACTCGAAGTATTGCCTTTTTAGTGTTTATATTAAAAAAAGACCTCTTTTTAAACTATAAGATGTTTTTAAAAGCCATCTGCCCTTGATGTTTGGGGCTACATTTAAAGGCTCAGAGCCCCTTTTATCAAGCTATGCTAGAGGTTTTTAGCGCGAGCTATTGCAGTCATAGAATTCCTATAAGCATCGGGGCACTTACCTCACTGGCCCACACTAAAAACCTCTAGTGCAGCTTGATAAAAGGGGAGGGGGCAGTGTATTATCTACTGCATTTTAAGAGCACAGGATCATGGGGGAAAAAGTCAGCAGAGGAAAGATGCTGGGACTGGTCAGGAGGAACTTTCAAAACATTTCAGATCCAGGAATTAAATAAAACTCTTTAAATCAAATTGTAAATATTTGTTAGTGGCAATATTCATTTGACTAAATTCTGGGTACTTTTATGCACATCTGATGGTGGCAGTTTCAGTTAGGTCATTTCATCTGGACACATGATTTCAATTTCGCTCAAACTCATACTAGAAATATTTTGACATGTATGCTAAACACATAATGCACTAACATATTTAGTGTACATACTAAAACAAATATATCCCAGCATATGAGCATTAGTGTGCTCAGTAACACTAAAACTAGAATACTTACATGCTTGGTTTAAAAAAGGAAGGTTTACATAATGTTTTGGACGACCAATCTATTAAGACTCAATACATAGGCAGGCAGCCGAGGTCGCCTCCTTCTACGTCTGGGAGTACGCAACAGAAAACAATCTTCTGGGTACTTCCAAGTGACCACTCGTCCACTGTTGGAGACAGGATACTGGGCTCAAAAGACTATGGATCTGACTCAGCATGTTCTTAATCTACGTGAGTGTATATGCACTAAATTGAGCATACTCAATTCATATTTCCTCATTGCTGCAACCCTTCCTTCAGAACTGCATTAAAGTAAGCCTGGAAGATGTGGTTGGTTGTAGGTATTTTCTCTAGAAGAGCATTTGGACCCAGGAAAGGTGGGGTTATATACAAACTTGTGGTCCTCACAGAGCATCCATATCTTGTACCGTCATCTTTCAAGAATACTAATATTACTACTTATCATTTCTATAGCGCTACTTGAAAGCAGCTTCAAAGAAGTGGGCTTTAAGTCTGGATTTGAATACTGCCAGAGATAGAGCTTGACATACTGAGTCAGGCAGTTTGTTCCAGGCATATGCTGCAGCATAGTAGAAGGGACGGAGACTGGAGTTGGCCATAAAGGAGAAGGAAACAGTTGAGAGACTTATCTGATAAATCAAATGCCGGGGGGTGGGGGAGGGGGGGGAGTAGTGTGGGGAAAGATGAGAGATACTGAAGAGCTGCAAAGCAAATGGCACTTGTAGATCGGTAAGAGGAGTTTGAATTGTACGTGTAAACAGAAAGGGAGCCAGTGAAATGACTTGAGGAAAGGAGTAATGTGGGTATAGCAGCATCAGTGGAATATGAGGCATGCAGCAGAGTTCTGAATAAATTGAAGAGGAAAAAGATGGTTTAGTGGAAGGCCAGTGAGAAGCAGGTTGTAGTATTCTAGGTGAGAGGTTATGAGGATATGGATGAGGGTCTTTGTGCACTCAGAAAGGAAGGGTCTGATTTTAGCTATATTGTATAGAAAGAAATGACAGGTTTTGGCAGTCTATTGGGTATGTGAAGAGAAGGAGATAGATGAGTCAAATAGTACCCCAAGGTTACGAGCGTTGTTCACAGAAATAGAGAATGGAGGAAGGTAAGAAGCTCAGTCTTGGCCATGTTTAATTTTAGATGGCAATGAGACAACCAGGTAGTAATGCCAGACAAGTAGGTTGAAACCCGGGACTGAATGTCTGTTGAGATTTCAGATGCAGCGAGATATATCTGAGTCATTGGCATAAAGTTGATACTGAAAGCCATAGGAGGAGATTAGAGCAGCAAAGGAAGACGTGTAGATGGAGAAAAGAAGTGGTACCAGGACAGAGCCCAGAGGTACACCAACGGACAGCAGGATGACAGTGGAGGAGGATCCACAACAGCATACGCTAAAGGTGCAATGGGAAAGATTGGAAGAAAACCATGAGATAACAGAGTCCTGAAATCCAAGTGAGGAGAAGACAAGATCAAGGCATTGGTCATTCTGGAGGATGTTAGGGCTAGAAGCTTAGAAGCATAAGAGTCAGAGGAGTTGTTAGAATGAATGTTGAAATCACCAAGGATAAGGGAGGGAGATGAATGCTCAGGAGAGAGGGAAAGCCAGGAGTTGAAGTCAGTGAGGAATGAAGAGAGGGACTTATAGGGGGTTGGCAAATGACAGCTATGCAGAGGGGCAAAAAAAAAAAAACAGGTAAGAGTGAACTTCAAAAGAAGAGAAATGAGACTGAGGTGGAAGAAGGGATTGAAATCTGCAAGATAGTGAGAGCAATAGCCCAATGCCACTTCTATGACCAACTGGGTGAGGCTTATGGGAGAACAGGTAGACTCCATGACACAGGGCAGCAGCCAAGTAGAATCATCCGAGAAGATCCAGGTCTTAGTCAGTGTGAGCAGATGGAAAGATTGGGAGATGAAGAGGTCATGGACTTAGGTAAGCTTACTGGAGACAGAGTGGCATTCTACAGAGCACACGAGAAGGGGGAAGGAGGGGGTCAGAAATAATATTTGTGACACTGCGGTGTGATCTACATGAATAGGGTGAGAGTTGGTTGGGAGGACCAGGGTTAGGGTTGATAGCCCTAGCAGAGAGCAATACAACTATTACAAACCATAGCAGCAATTATTATTCAACATTTTTGCACTGGCTGCCTATGGTTGTTTGAATAGAACTAAAAACCAAAACAAAACCGCAGAAAAATGTACAAGGTGCAGGAATTTATTTAATCAAAGTCATAAAAACATAAATAAACCAATTGTATCCAAAAACTGGTCCTTGTTCTTGTGTACCGGACTTGACATGGCCCGTGTTTTGAAAAACATTTCTTCCTCAGGGATCCATGATGGACGGTACATAGAGTTTCAAAAAACCAGATTGGATGAAAATAAACAAAATCTCAAACGGAACAGTCAGTGCAGTGCTTTCGACAGGAGTTTTTCACGACTGTTCCATTTGAGATTTTATTTTCATTCAATCCGGTTTGTTGAATCTCTACGTACCATCCATCAGGGACCTCTGAGGAAGAAGTGTTTTTTGAAACACAGGCCGTGTCGGGTCTGGTACACATGAGAACAAGGACCAGTTTTTGAATACAATAGGTTTATTTATGTTATATATGTTTTTATGACTTTTATTGAATAAATTCCTGCACCTTGTACATTTTTTTCCAGTTTTGTTTTGTTTTTTTGCTTTGCATCTTCACTGCAGTTTTTGTTGGTTCTTCTTTTTTTGCCTTGCTTGAGCAGAACTTAAATTACTATGCTTTCTTTTGAATTGTTATATGGGGATGCCCTATAAATATATAATGGCTCCTTTGAAAAAACTTTGGGACACTTTGTTCTAATTGTTTGGTTCATGCCAATAAGCTAGAATTACTATCAGCCTCTTTTATGCAACTATCATCTACTGATAAGACATTCAGTGACACCAGGTCTATGGAATTCCTTGCCTTTGGAAATCAAATTGGAGCAAAATTACAAGGCATGTTGTAAATTACCGAAAACTTGGCTATTTAATAGATATTTTTTAGTTTTTATTTATACCTAAGATTTTAACTGATTCTGTAATATTTCTAATATGAGATTTTATTACATATTTATTTCTAATATAAAATTCTGAAAATATCTAGATGGAACATCTCCATCATGCATCACCAAGAGCTGCCAAAGTTTATGTTTATTAGGCTCTTCATATACTATTTTTCAGGGCAAAAATCAAAGCGGTGTACATTACAACAAGGAAACAGAAAGGAACTCCATTAACCATATAGGACAGAGAAAAATGAAAAGAGGAATTGCAGATGGCTGACAGTCCACTCAACCCAGGATAAACCCTATCTAAAACTGGTACTTGACAAAATTACTTTTCTCAGGCCTAGACAAAGATAAAGAGAGGCAAATTTATTGTACCTTGTACTACAGCTCCCCCCTCTGAAAATGGGGAATCCATCTCCAACAGATCCTCCCACTTCAGCTCCTGCCTTGATCTTTTAGAAGGTGGTGAAAGAGGAGGGGGAGAAGGAGGCTTATCTCATTCTGTGTTCCCTCCCCCAAGCCAAGGTAGCAGGCAGCATTGAAGAACACAAGCAATAAGCCTTTTACATGGCTAAGATAGTCTGGTGAATCTCACCCCTGTGACTTCCTGAGAGGGCCCAGCATGAGAAACCTCAATGGGAACTGAAACTGGCTCTAGATCAGTGGTCTCAAACTCAAACCCTTTGCAGGGCCACATTTTGGATTTGTAGGTACTTGGAGGGCCTCAGAAAAAAATAGTTAATGTCTTATTAAAGAAATGAGGTAAAACTCTTTATAGTTTATAAATCTTTCCTTTTGGCTAAGTCTTAATAATAATATTGTAATTAATAGCTAAACAGACATATGATCAAGAAACTGTTTTATTTACTTTTGTGATTATGATAAACATATCGAGGGCCTCAAAATAGTATCTGGTGGGCCGCATGTGGCCCCTGGATTTGAGACCACTGCTCTAGATGTTGCAGCTGGTTCTCAGTTGGTGTTAACGGAACATCTAAGAAAATGCTGTCGGTTCCCGCTAAAGCAGAGCTTGCCACACTCGCCTCAGCATTGCTGTCTTTTAAGGCAGCCTCATGGTTCAACCCCTCCGAAGATGGTCCTGGAGATGCTGCAACAGTGTCCCCTGACTCCAAACAAAATTTATAAACATCAGTGCTGTCCAAGTCCCCCCGGGCACATGTAGCAAACTGTTTAAGTCTAACCACGCACATACCAGCAGACTCACTGCAAAACCTGGAAAGGTCCCGCAGCAACCTTGGGCAAAAGAGAACCGGCTGCTGTACAGGGAGACAATGAACTTCAAGAAAGAAAAGTGCTCTGGGCTGACTAGGTAAGAAAAGAGCACTTAAATCAGGCAGAGCTCACACTCAGACTATGTACAGCAGAGGAGGTCAGCTGAGGCACTAATCAGCGAATGGGGTGGTGGTGGGAGGAACCCAGTCTACCAGGTTTGAGACCCCCAAGGCAAGAAGACCCTCACAGGCCTCCACCTCAGTCCAGCAGTAAGTCACCAGCCAAATATCCATGCCGAGAGGAAAATAAACGCCTTCAAACCAAGGCAAAGAATAATCCCTAATTTAAAAGGCTCTGCTTGAATTTAGTCTTTTTTTTTTGTCAGCCTAATTCCCAGGACTGCGCAGACTTACATCATCTACCATCCACTAGAGACTGATTACAGATGGACTCTAGGGAGACAAGTCAGTCTACTTAATGTAACATAGAAGTCAATGGTTCTCTGTCTCCATCTGCTGGTAGATATACATAACCCATTTGTGCCGGTCTGGAGGGATGCTATAGAAGTAATGACTTTAGAAAAAAAAAAAAAGGATTCAAAGTTATCAGAAGATAAGATAGGCAAAAAAAAAAGTAGTAGGGGGCTAGATTGATCAATCTAGCTATTAAGGAGAAAACTTTTTTAGGATGGTTAAGAGTGGCATTGATAAGGATTGTATAGTATCAGCAACAGCTAATGACATGCCTAAGAATCAAACAAGAGCAGCTGGTAGACAAGCACTACTTAGTCCATCCAGTTTGGCTATTAATATATGCTCACTGAGCTTGCAGAGAACTTACTCAGTTTCTGCCACTGAATTTCCTGTATGTCTATTATATGCATGCTTGAATTCTTTTGTCTTCTCTTATTACTTCTTGAAGACTATTACCGATGACAGTTACTGAGGGAAAAGTTATTTTCTAATTCTCCTATTCTACCTCCCTCCCTTCCAGCTTCATATAATCATTCAATTTAAAAAACAAAACAAAAAAACTCATATGGTGCTATACTGGGTCAAGACCAATGGTTCATTCCAGACCAGTATGTTGTCTCCAGTAGTGGCTAACCCAGGTTAGGAGGAGATACCCATCAGATCTTAAATGGGATAATTCATTCTTTTGCTTAGCTCTAGGATGTCTGTGGCAATTTAACACTTGATATTAAGTATTAAATCAACTTACCATCATAGATATAGTTGGGATTTAGGAGCTGAAAAAAACACCAAAGGATGGATCAGCATAAATGCATTACATGAAAAACATTCAATACTAGTAAAAAATAAAAAAATAAAAAAAAATTTTTTTAAAGAGGAACTTCAAGGAAAATCCAACCTATAAATCAGCAAGTTGACAAAAACTTCTCTTCTCTATTCAACAAAGAGTTACAAACCCTCTATAAAGGAATACACATCCCACGGATTCCATGAAAGAGATGCAATACAGCTCTCCGACAGGCTCATTAAAAAAAAATCACTCAGCAACTGGGTGACAAACATCCAGATGGATATTCAAAATTATGGGGAAGACATTCATCAATAAGATACTCTTTCGTTTCGGATGGGTATGGTGTTAATAGTTTAATAAAATGCACTTCGAATAAGATCAGGTTAGAAACAACCTTTGTGTTATGAGTGAAATCTCATTGCCAACACACACTGACATGTTCCCACTTTTTTTTTTTTACTCATACTGGTCAGACATGCAGCTGGTCATAAAAGCAACCTATACTGTGTAAATTCTATGTGCCCTCTGAAACCACGAGTGATCTTTAGAACTGAAGCGGCCATTACTGGCTTCTACCCTTTTGTACAAAGCAATCAGAACCACACAAAATGCATGCACAGGCTACAACTCTTGGAATAAGAACAGCTCTTCTGGATTTTTCCTATTGCATCCCACTGGAGAATGCTGTATCACCTGCTCACCTTCACCGAGACCTTATTGGGCGGTCCCTCTCTTGATTTGCGATAACCATTTTCTAACTTGCCTTCCCTTTTGCCCTCCTTATCCTTCTTCTCAGATTTCTTCCTCAGTCGGAGCGCTGTGTGCCAAGATGATGACTTCCTAGAAGGTATACAAATTGCTTCAGGCACCTCTTTGAAAATGAACTTCTAAGAGAGTATAAGTACTCATGCACATGTACAAAGACATATCAATAGCAGGCACCAGTCAGACATTTGCAAAATAAGTTAAGTTGCTTCTGGCATTCTCCACGGACTGTAGAGTAAGACAGGGAGGAGTAATACAGTGGTTGCAACAGCAACTGACAACCAGCAAAGTCTAGTTCAAATTCTGCTGCTTCTACTTGTGATCTCAGGCAAGTCACCTAACCTTCCACTGCCTCAAGTACAAAAATTAGACTATACAGTAAGCTCTCTGAAAGGGAAAATACTAAAAAACCTGAGAGCTAAATTTGAATAAATTGGTGACCCAGATACTGCTGCTGTTTCTCTCTGCTGATCAAGCCATCTCAGGCATGTGCTGTCATCTGGTGACCTACACAGGTCACTATGCCATAGATTCACTTCATTCTTCTAGCCAGAGTAGCAGGAGGTGAATGACTCCAGCTTCCAAAGACTCCCATTGTACAGTGCTTTACTTATTATATATCCAGGATCACAATGACAAAGATCAAGGAACTGTTTCCTGCAGTATGGACTGACTGGCCTGGGAATTCTCCTGATCTCAATCCAATTGTAGAAAGCTTCCCTTGCAGAATTACTGTGTGTCAGCAGAGGGACAAATCACCAAATACTGAAAGACAATCTTATTAATAAACAGTATTTGTTACTAAAATGTTGAATTTTTGATCTGTTTTCTTATAGTGCTACAGAAAATGCAAGGTTCTAGGACAGGGGTGTCAAAGTCCCTCCTAGAGGGCTGCAATCCAGTCGGGTTTTCAGGATTTCCCCAATGAATATGCATGAGATCTATTTGCATGCACTGCTTTCATTGTATACTAATAGATCTCATGCATATTCATTGGGAAAATCCTGAAAACACGACTGGATTGCGGCCCTCGAGGAGGGACTTTAACACCCCTGATCTAGGGGTTCAGAAACTTTTGTTACACCCTGTATACAGATGCATATACAGATAGAGTAAAGAGACACTATGAATTAGATTAAGCATCTTAAAATTTTGATTGACAGTTTGTCTAGCACATCAAAGTGCTTATAAAAGGAGAAGCAACATCATGATTTATTAGTTAAGTGGTGTGACCAGATTTTCTAGTTTTATCAATATGTTCTCTTTTAATGCCCGATATCTCTGGTGCAAGGTTCATGACTTGTTCCTCTGATTTTATGCTTTGAATTTATGTCTCTAGCCTCTCTCTGATCCGCACTTCTCTTCTGGATACTTCACAGAATATTTGCAAAAGCCAGTCACATAATTTTAGTTGATGCAAGAAAATCAGTGAACATAGAATCTTGTGACCTTACAGGCACTAGGGCTTATATTCAGACTGCAGAAGATTGCCAATGATCTTCTGCATTGATACCGGAAATCCAATGCTAATGCCATATCCAGCCATCGGCATTGAATTTCTAGTCTATTTTTGGCCGGCTGGGACATAACTGTCTATGTCAAAATTCAGTGGCTAGCCGGCAAAGTCTCTACAGTCAAAGATATACCATCCTTTTAGACAGTTGTCTTTGGCTACCAAACTTAGCTGACAAGGCACTAAATACTGGTGATGACCGGCAATGTTGTGTGACATAGCCAGTCAGCGGCCAATCCAGAGACCAGAATATTAATGAGATAGCCGGTCATCCCATGACAAATATCAGAAGATAGCCGGCTCTGTGCTATTTAGATGGCCAAAAGCTGTTCCCAATTCTGCTGAATGTAGAAAAATTCTGAGCTAACATAGTAACGTAGTAGATGACGGCAGATAAAGACCCGAATGGTCCATCCAGTCTGCCCAACCTGATTCAATTTAAATTTTTTTTAAATTTTTTAATTTTTTCTTCTTAGCTATTTCTGGGCAAGAATCCAAAGCTTTACCCGGTACTGTGCTTGGGTTCCAACTGCCAAAATCTCTGTTAAGACTTACTCCAGCCCATCTACACCCTCCCAGCCATTGAAGCCCTCCCCTGCCCATCTACCACCAAACGGCCATACCCAGACACAGACCATGCAAGTCTGCTCAGTAACTGGCCTAGTTCAATATTTAATATTATTTTCTGATTCTAAATCTTCTGTGTTCATCCCACGCTTCTTTGAACTCAGTCATAGTTTTACTCTCCACCACCTCTCTCGGGAGCGCATTCCAGGCATCCACTACCCTCTCCGTAAAGTAGAATTTCCTAACATTGCCCCTGAATCTACCACCCCTCAACCTCAAATTATGTCCTCTGGTTTTACCATTTTCCTTTCTCTGGAAAATATTTTGTTCTACGTTAATACCCTTCAAGTATTTGAACGTCTGAATCATATCTCCCCTGTCTCTCCTTTCCTCTAGGGTATACATATTTAGGGCTTCCAGTCTCTCCTCATACGTCTTCTGGCGCAAGCTGTTCAATAAACTGTCTTGAGTGAGATGGTGAACAAACTCATACACCCGAGGCACTACTTGTTAATTTTTTGTGTCCTTACAGGGGTGATGTGTTCATTATCGGTCTTGGTATGATGACATATATGTATTAATTCTTTTAGTTATTTTTACAGGCACAAAAATGGTAATGTGCTTCTTATGATTTAATAAAGGAAAGGCACTTATCTTTATGCCCAATGGCTGCCCAACTGTTTCACTCTAGGTTTCATCAGGGACTATGCCTCCTTGCATACTTTCACAATAACCAATTTTCTAGTGGAAAGGTTTTTTAGAATTCACTTTCCCAGTCAAAATAACAAGCACGATCGCCAGCCTGTTTGTTGTCTTTGGCTGCCAAACTTAGCTGACAAGGCACTAAATACTGGTGATGATCGGCAATGTTGTGTGACATAGCCAGTCAGCGGCCAATCTAGAGACCAGGATACTAATGAGATAGCTAGCCATCCCCCGCCAAATATCAGAAGATAGCCGGCTCTGTGCTATTTAGATGGCCAAAAGCTGTTCCCAGCCATCTAAATAGCACTGAATATTGGCCCCAAACAACTTGAAACATCATCAAAAGTCAGAACAGCAGCTCTTTAGTAAATGTCTCTCAGAGGGCATATGTGCAGTTCAGAATGGTAAGGTATGAGATAAAGCACAGTTACTTACCGTAACAGGTGTTATCCAGGAACAGGAGGCAGATATTCTCACAGATGGGTGACATCATATGCGATTATATTCTCTCAAAGAGCGCAGAGAAAGGGGGGACATGATAGAAACATTTAAATACATCATGGGCTGCACTGAGGTGGAGGAAGAAATCTTTTTTTCTTACGGGTCCCATGGCGTCAAGAGGGCATCCGCTAAAACTCAGGGAGGGAAGATTTCATGGGGACACCAAGAAATACTTCTTCACCGAAAGGGTAATTGATCGATGGAATGGTCTTCCATGTCAGTAGTTGAGGCCAGTAACACGCTTGACTTCAAGGGATGATGGGACAGACAGGTGGGGTCGCTCCAGAGGAATGACTAAAAGATGGATTCTCGAGGAGGGAGGGTTCTTGAGTGGGCAGACTTCTTGGGCCGTCGGCCCTTTTCTGCCGTCATACTCTATGTTTCTATGTCATCCCTAGAGCCCAGTACGGACAGTGCTAAGGTGTATTGTCACTAAGCTTTAGAAGGCTTTGAGACTGTCCGCGCAACACGTGTGAGTGCCTTCCCACGTGACGCCAGCTCGTGAGTTCGTAAGTTTTATACTCAACTGAAGAAGCCAACTAGAGGAGGTGGGTGGGATGTGAGAATATCTGCCAGCTATCTCCGGATAATACCTGTTAAAGTAAGTAGCTGTGCTTTATCCCGGGACAAGCAAGCAGTATATTCTCACAGATGGGACTCATTAGCTTAATTAAAGGGGATGGAGGGAAAGTTAGCCTCCAAAGAAAACACTGCTCGGTTGATTAGCCATTTGGTCAAAATTAAAAGATAAAGTCAAGTATTCAAAAGCACTTATCTGTACTGTTCTGCCCCCACAGTTATGTGAACATTTTGCATTTGTTTTTCATATTGTAGCTCTAACGTGTTCAGGGCTGCTGTCAATTCCTGATTATCCTATCCATCTAGTCTGATAGGTCAGCCTCAGCATGTGGTCCTCTCTCTCCAATCACTTAAGTCCTAGTAGATGTATGTGAACCTCGCTTTCTAATTACTGAGGACCTGGCAAATGGTGCCTTCAGTGACATACACTATGCCCTAGTCTCAGACACTGACCTTAATGGTCTTATTCCTTGGTCTCTAGCCTTGTGGGTCTTCTTCTTGGCCCCTCCTCCCTGCAAGGCAGATTCTCTATCTTAGCTCACAGCATGTAGCTCTGCTCTGTCCCTCTCCTCCTAAAAACCAGACTATTCAAACGCACTTCATTTGTGTTCTTCTAGCCCAAACTCCTTTTAAGTATAGTTTTTCTTTAGCCTAGGGTTGTCAGGTAAGATTTGCATCTTTGCAGATGATACCAAAATCTGCAATAGAGTAGAGACGCTGGATGGTGTGAATAACATGAAGAAAGACCTGGCGAAGCTTGAAGAATGGTCTGAAATTTGGCAGCTAAAATTTAATGCTAAGAAATGCAAGGCCATGCATTTGGGCTGCAAAAACCCGAGGGAATAGTACAGATTAGGGAATGAAGAGTTTATGTGCATGACAGAAGAGCGAGACTTGGGTGTGATTGTATGTGATGATCTTAAGGTGGCCAAAGAGGTTGAAAAGGTGACGGTGAAAGTTACAAGGATGCTAGGTTGCATAGGGAGAGGTATGGTTAGAAGGAAAAAGAAGGTATTGATGCCCCTGTATAAGACTTTGGTGAGATCTCATTTAGAATATTGTGTACAATTCTGGAGGCAGCACCTTCACAAAGATATAATAAGGATGGAGTCAGTCCAGAGGAAGGCTACTAAAATGGTAGGTGGTCTTCATCATAAGGTGTATGGGGGACAGACTTAAAGATCTCAATCTGTATACTTTGGAGGAAAGGCCGGAGAGGGGAGATATGATAGAGATGTTTAAATACCTACGTAATGTAAATGCGCTTGAGTCGAGTCTCTTAAAATTTGAAAGGAAACTCTGCAATGAGAGGGCATAGGATGAAGTTAAGAGGTGATAGGCTCTGGAGTAATCTAAGGAAATACTTTTTACAGAAAGGGTGGTAGATGTATGGAACAGTCTCCCAGAAGAGGTGGTGGAGACAGAGACTGAGTCTGAATTCAAAAGATCCTGAGATAGGCACGTGGTATCTCTCAGAGATAGATAATGGTTACTGCGGATGGGCAGACTAGATGGGCCATTTGGTCTTTATCTGCCATCATGTTTCTATGTTTCTCTTTGGCACTCTGACAGGGCGTCCGGGTGGCTTCTTCTTTTGCCCTCTTTTTGTTTGGGTTTCGCTATTTAGGGGGTATGGCGATGGCCAGCAACCTGCTAAAAATTCAAATTCAGTTTCAATGTCCGGACCTCGATGCAGAAGTAAGTGTGAAGCACAAATAAACAGCACGTGCCAAGTCAGCTCAGGTCACGCCAGGCCTATCACCTGATCTACTGGTGCATTCTGTGCATCAAGGTGGATTTGCTGGAACCTCCTCGCTCCTCCCTCTGACCTTGTACACAGATACTGTGCACTGTATGCCGACAGGACAGCTGCCAAAGCCAGACGAGAGGTCGGAGGAAGCACTTTCCAAGGAGTGACACCTCTAGAACTTTCTTCTTGCCCTCACCTCTCCCATCTGTACTTCCAACCCATCCCTCCCCAGCCAGCAACTCTCTTTCCAAATTGGCCACTATTCTTTTTTCCCCTGACTCTACTTTCACTGGCCTTCCAAACATGGCCGGTAGCAGCAATTTATAAACGTTGCCCTGTCACCGGTCCTGAAGTCTTGTAGGCATTATGTCCCGCCGTCTCTGACATAACTTCCTGTTTCCTCAGGGGTGGGACCCAATGCTGAAAAGACTCTGGGGCTGGCGGCAGGGTAGCATTTGTAAATTGCTGCTGCCTTCGGCCATGTTTGGAAGACCAGTAAAGGTAGAGTCAGGGGAAAGGGGAACAGTGAGCAATTTGAAAGGAGAGTTACTGGACCGGGGAGAGGATTCAAGGTATTTGCTTATGCTGATGACATACAACTTTTACATCCTCGTCAAACATACACACCCCAGCTGAGATACAAGAAATCAATCTAAAAATAGATAAAATCAATCAATGGCTGACTAAGACTATGCTGTCTCTAAATATTGCAAAGAAGAAAGCTCTTGTTTCCAACTAGAGATCATGAAGTCCTTCGAGCACCAATTTGTATTCGATCTTTCCCAATTCAGCTAGACACTGCTAGATGTAGTTTCAGCCAATAAACTCATTTATCACCATCATTTATCACCGTCCTTCCTCCCCTCCCTCTTACTGCCACACTGAAACTACCTGACTTACTCTTTACCTCTCTAGAAATGACAAATGATCTTCCATTGTAACCCACCGTTTATAATTCTTTTGTAATCCGCCTTGAACCGCAAGGTAATGGCGGAATAGAAATCTCTAATGTAATGTAAATTAGATCAGCTGTCCAAAAATGTTTCTTTAAGTTCAAAATGATTTGTTCTATTTCTTCACTTCTAGAGCTAGCGTCCCCTTAACATTCTGGTTCATTCCTTAGTTATTTCCTATCTGGACTATTATAATTCCCTACACCACAGCATTAGACAGAAAGAAATGAGAAGGCTTCAACTCATTCAAAATAATGCTATAAAATTCATATACAATGCTAAGAAATTCGATCATGTGACTCCTCTACTGAAAAAAGCTCCCTGGCTGCCAATTTTACACCCATCACTTTTAAAATCCTAGTTTTGACATTCAAAGCTAAATCAACACATTCTCCTGCTTTTATTGATAGGTTGATTATACCTTACTCTACAACTAGGTCTTTAAGATTCACCAATGTTTCTTATCTGTTACCTCTTTATATAATATAGTCTATGATATTACTCGTAAATCCATATTCTCTGTGGTTGCACCAACACTATGGAATGCCCTGCCAATATTGCTCAGACAGAAGGATACTTTACAGAAATTTAAATCAGAAATAAAAACATTTTTATTCAAAGATGTTTTTAACATGTAAGATTCTAATTTCTATGCTATGTGGCACATTTTATTTCGCTACCTTGTGTGCTTTCCCTTTCCCCCTTTTTTTTCCTATATACAGATTGTATTTCTTCTCTTTTTTCCCTCTTCATTTCAAGTATTTTATTGCACACCACTTAGATTTTCATTGACAAGCAGTTAATCAAAACTTAATAAATTTGAAACTTGTGTTGGAGGAAGAGAGAGGGTATGGGGATGTGCTGAACCTGGTTGAGGGGGATTTGCTGCAATTCGGGAGAATATAGAGGTGTGCTTAGAAGGGGACAGAGAGAGAGAGAGAGAGAGATTGAACTAGAAGAAGGGAAGAGGGGGAAAGATGCTGGACCCAGGGAGGGGGGATCAAATGGGAAGACACAAATTAGAGGTGGGTAAAGAGAGATGTCAGTCCACAAAGGGGGGGGGGCAGAAGGAAAGAAAGGGAGAGATGCTGGACCCAGCATGTGGGGTGCAGGATGAAGGGAAAAGAGAGGAAAGGGACAGATCAGAGAATAGAGATGCTGGGTGTGGAGTAAACAAAGAGACAGGGAGGCAATGCTGGGAAAAGTGGTGGCATGGGGAGAAGTGAATATAAGGGAAGGATAGGAACACTAAGAGGTCAGATGCTGAACATGTGGGGAGGACATGAACAAGGACATAGGAGAGATACTGGACAAGACAGTTAGTGATGCAGAGAGAAGATGGATGGTGGACATGGAAAGAAAAGAAATGTCAACTGAACAGGAGACCCTAGAAAGACAAGAAAAACAAGAGAGGAAACACGTGGACCAAATTGAATGGAAAAATAAAATGGCCAAATAGTTTATTTTGAATTTATTATTTAGAACATGTGCACCTCTGATATCTTGAATGTAATTCTCTGTCTCTAATATTGCTGTATGTGCAACTTTGACTTCTTGTAGTTTCTAGATTCCAGTTCAGTTTATTGCCTTCATATTACTATTGCTGATCTGGAGTCCCTTGTTTTATATTTGTTGAGAGTCGGTCTGTTTTGTGCATGTGACCCAGTTGTGGTGTTCTTCTAATATGTACTGTAGTTTTTGTGTAGAGATCTGTAGTAGTTCCATTTCTATTTCTTCTGTTCTATCACTAGATGGTATACTGATGTTTTCGGGTCCAGTGGAATATTTGCAGTGCTGCCTTTTCATACATTAGGTTGTTGCTCCTTGAGTCCTAGGGGCTACTGTAATTATAGTATGGTAAGATGTTTCTGCATAAGAGGGTGGGGGGGGGAGACTACACAGGGGAGGAGAGAAAGTGAGAGATGAATACAGGGAAGAGAAAGGGGAGAGTTACTGAAAGGCTGGAGAATGAGAGACTGTGGGAGAGAGATGGGGAGGACTAGGGTGATGGAAAGAGATGAGAAGCTGGATAATGCCGAGGTGGTGAGAGAAAATGTTCAGTAGCAATAAAAAAAAAACAAAAAAATTAAAGAAAATACAAAAATTTCCTTTTAGTGCTCATCTAGTTAAAAAAACTAGTTGTTTTAACCCTTCTTTTCCCCCTCATCCCCTTCCCTCAAAAAAGACAAGGCTTGCTAGTGCTTAGGAGCTTTAAGTTATCCATTAACATTTCTTGAGTGTTCTTGGAGTTTTGAGCAAATAGTATTTTTAAAAAAAAATCACCAGTTTCCTCCACATTCGTTTTCACGTTCCTGTCCTCTAGGGTGCCCTTTTCTCTGTACACACAGTTCTTAGACTTAAGATGAAACTGGACCCTAAAAACTGCAAACAAACTCAACACATTGCAGCTTAAAACTGATTGTTTGGAAGAACAATGTCACAAAGGAGAGATTGGTTTCAAAACCTAAGTACTAAACCCTAGGAAATGTGTGGCACATTGGTTAGAGCTACAGCCTCAGCACCCTGAGGTTGTGGGTTAAACCTCACACTGCTCCTTGTGACCCTGGGCAAGTCACTTAATCTCCCACTGCCCCAAGTATATTAGAGTGCGAGTCTACCGGGACACATATAAATACTTAAATAAAATAAATAAATTTGCTCTGAGCATTTAGAGATTTTAATAACTGCTTAATAGAAGAATTCCAGTGCATGTCTGATGCACAAAACAACTCACTGCGTGTTTTTCTCCTCAATCGCCCATTTTCCGATCCAGTAATGCAAATTAGCTATTTAATATTAAAACCCAATGCAAACTACCTGAGTGATTGATGCACTAATATCTCTTGGCAATGCACAAAAACATGCGATAAAAAAAGCGATTTAAAAAGCAATTGGTCAAGACCAGTTAGTTTACCTGCCTTACCAGCATTTTTTAAAATGGGCACAGATGCTCTGCATATGTTACATATGCACATTATCTGCCCCATAAAAAAAACACACCAGAAAAAAAGCACTTCCACCCTCTTGATGCCCAAGCAAAAATTGGCAGGAGGGATGCCCACTCCTTCCTGCCAACAGAAGCCCACGGGACACAGAGGAAATAGCCTAAGGCCCTGATTGGCTCAGATGCCTAAGGCCCTTTGGGAAAAGCCTTAGGTGTCTGAGCCATTCTGGGCCTTAGGCACCTCCCCATGCATCACATGATGCACCGAGGAGGTGAAGTCCTACCATTTTGGATCGGCAGGCCTCAGAGCTGGAGGGAGCGTGCAAAGGTAGTGGGGGGGGGGGGGGAGGTATTGGTTTGGGGGAGCATCCAGTGGCAGGAGGGAGTAGGCACCCCTCCTGCCTTATTTGGGGGGGGAAGAGAACGGAATGGGGAGGGGGTGGTGCTTGGCATGGGGAGGGGCCTACGTTGGCATGAGGAAGTGGGCATCTCTCCTGCCAATTTTCACTGGCTGGGGTGTGTGTGTCAGTCCCTTGTGCTTCCCCTGCCAGCTCTGCGTATGTGTGTCACTCTCACGTCGGTCAATTGGACAGGAGAGACAGGGATTATGATGAACCTCCGCGTGAATCATTTGCATGTAAAATTTTGAGAGCATCAATAGCTTTTCTAGAATCAGCCAAAAATCAGATTGGAGCGGACCCATGCAGTCTTCCCAATCCTGTTTAGTGCATCTGGCTCTTAGTCCCTTGTGCTTCTTCTACTGAGGTCACTCTGTCAGCCCTCACCACCATCAGCATGTCAAAATACATTTGCCTGGAGAGTCTGGAGCATCTTAAAGTAGAAACACATGTTGTAAAATGACAAATGGCTATGAAATTGAACACCTGAAAGGCAAAGACTGCCTGAGAATTGTGTAAAAAAGGTGGAGGGAGGGCTGAGGCAAGGGAGCAACTGAACCTTTCCAACTAACACTTAATTTTACCATATTCTTAGGCTTTCCTGGATAAATGTGTTTTGCATTTGCTGCCAGAAGTCTGCTGAAAAAAAAGTTTTAAAGTTAACCCCCCACCAAAAGTTAAGCTGTTTCTGCACTTCTTCATAGGAACTTATTTGTACAACGGCATTTTCATGATTACCAAACAGAAAGCGTGTGTAGTACAGAAAGTTTGGGCCTGACTGGATCAGGTTGTATCTGCTGTCCAAGTTAATGGCCTTGTGGAATGGACAGTTAGGGAACTTTGAGAAGGTGTGGGAACTAGAAAAGGCTGGGATGTGCAGTTACATAAAGAAAAGTCAAACCACAGTATCTATAGTGACCTGAGGGACAGTTAACTATGTAAGGAAGGCTGGGGTAGAGATGGGGGATGTGTGGAGAACAGTTGGTAGTTTTTTTAGCGTTGTTTGTTTTCAATGGAGGATAATGGAAAGTTTAATTGGCTACTTGGGGCTTAGATAGGGAGCGAAGTAGTTATACTATAGAAACATTATTATTTGTGAGAAGAAATGATGATTTGGATTTATTGGAGGTCAAAAGCTTGTATGGTGTAATATAAATATATTTTTTTATTTTATTTCATTCGTTTTCTATCCCGTTGTCCCCAAACAGCTCAGAACGGGTTATATAGTGAACAGGTTACAATTTGACTTAATTACAGTACAAGTTTATAATGCAAGGTTGTATTCTAACTTGATACTAACTAGGGGTTTAGGTACCAATAAATCTAGAGTTTCCAGGTTACAATTTGCCATACATCACTTAGTATGATGCCTTTGTTATTTATTGAACTGGCATTTATGAGGTGATAGATCGTTTTTTAGTTGTGAGGGGTGTATGAGAAAATGGGGATTCCTCCTAGGTTGTGGGGGATGTGTTGGGAGGGTTTTTGGGTCAGCATATCTACCCTGGTTGATGATGACTGGGCAATGTGTTATTGAGAACATGAAATCTCAGGAACCTCCGATGATCCGGAAATATCGGGATGTGGAGGTACACTTCCGTGAGATCCAAGGAAGCCAAAAACTCCCCAGGCGCCACTGCTGCCATTACAGAATGCACTGTTTTCATTTGGAAACACGGAACTCACAGGAATGCGTTTACTGCTTTCAGGTCCATAACTGGTCTACAATCTTCAGTCTTTCTTTGGCACGATGAAGTAAATCGAGTATCTCCCGGAGCCCAAGTTGTCCCTTGGGACCTGCTCTATGGCCGCCAGATCAAGTAACTGGCGCACCATAGCGCGCACCTTGCTGGCCCTGTCCGGATTTCCCTTGGGAGAGGACAGGAAGAGGTCCGCCGGCGACCGGAAGAACTGTAGTCAAAGGCCCTCCCCTGAGTACCTTTAGGACCCACTGGTCCGAGGTTATCTTTAGCCATTCCGGAAGGAAGGCCGAAAGCCGCCCCCCGATCCGAGGGGGTTTCGTGGCGTCATAATTTTCTCTTGGGAGGGACAGAAGGTAGGGAGTTGGAAGACTGTTGGCGCTGCACCTCCAAAGCGAGGTCTAGAGGATGCTTCAAAATGCTGTCCTGCCGCAGGGGGTCTGGCGTACTGTGAGGTTCACCGGATGGGATGAAAATTCAGCTGTGCTATCCCCCTGGTCAGGCGAGGTCTAGAGCCAGGAAGCATCTTAGGCTTATGGTCCTGCACACTGGCCATAAGGTCATCCAAACCCTGGCCAAAAAAAGAGTGAACCTTTAAAAGGCAACTTACTCAGCATAGTCTTAGATGAAGAATCACCCACCACTGGCAAATCCATAACATTCTCCTTGCAGATACTGAATAAGCTCCCAGCTAAGCGAAAACTTTCAAGATATCATAGAGTGCGTCTGCCAAATAATTCACCCCAGAAACCAGGAAGTCGAGGTCCAGAAGGACAACCTCTTCAGGAGTTTAATATGACATGCCCGGGCCACAAAGGAAGTGGCCACCGCAGCTTGCACTCCTGCCCCAGCGGAATCAAAAAGACGCTTCATGACAAAATCCACTCTTCTGTCCTGGACATCCTTCAGGACAACCCCTCCATCCAAGGGCAAAGAGGTACGTTTAGTAACCTGAGCCACCGCTGAATCCACCTTCGGCGGGACTAAGCGCTTGGAAAATTCCGATGCCATGGGATACAACTTAGCCATGGCCCTAGCACACTTCAGGGGACCCTCTGGGGCCTTCCAAACCTCCAAGAGCATTTCCGCCAACTCTGCGTGGTCCAGAAATGCAGCGGAAAGCGGGGGCTTAGAACTCATGATGGAACACTCTGCCTGAACCACTGAGTCTGAATCAAATTTCAATGTCCGCAGGGACTCAGAGACAAGATCAGGGAGGTGGCTGGACTTAAAGAGCCTGATCCTCTCCCAAATTGCGGAAATCAGTGTTCTGGGAATCTCTTAGATCCACTAAGCTAGCTACATCAGCGGACCCCATCGAAGAGCCATGCGACAGCAACGGCATAGAAATTGACGTAGGCAGCAAGGCAATAGCGGGGAGCTGCCGCTGGCTTCCAGGTGGACCAGCAGGGGAGCAAATGGACGTGCTGGAATCCAAAGGCTGATGAGACTACCGCACCGAAGTCTGAGAGGGAGAGAGAGACATAGTCCTTTTTCTCATGAAAGCCTGATACATCATATCCACAAATTCCGGTGGAAAATAGTCACCTGTGGCAAGAGCCGAACTGCGGGACTCAGATTTGAGACTTTTCCCTGGAACTGCGCTTGCATTTCGCAGAAGCACCCTCCTCGCCCAATTTTGGTGTCCCAGATGCTGGAATCACATCACCGGCAGAATCAGAGGAAAGCAGGGCCTCTCCGGAGGATAGTGAGGGATCCACGCATGGTTCACGACCTTCGAGGGCCATAGCGCACATAATACAAGGCTGCGAATCCGCCAGCCATCCGCCGCATTTATGGCATGAATCCATGCCATCCTGTCCTGAGTGTCCATCTGTGAAGTTTGGAGCAAAAACGAAGCTTCGAAGTCCAAAAAATATACTTTTGAAAACTGTAAAGAAAATCCAAGATGGCCGTCGCGGGTGCCGATTTTGCCCTAAAACTGCCAGGGAAAAACGCAGGGAACCGTGAAAAATGGCAATTTTACAGGTGTGTGTGTGTGTGTGGGGGGGGGGGCAAGGCATGCAGGCATCCAAAACCCTGATTTCAACCCCCCACCCCAAATCGCCAAACTCTGTGACTCACAGGCACCACAGAGACATGTACTGCAATACATAGTACAAGCAAGGAGATCAGTACCTCAGGAGCTGATTAAACTGGATTTTTCAGGTCTTCTGACTGCCTCACTTTCCCTGTCACCACAGATCACAACCACCAGGACCCCTCAGGGAAATTAGGGAAGACATGCGGTCTGGTTCCGAACCCGGCGTACCTCCACAGAACCGCAGCAGCCCACGCTCTACCCCTTTGCGAATGAACCAAGGGAGAGATGGCTCCCGATCCAATCTGCAGGCTGTCTAGATGGCTTACTGCAGTTTAAGCTTACAGAGCACCCTCCAGAAAGCAGACAAAATTTAAAATGTTTACGATCTCCCGGCGAAGGATCCCTCCCAGAGTTGATCCGCAACACGTGGGCAAACCCACAAAACAAATCAAATAAAAACTAGGAATTGAAAACAAATCATGAGCAGAAGAGACTGAATTCACCCATGAAGTGAGGCTGCAGGAACAAACTGAGCATGACAGGAAGCTCCAAGACAGATAGTCTCAAGGGGAGGGAACAAGTTTTATTAGCCCTGCAGCTGAGGCTACAAAGGATACATGATCCCACGAGTTCAGACTCCAGAGGGATTTTACAAGAACTCCTTTTGTAAGAGTTTACTATTTTCCAATAAATAAAAAAAACAAGTGAATGAAGACCAATTACAACAGGAGAAATCTCTTGATGTTACTAATCTTTTAGAAATGTCTGATGAAGCATTAGCTAAACCAGCAACACTCTTGGTAACAGTTGCATTTGCCCCAGATAAAGAATGGATAATGAGAGTTTTCTTCATAAATAAATCTAAGGAATTCTTAGGACATAAAATACTGATATTTCCTAATATCTCTAAGGACATTCAAAAAAGAAGGAGGCAATTTTTGTTGATGAGAGCTGCAGCAACCTCAATTGGAGGAGTGTTTTTCCTCAGATATCCATGGAAGTGCATAATTAGATATAAATCCTTTAAGTATGTCTTTTATGATCCATCATAGTTGACAAGTTTTTTATCTCTAAAACGCCAAGAAATTATAAGAACTTCTAATGTTTAGAATTGACTCTGTCCAGCACAGGTTTCTTATTTGCTACCAGTTTATTTGTTCTTTTTAATGTTTAAATCACTCAAGTAAAATCTTAGATCTGGTTAATTGAGGACTTGAGTTTGATTGAATTATCTCCTTTTTTCCTTGTTTGTAAACTAGGATTTAAATTTGCGTTTAAAATTTACTTGTTCAAACAAACTTTCTGTTCAAGAATGTAATGCTTGGAATTATTTTTTTTTTAATTTGAAATAAAGAATTAAAAAAAAAAAAATTCCAATATGACTGATGCACCAAATCAAAGCCTGCTTTGGAAACACTATTGGGCTAGTGTTTTAGTTCTGTGCTCACGCTGGTCTAGGAACATGATGGAGGGGGGGAGGGAAAAGCCTGTATATCTATATGTACAGCTGGAGACATATTTATTTGATGCCCCACTATTCACTCACTTTATAGTCCCATCAGGATTGTCCGTTATGACTGCACTGGTGTGTCCTAGGATGTAGCCGGGGATCCAGCCCTCGGCTGCTGGGCACTGGTCAGTGGCAGCTCGGAACACCAGAAACATGTTCTGTTGGTTGCTTGCCAGGATTTGTACGACCTCTCCTTGGTAGACATTAATCTCATCCTCCTTCACCGCCATGTAATCGTGTGTCACAAGCATTGTGGAGATATTGCTACTGCTGCTACTTTCACTCTGTGGAGGTGGAACAGAATGGAGTTGGGGGAGGGGGAGGAGAGGGGAATGGTGAGAAAAGGGAAAAGAACAGCATTTAGTACTTGAACAGTATAAGAATCCCGCAGAGTGAATGTTTCTACAGCCTCAGTTCCTCATGGCTGTATGATGCAAAGCATCTCATCCAGAAGTATGTCTGTAGCCTACCCACAATGCACAGGATCCCCCCTGCAAAGTGGAAGTATTTAGTGAGGTTAATACGTCTGGGCACAACTGTGATTTTTTTCTCATATCTGTGGGACAGGGCCCCCTTAAATGCTCAGATTTCAGACACCTGCAAGTGCCTTTTCTCAAAACAATGCACCCATAGTCAAGTCACAAATATCAAAATGCTAGAATGCAGTCAAAATGGGGAATTGCAATTTTGGGTGGGGGAGGGGGGATAGAAGGTAATTAAGTGGAAAATTAGCTACATATGTAGAAAACTGGCTCTGATATTCCCAATTTCCAAATTACAACCTGCTTTTGCACTTCTCTACTTTTGTCTGCAGAATACTGTGAATGAACAGTGAGAACAGTATGACCACTGCAAACTCAGACTTATCAAGCATAGAATGGAGCCAGAATGATGAGCGAAGGAGCAGAGTATAAGATATGGTGAAGAGGACTGAGGGCGGGGGGTTAAGGAGAAAGGGTGAAGCAAAGGGATAACAGCACTCAGACTTGAAAAGTTTTTCTGATGTTTGTATCATACAGAAATGACTAATATTTTGCTCTGGGGAATTTACTGGTATTCTTCAGTTAAAAATGAAAATGAGAAGTCCTATATATGAGTACTGTGTAAAGAAAATTGATACACAAGTGTATACACAAAAATGTTGATATTCAGCTTATCATTTCGACAGCACTGTGCAGTAGCTGGATTAGCAGAATGCTGCAGTTCTACATGGAGAAAGTGTTTCCAATTCATAGTTTACAATCTCAAAATAGGTACAAATATACTGCAAAACAAGTTGGTGTTTTAGAATGGCCAAATGCAGTGCATGCTGCTCTGCTCTAATCTAATCTAATCTTCGGTTTATATACCGGGTCTTCTCCCAATGGATCTCGACTCGGTTCACATATAATTAAGACTAGAATACATAGAAAAAGAAGAAGAAGAAGAGAAGTAAGAACTATAGTATTATCATTTTGTTGATACTGTAATTAAACGTGCATTTGCTAGAAACGTTACAGCGTAAAGGAAAGAACCTTTTAACAACTGAAAAAAGATTTGGGCTTTGGTCTGCTGAATGGCAGTGTGGACGCCAAGTCGTTAGCAACTGGCTAAAAGTTTATTGGTGAGGCCTTAGGATAGTGAGTTCCAAACCAGTCAGGTTTTCAGGATATCCACAATGAATATGCATTAGAGAGATTTTCATAATGGGGATGAGTATGAAAATCAAAAACATAAATATTCATTGTAGCTATCCTGAAAATCAAACTGGCTGGGGTTTCCCCAGGACATGTTTAGGGATCACTGCCTTAGGGTATCATACATATACCATGATTAAAGAAGAACCAATCACTGGCCATATCCAGATAAGGTGGCCAGTAATGGCACTATGAATAAATGAATGAATTGACAGCAGATAAAGACCTGAATGGTCCATCCAGTCTGCCCAATAGGTGCACTACAAATCCATAATTAAATTCAACTGTCTTTGTTCATTAATATTTCTGGGTTATAGATCATAAAAGTCTGCCCAGTAATGTGCTTAGGTTCCAACTACTGGAGTTGCCGTCGAAGCTCACTCTAGCCCATCTAGACCATCCTAAATTACTGGAGTTTCCATCAAAGCCCTCCCCAGCCGAATAGCCATATATATTGCCACGTTATATTTTACCAAGTTTGTTATGTATGCAAATTTGTAACCCATTCTGAGCTCTCCTGGGAGGACGGGATATAAAACCAAATCTCTCTCTCTCTCTCTAGATAGACAGATATCTACAGTTTTACTTTGATCTGTTTTAGGCAGAGATTTCAGAAGACCATACAAGTTTTTTTTGTTTTTTTAATTGGACTTTGTTAGATTATACTAAGTAGCGCTCCAGGCTGCACCTGACTGATGTCGCTGGAAACTATTTTTCTCTATCTCCATCTACTGGTTAGAGGATATAATTCATTGATGTGGACTCATCTAGCAGGGCTCATGGAAAGAAAATTAACAGGTAAGAATGAATTTCACCAACTTGGAAGTCCAGACCACATTTATTTCATCCATTACAAAAGGCCGAAAGAAGGCCAAATGAGTGTTGACAAGTTAAAAGATGTGAAGAAAAGAGACTATTATAACCAAATGAGCTTCCCTCAATTTAAAAAAATGGAAAGCAAATCTAAATGAAAATTTTTTTTAAAAATGCATACACTCTGGCAAGTTAGATACAAAACACAAGTCAAACAGGCAAAAAGAGAATTTGAAGAGAAGCTTGCCAAAATGACAATCCCCCCCCAAAAAAACCAACAACCCTCAAAATCTTTTCCAGGTACATATGAGCAAGTTTATGAAGGAGGTTGGCTAAACGTTAGATGATCAAATGAAGGTGTAAGAAATGACTGTGCTGGAAAAGATTATTTAATTGTGATGATTCAGAGGAACTAAATCAAATTGCAATAAACCCAGAAAATGTAGTAGGGCAAAATCAACAAACTAAAGACTAGAAAATTACTTGAAATTGATAGTATACCTCCAGAGTACTGAAAGAACTCAAAAATAAATCTATTATTAGTAATTTGTAACCTATCAAAAATCACCTATGGTACCTGAAATTGGAGAATGGCCATAGTAATATCAATGTTTAACACAGGTCTAAAAGGTGATCCTGAACACTACAGCCACATAGAACAAAATAACTCAGCATAAAGTTACAGTTTTATTGGATAAAGCCAACATGAATTTAGCCAGTGACATTATGCCCAATTTTTTTTGTTTCTTGATGGTGTGAACAACATTGGATAAATGTAAGTTGGTTCTCAATATCCCCTCTTTCCGTTTTGTGAAACTGGAGGAATATAGGTCCTCCAACTTCTGCAATGTGGGACTACAGCTGTGGAACACTGTCAAACTGATTAAGATCTTTTAAGAGCATTAAGTTTTTAAACAAAGATTTTAAGACTTTACTCTTTCAACAAGCTTTTAGTGATATTTAGGTTGATTACATGATCAGGATGATGAAGACAGCAAGATTTTTTGATATATGGATACAATTTTAATGTTTTACATTTTTTTGTACCTTATTGTGTAAGTTTATTTGGATCCTGCCTAGAATTGTGGATAGAGTAGTGAATTATGGACAGGAAAGTAGAGGAAATGGAGAGAATGAAAGTTAGGACAGAGGTAGGCAGAACTTGAGGCTGCCACCTTCCTCCAAGGCAAGGACTCCCAAATAATTTGGGAGAAAAGTAAATTTTCATTTTATTTTAATTTTAATGTAAGAGGACTCCAGTCAGAGGATTGGAGGAAGAGAGTCTGAAAGATTAAGCCCCAGAAAAATAGAACACACTACAGCTGTTGGAATCAAGGTTAGCAGTTGCTACAGATGACACCACTAGCTAGTAACTGCTGGAGGTGCACATAAATTGTGAATTTGTAAAAGAAGTAAGGGGCAAGGTGGGATGCAAAATACAGGGAACATTGTAAAAGAGACTGGCTTAGCAGGGTTTAATAAAGGCTTGGATAATTTCCTAAAAGTTGAGAAAATCCACAACTTTTTTTCTAGGACAGGCAGCATAAAATGTTTTACTGTTGGTATATTGCCAGGTACTTGTGACCTGGATTGGTCATTACTGAAAACAGGATACTGGGCTTGATGGATCTTTAGTCTGTCCCATCTTAATTTGTACCTGGAATAAGATTTAGAGTCAGTGATGTTGCACTGGGACAAGAGTCGCACGATCCAATTTCCTAGTATGGTAAAGACTATGAACAATGGTCCACGCCTCCTGACCCAGCTGATTCTAAGAATTTTTTTTTACCTCCCTCCCATCTCCCGCGCATAACTTTAGAATCCTTGGTGGTCCAGCAGTGAATTGTGGGACCACAAGATCTCACGGCAACCAATCAGCTAGCGGCTCTGCACGAGCAAAGAAGGTCGCTCCTGCCGCAATTCACCGCTGGACTACCAGGGATACTAAAGGTTATCTCGGTTTATATTCGGGTCGGTTTATATTTGCGTATATACAGTAGTCAATGATAATAATCCCTGTTCTTTTTAACATTTTTGTAAGCAATATTGATGAAGGGCTGATAAGATTTGCTTCTTTGCGGATGTTACCAAAATCTACAATTGAGTAGATCCCCCCGATGGTGTGGATAACATGAGGAAGGACCTAATAAAGCTTGAGGAATGCTCTGAAATTTGGCAGCTAAGATTTAATGCTAAGAAATGCAACATCATGCATTTGGGCTACAAAAACCCGAGGGAATGGCAGTTTAGGAGGTGAAGTTTCAAGTTTCTTTAAAATTTCTTATACCGCCCAATCAACTTTCTAGGCAGTGTACAAAGTCATAAAAACGTGTATTGACAAAAAAACAAACATATTTAAGATGACAGAACATCATTAAAAACAATAATTATTAAAAACATTTAAAAACAAAGACAAAAGGGAAAAGGGCAAGAACTACAATAATCAAGTAGAAAGAAAACATATAGGGAACAAAACAAAAGGAGGGGTAGCTAAAAATAAAATCAAGCTATGTAGCCCTGAAAAGGACATTTAGGTCTCGAAGGCATCAAGAAAAAGGAATGTTTTTAACTTTGTCTTAAAATTATTAAGAATTGATTATTCCAAAGAGAGGGAGTGCTAACAGAGAAGATGGTATACCTCATTGTGTTGATATACTTCAGAGATGGGATAGAAAGAAGATTTTTGGCACACAATCTTAGATTATAGGGGATTAAGAAGATTATTAATAAATTTGGGTTGGCTATTTTGTCTAGTTTTAAAAGTTAAAAGAATTTTATAAGTGATTCTGTGTTCTACTGGTAACCATTGAGCTTTATGTTGGGGGGGGGGGGGGGGTGACATGGTCAAACTTCTTTGCATTAAATATAATCTTTACTGCAGTGTTCTGTATTATCTGGAGTCTTCTTATTTCTTTTTTAGTTATGCCTTTGTAGAGGGCATTACAATAATCAATGCAGGAAATCATGAGAGAATGGATCAAGATGTTCAGAGAAACGGGCTGTAACAATTTGGATATGGACCTAATCATGCGTAGCCGGTAAAAGCAGCGCTGGACTACTGTGCTGATATGGCGATGATAATTGAGTTTACTACCGAACGTGATTCCGAGTAGTTTTAAAGAGGGCACAACTTTAAGAGATTGAGTTTTAAATGTAAGAGGAGTTTGCATCCTTGTTGGGAAAAATCATTAATTTGGACTTTTCGATGTTCAAAGAAATCATATGTAAATCTAGCCTGGAATTGATTTTTTCCAGTTTTTTTCAGTTTTCAGTTAAATTGTTTAAGTCTATCGGATGAACTTTTGTGCATGAGAGAGGAGTGGGACTTGGGAGTGATAGTATGTGACGATCTTAATGTAGTCAAACAGGTTGAGAACGTGACAGTGCAGGCTAGAAGGATGTTTGAGTACATAGGGAGGAATGGCCAATAAGAAAAAGGAAGTACTGATACCCCTGTATAAAATTCTGGTGAGACCTCATTTAGAATATTGTGTACAATTCAGAAGACCACATCTTCAAAAAGAGTCGGTCTAGCGGAAGGCTACTAAAATGGTCAGTGGTCTACATCACTGTTCTTCAACCGCCGGTCCGCAGGAAATTTCTGCCAGTCCGCACAGGGTTGGCAAGATCGACGAGATATTTTTAGCTGGTCCGCGCTGGGCAGGATAGATCATGGGGAGCCTCCGACAGTGGCTTTCTCCCCTCTGCAGCTCTCCTTTATTTCCCAGCGCAGCGATTCACAAATGCAGCCTTGGGGCTTTTGCTGAGTCGAGGCTGCCTCTGATGATGCAACTTCCTTATCTTCATTCTAGTATGAAGTTTGCTATAGCAGGAAGATCATTTTGCTGGATGAAGCATGTTATGCTGAATGGTTGACATCAACGAAGATAAGTGAACTGTGTCTCTTGTTCTTTTTCCTTTGTTCCCTGTGCACAGTGGTAGGATTTTTCCCATTTTGAAAAATTACATTTTGAAACTTTGTAGAGTTTTTTGCCTGTGATACAGAATTAGAACGGCTAAAAAACTCATTGGGTTGCTTTCTGCATATCATTATTAGTTGAGGCTTTTTCTCCACTGAATTTAAATGGTTTTTCAGGGAGTACCCCCACCACTTAGCTAATAACATTTGTTTATGAGTTTTGAATTTATATTTTGTTATTATTATTAGTATTCTGGTGAGAAATGTTTAAATACCTATGTGGCATAAATATGCATGAGGCGAGTCTCTTTCATCTGAAAGGAAACTCCAGAATGAGAGGGCATAGAATGAATGTAACAGATTACTCCTGAGCCCATCACCTAAGGATATACTTTTTACATAAAGGGTGGTAGTTGCGTGGAATAGTAGAGATGGTAGAGGTAGAGACAGAAACTGTGTCTAAATTCAAGAAAGTGTGGAACAGCATGTGGGATCTCTTGGGGAGAGTAGGAGATAGTGAATGCTATGGATGGACAGACTGAACAGGCCATTTGGCCTTTATCTGTCATCATGTTTCTATCTCAAGGTCATGAAATGATTCAACCAAAGGTATTGGGCCTCAGCAAGAAGAAGAGCAACTGATGGCCAATGCTGTCTACTAGTAAGCCAGGAGGCAGTAGATTTTAATGTGAACAAGTGCAAAGTGATGCACCTAGGGAAGAATAATACAAACTACAGGTACAAGAGATGTGTTTCATGATAGGAATTCCTCCCAGGAAAAAGGATCTTGGTATCAAGGACAATATGTTTAAATCCTCTGATTAGTGTGCAGTGGTGATATAAAATGCAGAGCAGAATGTTAGGCATTATTTGGAAAGGAGAATGAAACAGAGAATATCATAATGCTTTTGTATGTCTTCACAGTGCAACCTGTACCTTGACTATTGAAAGCATTTCTGGTTGTTTAATCTAAAAAATAAATAAATCATATAGAAAGGTACCGAGAAGGGAGACCAAAATGATAAAGGAGACGGAACAACTTCACTCTTAAGAAGTTAGAAGTCTTCAGCTGGGAGAAGACAGTTGAGATAGAATAAAGGTCTATAAAATCATGAGTGAAGTGGAATAGGTTAACATGAACTGGTTGTTCATTCTTTCAAAAAGTACAACAAATAGGAGACATTACTAAATAACACATTTAAAACAAGTTGGAGAAATTAGTTTTTCACTCAGTGCACAAATATGCTCTAGAGATATGGTAAAAAAGGAGGTGTGGTAAAAAGCTGTTATCGTAGCTGGGTTTAAGAAAAAGAGTTGGACAAGTTCCTGGAAGAAAAGCCTATAAAATAGTCCTGAGGATCTGCTTATCCCCTGAGAATAGGTAACATGTAATCTACTTACCAGGTACTTGTGACCTGGATTTGCTCCTGGCAGCTCTCCCTTAAAGTAGAAGAGGCCATGGTGCACTTTTAGGAACACAAGTTTTTTTAAATCTCATGTTAAACCATTCCTTTAATTGGCAAAAACTGCATCACTAACTTCACATCCCCCCTTCAACACAAACAGGGTAAAGGCCTAGTAAATAAGGTCTAAATTTCTACATACAATCATCTTCCATTGCTTATATACTATTAGCACTAAAAAGAAAATTCTATAACTGGACGCCTACAGTTATGCATGCCTTATGTGTGCAAGTGCTGAGAAAATTGGCATGGATGTGTAAGAGCAGCATGGGTGGTTCTATAAGGTAGTGCCTAAGTACTATGAATGGAGCATTGAGGGGGTGGGGGACATGAGTGTTTCTCCAACTTATGCTAGCAACTTTTATACTATACAGTTGAACCTTGGTTTACGAGCATAGTTCGTTCCTTAAGTATGCTCGTAAATCAAATTGCTCATATATCAAAGCGAGTTTCCCCATAGGAATGAATGGAAATTCGCTTTGATTCGTTCCACTTCCTCCTCCCCCCTCCCACCCGAGGCTACCGGCGCTGCTCCATTCCTACCCCTCCTAGAGGCCACGAGCACTGCTCCATACCCCCCCCAAGCACTGAAACAACATCCCTTAACCTGATTGGGCAGTGGCACCAGCACCAACGCATAGGACATGCCAGTGCCCGAAGATCCTCCCTCTTCTGTGCTGGGCTGGGCGGTGCATTGGAGATCCTTCTTCTTGCCTTTGCTGTGCTGGGCTGGGCCTTGAGCATTTATGCATGCTAAAGGCCCAGTCCAGCCCAGCACAGGCAAGAAGAAGGATCTCCGATGCACCGCCCAGCCCAGCCCAGGGAGGATCTTGGGCACCGGCATGTCCTGTGCGTTGGTGCTGGTGCCTAATCGGGGTAAGGGATGTTGTTTCGGTGTTCGGGAGGGGGGGGGGGGGTATGCCGGATCGCGGGGGGGGGGGGTGGCTCTCGTAAATCGAGTCAAACTCACTTTCCGAGGTGCCGATTTTGCGAATGTTTTGCTCGTCTTGCAAAACACTCGCAAACCGTTACATAGGCATGCCCATTTACATTTGTCACTCACCTAACATAAATGCTTGTACCTAAATGAAGGCGTCCCAATTCGGGTTTACACTATAATGATTATCTTGGCACGTGGATGAAATTATAGAACTGGCACTCAACGTACAGCATTGATACATCTAACTAGAGGCATTGAGTTATAGAACTGCCCCCTAATTCTTTATTTCCAACAACTAGTAAAGCGCATATATTTACACACAGGCATGAGAAAAGAAATATAAAGAAGAAAAGGAAGACAGTACATGCAAAGCAAGATTTGATTCTAAGCAGAATTAGTTTGGGGGAATAAATCCTACTAGCATTTCACTAATGTGAATGCTTTCCAAACCAGTGCCAGCCTAGTGCATCACTATACTTTACGGAAAGTCTGAAGGCACTGGCACTTGTTGGGAAGCATGTGACATACAGCAGAACTACAGCAGTCCCTCTAGGGTGTGCATGTGTGCATTCCAGAATCCTCATGCTAACATCTGCTATGCAGCACTGAAAGTCTGGCAAGAATAATTATGTTCCTCCCCAGTGGCCTTGGAGCATACTTTCTCAGGAAGATTTAATAAAAACCTGTTTGTGCGCATGTATATATTTTATTTATATCTCTATATAGCTTAAGACTGCTGACTGGATCCAGATTCACAGGACAGGGCTGATCCAGTCCTGAGTTTACCCCAGTGCATGCTGGGACTTGTAGTCTTGCTTTTCTTAGGGAATGCAATGGGGAAATCAGAACTACAAGTCCCTGCATGCAACAGGGTAAGCCCAGGACTGGATCAACCCTGCTCTGCGAATCCAGATCCAGTTGGCAGTGTTCATCTATACATTTACATACATACACACGTATACATAGTGATAATTTTTATATTTGTAAAAATAAATCAGTTCATAAAACCGTAAAAATTGTACTATTTTACATTTGTTTATTTGCTACTGGATACAGATGATGGGGTTGGAGTTAAACTAAAAACACAGAATTGTGCCGGTAAAGAGGAGGGCAATAAAAAGCAGCATTTTGGACAGGCCTGGAATTGCCATCCAAAATTATAAACACTGACACATGTAGATGGTTTAATTATATAAAAACATACAACTGTACTATAAAAAAAAAAAAAATAGAGGGAACTTCAGGGGAAGCTGATATAATAATCTGCCTTCCAACTGGAAAAGTTTTGACCCACTGAGGATATACAGGAGTAGCTGCCGCATGTGTTAGTGATCTGCCTTCGGATCCAAAGGTGAAAAATGAGGGACAGCAGTTAGTAGAAGACAGGCTGGTGATGGATTCAGTACAGATAAAGGAGCCAAGGATCTAAATGTTAGGTCTTTTACCTTTTTTAGCTTCACATGCCCGCATACGTATCAAGAGTCAAAATAAACATACATGACTGTATTATATGTCTAGCAGGCATCTATTACTTGATTATTTCAGAGCAGTGAGGAGAAAGGCAACAGTTAGTACCAGAGAGAGAAGGGGAGCACAGAAGAGTGTCGGAAGAGCTGGCAAGATGGCGGTGCTCCGCTCTTACCCCGTTGCTCTGAGTGGAATGTACGGACTGCTCGCTAGCTGAGGAGCAGGTGCTCATGCGGTCTGTGTCCTTGTTGTGCGATGAGTGGTGGTGTGTCTGCCGCTGCAGGGAGTCACTGTCTCCAGGGAATGTGAAGGAGCCCGGGCGGCTGCTGGGGGAAGTTGGGATGGAGCTCCAGAAGGAGCCCTTCTGCAGTGGGCTGCTGGGTGGGATGCTGTCCTTGCCAAATGGTGCAGGGAGCGCGCTAGAGATGGGAGAGTTCATCGGCGAAGTAGCACCTAGCTGCGGCTTTCCCAGAGTCAGGGTCCCAATGCTGCTCCGAGGGTGGTTCTCCTCCAAGATGTCGTGTGACTCTCTCTGGGCTGTGTCCACTGAGTTGGAAAGGCTCCTGACAGTTTTCCTGGGGCTCTTGAGGACCTTCATCTTGGGGACAGGCTCCGCTTCTCTCTCGGCACAGTCCAGCTGTGAAGTGGGAAGACGCCTGTCTTGCTGCCTGGGGCCACTTTCTAGGGAGATGCTGAGGGGTGGCAGGGAGGGGCTGCGGAGAGACATACCTGACATCTTGTCTGCCTCTGCCTGTGCTGAGGCTGCAGAGGAGACCAGGCCTGGGGAGTGGTGCCTGACGGGCTGGGGGATCCGGGATGGCCTGCTGCGGCTGGAGCTGCTCATTCCGATGCAGCTGCTGGGACCGCTGGTGCTGGTAGTGCTGCTGCTGCCGCCACCGCTGCTGCTGCCACCAGTGTGATTCTTCTGATACTCAATTGGAGATGTCAAGGCTACCATTAAAAAAGAGGAAAGTACAAGGAGGGGGGTTACAGGATAGAAGTTTAAATGCACAGGTATAAAGCCTGTTAATAGTGCAAAAGGTTGAAAAAATATGATTTCCCATTTAGAAATTCACTTTGGTTCTGGAAGTGACATTCAGCTCTTAAGTCCAGCACAGGCCATGTATAATGGGGAGACAAACTTTGTTGCTGCTCAGTAGCAGCAAAAGAACTTGTGCAAGATTAGGCACCCTCAGCAAACCTTCAGTCTATTCCCCCACATCTAACTTTCATGTCCCTATGACCTTCTACCCGAGCGTTTGATAATTAAATTCAAATATCATGATCACTACACCATTGCCCTGTAAAAATGCATAACTGGAGACCCATATTTTTAGATACAAATATCAAGTTGACCTCCTGCCATTCTAACCCATACACAAAATGAGAATTCCCAAAAAGCCATTTACTGTGGTTAACTGGGATATTTGATAAGTGACCACCCTCCATGTAGGTAACAAGTATGCCCTTGTGCCTTGATGGTTCTGTGAGTTAGTGGGTTGTCATGACATACTATTTTGCCTTGACTACAACAGCACTTCCCGTGACCCTCCTTCCACCATACCTGAAAGCTGCTGCTCTAGGTGACTGGTGAGGCTGGCTCTGAGCAAAGGAATGGGTGGTAGGGTGCACCAGTACCAGCTGTGCAGAAAGCGAAGCTCATCTAGCAGCTTTAAGTCTGGTTGTTGCAACACCAGACTTACAGGTAGAGAAGTGGACAACCAGCATCTCTGAGTGACAATCTATGGCAGGCCTTTTCTTCCCTACTGATGGTATGGGCGAAAAAGGTGACTGAGCAATGAGTGTAACAACAGCAGAAGGCAGATCAGTATAAAAGTAATGAAATGTTTTCCTGAGTATTTTGTTTTAATTTACAATGTAAGAACTTGTTTTATGGTTGAGGCTGGTTAAGAAATCTGTGGAATGTAAAGATTTAATACATTTCATTAAATTTCCTACCGCCAAATGTACCTGTTCCAGCATGCAAGGCAGTTGTATGTGATATATGTTGAACTATACAGGCAGTCCCCGGTTTAAGAATGCCCGACTTACATCAGACTCTATTTACGAACCAGGATACTGCTTCTCCCTTCATGTGCCAACATGACCCTCTTCCGTGTCCCAACGCACCCCACGTCCTCTCGCCTCCTTCCCATGGGTGTTACATCCTCTGGCTGGCTCCCTCCTCCCCCATCATACTTCTCTTCTTAAAGCCGCAGCAGTGGTTCCTACACACAGCCCGCAGCTGACTCAGAAGCCTTCCCTTCCTGTCCCTATATGCTCTTCTTCCTTCCTTTCATGTCCCAATGCGCCCCTTACCTTCTTTCTCACTTGCCTCCCTCCCGTGGGTATTACCTCCTCTGGCCGGCTCCCTCCTTCCTGCCATACTTCTCTTCTCAAAGCCGTGGCTGCGGGTCCTGCACGTGGCCCGCAGCTGACCCGAAAGCCTTCGCTCTCTGCTGCAGGCAAGTGGGAAGGACGAGGGGCACGTTGGGACTCAGAAGGGAGGAAGAGGGACATGCTGGGACACAGAAGGAAGGCAAGAAACTTCAGACAAAGGATGGAGGGAAGGAGGGGGAATGAACTTGGGACACAGAATGGAGGGAATAAAGCATGAACTTGAGACATAGGATGGAAGAATGGAGGGAGTGGGTGTGGGAAATATGCTGAGGTGGGAGAGGAAATAGAAACAGAGAATTGTTGGGCATGGGAGTCTGAGTGAGAGTAAAAGATATGGTGCACATGGAGAAATGAAGAGGAGAATTGTTGGGCATAGGGAGGGAGAGAGAAAAATTGGACATGGTGGTGGGAGAGATGGGAAGTGCAGATGCATGGGGAAGAGAGAGATGAGAGGGAGAAATGTTGAATGTGGTGGTGGAGAGGGAACAATGGGACAGATGAAGAATGAAAGTAAGTATAAACCTATCTTTTCTTTATTTTGAGGGCTGTTTCTTTAATGTTTTTATAGACTGTGTACTATAAAGGATCCGAGTTACATACAAATTCAACTTACGAATGGTTTAAAAAATGGAACCCATTCTTAACCCAGGGACTGTCTGCAGCTAATACTAGTGGTGCCAGTGGTGAATTCAGACAGGTGGGTACTGGAGCACAGGAAAGCAAATGCTCTGGTGTGCTCCCTGACAGCAAGTTGGAAAGCACCAGAGGTAAATGTGGAAACAACATTTGCTCTGTGGTCTAGGTTTGTTAAAAGGCTCCTAGCCAGTCTGTGTCTAGCAGAAAATTGTTGGGTATATCTGACTCTTAGTGATTGAGGGAGCAGAGCACATAGAGAATTAATTGCCACAGTGTCCCCCCTCAAAAAAAATATTCTATAGCAATTCAGTGGTAGATCTGTAGCAAAATGTGAAACTGGGTGGCATAGAAGGAAGTTTAAAGCATTGCTGAAAATTATTACTTCAGACAAGCCTTTGATAATTATTTATATGATTGGGGGAGGGGGGTGGAAGATATACTAGTGACTCTGCAGAATATAATTTCACATCAGATGTAATTTTATGTTATGGTATGTTTGTGTCTTATACGAGTGTAACATATTTCCTGTCTGAGTTAATGGACTTCCTTTAAATGATTCATTATTTATATTGTAAACCGCTGTGTATTTTTAGTGGTATATCAAGTTTTTACACCACATAAAACACAAAAAAAATTATTTTCCTTTTAATAAATAAGCTGTATTCCAACCTCTCAGCACTTGGGTAATTTATCTTTTTTTCTTGTAAGTTATTTTGGGTGAAGGAAAAGGATCTTGTTAATCAGTGTAGGGAACGGAATAAGGAGGATCAGCAAGGCTGAACTGACACTCTACTGGGCCCTAAGTGAACATACATATGTCAGTCTCTAATCATGGACCCAAACAACGGAGAAGGCTCTGGCCTGAGGCATCACTATTCTCCCTACCCATACTGCTCGACAGATCAATGAGGATGAAGAATATGTGCATATGCAAGATTGACCAATACCCCAATTTCTGGCTGCCTACCAGTGATCAAGTTTAAGTTTCAAGTTTAATAAAGATTTGATTAATCGCTTAATCAGAATTCTAAGCGATGTACATATCACTAAAAAAATACAAAATTTAGGGAACAGTACAGCAAATGACAGCCACAGAATTCTGCAGCAAGAGCTATGGCATCATGGAAAACAGGAAGATCAGGCTGTGAAGATGACAATGAAGACCAGTGGGTAGCTACTGAGCAGTGAAACACATCCCCCAAGGCTCAGACACCTGGAGTGCTTTTCATGCTAAAAGAAAGTGGAGCGAGAAAGGAGCTTTACCGTTTAAAAAGTTGCGCTGGTTTTCCAGAATTTGGTTGATTTCATGGATCCACAGCTGGCAAACTCCTGGGTTGGAATTATGTAAAACATACGACTCGATGGTGTCAGCAGTGCGGGACATCAGTGCAAATTTGCAAGGATCCCCATCCACACACTCCTCCAGGCTAAGGCAACTCACCTGAACAGGACAAGATAAAACCATGCAAGTGAGATGCAATCTTGTACAGTGTTCCCCTGAGACAGAAAGCAACTAAACCATGGAGCTGCTTCCCCTTTTTCTACTCAAGCTTTACCATGACTAAGCCTGCTGTTTTAACAGAGTGGGCATTTTGCTGTTTATCTAATGGTCTGTGGATATCCAGCATCTGTGGGTAGTCTAAACACAGGCAGGTATGCATTGATTGCACAGAGGTCTGTACTTTCATAATCCTGCATCACAATAGAAGAGGCGCACTTTGCTCGTAGTGACAAAAGATATGCGCTGCTGCTATTTGGAAAACAAGAGGTTATTGATGACCTAGTTGGATTTTCAGGATGTCTACAATAAATATGCAAGAGAAACTAGGTACTACTTCCATTACATGCAAATTTCTATCATACTCATTCTCTGTGGATATCCTGAACATTCTACTGGCTGTTGTTTGCCCCTTCAACCTACACATTTTGCGCCCTGATAGCCCACTGTTTTCCCAGTTCTAAAAGGGCATTTTGGCACATCTTTCCACAGCAAACTTTATGGGTCCAGGAAGAGGGCAGTGGGAGGAGAGCAGCCTTTGGGTACTTTAGACAGGCTCCCGAGTACTGCCGCCTGCTGGTGTTACTGCTACTACTACTATCTCTTAATCCTGGACCCAAAACGCTGATATACATTTCTTTACAGGTTGCTGCCAAGTCATCTTGTCTTACTGCATAGTACATTCATGGAAATACACTGCCATAGGCACACAAACTCACCTTGATACTGGTTTTAAACAGAAATCCTGGCATGGAGAAAGCTTTCTTCTTGTCCAGGGGCTCACTGAATATGACAATTTGCTCAAACAGGAAGATCCGCCTCTCCTTGCAGCGCGGCACTAGGCCTGTATCCTGCTCCGTCACCAGGAATGTGTCTTGCAGCAGAAGCTTGCCTTGCGCTACAATCTTACCCTGGAAACAACAAAAAGAAAATAAAAGGATTACATTGGCTCTTTCCAATAAATCAAACCTATTTACTATCTTGCCTACCCTGTCTAGCTCTGTGCTCCTGGTTGAAAATAAAGGAGATCAGCCCACTGATATCAGAGTCACTGTATCAACACAAACAAATCAACCCTGTCTCCCTTCCTGATGAAAGTTGCAGCTAAATTGTTGGGAGCATCACTCCTGTTTTAAAGGACATAGCTAAGCTTTCGTTAATGTTTGCATGAATTCACTTTTTATAGCTAACAGCTGTCAAAGTTATCAGCTAGACAGTTAAAAATACAGACTTCCCTCCTTCTAGCTCTAGGTCTTCCTCCTGGTTCCAACTAACATTCTCAGATAATCTTAAGGAAAACCAGAAAGTAAGTCCCTTTGTTATAGTTTTTGCTTTTAAGTTTTTAACCCACCTTTCTTCCTATGTTATCAATATGGCAAAATGGGGTTTTATGTACCTATTGGGATTCCTTGTTATGCCCCCTGACTTATCTTCCCCAATGACTCCTCCTTCCCCTTACACACCTTTAAGCTGCCGGACTTGTGCAAGCTCTTGTGATTATCCAGTGTCTGGCAGCCAGGACCAAAGAGATAAAAATTTGCTAAAACTATCTCCTTCAGAAGCTTTAACACTGTAATACTATATGAATACAGCGAAAGATTAGAGAAACTGGGCCTCATCTCCCTCGAACAGAAGAGAGGAGACATGATCGAAACATTCAAGGTACTGAAGGGGATAGACAGTAGATAAGGCCAGGTTGTTCACCCTCTCCAAGGTAGGGAGAACGAGAGGGCACTCTCTAAAGTTGAAAGGGGATAGATTCCGTACAAACGTAAGGAAGTTCTTCTTCACCCAGAGAGTGGTAAAAAGCTGGAACGCTCTTCCAGAGGCTGTTATAGGGGAAAACACCCTCCAAGGATTCAAGACAAAGTTAGACAAGTTTCTGCTGAACAAGAACGTGCACTGGTAGGGCTAGTCTCAGTTAGGGTGCTGGTCTTGGACCAGAGGGCCACGCGTGAGCAGACTGCTGGGCATGATGGACCACTGGTCTGACTCAGCAGTGGCAATTCTTATGTTCTTATTTTATGCAGAGAAACTGAATCTGATAGGTGCGACATGAGGCCTACCCCAAGCAAATAACCACAGACCTAAGGATGAGCTCCCATCTCTAGCTCCATCAATTTCCCTGATCAGGTTGCCAGCTGTCTGCATACATTTATAGTTTTAATGGAAATCAATGGGGACAGTAAGTCCTTTCTAGCAGTGGAGTAAAACGAGGACTAGATCTATCAGCCCTAAAAATCTGGAACCAGTTGGCAACCATATTTACAATGCTCTGAAAGGAAGAGGGAGATATGGGAGGCAGACAGGAAGAGAAGGGCTGGATGATTGAGGTGGAGAGAAGCATGGTAGCATTTTCTTGAAGTTCTGCAAAAAAAACCCTGTAATTACATCGAAGCCCTGGAGCCGGCCCACGTTCATCATATCATTGCAGCGCTTGGGGACGATGCACATGACTTCCACGGCTCTCTGTGTACAGAAAGAGAAACAAGCTCAGTACAGCATCTCCTCAATTAAAGCTGTGCCCCAGGAACCAACAGCAGCAAAACTAACCACAGAACCCAAGACATTTTATGGTAGCACTTCATCAACAATTAAAGTGTTTTAAGAATGCAATTATTTACGTTTACCAATAATTGTACATCGTTTTGTATTTTATTCTCAGTTAACTGCTTGGAAGAGGTAAAAGGAGAGTATACAGCTTTTCCATCCATAGTAGGAATGTTTTAGGGCCCCATAGCATTGGCAGGCCATTAGCTGTTTGCCCAAATTATTTTACATTTACTTCCTCTCTTCTAATCTAATCTAAACTGGGATTTATGAGTCACAATATGCCTAAATAGGATCAAGGTGACTTACAGTACAATTTAAAGATACAATTTAGTACAGTACAAGGATGCTATAGGAGATGCATTACAAAACAGTTTGAGAGATGGTACAATACAAGAAGAGATAAATTAGTACTGTTTAGGAAATTATGATTTATTGAAAACACAAACTTCAATGGTACATAGTATGTAATAAACATATATATACAAAGTTTTGAGTGTTTCAGTTTGCTATACAATGACTGCTAATAATCCTGAAATCTACCCCCCTGCCCTCACTGTTTGGTATGAACAATGGAGTCATAAACAACAAAAACGCGGGCCCAACAACAAGCTCCTAAATACGTAAAGAACCTATGAATAGATTTAGGCTCCCTATCGCTCCAACAAAACTAGAGTACCCCACACTGATGGTACTCAATATCCATATACACAATAAGGAGCCTAATATTCTCCGTTCGACTTCCTGTCCACATTGTTACCAAATCTATACCATGAAGGCTTGAACAGGAAATAAACTATGCAAACCAACAAGCCATGAGAATGACAGTCTCTCTTATTATCCCTCCATTCTCCCCTTGCCTCCCCCCCAATCCCTCCTCTCCCTCGCTTTTACCACCTGAACTAGTACTGTTTAAAGAGTGGTGCTTGAGGTAGAAGATGGAGGTTAACTTATAGTCCAAAATCATGTGGATGACGGTGTGTATAGTGTCATAGAGGTTGCAAGGTGCTTGGTAGACTCAAGGGTCAGTTTTCTGTGCTGGCTATGGTGTCGAAGAAATAAGTCTTTAGTTTCTTTCGGAACATGAGGTAGAGTTCAGTTCAAATCTGATGGTTGCTGGGAGGTTGCTCCATATTTTTGTGCCGATATATGTAAACAAAGTGTTGAAAATATATGTGTATTTGAGGAATTTTGTTGAGGGGGTAGTTCATCAGAAGTTTACTAAGATTTCTGGTTGAGGTAGACAATGAGGAAGTGAATAAATTTATGAGTGACATGGCGGAGTTTCCATGTACGATGTGGAAGATTATACAGGAGATTTTGAAGTTTATTCGAGTAGTGACGGGTAATCAATGTAACTGTTTCAGATAGGCAGAGATTGGGTCATTTTTTTAAGCTTGAAAATAAGTCTGATTGCTGTGTTTAGGATTAGTTGTAGTTTGTGGGTTGATGCCTGCATATATAGAGTTGCAGTAATCAAGCTGCAACAAAATTAACATTTGTACAAGTAAGGCGAAGTTGTCATTCATTGAAGTGGGATCTTATAAGTCTCAGCTGTTTCATGGAAAGAAGGTTTTCTTCCAGAAATTTGAGATTTGTGGTTCAAGGGATAGTGTGGAGTACAGTATAACACCGAGTACTTTAAAGGTTTCTGATGTCTATTTTAGCTCCAGATGGCAGGACAATGTTATTGGGAGTTGCTTACAGGGGGGAGTGGAAACAGAGGATTTTGGTTGCATTCAGTTTGAGTTTGTTGATTTTGGCCCATGATTGTATCTTGTGGATGTTATCAGTGATTTTTTTTGACACAGCTAGTTGATTATCTGAATGGCAATGAGAAGGAGAATGTCATCCACATATGATAACAGGCATTCATTGTTGATGAATGTAATGTTATCGAGAAAGCTCATGAAAAAGTTGAACACTACTGGGGAGAGGGGTGCACACACTCCTAAACCTAGGCAAATGAACAGCCTGCCTAAATGTGAGAAATGTCAGATAACAGTTCAATTTCCAGCCAGTTGTGTAACCAGGTTAACTTAAAATGCCTGCATTTAATTTACTCTGAATATATTCAGTAACATTATTTGTGTAAGTAGAGGTGTTGAACACATATACAGAGCAGATACGGTACACCAGCCCTATCCTTTCAGCTTAGGTCTGCCTCTCAACAAGCCAGATTGTGACATATAACTTAGCCAAATAGCAGCTATCATTGCTATCAGGATCATTTTTCTGCCCATCCTTGCCCAACTCTTCCAACTTTATATGGATGGTATTGGGCTGGGGAACTTATAACATGCTTTGAATATTGCCCCCTAGTTCTTAAGTCTAAAGTTAAGGGTTTCCATGACACATAAAGAAGTTGTGTTTTGTTTTTAAACTGGCGCCACATTGTTGTCAAATGCACGACAGGGATGCTAAATAGGATAAAGGTTTTCACAACTGATTTTATGTTATCTTAACAGCTTTGACAATTGCTTTCTTCCCATGCATCCAACTGCCCCTAACTTCCTGATTGTTTATGTGAACCACAGGGGTCCCACGGTTCACATATGAAGTTGAGTCCAAGCCAGCGGAGGAGGAGAAGGTGACCTGATGTGTAGTTGTTCACTTCTTCCTCCTCCTGCGTGATCTCTGTGGGGGAGAGCCAGCTTCAAGAGTACAATGAAAGGGGGGGGGATGGGGAGAGAAGAGAAATGTGACTCTGTCATTAGGGAGGGGGAGCAGATAAAGGTGAGTGTGCCTTTGGGAAAGAGGGATGCCCAATTCCTCCTGCTGCTACCTTCGAACCCTCACCTGCCACTGTCCTCGGCAAGAGGGGTTGTTTTTTGTTTTGTAAAATACAGTTTGCATGGTGGAGGAAAGTGGGGATACAGGAAGGAGGTTTAGAATTGACAAAACTTGAACAAGTTGATGACTGTTACTTTCCATGAACTATTATGTTGTTCAATAAAAAAATTTGTTTTTAACAAAAAAATGCAGGAATGATAAATACTATACCTCTAATTCCGCTGTGTCGAGGCAAGCCTTTTTCGAGTATTTGAGGAAGTCCTGTAAAGAGTAGAAAATTAGCTTAAGTCTTGAATTGTAGTATAACAGTCTAGTAGTTGTACAGGTCCTGAATAACACTAGATTTTTTGTAGATTATGATATCTAAACTAAAGATGACACGCATGAGTTCTGGAAGCAATACTTATGTAGTTTTGAAAAGACACAAATTAACAACTTTTTTGTTTTATGTTATTTTGGTTTAATAAATAGTAGCTTGCAGATGTCTGACATCCTGTGTGCACAGGGAACATGGGGGGAGCAGAGTAGGGAGGAAGGATGGACCTGCACTTGCTGACAGTGGTATAGCCAACTACGTATTAGAAGTCACAACAAACAAGAAACCTCAATACTCCACTGAACAAAGGAGAAACCACAAAGAAAAACACTGGCAATCCAAAACCAGCAAAGTGGATTTGATGAGCTGGAAACTCCCAGGTTTATTAATGACATAAAATTAAAATACATAAAACAATTAAAAAAAAAAAAAACAGTTATAGCTGGCAATAATGGCAAATGATCCCAAGTTTATACTAGTCTGTATAGTAGTGATGCCTGATTCAGGAAAAAAATTTTCATTTATATTCAGCCTTTTGAAATGATTTTTCAATTTGATTTTCCTGCCTAATTAGGTGTTTTGTTTTTTTTTTCAAACGTCCTGGTGGGTTTATTTTATAGCCTCTTCACCCACCCCATCCCCTTTGCCCTCTCCTACCCACACTTGCGTCAGGGGCAGGATCGCGGCAGAGGGAACGTGCTGCAGAGGATGATAGCAGCCTGCTAGGATCACTACAGTGCCAGCCCAGGGGGGAAGCCTGAGGACACTAGAAAGAATGCCTACGCAACACTTCCCGACTGACCCTCCCCCTCTAGCAGGAACAGCAGTGGCAGTGAACAGCCAGCAACAGGCAGCACTGCCGCTCCTGCTTTAGGAGATCAGAAGTTACAGGGAGGAGGATTAGTCACCGAATCGGTGCCACTGAGATGCCAACAGGTGGATCTCTGCCCACTGGAACAGCATTTGGGTCTCCAGCCATAGTGGAGCACTCTTCGTGTCTCCCTGCCAATTGACATAGTTCAAGTTCAAGTTCACGTTTATTTGATTAATCGCCTATATAAGAAATTCTAAGCGATGTACAGTTAAAACAAATTAAGGGAAGACTAACTGTCTAATTATTAAAAAGTTAAAAAGCGTAGAACATAATTGTTAACAGCTTATATAAAAAAGAAACAAGTTTAAATAAAAAACATATATCTCATTAATAGCAAATAAAACAATAGTAACCTGCAATTTAGGGATAAAACTGTACATTTAGTTTTATGACAGACATGACTGAGAGGAAAGGAGGGAAAAGTTACAATTTTTACTCAAATAGAAGTGAAAAACATGTAATGGAAAAAACAAAAGGATGGGGAAAAGAAGAAAGAAAAATCAAGAGACTAACTAATTAGTCGGAAAATGCGTCGTTGAATAAAAAAGTCTTTGTTTTTTAAAAGAGATAAGATCTTTGTCCTTTCTAATAAATAGAGGCAGAGTGTTCCAGAGTTGGGGGGCTAAAACAGAGAACATATCGTTTCTCCTTGTTCCCACTATTTTTAGAGAGGGAATCGATAATAAATCTTGTTGTGAAGATCGAAGGGGTCGAGTTGAATGATATGGAATAATCATTCTTGATATGAATTGGGGCGTGTTAAATAACAATACCTTGAAGACTAAAAGAGCTATTTTGAAGGTTATTCGGTGATTAATAGGTAACCAGTGTGACTTAATGAGTAGTGGTGTTACGTGATCGTATTTTTTTGCTTTGTATATAAGTTTTATGGCAGTGTTTTGGATTATTTGTAGCCTTTTCTTTTCTTTTTGCGGTATATTATAGAGCAAAGAATTACAGTAATCTATTTTGGTGATAATCATGGAATGAACAAGGATATTAACCGATTTTGGTTCTAGGTAAGAAGAAATGGATCTTATCAAACGGAGTTTATAGAAGCAGGATTTAACAGTTTGATTTATGTGGTCATGAAAAGATAAGTTCGAGTCAATAATTACGCCTAAAATTTTCACGGTTGATACAGATTCAATTGGGTTATTGTTAAGGACAAATGGAGATATTAGAGTAATATCTTTTCTCCAAGTAAATAGCATGGTTTGTGTTTTCTGGGTATTTAATGAGAGTTTATTATGGCAAAGCCAGTTTTTTATTGTGTCCATAGGCTACTGCAGTTGCATTGTCTGAGAAAACTTGTATTGCTTTATCCTGCAGTAAGCTTCCGAGCACCTGCAATGCCAGACGGATGGCTCTCAGCTCCAACTAGCTGATTGACCACTTTCTCTGTGAAGGGAACCAATGTCCCTGCACCAGGCACCTTCATGAGCTCCCCAACCATAAAAGCTGGCATCAATCATCAGGACCACTCATGCAGATGTGTGAGGTGGCACTTCCCAGGAAAGCGACTATGGCTCCAGCCACTAGTTCTGACTGCAATGTGTCTCTGCTGTTCAAGGTAGGAGGGGCATCTGCAGCGCATCTATTTGTGACTACCAGTGGGATAAGAGCACCTTCTGGAGAGGGTGTAAATGCACCCTCGCCTAGGGGACCACATCTATTGTTGTTACCACTGACCCCAGCACTTGCAAGTAATGTCAAGCTGTCAGTGATATTCTGTTCTGAAACTCCCTAATCTGATCCATGAGCTTCGCTCAGCGGATTTTGGGGAGAAAACTTTGTTGTCCTTCAAGTTGAAAAGGATGCCCAGATACTCCAGGGACTGTGTCAGATCCACGTGGCTTTTTTTGGAAGTTTATGACTCAACCCAGGCTCTGCAGCAGCTGAACCACGTGCTCTACTGCTGTCTTTCCCTCTGATTTGGATGGATCTCATATCAGCGAATGTATGGATGCACTTGTATCGCCCCTCCTTGTGGAGGTGCGCTGCTGCTACAACCATCACCTTGGTGAAGGTGTGTGGCACCATGGCCAGTCCAAATGGGATAGCAGAAAACTGGAAGTGATGCTCCAGAATGTGGAACCTCAAGAACTTCCTGTGATCTGGGAAAATGCGGATATGCAGACAGACATCTGTCAAGTCTAATGAGGCAAGAAATTCCCCCAGTGCCATGGAGGCAATGACTGACATTACTGTTTCCATGTAGAAACAGGGTATCTTGAGAGCCACATTGATCAATTTCAGATCCAGATTCAGTCTCCGATCTCCTGAGTCTCATTTGGGTATGATAAAGTATATGGGAATATCTGCCTGAGCCCAATTCTTCATCCAGGATGGCTTCTGTGGCTGCTAGATCTAGCATCCTCTTTTCTGTCACTTGGACTCGGATCACCTTCTCTGGCTTCCCCGCTGGAGAACCCAGAAAGAGGTATGAAAGGGGACGAAAGAACTCAAGGTTGTACACTTTTTGAATAATTTCCAATACTCAAAGGTCTGATGTGATCTTTGTCCATGCTTTCCAGTAAGCTGACAACCTCCCTCCTATCCAGAGGTACAGCTCCTTACCTGGCATTAGAACTGTTTTTCCAGGCCACTGTGGGGCAAGATCTGGAGGACTAGGGATGCTTAGCACCTCAAATCTCTGTCTTGAGTCTCAAAAAGATCTCTGGACAGAAGGTCCTCCCAAGTACTGGTGAACTTGCAAAGAGCCATAAAAATTAGCTCAACCTGACCCCCCTAGGGGTTCTTGGTCTGCTGTCCAGAAAATACTTTGGTTTACAATCGTCCAGCCCTTTACCAAAGAACTGACCTTTAAATGGAAATTTGCTCAGGATAGCTTTTGAGGATGAATCTCCTACCCATTGTCTGGATCAAAAGCATTCTACGGGCAGAAATAGCATCTGCAGAAACCTTGCTCAGGACTGAATAGATTGTACAGAATATCTGCCACATAATCTACTCCTGACATAAGAAACTGGGGATCTGCATTGGCATCTTCTTCCAAAGCCCAACATAACCTGGAATGGCAAGCTCGTGTGATGCTGCTGCTGCTACTTTCAACTCCAATGCCGTGGCCTCAAATTGCCTCTTAAGGACAAAGTCCAACCTGCAGTCCTGTGTATCCTTCAACACCACTCCCCCTTCTCTGGGGCGGGAAGCACACTTTGTAAGCTGTGCCACCAGGGAATCCACCTTTGGTGGACTGAACAGCTGATGAAATTCAGCGTCCACTGGGTAAAGTTTCGTCATGGCCTTAGACACCCTAAGGGGCTCTTCTGGGACTTCCCAATGGTCTGTGAACATCTTAGCAATGTCTGGATTGGAGGGAAAGCATGTGGTCTGAGCTTTGGTGCTGCTCACGAGCAAGCATTGGGCAGTAGAGGCCTGTGAAAGCTCTATCTTTAACTCTTGGAGAGACTCAGTAATAATCTCCAAAAGCGCTGATGGCTTGGGCAACCTGTGCACAGTCTGATCCTCTAAAAGATTTAAGGCTGCCACTTGGTCAGAACCTGACTCTCCCAGGCGTGAAGCCAAGCCTCCTAATACTGAGGACCACAACTGGGACACAATCGACCATGATCTCCTTCTCAATCATCTTGAATCGATAGGTATTTGCGACCAAGCACTTAACTGGTTTACTTCATATCTCACTAACTGCACTTCCCTAGTTAAGTTTAATAACGAGTACTCTAATGCATACTCCACGTCTTATGGGATTCCCCTCAAGGATCTATTTTATCGCCTCTTCTGTTTAATATTTTTCTCTCGCCACTATTGAGTCTCTGCCAGTCAGTTGGCTTTACTTCTTTTTCTTATGCTGATGATATCCAATTAATTCACCCTCTTGACCCTGGAAATCATGATGACATTACGTCTATAAATAAAAAACTTGAATTAGTTCAAAACTGGCTCAACGAAAATAGATTGGCGTTAAACATAAATAAAACAAAAGCCATGATTTTTACTTGGAAAAATGATCTAGGTCTGAAGTTACCATTTATTCTTAATAATACCCCAATAGAAATCGTCCCCAATTTAAAAATTTTAGGGATCATAAATTAATATTTCGAGAACATATCAGTAATATAGTAAAAACATGTTTTTATAAACTTCGCTTAATAAGATCAATTGCCAAATTTCTTGAGCCCAAATTGCGTAACATTTTGATTCATTCACTAGTAATAGCTAAAATAGATTATTGTAATTCTTTACTACTCAACATCACTCAAAAAGAAAAGCGACGTCTGCAAATTATCCAAAATACTGCTATTAAATTGATCTATAATGCTAGAAAATATGATCATGTTACACCACTATTTATTGACGCTCACTGGCTCCCCATCAGTCATCTCATTCTGTTTAAGGTCATGCTGCTTATATTTAAAACCTTGGCTTACAACGAACCCCAGTTTAAAGTAAGAATGTTAATTCCCCACAGCTCTACACGTACACTCAGATCATCTTCTCAAAATCTATTGGCTGTACCTTCTCTAAAAATAATAGGTAGGTACCCGGTATGGTAGCTCTTATGTTCTTATGTTCTAATTGGTCCTCAATGGTGGAACTCCCTGCCACAACACATTAAAAACGAAAAAGATATCCTTTCTTTTAAAAAATCCTTAAAAACGCACCTTTTTAAAGGTGCTTTTAACATTTAAAATTCTTCTGACTTTTATGATACTTTTTTTTTTTTCAATAAAAGCTTTTATTGAGATATACACCAAATATAAAATATACATAGTAGATGCAGCAACAATAATACAAAGATCAATACACAACACTCCAGAAAACACCCAAAGTGCAACCAACAACAAAGACATGTGTAATCCCTATATTCTAACAATAACAAACTACAATACCCACCAGAACGCAGCCAATACCCCCCTCCCTCCCCACAGGGACGAAACGCAATATCTACAGCACCCAATAAGGTTGAGAATCATCCAATCCCATACAAAGCAAAGAATGGAAGAGTAATATAGTTATAGGATCCCCCTAATCCCAGCCCTCCCAGTCTAGCCCCAAACTCAACTCAAAGCCCCGGTCCATCCCTACCACAAACCCCCACAGAAGCCCGAAATCGACGCCAAATACGAGCATAGCCATGTTGTTTGCCATGCCGTAAGGCCGTTAAGTGGTAAAGAAGTTGCCAAGTAAGCAAGCGCTGCTCTACCAGTGCCCACGTGGGAGGGATCGCTTGATTCCATAAGGAGGCTAAAGCCAATCTAGCAGCAGTGAATGCCAACTTGCAAAACATAGAATCTCCCCAAGCTAGGTCTAATTGGTGCCAAAACAACAAGGCATGCCGCCAATCAACCGGAATCTGGATATCAAGGATCCGGGACACCCGAGAGAAAACCCCAGTCCAGAACCCACGCACCCACCCACACTGCCACCACATATGAAGGTAGGTACCCACCTCCCCACAGCCCCGCCAGCAAAGAACACTCGCACCCCCCTGCCAACGAGCCACAACCTGAGGAGTGTAGTACCAACGAAAGAGGACCTTATATCCATTCTCAATCAACAAAGCAGCTATACCCGCCGAGGAAACCTCTGACCAGATATCCCCCCAGGTGTTCCAGGAAATAGCAGAGCCCCAATCACACTCCCAAGCCCCCATGTAGGGATGCGGGGCCCCCCGACAATTAAGGCACCGATATACAGCAGACAGAGCTCCCTTCCGGAGCACCGGACCCAACAACAGCTCAAATGGAGTCTTGCCATCCCTCAAATCCCCCAGGAGGCCCGAGGTCCAGATATAGTGAACAACTTGTAGGTAAGGAAACAGATCTCGGACCCCAAAGCCAAACCTGCCCCGGAGCTCTGCAAAGGGTCGAATATGGCCCAAAACCGGATCCCACAATTGTCCCACACAAACCAAGCCGCAAGACTCCCAAGCAGCAAACACTCCCCCTCCCCTTCCCGGTAGAAAATCTGGATTATGTCTCAACGGGGTATACCAGGAATGGCGCCTACCCAACAATAAACCACCACGGGTCTGATTCCAAACCCTCAGAGAAGTTCCAACCAAAGACAACTCACCCACAAGCCACACCCTGCCAGGCAACCATGGCCGATGCAACAAAGGCACCCCATCACTTAAACTTTGTTCTATCTCCACCCACGGTTTTGGCATCTGCGTCTGCCACTCTAAAAGGGCACGCAACTGAGCAGCCTGGTAATATTTTACCACATTGGGAACCCCCAGCCCCCCGTCACTCCTCCCCATACATAAGACCTTCCTGCTCACTCGAGGTCTCCGGCCGGCCCAAATAAAATCAAAGATATGCCGTTGAACCCCCCTCCAGCGTGCTCCTGCTCACCCAGAGCGGCAGCACCTGAAATAAAAACAAAAGACGAGGTAAGATCATCATCTTCACAATTTCCACCCTACCAAACCAAGAGAAATACTGATCTTTCCAACTAAACAAATCCTGGCGAATGCGATGAAAGAGCGGAGGGAAATTAAGATCATAGAGATCCACTCCTGGCGGTCCGAAATAAACCCCAAGGTAACGTAGAGAATGCTGAACCCACCGAAACGGAAACTGGTCCCGGAGGTAAGTCACCCGGTCATCAGACAAGTTAATATTAAGGAGCTCAGATTTTCCAATGTTAATGCGAAACCCCGACACCTTACCAAAATCATCCAACTCCCGTAATATAGCAGGCAAAGAACTCTCAGGATCCTCTACTGTAAACAAAAGATTATCCGCGAACAGAGCCAACTTATAATCCCCTCCCGGCACCGTAATCCCCTTAATATCCCGATTCATCCGCACCCACTGCGCCAGGGGTTCCACCGTCAGGGCAAAGAGGAGCGGGGAAAGAGGGCACCCCTGACGTGTTCCCCGTGCTAGAGAAAAAGTCTCCAAATAACCCCCATTCACCTTAATACAACCTAGAGGGCAAGTATAAAGGACCCGAATCCAGTCCCGCATGCGCGGACCCAAACCCACAGAATCCAGGACCCGAAACAAAAAAGGCCAGGAGACCCTATCGAATGCCTTCTCAGCGTCGATAGATAGAAACACCGTTTCCCGCTCCCCCCCCTGGCCCGTTCAAACAAGTTATAGACCCGACGAGTATTATCGCCCACCTGTCTTCCCGCTACAAAACCTGATTGATCTGGATGGATCAACCGGGGAATCCAGCTCATCAGTCTGTCCGCCAAAATCCGTGTGAAGATCTTAGTGTCTACCCCCAACAGCGAGATTGGCCTATAGGAAGCACATTGAAGGGGATCCTTCCCCTCCTTAGCTAACACCGTAACACCTGCCAATCGCATGAAGAAGGGAAGGGCACTATTCTCTTGCAAAGAATTAAGAAAGCGCAACAAAGGAGGCAGCAAAAGATCCTGAAAGCGTTTATAGTACCGAACAGTAAAACCATCCAACCCAGGCGATTTACCGAGTTTCATAGAGCGCAGCGCTCCACGAGCCTCAACCAGCGTGAGAGGACGGTCCAACCGCGCCACATCATCTTGTGCAATCTTGGGCAGCGCCGTCGAAGTTAGATAGGCTTCCAGGTCCTGCAAGGACCCAGGAGCTTCCGGAGTATAGAGATGGGAGTAGAACTCCATGAAACGTGCACGAATAGCATCCTCTTTCTGCAACAATTCACCAGAAGCCGCCCGAATCGAGAGAATCTGGTTGCGCGTCTGCCGCACTTTCAGACGATGGGCAACCAGTCGACTAGCTTTATTGGAAAACTCAAAATATCTCTGTTGTAGAAGCTGCAAATTATGGTGCAATCGTTCCAAGTCTAATGCTTGGAGATCACGGCGTGCTTGAAACAATCGCCCATGCAGCTCTGTATCCCAAGGGCTACGCTTGTGTAAGCTCTCCAACCGACCAATCAAAATCAACAAAGCCGCTGCAGCTTCCTGTCTTTTACGCTGCCGGGCAGAAGCCAGAGCAATCAATCTGCCCCTAAGGGTAGCCTTTAACCCCTCCCAAACCGCTTCCAACGATGCTCCACACTCCTCATTCACGTCCAAATATAACTGCAGCCACCCCTCAATCTGTGCTCCCACCTCCGGGTCATCCAGGAGACTATCATTGAAACGCCAAAATTTCTGTCCCGAACCACCCCCCTCCCCCAAAAGCCGCAACCAGACAGGGGCATGATCCGACCACGTAAGTGATTCAATCCCCGCTGACTCCACCCGACGCAGTAATCCCCGCTCCACAAAGACATAATCAATTCTAGAGTAAGAAGAATGTATCCCCGAAAAGTAAGTATAGTCCCTAACCGATGGATGCAACCACCGCCAACAATCCACCACATTAAGGGTAGTCAGTGCCTCTCGCAACAGTTTACGATCCCTTCTCCCATAATGATCCGCCCTCCCTGAATTATTCAAATGAGGGGTCACTGTAAGATTAAAATCCCCTCCCAAAATCAGGGCGCCCCCCTTAAACCGGAGAATTCGAGGAACCAACTCCTGAAAGAAAGCCCCCTGGCCCTCGTTAGGGGCATAGATATTAACCAGGGAGTACAAGACCCTCTCGATCAAAGCCTCCAACATTATATATCTACCCTGGGGATCCCGCATCACCCTATGCACTTCACAACGAATCCCCTTACGAATAAGAATGCCCACCCCTCCCCTCTTGGAAGTACCCACCCGGGAAGCCCAAAAGGCCAGAGGAAACCTAGTATCCTTAACTAGGGATTCATGGGACTGAAGTAGATGAGTTTCCTGGACAAAACAGACATCTGCCCTCAGGCGAAGCAGCTCTCTATAGAAAGCCCATCTCTTATTGGGGGAATTAAGACCCCTGATATTATAAGAGACCAACCTAAACCCCTCCATAATCCAAATAAAGCAAGGACAATGCAGACCCAACCCCTCCATACTCGTACCCATATCCCCCTCTCCCCCCCACCATCCCACCCCTCCACCCCCCTCCCCCAAAGTGAGAGTCCTCAGATCTCCCACCAACATACAAGGAAGTGAACCATCCCCATGGCCCCTTACTCAAACCCCACCACCAAATGCCAACTATCAAAACAGCACCCACAACAATCCCCCTAAGCCAACCCACCAACCCAACAAGCCCCCAACACAACAATTCTCACTCCCCCCTCCCCCACACTTCACTGCACCCCCACATATCACAGGTACAACCTACCGACCCCCCCTCCCACCACACCCCAGAACCAGTCCATGGGCTTCCCCCATAAAACTCCCATCCAAAACTCAATTCCCAGGGATATATCCTCAAGGAGGGAGTCCATAAACACCCCACACATGTATGAAGGGTACAAAAGAAACTGTAACAAAACAAACACAGTCAGTCAGCCCTCAGGGGGGGCCACTCGAGGAAGAAGCGGTAGCTCGAAGAGGGGGTCCTCCCCCTCGGCCTCCCCTCCCGCTCCTGGATCAACTCTCTGCCGTCGGGAGGAGGCGGGATGCCCCACTCCCACTGCAGGAACAGCCTCCTCCGGGATCTCAATACCCGCTTGTTGCAGCAGACCACGGGCCTCCCGAACGGTGGTAACTTTAGTGTGGATTCCATTGATGGAAATGACTACCCCAAAAGGGTAAGTCCAGCGGTAGCGCAAATTGCTGTGCTGCAGAGCTTTAGTCACTTCCCTGAATGCCCGATGTTTCTGGAGCGTGCCTGCAGCCAGGTCCTGATAGAACTCCAACCGATGACCTTCCCAAGTAACCGTGCCCAACTCCCGGGCTCTGCGGAAGATCTGCTTCTTAAGCACAAAGCTCTGAAGGCATAGCACAATATCTTTAGGTTGATCTGTTGTCCGGGGTCCCAGAGCTCGATGTGCACGCTCAAGACCCGGCTCCAGGGTGTCATCCTGTAGAAGCCAACGAATCAGCTTGATAGTGGTAGCACGAACATCTTTATACTCTGGCAGATCCGGTAGGCCCCGCACCCTCAAGTTATTACGACGGGTGCGGTTCTCCAGGTCCTCGACCTTATCCAGGAGGAGTTGGTATTCAGCAGAAGCAGTTTCCAGAGATCTTTGCACACCAGTCACATTTTCCTCACAGCTATCCAGCCGCATCTCCACCACCTCCACCCTCGTGCCCATATCCACCAGGTCAGTACGCAGCTCCTGCACCGCTTCCCGGACCTGTACAGCCACAGCCGATATTTCAGATTTTACCTCCGTAATCCAGCGCTGCATGTCCGCTTTCGTAAGCGGTTCCGGCGAGGCATCTTCCTGCATGGGCTCTGCCACCATGTCGGCGACCGCCGCGATAGCGCCACTCAATCTCACCGCCTCCCCACTACTGATCTCCGGGCCCACACTGCCACTTGCAGCCCGGCCCAGCGCCTGCTCCATCGTGTGCTGGCCGGGTTTATCGCCGGGCAATTTTTTGCGCATTGCCATGGGGTTCCCCGACCCTTCACACACCTCACCACCACCCGGGGAGAGAAAAATCGCACCGTTTGCACCACTTTAGATAGTTAGAATGCCGGGCCCGAACGGAGCTCTCAGCTCAAGCTCCCATCCGCGGCGATGACGTCACTTCCTCCTTTTATGATACTTTTAATCTTTTAACTACCCTGCTTCCTTTTGTTTTTCCCTTATTTGTTTTTCTTGATATAACAAATGTAACTTTTTACCCCCCTTCCCTTCCAACTAAAGTCTGTCCTGTCTTAATTTTAATGTTCATGAATTGTATATTTTTATAATCTTACTCTATTTTATAATTATGTACATCGCTTTGTAATCAGATTTAGCGATTCATCAAATACTAATAAACCTTGAACCTTAAAGGCATAGACACTGAATTTACTTCATCTGTCCTCTTCTGACTGTGCTCCTGCCTCTTGTGATTGGCTCTGCTGCGTGAAAATACATCCTTAAAGGGAATAACCCATGGCACTACTACCACCATCGCGACCCGAGAGGTCACTGTGACCACTGTAATTTATAATAATAATAATTTTATTTCTTATATACCGCTATACCCTAAGTTCGAAGCGGTTTACAGTGAAGTCGTGTCTAGAGAGAGTACAGTGTTAACAGTAGGATACAGGATAATACAAAGTGAGCAGGTACTGGGGTGATTTAGGTACGCTTCATACATCATGATTACAAATTCTGGAGCAAAAGCTGGTCCAGGATGTGCTAAAGGCTCTGTCAGGTGCTCCTGAGGTCCACTTTGGGGTTTCACGGTAGACGCGTGGCTGCGCTTCACCAGAGACATCCTTTTGGCAGTTCCCAGCACTAGCTGGGATTTCTGACCTGGAACTCGATCCAAGAGGGACCCCATAACGCCAAAGGGACTAGAGGCGGTTAAGCCAGTGGCTCCTGTCCCCCTGCATGGCATGTGGCACGTGGAACACAGATTGTCTTTGGCCAGCCAGCCAGCGCAAATCTGGTATGAATCCTTTGTATCTTGGCCTGAGGAATCAATCTAGACCAATTTTGGCCAAATCGGGGTGTTTTAAGGTAAATAGAAGCTTTAGTTTCAAAATTGGGAAATTCAAGATGGCTGCTATGGCAGAAATTTTAGTGCCAAAAATGGCCCATGGGAGCTAAATAAGGGGTCAAAAAATTCAGGGAACAATATTTTAGAGGTGGGGGACCCTGTTGCTAGCCCAAGAAACCTTTAAAAATCACTTTTAAAGATCCCCCATTGATTTCTCTCATAGGTTGTCACAGCCTTACACACTGTGCCATGCTGTTGCTGGGAGCTGCAAAAGGGCTGAAACTACAGCCAGAGAACTTCTTCCTCATGCAAGCCTGGACATCCGGATAGCTTGCTTCTTTAGACTGCCCTCAGTTCAACTGATCGGACTGAGACCTTAACTCCTACTGGAACTCGTGTGCAAAGTAGGGGGTGGGGGGGGGGCAGGAAACGAAGTCAGCACCCAATCCTGGTAAAAGAAACTCACAATGGGGCAACTCAGCCTGCACTCAAGCTCTCTGTGGGCAAAACCTAGAGTGAGCCATGCTCCCAAGGGAACGGTCCCTGAGCTACCGGACTGTTAATACAGGCTGCCCCTTGGCTATAGACTACTGCCTTCAGAGTCTATGTCCCCTGCAGCCAGAGATGTCCCTAAATTGCGAGCCTCTGCAGCACCGAAAAGCCTCGCAAATGGATAAAAACCCAAAATTAAATTTAAAATAAACACAAGCAGAACAAACAGACACCTACCATTCTTGCGTGTAGAGAGTAAAATGAGGAACTACAGAACAGCCCAAAGGGATGGGAGGCAGAGCAGAAAAATGTAAATGAGGTTCTCTATACAGAATCTCGTAATCAGAGATACACAGCCTATTGCACTAGAATTGGTCCTTAGTAGCTATGACATCATGAACACACTGCATGAACCAGCAATATACTATTCTGCGTATGATGTAATTTGTAACTATGTTTCTCAAGATGCTGCTGAACAAGTAAAGCTTTCTCAGAATATTTTTGTGCTTCAGAAATCCTGCTTAGTACTTGCCTTCCATTTTGGTACACTTTGATTTGACTCACCTTTAACAGCAGCTGGTATTTCATTATTCTTTGCACTGGTTTTATTAGGAGGTCTGTTAGCTGAAGTCTATGCCCCAGACGCTGCTTCAGGTCCTAATGGGTTTAAAAGAAAAGTACTGTATTTTCTACAAATCATGTGCAAGGAAGGTCCTTTTGATGGAGGCTAGGCAGATCAATTTTTAACTCTATTCCATGCAAAGCATTTCAAAAGATAAATTGCCTTACTGAGATCCAATCCATTCCTACAGTTTGCAAAGAGATGCCTGGGATTAAGAAGCTGATTTTTTTTTTTATGATGTTTGTTAGATTATGATATACTGCTCCATTTGGCAGACAGGTTGGAGTGGTGTAAATTCCAATAAAAACAGAAAAGGGGGAAAAAAATGCCATTAACCATAAGAAGGGAAAAACTCACTCATCTTAACCCAATAGATTAAAAAAAAAAAAAACAACAACCCCAAAATTAAAGAAAAACAAATTTAAAAAAAACAGTATTTTCTTCTAAAATATCAGCCCTTAAGTGGGGCAACTCTGGAATATACAATCTCTGGGCTCCTTTTACAAAGCCGCGCATGCTAAACCGCTGGCTGTGCTAGCCGTTACCGCCTCCTCTTGAGCAGGCGGTAGTTTTTCGGCCAGCGTAGGGACTAGTGCATGATGAAAAGTCGTGCGCGTTAAACCCGCTAATGCGGCTTCATAAAAGGAGCCCTCTATATCATTTCTGGAGACTGCACCTTCAAAAAAATATAAATAGGATGGAGTCGGTCCAGAGGGCTGCTACAAAATTAGTTAGTGGTTTTTATCATAAAGTGTAAAGGAATAAATTTAGAGACCTCAATATGTATACTCTGAGAGAGAGGGGTTATGATAGACATTTAAATATCTCTGTGGCATTAATAATATACAGGAGGTGAGACTTTTTCAAATTAAGGAACACTCCAGCATGAGGGGTATAGGATGAAGTTAAGAGGAGATAGGCCCAGGAGTAATCTAAGGAAATACTGTTTTGTTTTTCCAGAAAGGGTGGTAAATGCATGGAAAAGTCTCCCTGTAGAGGTGGTGAAAACAAAGACTGTGTCTGAATTCAAGAAATTGTGGAACAGGCATGTGGAATCTCTTAAGGAGAAGAGGAGATAGTGGATGCTGCTGATGGGCAGAATTTATGGGCTACTTAACCTTTATCTGCAATCATATTTCTATTTTCTAGAATCTGTAGTTTGTGACCTGTGTCCCCCGTCATGTTCTATCATCTTTCATTCCATTTCTATTTTCTAGAATCTGTAGTTTGTGACCTGTGTCCCCCGTCATGTTCTATCATCTTTCATTCCATTTCTATTTTCTAGAATCTGTAGTTTGTGACCTGTGTCCCCCGTCATGTTCTATTATCTTTCATTCCATTTCTATTTTCTAGAATCTGTAGTTTGTGACCTGTGTCCCCCGTCATGTTCTATTATCTTTCATTCCATTTCTATTTTCTAGAATCTGTAGTTTGTGACCTGTGTCCCCCGTCATGTTCTATCATCTTTCATTCCATTTCTATTTTCTAGAATCTGTAGTTTGTGACCTGTGTCCCCCGTCATGTTCTATCATCTTTCATTCCATTTCTATTTTCTAGAATCTGTAGTTTGTGACCTGTGTCCCCCGTCATGTTCTATTATCTTTCATTCCATTTCTATTTTCTAGAATCTGTAGTTTGTGACCTGTGTCCCCCGTCATGTTCTATTATCTTTCATTCCATTTCTATTTTCTAGAATCTGTAGTTTGTGACCTGTGTCCCCCGTCATGTTCTATTATCTTTCATTCCATTTCTATTTTCTAGAATCTGTAGTTTGTGACCTGTGTCCCCCGTCATGTTCTATTATCTTTCATTCCATTTCTATTTTCTAGAATCTGTAGTTTGTGACCTGTGTCCCCCGTCATGTTCTATTATCTTTCATTCCATTTCTATTTTCTAGAATCTGTAGTTTGTGACCTGTGTCCCCCGTCATGTTCTATCATCTTTCATTCCATTTCTATTTTCTAGAATCTGTAGTTTGTGACCTGTGTCCCCCGTCATGTTCTATCATCTTTCATTCCATTTCTATTTTCTAGAATCTGTAGTTTGTGACCTGTGTCCCCCGTCATGTTCTATCATCTTTCATTCCATTTCTATTTTCTAGAATCTGTAGTTTGTGACCTGTGTCCCCCGTCATGTTCTATCATCTTTCATTCCATTTCTATTTTCTAGAATCTGTAGTTTGTGACCTGTGTCCCCCGTCATGTTCTATTATCTTTCATTCCATTTCTATTTTCTAGAATCTGTAGTTTGTGACCTGTGTCCCCCGTCATGTTCTATTATCTTTCATTCCATTTCTATTTTCTAGAATCTGTAGTTTGTGACCTGTGTCCCCCGTCATGTTCTATCATCTTTCATTCCATTTCTATTTTCTAGAATCTGTAGTTTGTGACCTGTGTCCCCCGTCATGTTCTATCATCTTTCATTCCATTTCTATTTTCTAGAATCTGTAGTTTGTGACCTGTGTCCCCCGTCATGTTCTATCATCTTTCATTCCATTTCTATTTTCTAGAATCTGTAGTTTGTGACCTGTGTCCCCCGTCATGTTCTATTATCTTTCATTCCATTTCTATTTTCTAGAATCTGTAGTTTGTGACCTGTGTCCCCCGTCATGTTCTATTATCTTTCATTCCATTTCTATTTTCTAGAATCTGTAGTTTGTGACCTGTGTCCCCCGTCATGTTCTATTATCTTTCATTCCATTTCTATTTTCTAGAATCTGTAGTTTGTGACCTGTGTCCCCCGTCATGTTCTATTATCTTTCATTCCATTTCTATTTTCTAGAATCTGTAGTTTGTGACCTGTGTCCCCCGTCATGTTCTATTATCTTTCATTCCATTTCTATTTTCTAGAATCTGTAGTTTGTGACCTGTGTCCCCCGTCATGTTCTATCATCTTTCATTCCATTTCTATTTTCTAGAATCTGTAGTTTGTGACCTGTGTCCCCCGTCATGTTCTATCATCTTTCATTCCATTTCTATTTTCTAGAATCTGTAGTTTGTGACCTGTGTCCCCCGTCATGTTCTATCATCTTTCATTCCATTTCTATTTTCTAGAATCTGTAGTTTGTGACCTGTGTCCCCCGTCATGTTCTATTATCTTTCATTCCATTTCTATTTTCTAGAATCTGTAGTTTGTGACCTGTGTCCCCCGTCATGTTCTATCATCTTTCATTCCATTTCTATTTTCTAGAATCTGTAGTTTGTGACCTGTGTCCCCCGTCATGTTCTATCATCTTTCATTCCATTTCTATTTTCTAGAATCTGTAGTTTGTGACCTGTGTCCCCCGTCATGTTCTATCATCTTTCATTCCATTTCTATTTTCTAGAATCTGTAGTTTGTGACCTGTGTCCCCCGTCATGTTCTATCATCTTTCATTCCATTTCTATTTTCTAGAATCTGTAGTTTGTGACCTGTGTCCCCCGTCATGTTCTATCATCTTTCATTCCATTTCTATTTTCTAGAATCTGTAGTTTGTGACCTGTGTCCCCCGTCATGTTCTATTATCTTTCATTCCATTTCTATTTTCTAGAATCTGTAGTTTGTGACCTGTGTCCCCCGTCATGTTCTATTATCTTTCATTCCATTTCTATTTTCTAGAATCTGTAGTTTGTGACCTGTGTCCCCCGTCATGTTCTATTATCTTTCATTCCATTTCTATTTTCTAGAATCTGTAGTTTGTGACCTGTGTCCCCCGTCATGTTCTATTATCTTTCATTCCATTTCTATTTTCTAGAATCTGTAGTTTGTGACCTGTGTCCCCCGTCATGTTCTATTATCTTTCATTCCATTTCTATTTTCTAGAATCTGTAGTTTGTGACCTGTGTCCCCCGTCATGTTCTATTATCTTTCATTCCATTTCTATTTTCTAGAATCTGTAGTTTGTGACCTGTGTCCCCCGTCATGTTCTATTATCTTTCATTCCATTTCTATTTTCTAGAATCTGTAGTTTGTGACCTGTGTCCCCCGTCATGTTCTATTATCTTTCATTCCATTTCTATTTTCTAGAATCTGTAGTTTGTGACCTGTGTCCCCCGTCATGTTCTATTATCTTTCATTCCATTTCTATTTTCTAGAATCTGTAGTTTGTGACCTGTGTCCCCCGTCATGTTCTATTATCTTTCATTCCATTTCTATTTTCTAGAATCTGTAGTTTGTGACCTGTGTCCCCTGTCATGTTCTATCATTTTTCATTCCATTTCTCCCGTTACTTACTTCAGAGGTTCTTGCACCAGCCATAGACCTGATAAAACTGTGGCCATGTAAATGCAGTAACAGCTTATATACATATAACATATGCAGCAAGAGCATATATAACCTATGTAAGTTACACAGGTAAGTGTGAAAATATGAATGTCCCCTTGCATCTTTTTACTGTTAGTTTGAAAATCACCATCACTGACATGAACTATCAGTTCTGATGTCCCATCTATATCACAGCTTCTGGTAGGAGTGGGAAGAAAATGTGATATTTTCACAAGAGATAAGAATGGTCCTCCCACCCAGTATACATTTTCTAGAGTTCCTAGCTCCTTGGAGACTTACCTCAAAGTAGGTATCAATGTACTCCGAGACAATGTGCTCAGACTTTGGTTTGTTTTGGCAGTAAACTATGTACATGTGCAACCTTCTCTCCTGTAGAGAAGAAACATACACAAGTCAAAGGATGACAGGTGGCCAAAAGTAGAAGCAGGACCAGAAAGGAGAATGCACTCTTGTACAGTGTTACACTACAGCTGCAAGGGATTCACAACCCATCTAAGCCCTTTTTAGTCTCCCTCCTATTAAAATCTAAAAAAAATAGCATTTTATTATTGCTTGGCACATATGCAATTGGTTACTCTTAAAATAGGCATAAGCCAAGAGCAAAGGTCCTGAGTTGCCTTGCTCTTAACCACAGAGGCAGAAAATTTCCCTGTGATAAGACTGAGGTTCAACTATGGGCTCCTTTTACAAAGCCGCATTAGCGGCTTCAATGCGCGTGACATTTTATCACGCGCTAACCGGAAAACTACCGCCTGCTCAAGAGGAAGCGGTAGTGGCTAGCACGGCCGGCGGTTTAGCGCGCGTTAAACCGCTAACGCGCCTTCGTAAAAGTAGCCCTATAACTTTTTCATTGTGCCTTCACCTTTTATTAGATAATGCAACATTCAGCTGAAATAACCCTTGATGCAGATGTATAACTTAAATATACAAGGGGGTGCTGAAATGTTCTCAGCCCTACCAACTTCCTAAATTCTGAGCATTATTTTGCCACTGTAGCTGAAAAGAGTGTTATTTTATTTTGCAAAGAACCAATTTGAAGAATTATAATGCTATGTTTTGACATTGTTTCAGATCATTACTTGAATAAACAAAAAAAGGACTGCAGAATGCAATGTACAAGGTTCAGGAATGTTTATTAAAAATCTATATAAAATTATAATCCAAAGCGGTGACTCATATACATGGAGGACGAATCCAAAGCTCTGCCTGGTACTGTTCTTAGGTTCCAACTACTGAAGTCTCCGTCAAAGCTCACTCTAGTCCAGCGGTCTCAAACACACGGCCCACGAGCCGCATGTGGCTCTCCAGGTGCTATTTTGCAGCCCGCGGTCTGGACGCGATGATCAACTGTAAAGCGGCGGCGGCTCCTCGCACATTTCTCTTCCCCCTTCCCTTGTGGAGCAGCAGCGTGTCTGGCCAGCTCAAATCGATCGATCCATACAAAGCCGCGGGTGGCAGCTCCTTGCGCTATCCACTCCTGCATCGGAAGCCTCTCTGACGTCACAACATCAGAGAGGCTTCTGACGGAGGCGTGGATCTCGCGAGGAGCTGCCACCCACGGCTTTGAACGGAACATCGATTGGGAGCTGGCCAGACACGCTGCTGCTATACAAGGAAGGGAACTGAAGGGGAGGGGAAAGAGAAAAGCTCTGCTGCATATGGAAAGGAGGACCCTAGGGAAATGCTGCTGCAAAGGGAAAGGGAGAGGGAGGGAAGGGGGAAGAGAAATGCCTCTCCTGCACAGGAAAGGGAGGGAGGAAAATGCTGCTTCTGCTGCTGCTGCATAGGGAAAGGGAGAGGGAGGGAAGAGGAAGAGAAATTCCTCTCCTGCACAGGAAAGGGGGAAGGGAAATGCTGCTTTTGTTGCTGCTGCACCCAATTGGGGAAAGAGAGGGAAGGAAGGAGAAGGAAGACAAGGGAGAGGAGAGGAACAAGAGATGCCAAGTTCATGGGAGGGAGGGAAGAAAAGGAGATATCAGACCATAGAGGGGGAGGGATAGATGCCAGGGCAAGGGGTGAGGGAAGAAGACAGATGCAAGACCAGGGAAAAGGAAAGAAGGAGGGAGGGAGAAAAGGAAGGAAAGAGATGTCAGACCATGGAAATAGGGATGAAAGAAGAGAGAGATAGAAGGAAAGGTAAGACATGGAAACGTAGATTTTGAAAAGAAAGCAGAAAAATTGAATATTAAGTTAATGCCAAAGATGGATGCAAGGCAGAAAGTGAAGATGGAGAGAAAAACAGTCAAAGGACAAGAAGGCCCTGGAAACATAGTTAAAAGCACAGAAAAATAAAGTCACCAGCCAACAAAGGTAGGGAAAATGATTTTATTTTCAATATAGTGATTGAAATGTGTCAGTTTTGAGAAAGAAAAGATATTAAACTTTAAATGTGAGGGCTGCAGAAAAAATAGAGTACTTGGAAGGCCGCAGAAAAAATAGTTAATTTCTTATTAAAGAAATGACAATTTTGCATAAAGTAAAACTCTTTATAGTTTTATATCTAATCTAATCTAATCCTTAGGTTTTGTATTACCGCATCATCTCCACGTTCGTAGAGCTTGACACGGTTTACAGTAGGAGAAATAGGAAGGAACTACAACAGAGGGTTAGAGGTAGAAGTGTGAAGAAAATTTAGAGGACTTGGGATGCCAAGATATAAGAGTTTCCTTGATTCCTAAGTTGGAGGGAGACTTACATTTTTTGAGAAAAGCCAGGTTTTCAGATGTTTGCGGAAAACTTGGAGAGAGCTCAAGTTCCGAAGAGGGGCGGTAAGGTTGTTCCAGAGCTCAGTGATTTTGAAGTGGAGTGAGGTCCCTAGCTTTCCTGTGTGGGAAGTGCCTTTTAGCGAGGGGAAGGATAGTTTTAATTTGTGGGAGGATCTGGTGGTATTAGGGTTTGAGGAATTCCAAGAAAGAGGGATAAAGGGAGGGAGGATACCATATAGGATTTTGAAAGTTAAACAGGCGCATTTATAAAGAGTTTTACCTCATGCAAAATTGTCATTTCTTTAATAAGACATTAACTATTTTTTCTGCGGCCCTCCAAGTACCTACAAATCCAAAATGTGGCCCCGCAAAGGGTTTGAGTTTGAGACCACTGCTCTAGTCCATCTACACCTAACTTCAGCCCTTCAAGTTTGTTCAAGAGCCTCCTATGAGGAACCGTGTCAAAGGCTTTGCTGAAATCTAAGTAAATTACATTTAGCATATGTCCTCGACCAAGTTCTCTGGTCACCCAATCAAAAAATTCAATCAGGTTCATTTTGACAAGATTTACCTTTAGTAAAGCCATGTTGCCTCAGATCCTGTAACCCATTAGATTCTAGGAAGTTCACTATTCATTCTTTCAGCAACACTTCCATTATTTTTCCACTGACAACCGAAATGAGGCTTACTGGCCTGTAGTTTCCCGCTTCATCCCTGCAACCACTTTTTTGAATAGGGACCACATCCGCTCTCCTCCAATTCCCAGGAACCACTTCCGTCTTCAGAGATTTGTTGAGCAAATGTTTAATAGGACCCGCCAGAATCTCTCTGAGCTCCCTCAGTATCCTGGGATGAATCCCGTCCGGTCCCATCGCTTTGTCCACCTTCAGTTTTTCAAGTTGTTCATAAACACTTTTCTCCGTGAACGGTGCAGAATCTACTCCATTTTCCCGTGTAACTTTGCCAGACAATCTCGGTCCTTCTCCAAGATTTTCTTCCATGAATACAGATAAATATTTGTTTAGCACGTTTGCTTTTTCCTCATCACTCTCCACATATTGGTTCCTAGCATTCCATTTTTCATCTTCCTCCTTTCACTGATATATTGAAAAAAAATTTTATCTCCCTTTTTTACATTTTTAGCCATTTGCTCTTCTGCCTGCGCTTTCACCAGACGTAGCTCCCTCTTAGCTTCTTTCAGTTTCACCCAGTAGACCTTTCTGTAGCGTTCTTCTTAGGTTTCCTTATATTTCAGGAATGCCAACTCTTTTGCCTTTATTTTCTCCGCCACTAGTTTGGAGAACCATGCCAGTTTCCACTTTCTCTTGTTTTTATTTATTTTCTTCACATAAAGTTCTGTAGCCATTTTTATAGCTCCTTTCAGCTTATACCACTGTTTTCCCATTTCTCTACCATCCTAATAGCTCTTTCTTCAGGTACTCTCCCATTTTATTAAAGTCCGTACGTTTGAAATCTAAGACTTTTAGTATTATGCAGCTGCCCTCCACTTTAGCAGTTATATCAAACCAAACCATTTGATGATCATTACTTCCCAGGTGAGCACCCACTCGTACATTAGATATACTCTTTCCATTATCGCTTTTTCCCTTGTGGGTTCTGTTACCATTTGTCTGAGCAGAGCCTCTTGAAAGACATCGACAATCTTCCTACTTCTTTCCGATTCTGCAGATGGAACTTTCCAGTCCGCATCCAGCAGGTTAAAATCTCCCAACAGCAGCACCTCCTCCTCCTTCTTTCCAAACTTTTGAATATCCACAATCAGATCTTTATCAATTTGCTGCGATTGAGTCGGAGGTCTGAAGACTTCACCCACGTAGATAGAAGTTCTATCTTCTCTTTTCAGAGCGATCCATATTGCTTCTTTCTCTCTCCAGGTCCCTTGCATTTCAGTTGCTTGGATATCGATCTTCACATAGAGAGCTACTCTTCCACCTTATTGACCATCTCTGTCCTTTCTAAAAAGATTATATCCTGGTATGTTTGCATCCCATCCATGGGATTCACTTTTCTATGTCTCTGTGATAGCAACAATATCCAGGTCTCCCTCTAACATCAGGGCTTGCAGATCATGAACTTTATTGTTTAGACTGCGAGCATTTGAGGTCATCGCTTTCCAGCTATTTTTCAGCAGTAATCTTTTTTATATAGCTTTTTGTTTCGTTTCACATCCTGTTGCAATGCTAAGAAGTGAGTTGCTAATATTGTTTGTGTTGCAATCTTTACTACCATCAAATCTTGTCTTTTGCTAGGAGTGATCTCTATAATTGTCCTTCATATATACCCACCCCCACCTTCTAGTTTAAATGCCTAAAAACATATTGTCTAAATTTCTCTGCAAGGATTCTTTTTCCTGCTGTAGTAGCTGTCAGCTGCAGTCTTCAGTCTGTTTCTCCTCCAAGCAGGCAGAGCTGGACCCTCGAAGAGGAAAGCTCTGAGCACTGAAAGTTTTTAAAAAAACAAAACCCAAGGAAACGACTGGAACCACCTAGTTTATTGGATTGGTCCTTGAAACTTCAAACTTTGGGTGCAATGGAGTTATCTATAGCGAAACGACATGGATATTACTGTTCTTCTACCCGGACTTGGTCTCTGATTATGGCCAAAGTGGACTCTTTGACCTAAGTTTACTGCTGGGGGGTGGGGGGAGGGGTTGGCGGGGCTTTTTGTCTTGATTTGTTGAGATGTCTTCCTGAAGAAACAACAGGGGGGTATCTCCAGTTGGGGTTATGTTTTTGTGCTATGGGGATTGGGATACAGTTGGTGCATGGATATCTGGTTTATAGTTCTTTGCTATGATGATGTGATTTATTTTATTTAATGCTGATAATGCTTTTCTATCTTATTGTTACATTTTGTATTTTATTGTGCTGTTCTTTGATATTCACTTCATACTGTTTTGTACATTTTATTCAAAAATAAATAAAAATCTTTAAAATTAAAAACAACAAAACAAAACCCAAAATACATGAAAAAGTCCGAAAACAACAAAACTAATAAAGAAATAAGAGCTGATCAGAAAGATTCCTTCCAACTTGCATTCAGAAGGAAAAACTGAAAAGGGCAGCAGAGCCCTCTAATGAAGGAGGAAGGATTCAAGAGTGGATTCCTTCTGCACAGCTCACTAGCATGGGGATATTACCCGTCCATCCAGAATAATACACCTATTGTGTACTAGAAAGTCTGGTATGTGTGTATTTCATAACATTGATGTTTATTCCCAAACTCTGTCTCAGCTATGCATAGGGTTACCAGATTTTGCAACTAGAGAAAGAGAACGAAAGGCCTTGCCCTGTTCCGCCCCCGCCCGATCCCTTCCATCTACCAACCCCAGTCTTACGCAAACCTTGTTTCTTCAGTCCGAGTCAGGAGTGCATCTGTGCATGCGCAGATGTGACGTAATGACATCGTCTGCATGTGTGTGATGTCACCACTTCGCATCCGCGCATACGCAGATGCACTCCAGACTTGGCCTCAATCTGGACCATGTTTAGGGGTGTGCCTTGACAATGTTAGCACCGTATAAGTGTGATGCAAGACAAAAAAGGATGAAATATCTGCTTTAAGACCTCCTCATGATCCAATATAAAGAATACTAGCTAGGAAGAGAAGGGACATTTTCAAACAGGGCAACCCAGATGGGGAGTGTGTGAGTGTGTGGCACAGTGGTTAAAGCTATAGCCTCAGCACATTGTGGGTTGTGGGTTCAAACCCACACTGATCCTTGTGACCCTGGGTAAGTCACTTAATCACCCGATTGCTCCAGGTACATTAGCTAGACCACAGTTCTTCAACCGCCGGTCCGCGGACCGGTGCCGGTCCGCAAACAAAATCTTGCCGGTCCGCGAAGGATTCGGTCCCCGCCGCAACGAAAGGCCGGCGTCAGCTGACTTGCAACTTCCTGTTGCAGTCGCTGTGCCGGGACTCCTGCCTTCCCCCGCGTTTGCCTCCTGCCTTGTCTCCGCACCTCCAGACCAGCAGCGGCAGCTCTGTATGCTTTTAACTTCGGCACAGAGCTGCCCCTAATCAATAGTTTAGCGCGGTTTCATAAGGCAGCCTTGGGGCCTTTGCTAGGCCGGCCCACATCGCATCATCGAAGCGGGCCGGCTATCAAAGGCCCCGAGGCTGCCTCATGAAACCGCGCTAAACTATTGATTAGGGGCAGCTCTGTGCCGAAGTTAGAAGTACACAGAGCTGTCGCTGAAGGAGGGCAAAGAGCAGCTGTCCTGGAGGTTTCCCTTCCTCTCGCCTTTGCAGGTCCCTTTTTTCCACTTTTTTTTTTTTTCCTTCAAACGGCAACGGGCCCCAGCATCGACATCAATCAAGTAAGTTCCACTGTCAATCAAGCGATTCTGCTCGGCCAAAGCTTCCCCTGTGACATGAGCCACCCTCAGGGGAAAGAAAGTGACCCACAAAGGTGAGGGGAAGGGGGGCAGATGATGGAAGTTGGGGGGGGGGAGAGAGAGAGAGAGAGAAGGGGCAGACGATGGAATAGAGAAGATGAGAGAGAGAGAAGGGGACAGATGATGGAAGTGAGAAGAAGGGAGAGAGAGCAGAAGGCAGATGGATGTCAGTTGAGAGGGGAGAGCAGATGCTGAATGGAAGTGGGGAAAGAACACATACTGGATGGAAGGAGGAGATAAATAAAGGGGGAAGAAAATAGTAAGATAATGGAGGGGTGAGGGAAAGGGGTGACAAGCTGTGCGTAGACACAGTGAAAAGAGGGAAACGGGACTAAATAGTAAGAAAGAATTTAATTTAGATGGAGGCAGAAAATAGAGAAGGAAGACCAGAGAAGAAAAGGGAAGAGAGAGCAGAGAATGATATCAGATCTGAGTGGAGGAAATGAGAAGAGAGATATGCTAAAAACCACAGGGGGGAGGGAAGGATAGAGATGCCAGACCATGAGGGGAACAGAAGGAAGATGATGGATGCCAGACCAAATTGGGGGGTGGGGGGGCAGGAGGAGAGATGGCAGGGAAAGACAGACAGTGAATGGAAGGGGCAGATGCTGGACTGAAGAGACAGAGAAGGATATCATGCTGCTGTACCGGGCCATGGTACGCCCTCACCTGGAGTACTGCGTCCAGCACTGGTACTTGAAGAAGGACACGGTACTACTCGAAAGGATCCAGAGAAGAGCGACTAAAATGGTTAAGGGGCTGGAGGAGTTGCCGTACAGCGAAAGATTAGAGAAACTGGGCCTCTTCTCCCTTGAGCAGAGGAGATTGAGAGGGGACATGATAGAAACATTCAAGGTACTGAAGGGAATAGACTTAGTAGCTAAGGACAGGTTGTTCACCCTCTGCAAGGCAGGGAGAACGAGAGGGCACTCTCTAAAGTTGAAAGGGGATAGATTCCGTACAAACGTAAGGAAGTTCTGTGGTAGAAAGCTGGAACGCTCTTCCAGAGGCTGTTATAGGGGAAAACACCCTCCAAGGATTCAAGACAAAGTTAGACAAGTTCCTGCTGAACAAGAACGTGCGCTGGTAGGGCTAGTCTCCGTTAGGGTGCTGGTCTTAGACCTAAGGACCGCCGCGTGAGCGGACTGCTGGTCATGATGGACCTCTGGTCTGACCCAGCAGTGGCAATTCTTATGTTCTTAGGGCAGACACTGGCTGGAAGAGAGTGAAAAGGCAATGAAAGCAGAAACCAGAGACGACAAAAGGTAGAAAAAAATAATTTTATTTCTATCTTGTGATTCAAATATATCAGATTTGAAATATGTATTTTGCTAGACATAATTGGGGAGTGCAAAGCCCAGGCAGTGCTTCTTTAGCTTCCAGCTGGCTTAGGGCTCTCTCTGACCAGGGGGCAGTTGCCCTAGTTCCACTCCCCTAACACCATTCCTGTCATGTGTGACTGTGGTATTTTGTTACTTGATATTTGTGTAGCATTCTGTAATAATTTGGCTTATTCAAGTTTTCTTGATAGTAGAGGGGATATATGTGAAGGGGAGGGGAGACAGGGGTTTTGTTGATCTTTGCCCTGTATTATTTGTATTTATAAAATGACAATTGTATAGAATATTGTTTCTTTTTATACTTTAATAAAATATGTTCAATATAAAATTATAACTATTTGAGGCTTGTGTGGATGGGATCAGATGGTTTGTGGGACCGAGCTCGTGGGGACGGGGCGGCAATGGTTATTTAAAAAAAATTTCAGTCTTAATAGTTTGCCGGTCCACGAAATAATTATTTTATTTCCGCCGGTCCATAGGTGTAAAAAGGTTGAAGAACACTGAGCTAGACTGTGAGCCCACCGGGACAGATAGGGAAAAATGCTTGAGTAAATTAATGTAAACAGTTCTGAGTTCCCGAGAGAATGGTATAGAAAATTGAAGAAATTAACTATCAGATGCATTAATCTGTTTTGATGTGGCTAGACTGATCATCATGTGGCAGTTAATTCTCTAACAAGGTACCTATACAAATGTCCAAAGACACACCTATTTTATAAAAGTGTGCTTTTATAAAATGTATAGAACAGGAATGAAGAGTGAGTCCCAATAATGAACAAAGGCTCCGAGGCAGATGCCTACAGACACAGAGTGCACCCAAGTAATGTATTTCATTACAGAAAAATGTCACTAACTCCATTCCTGGGAACACCTCTCCTTATATTGTATAAAGTGGATACTTTCTGTGTGCCTACATTTTATATATTTATACACCTGCTCATTTTTAGAAGTCATTTTCTGTGTGCAAACCAGGATTTATAAATTTTATCCCATAAGAATATTTATGGAAGCAAATTTGGACCTGAAGGTTTAGATATTTTCATATGCTATGGGGAGACACTGACACCCAAGATTGAGTTTGTGAGGAGTAAAAGCTGTGGAGTCATAAGCAATTCTGGGGGAAGTTTGAGTTTGTAAAAATGCACCAATTTCAGCTTCATAATAAACCCCCTCCCCATTATAATATATGGTAAATTTATCATTTTATATACAAATCTATTTGTAATCGTGGAAGTGGGTCAATAAATATAAATACTCCACTTACAAGCTAAAGAGCACTAACACAACGGAAAAAAAAGGCCTCAGGTATTATTACGTCAGAGCCGAAGTTCAAACCACCTCCACTAACATCATTGGCCAAAAATCTTCCGAAGTGAATGTGCTACTGCCACTCCTCTAGCAGGACTAAGATTACTAGCAGCCTTTTAAAGTATGTAGGTATCAGTGATACAAAGCAATAGCCAACGTTTCACGGTATAAAACCGTTTCTTCATTTTATATATATACACACATATATACATTTTTTTCTTTGTCTTGGATCTAAAGTACTGTAAACTCGTAGTTTAGATCCCAAACAAAAAATTTAAAGTCTAATATCAGGCAGAGCCAGACAGCAGAAAAATAGAGTCGCCGGAGTCAAAGTCAAAAGTTTGAAGTATTGACTCCTCAAGCTCTGGTGAGGTGAAGTTCATACTCACGTGCTTAACAAAAAGACTACCCAGTTTTTCTGGATCATCAAGGCACTTCTCTAATTCTCCTAAAAAGAAGCTGGAAATAAGCAAAATAAATGACTATTATCTAGTGATGTATAACATGCCTGAAAATAGGATTGCACACATAGACAAGAATGTAGTATTAGCAAAAGGAACAGTCTTGCAGTTGAGGCCAAACACATGATCACAATTCAAAAAGAACTGGGGTAAACAAAGAGGGTTCTTTGCTGTGAGAGTTTGAAGATAAATAAATCATAAGTCAAGACAGGATTTGTAGCACTGCACTAGGTAGTGAAAATGGGCCAACTTCTTATCTGCAATTCTTGTGGGTAGGCCTTACATCTATCTGAACAGGGGGGCAGTCTCAGAATACTATGTCTGGGAGGGACTTATGCAGATTGGAGGTAGTGCTATGGAGAATCTATGCTCTATATTCAGGAGACCACACCTTCAAAAGATATAAACAGGATGGAGTAAATCCAGAGGGAGACTACCAAAATAGTCAGTGGTCTTTGTCATAAAGCATATGGGGACAAACTAAAAGATCTCAATATGTTTATTTTGAAAGAAAGATGGGAGAAGAGATATGATAAATCTAATCTAATCTAACACTTAGTCTTATATACAAAATCGTCTCCTAAAATTAGGAGCTTGATTTGGTTTACATGATTACATTACAGAAGGAGTCCATTAACACTCATTGGAGCTATTACCTAAAAAGCAATGGAACAAAGTGGTTTTCAAGGTTTTACAAAGATCTGAAGGAATAGACAAGATCTCATATAAGAGGACAATCCGTTCCATATCGCAGCTAGTAAATATGGAAAGGAATGAGAGATTTTACTAACGGACTTTATTCCTTTTAAAGATGGAAAGGAAAGCTTGCACATATAGTATGAGCTGTTCTTGTGTCTGAAGATCTCATGTTGTTTAGAGAAAAGGAAATCAACAGAACAAAGAGTCCATGTAAGATTTTAAAGACTTTACAAGCAAATTTAAACTGGACTCTCAATTGAAAAGGAAGCCAGTATAGCTTCCTCATCAAAGGTGACATGATCAAACTTATTTTTTCCAAAAATCAATCTGACTGCAGTGTGTTGAACCAACTATAGCCATTTCTCATTTCCTTTACTTAATCCCACATAAATGGAATTACAGTAATCCAACTGTGCCAGAATGATAGTTTGAACCAACACTGCAAAATGATCTTGATGAAACAGATGATGAAATTTTCTCAGCATCCTAAGACTGAAGAAGCATTTTTTGATGAGATGATTTACCCGACATTGGAAGGAGAGAGAAGAATCCAAAACACCACCCAAAACTCTAGAAGATGATTCAATATATAAAATATCACCAGAATTAAGCGTGACTGAAGATGGCAGATTTTCAATTTCTGGGCCAAACCATAATAGTTTTGTCTTTCTTGCATTGAGCTTTATTTCAGCCTGGAATGACTATGATTGTAGTTTAGAAATACAAGAGTTTATATTGGCTGTGAAGTTACTCAAATTAGGATCAACTTCTAACAAGATGAAAATGTCATCAGCATAAGTGAACATCGTCTCAACAGAGCTTATTACTTTATTTTTTTTTATTTATAAATTTTCATTTATTGAAAAATAATGCATAACAATACAGCACAAATAGCAGAACAACAAGGCAAAAAGCTAACAGTAGCTATAGTCTCCCCCTCCCACAATTGCACAAAGTAAAATGACGTACAGGAACTTGTCAGTACAGTGCTCAAGAACACAACAGGTGAGACTGTTCCCCTCACCTCCCCCACTCCCCTGGGTCAATAACACAATCAAACAACAGTACGGTAGGTATGCATCAAGAAAAGAGAAAGCAAAACACAATACTGTTCAGGAAGGCCTCTCCTACATAGGGATCCCACACCTTAAGAAAGGGTGTAAGGCGATTATGCAATAAAGCTGTTAATTTAGACATTCAAAAAATAAAATCCAATTTATTCAGCAATTGACTCCGTCCCAGGGGATAAGCTTGCTTCCAATGGGCAGCCAATAAAAGTGTTTCAGTTGTGAATATAGAACAAGCAAGTTTATGGGCTTTACTAGTCAGCCGGTCTAAAGGAAGGTAAAGAAGGGCACTACCCATAGACCAGGGAATCTTAATATGCAGGATCTCTGACAATAGGTTAAAAACCATATCCCAAAAGGGGCTTATTCCCGGGCAGTCCCACCAAATATGAAGGAAAGAACCCCGTTGCCCACAATTTCACCAACACAGGTCAGAGACATGAGGATATATTTTATGGAGATGTAGCTATAGCTATAGAACTAGCTATAGAAGTATGCGGCAATCGGATAAATACCCGCTCCCAATTTATAGCCAGCACCGCAGGAGGCAAAAGGCCCTCCCAGAGTGGTATAAATTTAATAGGAGGGGTATTTTGTTGAATAAGAGCCTTATAAAATCTAGAAGTGCAACCCTGACCACAGCTCCCCATAAGTGCCCACTCTAAGGGGGTCTCTGGTAACTGAAGTTCCCCTAAAGCCCTGCTGCGACCAACAAAGTCTATCACTTGACGATATTGAAAATGATCGGAAGCTTCCAAGTCATAAGCCTCTGATAAATCAGAAACCGACAACATACTGCCATCGCTGAGCCCAAACCTGGAATCGAGTATCAATCCGTCCGGGTAGGAAACCCTCATCTATCCACCGGTGTGCCTCTGAAATAAAGCCAGGAGCAAAATAGATGGGCCTGCGTTCTAGTCCAGATAGTAAATGTGTGATACAAAAAGGGATTAGCCCCCTTAAGCAACTTTCTAGCCTCCCCCACCGGTAACCAAGGGAGCACCCAACACAATTCAAGGGAGCGCCTAACCCGTTCCAATTGGACTCAGTTCTTGGAGCGATCTTTACACCATGTCAAAAAAGACTTCAACTGGGCCGCAATATAATAGAGCGACGTAAACATGGCACTGCCATACCCCCCTGGGCTCGAATATCGATGCAAGATACTTCTCTGCACCTGAGGAGGTCAACTTTTCCAAATATATAGAAAAACTCTGCGAGCCACTCTGCAAAAGAAGGTCGCCGAAAGAGGAATGGGTAAAGCTTGGAAAAGATAAGAGTAACTTTGGTAAAACCATCTTCTTCACACTCTGAATGTGACCATACCAAGAAAGCGGAGTATTTTCCCATCTATCCAAATCGTCCCAGAGAGATTTCAACTAAGGCAGAAAATTAAGGTCAAAAAGAGACTGAGGCTGCACAGCAATATTAATACCCAAACAGCGAATAAATTCGAGAAACCACTTAAAAGAATAAGTAGATTTCAACATAGTGCAGTCCCTCAGGCATACCGATAGATTAGGAATCTCGGATTTATCCATATTAGTGTGGAAACCAGAGACCGCTAGATATGCTATAGTCCCCGGCAAAGAGAGCTGCGGCCATGTGAGAGTAAGAATAACATCAACAGCAAACAGGAGCAATTTAGTCTGACGCCCACCGAACCAAATACCCTGGACATCCTGCTGGGCGCAAACATGGTTAGCAAACGGCTTCATATCCAGTGTAAAAAGCAAGGGTGAAAGGGCACAGCTCTGCCTGGTCCCTCTTGCCAATTGAAAACTATCACTATATCCCCCATTGATGCGAAGAGCAGCCAATGGTTTCGCATACAGGATTGGAGCCATGTAAAAAATTGCCCCCCTTTGCCCATAGCCAACAGAGTGCTCAGTAAAAAAGGCCAAGACACTCTGTCAAACAAAAAGGCCAAGACACTCTGCCTTTTCAGCATTGACACCCAGCAAGAGAGCTGGCTCATCCCTCTGCTAAAACAAACCAGTTCAAATGTAGCAGCCAACGGATTTTAGCAAAAGTCAGCCTCCCTTCTATAAAACCCGATTGATCATCCCGGACCAATCGGGTCATATAACGCTGCAATCTGTGAGCTAAGATCTTAGTAAATAGCTTATAGTTGGTGTCCAACAACGATATTGGCCAATACGAGCCACATTAAGAAGGGTCCTTGACAGGTTTCAAAATTAAAGTAATCCCTGCCAACCTCCAAGAATGAGGTAGCTTTCCTCCCGGACCCAAGCTATTAAGTGGACCAACCAACAGATGTTTAAAACATTTGTAGAAGCGATTAGTAAAACCATCTAATCAAGACGCTTTTCCATAAGCCAAAGATGAAATAGCCCAAAGAGTTTCCTCCTCCAAAATAGGAGTGGAGAGATCCTCAGCCTCCTCTAATGTCAAACTAGACAAATGAGCTTGAGCAAGATAAGCATCAATATGAGCCTGCGGCACGACATCCTCGGGGGTATACAAAGTTTGATAAAACGTAAGGAAAGCACGAGCTATACGATCTGGAGTGTAAAAACACAGAACCATCCGCTGCGCGTATCATTGCAATCACATTCCTCAATTTCCTCTTTTTCAATTTATTCGCAAACAACTGTCCAGCCCGATTGCCATGCTCAAAATGCTTCTGTTGAAGAGATTGCAATTGTGCGGACAACTCATCTACATGCATCACCTGAAGGTCCTTACGGACTCTATCCATTCGAGCCAATAAAGAGGCAGAGGTAGGGTCACGCTTATGTGCTTGCTCCAAATAACATAATTGTTGATGTAAGGCCTCCTGTTTCCTATCTTGCTCACATCGCCTATGCATCCCAATAGAGATATTACCCTGTAGTACAGCTTTCATACCTTCCCAAAATATCAATGGGGAGATCTCATCACTAGTATTAAATTGGAAATATTCTCGAAGACACATTTCTATTCAAGTCACAACCACCGGATCTGCAAGTAAACTGTCACAAACCCTCCAAAACCACCTACCGAAGGGCGCTAAATGAATGGAGAACAAAATGCACAGGGGCATGGTCAGACCACACCCGCAAAACTATTGTGATGTCAGATGTCTGGGAAAGCAAATCCTTACTCACACCCCAAAAATCTGTGTGAGAGTAGGAACTGTGTACTTAAGAATAATAGGTATAATCTTTGGTGGTCAGATTAAAATGTCTCCAGAGGTCAACCAAATCTCATGCTGTAAAGAAGGAATGGTGTTGTTTTCTATCAGGTTTGCCATAGTGAATGGTCCCAGTCGAGTTATCCAGTCATAAGTAAAATTAAAATCTTCTCCTATAGCACAGAATTCAGAGCCTCCAAAAGAGCTTTCTGCTTAGAATTCGGAGTATAAATGTTGCAAATAGTAAAAAGCATCTGATTAAGATCTACTTTTAAAATAAGGTAGCGACCCTGTGGATCTCGCACCACATGCTTAATTTGTGGGTCAAGGTTCTTAGCAAACAAGATCCCCAATCCATGCTTTTTAGTGCCATCTCGCTTTGAGGCAAGGTATATATGAGGGTATTTAGGATGTGTGAGGAGCGACTCATACTGTGGCTTAAGGTGAGTCTCTTGAAAGAAACCCACCCCAGGCTGCAATCTATCAGCCTCCTTGAACAGTAATTGCCGCTTTCTGGGTACATTAAGTCCTCTCACATTGAGAATAAAAAAACGAAGCCCTTTATGAGACATCGAGGTACCCAGAAAATGCAAATATCAACATATCACTATCAAACAACCATACAATCCCCATACCACCCTCCTGTACAGACATTCCACAAACAATGACCCTCTCTCTCCCTCCCTCCCTCCATCCCCCAAAGAACCCTCTCCCCACCCAAATACAGGCCCTCAATAGTGTGGGTAAATGGAGAAAGTAAGTGTCCCAAAGCATGGTAGCCCATTAAGAAAGGCAAATAATCTCTATAGGGAGCAAGAAAGGCAAATAATCTCTATAGGGAGGGCCAAATCCATCTCCACTGAGACTAAAAGCACCTCAGGCTGGTCCAGCAGCAGCGCCAGGCTCCGATCCAGAACATCTCCGCAATCAAGAACCTTTTGTTTGTTTGTGGGACCCTTTTCTAACACTGGGATGGAAGCAAGGCTACCGATGGTAAGGAAGCCTCCTCACGAAGTACCGCAATGGCCTCCTCCACGTTGGTAACTTTATGTTGCTGGGTAGCCACCTGAAAAGAAAGTCCAAACAGGAATAGCCACCGGTATCTCACAGCATTAGCAGTTTAAACAGCAAGTGACATCTCTAAAGTCTCGTCGCTTGCGCAAGGTAATCGCTGAAAGGTCTGCAAACAACTCTACTTTAGAGTTTTCCCAGGTGATGTGCCCCACTTTCCAAGCTGCTTGTAGCACTCGAGCTTTCACAGGATACCAGGCCGTGACGTTGCGTGGGCGATCACCAACCCGAGGCCCCAACGTGCGATGCACTCGCTCAAAGTCCAGGGAGGACAATTCAATCCCGGGCTCTGCCTCCTGAAGAAAACATTGACAAAAATCGATGAGATGGGATTGTACCTCTGTATCCGGCAAGGATTCCGGCACTCTCCGAGCTCGGATGTTGTTCCGTCTGCTCCAATTCTTCCCATCCTCCAACCGAAGCACAAAAATCTTCTTGTCATCGTTCAAGATGAGCACAACATGTCTGAAGAGCCTCAATATCGGTATCATGGTCTATAACCTGCTCTTCAAAATCCTGCTAATGGGCTCTCATATCCTCCACTGATTGCCTGATCTTAATCACATCATCTTGTAAGGAGCTCAGGATCGAAAGCATTGTCGTTTTCAAGTCCGCTAGCTAAGAACGCATCTCCCCACATGTGGCTGGGCGATCATCGCATGTCGAGGTAGAGGGCGCCGAACTCAGGCCCACATCATCCAGGCGCCGCTGATGTTGATCACCGCCTGTCGGCAGAAATCCTAAGTATTTTAAATATATGCGCCCCTTTTTACCCGCCATGGATGCACAGCCAGCTCATACATGTTTTCGTCAAAACAGGGTAAGTTACCTTCAACTCACTGCGAGTTATAGCTCAAATTATAGCACAATTCGGAGGAGTGTTTCGTTCAGGCTGCCATCACGCTCGGTGGCGTCACTTCATTCGACAGAGCTTACTTTATAATTTTTAATGTGATCATGTAAATATTGAAAAGAATCGGAGACAACAAAGACCCCTGTTGGACCCCCACAATCTGACGTCCATGCAGATGTTGTACCCTCAAAGTTTACCACATATGAGCGTAATGTAAGAAATCCTATAAACCATTTTAGAACTTTTTCCTCTAGTCCTATATCTGAAAATAATCAAATCATGATATCATGGTTAAAGAAAGGTCGAATTGTAATAAGATGGTATATCGGTTCTAAGATAGCAAACTCTGAATCAGTGATACTAATAGAGTTTCGTACTAAAATTAGGATGAAAGCCATGCTGAGATGGTACATGGAAAATGTATCTATATAGTTGGAAAGTTGTTTAGAAATAATGGTCTCAATCATCTTTGTTTATAATGGAATGTAATTCGATGGGACAGTGATTCAAGTCAGCACCTTTCAACAAAGGAGTAAGAGCTATATGCCCCATTCACATGGAAAAATGGCCATTATCCAAGAGATAATTTATCATTAATGTTAACCAAGAGACAGCATAACTACACAGGAGGTGAATCTCTTTCAACTGAAAGGAGGCTCTGAAAAGAGGGGACAGAGAATGAAGTTGAAAGTGAATCCACTTGGGTGTAGCCTAAAGAAATACTTTCTAGAAAGAGTGGTGAATGGTCTCCGGGTGGTGATGGTGGAGACAAAGACTGAATCTGAATTCAAAAAAACTTGGAAGAGATACGAGTCATAGGATCTCTAATGGGAGAGGATGGGATAGTACATATGATAGATGAGCAGACTGGAAGCCCACTTGTCTTTATCTGCTTTGCCATACTGAATGTTGTTGTTAATACACTCTCCTTCAGTAGGGTAACCCATCTTTACTTGATAAAATTCTAAGCAGTTGAAGGGTAACGACAAGGGTAAGGCATGCTTCATTCACTTATTTGCTCCTTTTGTCCATCTCCTATTTGTCTTCTTTCCTATCCTTCATTGTATTTCTTACCCTCCTCTCCCATTGGCACAGTAAATCCTGTACGTCAAGTATATGTTTTACATATTGTACTCCCTGAATGTTGTAAAACTTTTTAGCTATGTTCGTCGCTTAGAAGTGTGATTAAGCGATTAATCAAATTTTAAATAAAACTTGAAAACTTTCTTTGCAGAAATCTCTACTCCAATCATTGTTCTCTCTGAATTTAGCCAGCTTTATCTGGGCAGAAATTATAATTTTCTTTGATTAATATTTGTTCACAGGCACAACTAAAGGTAGCATTTTCATCTTTATTTTCTCTTTATATGAGGGTTAGCCAAATCTGATGTCAAACAAGTATACAGCTAAGGGGCATCCTAGAACTGAATTATATCATTTTCCTACCTTCTCAGGTTAAGGCAACTCACTTCCACAGTATTAGTACATATTTGACCATTTTTATTGTATATACAGATATAGATGTGTGTAATCCCCCTAGTCTTTTTTTTTTAGACCATATTCTCATATATTAATTTCACAGAACAGCGGCATGTATCCACTAGGCCAATATACTTACTCTCTGTGCCAGTCATAGATCTGATGAATGTTGCCAAATACAATCTTGTCTTTTCCCTTCATGTCATCAGGGACTCCATCCTCCTTCATAAGCGCCAGGTAACCCTGCAAAGATTCAATAATGCTTACTAACACCTACTTAGTGGAAATTACAAAAGCACTAAAATGAGTGTGTGGCCAGTGGCCCTGCAGTTCCTAACTCCCACTCCTCAGGCCCAAAGGCAACTGAGAGAGCTGCTGAAGTAGTGTTTGAAGCTCTCAGGAAGAGAGATCCAAATTCAGATGTGTCCAAGCCATGCAGCCAGTATCGGAAGAAAGAACTGGAGAAGCATTAATTTTTTTCTGAGAGTACGCAACCAGCAGCCTGGACAAAAAGCAGTCGAGTCTGGCGGAAACTGCAGAAATCCCCTTATATTTACTGAGCCCAATTTTTTAACAGGCATGCTGGTTTAGACAATGTGGACAAGTGAAAATGTTTACTGTTCCTTATCACCACTCTCTCACTCCCTGCAATTTTTAGATTGGCAAAGATCACAAAAAGCTACCATTTTAAGTTTATGTACTATGTGACTATAAAAAAAGACTCAGCAGGCAAAAAAATAAAAATAAATAAACATATCTATTGGTTTCTTAGCTGTGGCACTTTGCCATGTACAACTGTGATGTGTTACTACAAGTGAAATACACTGAAGAGCCCTGTGGGCTATCCAGATTTACTGATTTTGTATCAATGACCCTGATCAGTCCAGTTCTATCAAGGCTCCTCTGTAAAAGGACTTGCTTACTCAAACATATACAGTGTTCTCCCTAGGGCCTTTTAGCTGGGCGGTCTGCCTGGGTAATTTAGATGACTGCCTGGCTATCATCTGCTGTGAATTCTGCTGCTGTCGCCGGTGCTGCTCAACACCAAAAAAAAAAGAACCGGCTTGGAGATTTCATGCCTTAGCCCATAGCGAACTTATCGCCGGGGCTCTAACGTGTGCATGCCGGCTTCCCTTCTCTTCCCTCCAAAACTGGAAGTTATGTCCGGGGAGGGGGGGGTGGGGAAGAGAAGCCGGCACGCACATGTTAGAGCCCCGAAGCATGGGAGACAGGTCAGTGAAGCTTACAATTCGCTCTTCTTGCTGCCGGGTCCTGCCTACTTTCTGTTTCCGCGAAGGCAGGACCCGGCAGTATTTCCCCAATAGGTCGATCACGATCTTGGGCTGATCAGCCTTCCTCTCCCTGATAGCAGAATTGATGTCGGGGAGAGGAATGCTGGTTGCCCGAAGCAGGGAGAGCTTGGGGCAGGGGCAGCGGCTTTGGGGCCTGTTATCCAATGGCGGCAGCTTGGGGGCCTATTCCCCGATGGCAGCGGCAGTGGCTTGGGGAAGGGCAGGAAGAAAGAAAGAAAGAAGGCAGGCAGGGAGACAGAAGGAAAGAAGAGAAAAGAAAGGGGTCAGGAAGAGAGAAAGAAAGAAAGGGTAGGGAGAGGAAGAAAAAGTTGGGGGAGGGAATGAGGTCTGGAGGAGAGGAAGCATACAGGCTGAAAGAAGGTAAGAAAGATTGGATGCACAGTCAGAAGAAGAAAGTGCAACCAGAGACTCATGAAATCACCAAACAACAAGGTAGGAAAAACGATTTTATTTTAAATTTGGTGATCAAAATGTGTCTGAATTTATATCTGCTGTCTATATTTTACATTATGGACCCCTTTTAATAAACCGCAATAGAGGTTTTTAGCGTAGGGAGCCTATGAGCGTTGAGAGCAGCGCTGGGCATTCTGCGCAGCTCCCTTCGCTATAAACTGCTATCGTGGTTTAGTAAAAAGGGAGGGGGTATATTTGTCTATTTTTGTATGGTTGTTACTGAGGTGACAGTGCATAGTCATCTGCTTTGACCTCTTTGAAAAAACCCTGGAATAGGAATGATAATTAACATTTTCTATGCGTACAGTGTGCTTTGTGGGTTTTTTATTTATTTTATTGTTGGTAGATCATTTTGACTTGGTCATTTTAAAAGTAGCTCGCAAGCCCAAAAAGTGTGGGCACCCCTGCTCTAGAACATTGCTCCTTAGTTTTATCAAGTGGTGCAGTGAGGGGCCAGCACTTTACATCTTATCTCCTCATGTACAGCACGGTTCTTTATTCTAAGCAGCTCTGGCACTAACGGTACTACGGGTGCCTTATGCTACTTTCACTACCACTTGCAGTCAGGTTCGGCCTTTTATCATGGTTTTGGTTTTTTATTTAGTTTTTCACCAGTATTTTCATTTATTTATTAAAGCAGCCTTTTTTAACAGCCCGATGCCTCTCCCCTATCAGTGTGCATCCAATCCACTGCCAACACTTTTTTGGCGCCTCTTTCAACGAATCAAATATCATAGCCCCAGTCGCGTGTTCACATTTATTCTGCGTACAAGTTTATCTCATCAGTGCAGAGACCTTTTCAGTAAGTCCATTTTACTCTCCCTTTTTTACTTTCCTGAGTGCTGTGGTTTTATTCTTTGGTTTTAATAGAAGCTCATTTGAACAATAATTTAGATCTTTCCCAGGTTTCACTTTTCATCTACCCGGTCGGCTTGTCTTTGAGCTACTATCGGCTTATGTTTTCAAGATACACTGTATTATCAGCTGTTCATTTCCCATACGTTTACTTTTGCCCTGTTTAGGTCTATATAGTCTAGGCATACTGTTTGTAACCAGCCATCATTTTAAGTATGAATATGCCCTATTTTAGGGGGGGGTTAAGTTCTTTTAGCATGTTATTTCATTAATTCTGAGTTCGGTGTTACAATATATTGTTCTTGGTTTTTAGTTTACACATTATTTATTCTTTTCTATGACATGTTTGCATTGCAATTTTACTCAAAAGTATAAATAGGTATCCATATTTCCATTCAAGTTTCATCACGGTGCTCTGGTTTTGGCTCTAGTATTTGTTACTTCTGTCTCATATTTTAAAGACTCACTCGTTATAATTAGCGGTGATCCACACGTCTCTTCATAATGGACATGTCCGATTTTAGCATTTGGATCTTAGTACTATGGGTTTGGTCTTTTCTGGTTTCCTTTCTATAGTCTGCTTTTCGTCTGGAGTCTTGAGTTTAGAATTACATTTTATGACATATTTTTGTGGTTATAATTGTATGACATGTCTAAATCGGTCAAGTTATCCATTCTTTTTATTATTTTTTGTCCCCTCATATAGTGGCAGACCGCTCCGGGTGCCAGCCCTAGGGGGGTACACAGCCGGCTGTATCCAGAACCAGGTGCTCTAAATAGCACCTGCACCTCAGCGCGGCTGCTGTACTTATTCTGAAGCAGAGTCGGCAGCCGCACTGAAGTGCAGGAAGGTCCCACGATGACTGCATTTGCCGCCTCTGCCTCCGGAAGACGTAAGTGACATCGGAAGGGGTGGACCGGCAGCTGCAGTCATTGCGGAACCTTGCCGCAACTCCCTGCGTCTGCCGGCCCACCCCCTCCAACGTCACTTATATCTTCCAGAGGCAGAGGCAACAGAAGCAGTCATAATGGGACCTTGCTGGTTTGGAGGGAGAGAGGAGCATAGAAGGGTGGTGGAGGGAGAAAAAGGGGGTCAGAGTGGTATGGAAGGGTGGTGGAGGGAGAGAAAGGGGGCAAATGCTGATGGAATTGGTGTGCAGGGAAAGGAGAGAGAGACATAAGGGGGAAGGATAATGGATGGAATTGGGTTGGAGGGAAAGAAAGGGGGCAGATGCTGATGGAAGTGGGGGAAGGGAGAGGAGAGAGTGAAATGCCAGACCATGGGGTGTGGGAGAGGGAAGGGAAGAAGAGGAGAGAGATGCCAGACCATTGGAGGAGGGAAGGGAAGACGATGGATGCCAGAATAATAGGGGTGAAGGGAGAGATGGAAGTGGAATACAAGCAGAGAAGATGCCATATAGAAGGGGCAGAGAGAGGGTAGACAGTGGATGAAAGGAAGAGAGTGACAAGACTATGAGGAAAGCAGAAACTAGAGAAGACAATGTAGAAAAAAATTATATTTATTTATTTTTTTGCTTTAGGGGAGATGTATCGTTGTTTCTGTGGTGTTGCATTGTATGCAGAGTCCAACCTCTGTCTACGTTTTTCTATTTTATCCCCCCTTTTACAAAACTGTAGAGCGTTTTTTAGCACCAGTCATGGTGGTAATTGTTCAGAATTCTATGAGAGTCTGAGCTGTTACCACATTACAGTTTTGTAAAAGGGAGAGGGGTTAGTTTGAGATTACATATTCCATACTAGGCGAAGGTGTTTTCTATGTGTTTGAAAGACATGGTTTTCAGTTAGGATTGACTGTATAGGATTGATCTGTACTAGTCTGGCTTGTTTAGTTTTACAATGGGTGTATTGATGTACTGCTCACTGCAGTATGTAAGATGCTGCCTTTTCCTAGGTACACTCTTGTGTGATGTGTGGATTGTTACTAAAAATCATGTTTTTCATACAGATGGGGGGGGGTGTCAAAAAATGATGGGCCTCGGATGTCACATATGCTAGGTACACCACTGCCTTCATAGTTTATATCTAATCCACAAGCCTGCTTTTAGGACCTACAAGGTATGTATCCCTCTGATTCATGACAATTTCACTTCTCATGTTATCTTATCCATTCTTTTTATTATACAACTGCCCAGATAAGCATCATTCTTTGACGTGATTGGACCTTGAAAACTAACGGCAACAGTGTTCTCCCCAGAAATTTTTTCCAGCCACGAAAAACATTTGCTCCGTTTAGTGTGCCGGAGTTAAAAAAGTTTGAGACGCGCTGCTCTATACCATTTGAAACAGGGCAAATATCTAATTATTCACTTCTAGAATTGGATACTTCTTAAATTTAATAAAAAATGATGGAACAAGTGTCAAACCTTAAGAAAGGCAGTCATATTGAGCATTGGAAAATAACTAATAATAATTAACTAATACAAATAGTACACATTTAGGGCTCCTTTTACTAAGCTGTGATAGTAGTTTTATCGTGCGCTTAGCTTGCACAGAATTGCCGCACATGCTAGACGTTAACGCCAGCATTGAGCTGGCGTTAGTTCTAGCCGTGTAGCGCGGCAATTCTGCACGGCTAAAAACGCTATTGCAGCTTAGTAAAAGGAGCCCTTAATTTTCCCCACCACCAAATTTCCCTGTTCCGCCCCACCCGGCTACTTTTTCATGCCACCTGGCTGGAAAAAATTTCTGGGGAGAACACTGATATATATAAGGAAATGGAGAGTAGTGCTGCCCGATTCAGGAAAAAAAAAATTTGGATTCAATTCGATTCAGCTTATTGAATTGGTTTTTCGATTCGATTTTCCTACCCAATTGGGTGGTTTTTGTTTTTTTTTCAAACACTCTGGTGGGTTTATTTTATAGCCTCTTCACCCCCTTTGCCTTCTCCTAACCACACTGGTGCTGTGGTGTAAACAAAATAAACAAACAAAAAAGACTTTTCCTCTCTCTGTTAAATCCTAGCTCACAATTTGCGGTCTAACACCAGCTCTGGCAGGATACACGTTTCAAATCTGACACATTGTAATCACAAAACAGAAAATAAAATTAGTTTTCTACCTTTTGTTGTCTGGTCATTATTCAAATCTTGTAGGTCCCAGGCTCTGGTTGTCTTCTGATAACTTGCTTGCCAGGGTCTCCTTCTTTCTGCATGCTAACCATCCATCTGCCATCTCTGTCATCCCCTTCCATTTCCTTTCCCTCCCCGGGAGGTCTGGCATCTTTCCTTTTTTTTCATCTCCCTCCACAGATCCACCTTTTCTTAACTTCCATTTCATCCAGCATCTCTCCCTCCTTCCCCACCACCCCAGGGTCCACCATCTCTCCCTTTCTTTTCCCAACTACCCTCCTATCCACTATTTCTATCCCCCCTCCACACCATCCCTTGTGTCCAACTTCTCTCCCTTTCTGTTCCTTCCCTCCCTAAATCCCATTGTCCATCATCTCTCTCCCTCTCCTCTATTTTCAGACCTATTATTTCTTCCCCCCAAAGTCCGGCATATGCACGTCACTTTGAACCCCCCCTTCCCTCCCTCCCTCCTTGCACTTCTACACCAGGGCCCCTCTCCCCTGAAGGTCTGTCCCCCCGAAGGCCTGCACCTCCCCCTGAAGGCCTGCACCTCACCCCTAAAGGCCTACCTGTCCCCCTGAAGGCCTGTGCCACCATCCCTGAAGGCCTTTTTTCCCTTTAAAGGCCTGTCTCCCCCCCCTTGAAGGCCTGCATCCCACCCCTGAAGGCCTGTCCCCCCTTGAAGGCCTGTCCACCCCTTGAAGGCCTATCTACCCCCTTAAAGGCCTGCATCCCACCCCTGAAGGCCTGCATCCCACCCCTGAAGGCCTGTCCACTCCCCTTGAAGCCCTGTCCCCCCCGAAGCCCTGTTCCCCCCTTGAAGGCCTGTCTCCCCCCCTTGAAGGCCTGCATCCCACCCCTGAAGGCCTGTCCCTCCCTTGAAGGCCTATCTACTCCCTTAAAGGCCTGCATCCCACCCCTGAAGGCCTATCTGTCCCCCCTGAAGGCCAGTCTCCCCCCCTTAAAGGCCTCCCCTCCCCTTAAAGGCCTGCCTTCCCCCCCCCTTGAAGGCTTGCATCCCACCCCTGAAGGCCTGTCCCGGCCTGTCTACCCCCTTGAAGGCCTGTCTACCCCCTTAAAGGCCTGCATTCCACCCCTGAAGGCCTGCATTCCACCCCTGAAGGCCTGCATTCCATCCCTGAAGGCCTGCCTGTCCCCCCCTGAAGGCCTGCATCCCCCCCCCGAAGGCCTACATGCCTGTCCCCCCCTTGAAGGTCTGTCCCCCGCGAAGGCCTGCACCTCCCCCTTGAAACCCTGTTCCCCCCCTTGAAGGCCTGTCTCCCCCTTAAAGGCCTGCATCCCACCCCTGGAGGTCTGTCCTCCCCTTAAAGGCCTGCATCCCACTCCTGAAGGCCTGTCCCCCCCCCCCCTTGAAGGCCTGTCTACTCCCTTAAAGGCTTGCATCCCACCCCTGAAGGCCTGCCTGCCTGTCCCCTCTGAAGGCCTGTCCCACCCCCCACCCCGAAGGACTGCTCCCCCCTCCCCCCGAAAGGCCTGCGTGTTCCCCCTGGCCTCCCACTGGTGTCCGGCTTCCCCCCTGGCTTTACCGCACTATTTACCTTTGAGGAGCAACCTGCAGACAAGATTGCGATGCTAGTGATCTTTGCACTGCTTCTGAACTGTTTCCTCTGCCGCGGTCCCACCCCTCCTCTGACGTCAGGCAGGATTGCGGCAGAAGAAACAGCTCTGAAGCAGTGCAAAGATCGCTAGCATCGCGATCTTGTCTGCAGGCTGCTCCTCAAAGGTAAATGGTGCACGGAGGTCGGGGGGGGGGGAAGCGGGAGGCCAGGGGAAGCCGAACGCCAGGGGGGAGGGAAGCTGGACAGCAGCAATTCCCAACTGACCCTCCACCCTTGCCCTTTAAAGCAGGTGCGGCGGCAGCCGGCCAGCAAAAGTAGTGCTGCCGCTCCTGCTTTAGGGGTGAGGAGGGAGGGTCAGCCAAATCGGTAACGGATTTTTTTTTTGTTTTGAATCGTGAATCGGGCAGCACTAATGGAGAGTGTGGGTTTGGATTCTTGATTATCTGAATTAAACAAGTTATTAGATAATCCAAAATTTCAAATACAGACTTCACTGTATACAGTGATTCCTCCTACTCTTCCCCCACTAAACTCTGTGTATCTCTCCCTGTCTTCTCCCCTAAACAGCAGAGGTCATAGCAGCCATTTTGAAAGCTCCTACCCTGACTACACCATTGGACCACTAGGACTTGTGAGACAGGCCTGGGGTAGGGGGTGGAGAGGCACTGGCAGGGATCCAAAGAAAGGGAAAGAAATGCAGACGATGGTAGTGAGGGGCAGAGACTAATTACCAACTGTTAATTAATCCAGAACGCTAAATATATGAAGGTCAAGATTCAACTTATTTTTCATCCTTTCTCTAAGACAGTGTTTCTCAACTTCTTCACGCCAAGTACCCCCTAAGTCTAACAAATATCAACCGAGTACCCCCACCCAAGCTCCATCCCTTAGAGCAGTGTTTCTCAACACGCAGTATGTGCCACCGCGGATATTGCCTGCCTGTCGCCCTACGCCACCGCTGCTTGGGATCCCTCTTTCCTGGCCTCCCCCCTCTGTCAAAGCCAACCCAACCCCAGCTCCCACTCCTCTCAGCTGGATCCTCCTCAATTCCAGATTCCCTCACCTACCAGCTCCCCGCCGCTGTATTTTAAAAACTTTGGGTGCTCAGTGGTGCAATGAAGCTAGCCTCCCGCTGTGTACCTGCCTGCCCTGGACGTGCTATTTCTGCAGCCTACGCAGAATGATGCAGAAAGAACACTTTCAGAGCAGGTAGGCAGACGGCGAGAGGCAGGCTTCATTCCCGATTCCCCCACCTACCAGCTCCCTGCCGCTGTATTTTAAAATCTTTGGGCAGCCGGAGGTGCAATGAAGCCAGCCTCTTGCCTACCCTGGAAGTTGCCTTCGCAGAATGCTGCAGAAAGAACACTTCCAGGGCAGGTAAGCGGCTGGCTTCGTTTCGCCTCCGGCTGCCTGAAGATTTTAAAATACAGTGGCAGGGTGCTGATAGGTTGGGAAAGGGAATGAGGTCTAGCAGAGATGAAGCATGCAGGAGGCAGAAAAAAAGAAATATTGGATGCACAGTCAGAAGGAAGTGTAACCAGACAACAAAGGTAGGAAAAATAATTTTATTTTCAATTTAGTGATCGAAATGTGTCCGTTTTGAGAATTTATATCTGCTGTCTATATTTTAAAGTCATCTGCCTTGACCTCTTTGAAAACCCACCAAATATAAATGATAATTAAGATTTTCTCTGCGTACCGTATGCTTTAAATTTGTTTAAATTTTGTGTTTACCATTATGTATTAATAAGATTATATTGTGTGTATATGAAATTTTGATGGAAGAAATTGCATTACAATTAGTACTATTATTATTGGGGTGGGGTCTGGGGAGGAGCTTGGGTGGGGGTACTCGTTTGAAATTTGTTAGACTTTGGGGGGTACTTGGCTTGAAGTTGTTGAGAAACACTACTCTAAGGTATCTGAGCTACAGAAACAATACTCTTGAAGCTGGTGCACTGAGAATGGTGGTATACTGTATTTTTCATTAAGGTATCTGAGCTACAGAAAAAGAAGTTTTGAAGTTGGCTATGAGGGGCTCAGTAGTACAACATGGATTTTGACTTGCTACCAAGAAGAGAGCAAGAATTATCTTGGTACATTCAATGACTAAACTGAAAGAGTTAATTTTCACCTTCTGAAATAATGTGGTCCTGCACCTTAGACCTGTGCACTGCCTTGGCAGCTCACAGAAAGCATTTCATTGCTACTGATTTCCTGAGTATTACACAGGAACAGCAGCAGCAAAAGCACAAGGGGGAAAAAAACACAAAAAACAACACACCTCAACCACACAGCCAAGGTCCCGCACATAGTCCCGCTCCGTTTCAACTAATTCCTGCAAAACATAACTAAAAGAAAGCATAAAACAGTCAAAATTGACAGCTTATTAATCAGTTCAAAAAAAGTCTCACCAAAATCAGATGGTTGGAGCCCTTATGAGATAGAAGGGGTATTCACGCCTGATGGCCAAAACTTCACCTAAATTCGTATTAAGATCAGTGGTGGTAGTAGTTGTTGGTAATTCTAAAAGTACCATTTTTTTTAGCAGACTGCCAATTCTCTCAATAAAAGAAAGGCTGCTGAACTAACCAAACCGTGTTTAAGCATTACATGGTACAAAAAAAGGTCCAAAAAGAAATCAGCCAACAGAAACAAGAGTCAGAACAGGAGTGGGATGGGACAACTGCCTTTTCAAATGAAGAGTAGTCAAGAGGATCAATAAGATCATAAATTTATTGCATCCACCCACAAATGTGGCACTTTGTTTCAGCATATGACACGGATTGCCTCAGGGGTCACACATGCACTGAGCAGGAGATATTGTGACCAAAATCAACAGCATTCATAAAAAAGCTTTGCAGACCTTGAATAAAAAGAGAAAACGCCTTAACCCTTCCTACTATCGAACTCTCTGCCAAAGCCAAAGTCCAAGGTCCACAAAATATTTTTATGAACAGTGCTGTATTGGGATGGATACAATAAATTTAGGGTTTTACTGATCCTCTTGACTACTCTTCATTTGGAAAGGCAGTTATCCCATCCCACTCCTGTTCTGACTAAGTATTACACACTATTTTTACAATAATTATTAAACACCAGGGGTGGTTTTAACTAACAGATAAGCTAGTTTGTGATGGAAATGGCTACAAGCAATGCTGGAGCCATCTCTAAGTCTACTGGGAGAACTAGCAGCAAGCAGGGAGGGTAGAAACTAAGCCAGTGCATGCTCTAAGGTTCCACCCTTTCCTATTGTTTGCACTGGTACAGGAGTTGTGGATTCAAAGTCTAGAGAAAGTGGAAGTACTACCTCAGTTCTTTCTTCCCTCCAATTCTCATTCCTCTCAACAAGAAAGAGGCTAGGATCAGTCACTGAGAATGCACCAGACATTTACCCGCAACAAAGCACTGAACTGACTCCTCATTCTCAGATCAATATTTTGGCAAAAGACATTCCTCACAGCTCAAGGAAGGGGAAAATATTCCTTTTAGATGAATAAGTCATCAGAAGTCTTACTGTCGTCTCTTTAGGGAGCTGGACTTCCTCTCCTCCATCTCATCAATGGGGGAAGAGGAGGAGAGCAGGGATGTGTCAGAAGGGTTGAAGGATGGGCTGCTGCTGTCACCTTGATCTACAAGTAAGGAGCTTGGTCGGTCCTCCAGCGCCTAAGAAAAAGAAAGAAAATGTAATGTCCTCTATGTTAACACATGATTTGCGCACGGAAGTGTTCTGTACTCCTACAAATGCTGAAGCATATCTGTTTGAAAGAGATTTCAGTATACATTTTGTTTTGGAAAATCTATACCACCTTCTACTGCATAGACAGCTAAATTTCTCACACAAACCCTCTATCATCTCTTCCTCCTCAAAATGTAAGCTAGCCCTGACAAGAATACACAGCTCTTTATATACACACATAGAAGACAGACCCTGCTTCTTGAAGCTTGTCAACTAATCTAAACACACATTGGGCGAAGGAGGAGTAGTTAACTCAAGTTATATCAAAGCTAGTTGTGAGTATCAGAGCAGGAACAGTGGTAGAGACCAAATGACAATAGAGGCTACTCTATCAATTAGGCAAATAAGCTATTTTGAGTTGTCCTGTGTACCTTTGTACCTGATTTTTTTCCCTCTTCCTTACTGTAGATGAGTAACTGTCATTTTGCTTTGGCTGGGGTTGAAATCCCAGACTTGTACATTTTGACTTGCTGCCCACAGTCCAGGTTAAACAACATTCTGCTTCAATTTTTCATTTAGAATCCTTCCTTCTGCCACAGAAAGATATAAGCTATCTTGACAATATTGTCTTGTTTTTCCATATACTGCCCCAGCCATGCTTTTAAAATTATGCATCTAAAACAGGGGTGTAAAACTCAGACCCATGGGCCAAATCTAGCCCACAGTGTAATTATATTTGGCCCACAAGAAAATACCCTTTGTGTTCCTTCCCTCTCTCCATCCCATTGTTCACCATCTCTCTCCCTCTCCTCTGTTTTTAGACCCATTATTTCTTGCCCTCCCCCCCTCATTTCAGAATATACATGTCTCTTTGGACCCTCCTACCCTCCCTCCTTCTGTGTACTTCTACAGCAGCCTCCCTCCCCCTGAAGGCCTGCATGTTTCCCCCTTCTTTCTAGCGTCCTCAGGCTTCCCAGTCTCATCTTCAAAGCTAATTACGGCAGCCTGAAGGATCACCGGTGCTGTAGAAATCCTAGCAGGCTACCGTCAGCTTCCGCAGCACATTCCCTCTGCTGTGGTCCCGCCCCCTCCTCTGACGTATGGGACCGCGGCAGAGGGAACCGACGGCAGCCTGATAGGATCGCTACAGAACCGGTGATCCTCTGCAGGCTGCTGTAATTAGTTTTGAAGGTGAGATCTGGAAGCCGGAGGACGCTAGAAAGAAAGATGGGGGAAACATGCAGGCCTTCGGGGGGGGGGGGGTCTAAAGAAACGTGCATATGCCGGACTGAAGGTGGGGGAGAGGAAGAAGTAATGGGTCTAAAAACAGAGGAGAGGGAGAGAGATGGTGGACAATGGGATGGAGGGAGGGAAGGGAAGGAACAGAAAGGGAGAGAAGTTGGACACAAGGGATGGTGTGGAAGGGGGGAATAGAGATACTGGAAAGGAAGGTAGTTGGGAAGAGAAAGGGAAAGATGGTCGACCCTGGGGTGGTGGGGAAGGAAGGCAAGATACTGGATGAAAGGGTAGTTGAGAAAAGGATATATGGTGGATCTGGGGATGGTGGGATCCATCGCTGCAGCTGTTGGGATGAAGACGAAAAAAAAGGAAAGATGCCAGACCTCTGGGGGAGAGAAGGGAAACGGAAGGGGAGGACAGAGATGGAAGATGGATGGTTAGCACGGAGTAAGAAGAAAATGACAAATGGGCAGGAGACCCTGGTAAGTAAGTTATCAGAAGACAAACAGAAACCAGAGCCTGGGACCAACATGATTTGAATAATGACCAGACAAGAAAAGGTAGAAAAAATAATTTTATTTTCTATTTAGTGATTACAATATGTCAGATTTGAAATGTGTACCCTGTCAGAGCTGGTGTTAGATAGCAAGTGTGAACTAGGACCTAAAAGAGAAGAAAAGTATTTCTTAAAAATTTTGTTTACATCACAGAGCTGGTGTGGGGTCGGAGAGATTATAACCCTATACTTCTACTAAGACTAAGTATCTTAATAAAAAATTTGGCCCGTGTCTTAGCCTGTGTTTTAGATTTCGGCCCCTTAAGCGATTATGTTCGACACCCCTGACCTAAAACTTCTTGTTTATACCAAGTTTTGAGCCACACATTAAAGATATCAGTCTAACAGTCATTTTCTCATTTTCCATAAACAGGTATTGTAGTACTTCTGCAATGCAACAGATCTTACTAAGGACTTTACACCCTTCTTCAATTTCTCTGTACGTCTGTGGCCTGGTCATTTGTTATAACTGGGAAGACAAGACTAGGCTTATATGAGATATTCCCTTGAATGGCTGTTTCAATTTGCCAGTCTTAATCTTCTATTAAATGCATCGTGACAGCAGGTCCTAGTTCATTTTTATTGTTCTTATTTTTAGTATTGCTTTATATAATTGGTATAATTTTCCCGGCATTCTGCTATTGTATACCATTTTAAATCTTTTTTATTGATATCATTTACTGATTTTGTACCTTTGGCATTTAATTTCTTACCATATCTTTTTTCACTTTGCTTTCCAGTTGTTTTAACTATTTTTCCTTATTTTTCCCCCTCTTTTATTTATCAAAGGGTTATTTAAGAACAAAACTGTTTTTATTAGGTTTGTTTTCATTTAAGATGCTATATGATTCTAAATATGGTTTGCTGAAATTTGCTTTGAGCACCATCGAGAAAAAGCGAGCGAAAAAACAACAGTGAGGTAATCCCAATGGCCCTTTATTCACTTCCATTCTGTTTCTGTACAGTGTTGGGTTTTCAATACTATCTTCTTCCATTTTGTGATTATAGGAAAAACCTTTCATAAAGCATAACCATGGTTATTTGCACCAGAGATGGGCAGTGTAGCACAGTTTGGGCTATCAGATATGCATACTGGGCTTGATGGACCATTGGTCTGACCCAGTAAGGTTATTCTTATGTTCTTACAGATATATACAAAAAAGAAACTGCCACTTCTGTACTCCTTTTGGTTCCAAGGAGTGAGCTCCTACCAGGGGTACAGTACCATGAGCAAAAGAACCGAAGGTTTTCCATTTCCCCCATCCCATTTTAACCTCCCTTCTATGCAGGCCAGATATGAGACCAACAAACTTTGCCCAGAGGCTATATCCATGGTTAAGTGAGGAGTAACTGGTGATGATGGTAGTGGTGGGACTGTACTTTACTCACCATTTTGCTCTTTACAAGCTCCTCAATTGCACTGACCAGTTCTGCCGCACTGGGGGTTTCTGAGCTAGATGGACGAACTAGCAACCGTGAGGATGTCTGAAATGGCCAAAACACACACACAAAAAAAAGGTAAAACAAGAAAAAGACAATTCTTCAAAAAACCAACAAGGCTGAAAACCATTTAACCTGCAAATACAACCTACTGATAGGGAGCTCAAGCAGTTACATAATGGCCTGTTTAAATGTTAATGAACAATCACATCCATCTTCTTTAATTTCCCTAACTGGACCACCAAATGAGCAACCACTTTTCTTTACAGAGTAGTAGTATAACTAATTATATATGTGATTATATATTAGGCCTGAGTACTTAAACCAGAGCTTATGCCTAAAACCAGAGATATGTACAAAGCTTATAAAAGTCTATAAATTATGCACTCGAGTTCTGCCCCTACTCTGCTCCATCTCCGCTGATGTGTGCACCTACATGTGAAATACGCATTATGTAATACCTTGTGACCGCACATATTTACAGAAAAGGCAGTTTTTTACATTTTTGTGTATATTGGCTATTATTCTAAATATTTATGTGCATAATCAGTATTTAAATGCTAGAGTTCACTTTAAAGTGTTAATTTTATAAGCTAGGTGCTCACATTTGAATGTGCATTACATGCATAAGAGTTGAGAATACTAGAATTTACAGAAGTGAATAATAATAATAACTTTATTTTTATATACCGCAGTACCACAAACAGTTCAAAGCGGTTTACAGTGTAAGAGACTGTACATTTACAGTGAAGATACAATGCGAACTGTACATATTCAGTAAAGGTGTTTATACAGCAAAGAACAGTGTAGATTTACCATGCAGGAGACTGTACATATACAGCAGAGATATGTATATAGTGGAGAGGCAGTGCGAGAGGCATTATAAAGAACAAAGCAGTGTACAAAACCAATGCAGGGTGGTGAATGTCAAGAAGACAACTAGTATCAGTTATAGGATGGTAGTATTTGATTATTTGGTGATGGGGGAGGTTCCAGAAATTTGTCATAGAGGAAAGATTTGAGAGATTTCCTGAAGGAAGAGTAAGATGGGGGCAGATGAGATGAGGGTGGTCAGGCAGTTTGTCCATCTGCCATCTTGGTATGAGAGAGTTCTATTGAATAATCTTTTGTAGGTGCATCCCTTTGGGGAAGGTTAGGTAAACAGGTTGGCATTACGCGTGCAAGTGGTTCCAGGGAACACGAAGTGGTGAAACAGATAAATCGGGGATAAGCCAGTTAAGGTTTTGAAGCAGAGGCAGGCGAATTTGAAGATGACTCTCGCTTCTATTGGCAACCAGTGCAGTTTTCTATAGTAAGGGGTGATGTGGTCTGACTTTTTGAGGCCAAAGATTAGGCGGACCGCGGTGTTTTGGATAAGTCTCAGTCTTTTGATGGTTTTCTTGTAGGAGCCCATATAAATTATATTACAGTAATCCAGTGTGCTTAGGATTAGGGATTGGACCAGCAATCTGAAGGAGGGGAAGTCGAAGTAATGTTTGATGGTACGGAGTTTCCAGAGGGTATAAAAGCATTTTTTGACCTGGGCGTTGGTGTGGTCTTTGAAGGTCAGGTAGCGGTCTAGGATGACTCCAAGGATTTTGATGGTGGGGTTAATAGGATAAGTTAGGCCGTGGAGTTGTTAAGATGGTGTTTGTTAATTTGTGGTTGGGACTTGCTAGGAAGAGTTTGGTCTTTTCTGGATTTAGTTTCAGTTTGGACTGAGCTAGCATGATGCCTAAGTGCTATTCTGCAAATACCTACTTAATTTACAAAGCATGAACTTACAATGGGGCATTCACAGGAGTGTAGTACAGACAGCATGTACACAGGGTTCCTACTTATGCATGCAAATGACAGAATACTATTACGCTGCAAGATCTATGGCTGACATAAAAGTGTGAGCACTGAAATATCAGGTGTATTAATACCCGATTATGCTAGTATTCTGCAGTGGAAAATATGTGCCTTTTTATTACAGACCATCATAAATAGCACGCAATCATGGAGCTATTTGGGTTTTTGCCAGGTACTTATGACCTGAATTTGCCACTATTGAAACAGGATATTGGGTTAGATGGACCATCAGTCTGACCCAGTTTGGCTATTCCTATGTCCTTTGGGTGCCTACTTGGAGGCACCCAGTTATAAAATTGACCCTTATGTCCATTGTTTGATGGGGAGGAATAAAAATTAGTCTGCAACAATCCAGTGCTGTCATGATCAACAGTATCACCTATATGCTGATGACTCCCAGATCTACCTCAAAATTTCACCTAAAGTCCAAGAAAATGTCTCTGCCTGTTTGGCTGACATGACTGCAGGACATCCAGGCAGCAATCTGAAACAAAACATGTCCAAGACTAAGCTGCACCTCTTTCTCCATCTCTGTAAACAATACTGTCATGGTTCCAGTATTATCTGCTCACAACCTTGGAGTTGTCTTTGATTCTGACCTCTCATTTTCTACGCACATCCAACAAACTTCTATCTACATCACCAAAATTTGCCCCTTCCTCTCTGTGCACACTACCCAGACCCTTGTTCGCATTCTTGTAACCTCATGCTTAGATTACTGATTGCTTCATTAAATTACTGCAATCTACTTCGAACTGGTCTCCCGCAATGCTGCTTCTCCCCCTGCAATTGGTGCAAAACTCTGCTGCACGACTCATCTTCTATCAAACTCGCTACACTCATGTCACCCCTCTCCTTAAATCACTTCATTGGCTCCCTATCCACATTCACATACAGTTAAAGCTCCTATTGCCGACCTACAACTGTGTTTATTCTGCTGCCCCTCAATATCGCTCCTCTCTTCTCTCTCCTTATACACTTCTCAGAGAACTATGTTCTTCAGATAAGCCGCTCTTAGCTGTACCCTTCTCCTCCACCAACAAGTCCAGACTTCATTCCTTTCATCTAGCTGCCCCCTATGCTTGGAATAAATTACGCCAAGCCCCTTCCCTTATCTTGTTTAAAAGCAAACTGAAAACCCATCTTTTTGATACAGCCTTCAATCCATAACCTTACTCCCCAACAACCCAGCCAGCAGATTAACTGTTCCCCTTAATTGTATCCATGACATCCCGTTTGTCTGTCTTGTCTGTTTAGATTGTAAGCTCTTTCAAGAAGGAACTGTCTTCTTTGTAACTCTGTACAGCACTGCGTATGTCTGGTAGCACTATAGAAATAACATAAGAACATAAGGATGTGCTGAGACTGGAGTCGGTCCAGAGAATGGCCACCCGGATGGTCTTGGGACTCAAGGATCTCCCGTACGAGGAATGGCTGGATAAGTTGCAGCTGTACTCACTCGAGGAACGCAGAGAGAGGGGTGACATGATCGAGACATTCAAGTATCTCACGGGCCGCATCGAGGTGGAAGAAGATATCTTCTTTTCCAAGGGTCCCGCGGCAACAAGGGGGCATCCATGGAAAATCAGGGGCGGGAAACTGCACGGGGACACCAGGAAATTCTTTTTCACTGAAAGGGTGGTTGATCGCTGGAATAGTCTTCCACTTCAGGTTATTGAGGCCAGCAGCGTGCCTGATTTTAAGGCCAAATGGGATAGACACGTGGGATCTATTCACAGAGAAAGATAGGGGAGGGTCATTGGGGTGGGCAGACTAGATGGGCCGTGGCCCTTATCTGCTGTCTATTTCTATGTTTCTATAAGCATCGCCTCTGCCGAGTCAGACCATGGGTCCATCATGCCCAACAGTCCGCTCCCGCGGCAGCCCCCCCAGGTCCATGACCTGCAAGTGATCTTTTACCTAAAACATTTTATTTCCTAATCATTTACTATCCTGTTTAGTAACCCTCTAACTATACCCTTCAATCCCCTTTTCCTTGAGGAAATCATCCAATCCCATTTTGAAACCCAAAATCGTACTCTGCCCTACCACCTCCTCTGGAAGTGCATTACAGGTGTCCACCACCCTCTGAGTGAAGAAGAACTTCCTAGCATTTGTTCTGAATCTGCCTCCTTTCAATTTTTTTGAATGCCCTCTTGTTTTTGTTGCCTCCGCCAGTCTGAAGAATCTGTCCCTCTCTACATTCTCTATACCTTTCATGATCTTATAAGTTTCTATCATGTCCCCTCTAAGTCTCCGCTTTTCCAGGATAACGAGCCCCAGCTTCTCTAGCCTTTCAGCATATGAAAGGTTTTCCATGCTTTTTATCATCCTTGTTGCTCTTCTCTGGACCCTCTCTAGTATCGCCATATCCTTCTTAAGGTACGGCGACCAGTATTGAACGCAGTACTCCAGATGCGGGCACACCATGGCCCGATATAGTGGCAGGATAACTTCCTTAATTAATAGTATGGAACGGGCAGGGAAAGAGGATTCTGTTTGAGCATGTTGTAATTGCAGTATTACTGTATGGAGATCATGATGTTTGGTATTTTTGTTTTTATGTGCCTTTTGTATATCTAAAATCTAATTTTAAAAAAAAGATAAAGAAAAAAGGAATAATTAATAGTAGTAGTAACAACACTAGTAATAATTCAATTACTCAGAAACAAATATATGCCACTTAATAATCATTCTATTGTCTGTTTGTGGCACTAGATGAATGGAGTGCTACGTACTCTTTCTTCAGGTTGACACCAAAGAAAGAACTTCCAGTTAGCACCACACCAAGCCAGAATTGAATACTGTGTGACACACCCTTTAAGTTCCCCTGTCCTACCCACTGTGCTACAAGCAAGCAGAAGACACAATAGACAGGCTATAATTTTGGCGCCTCAGCCTCCTTTGTGCCTTATATGTATTTGCACCATTCACACAGCTCTTGATACAACCCTGCTTTCAGTGACACAAACAGCGGCAGCACCTTATTCTGGGAGTGGAACTTTGAGGTCACCATATGTAGGACCTTCTTTCTTACAAAAACAAATGTAGTACCAAAGTCTGCAAATTTAAAGCATACAGAACTTGTGCACTAATCGAGGCAGCATGTCAGACACATGCACACAAGGTTCTACATCAAGTATGTCTAAGCAGAAAGCACAATTACTTACCTTAACAGGTGTTATCCAGGGACAGCAGGCAGATATTCTTAACGCATGGGTGACGTCACCGACGGAGCCCCGGTATGGACACTTTTAACTAGAAAGTTCTAGTTGACCGCACCGCGCATGCGCGGGTGCCTTCCCGCTCGACGGAGGAGAGCGTGGTCCCCAGTTAAGATAAGCCAGCTAAGAAGCCAACCCGGGGAGGAGGGCGGGTCCTAAGAATATCTGCCTGCTGTCCCTGGATAACACCTGTTACGGTAAGTAACTGTGCTTTATCCCAGGACAAGCAGGCAGCATATTCTTAACGCATGGGTGACCTCCAAGCTAACAGAGAGGGAGGAGGGATGGTTGGCCATTAGGAAAATAAATTTTGTAACACAGATTGGCCGAAGTGTCCATCCCGTCTGGAGAAGGCATCCAGACAGTAGTGAGTAGTGAACGTGTGAACTGAGGACCAAGTGGCAGCCTTGCAGATTTCCTCGATGGGCGTGGAACGGAGGAAAGCCACAGAAGCAGCCATAGCTCTGACCCTGTGGGCCGTGACAGCACCTTCCAGTGAGAGACCGGCCCGAGCATAACAGAACGCTATGCAGGCAGCAAGCCAGTTGGAAAGCGTTCGTTTAGAGACAGGGCGACCTAGACGGTTAGGGTCGAAGGACAGAAAGAGCTGAGGTGAGGAGCGGTGAGCCCTGGTACGGTCAAGATAGTATGCAAGGGCACGCTTACAGTCCAGCGTGTGCAACGCCTGTTCCCCAGGATGAGAATGGGGCTTAGGGAAAAAGACAGGCAACACAATGGACTGGTTGAGGTGGAAGTCCGAGACCACCTTGGGAAGGAATTTAGGATGGGTACGCAGAACCACCTTGTCATGGTGAAAAACAGTGAAAGGAGGGTCGGCAATCAGTGCATGCATCTCACTAACCCTCCTGGCAGAGGTGATGGCAATGAGGAAAAGCACCTTCCATGTTAGAAGTTTGAGCGAAGTTGTGGCAAGAGGCTCAAAAGGAGGTTTCATGAGAGCTGATAAAACCACATTCAGGTCCCAGACGACAGGAGGAGGCTTCAGAGGTGGTTTGACATTGAAGAGGCCTTTCATGAACCGGGAAACCAAAGGATGAGCCGTAAGCGGTTTTCCGAGGATAGGCTCATGAAACGCAGTGATGGCACTGAGGTGGACTCTAATTGAGGTAGACTTGAGGCCAGCGTCAGAGAGAGAGAGAGAGCAAATAGTCCAAGACAGTTTCCACCGCCAATGAGGTGGGATCGTGATGACGCAGTAGACACCAAGAGGAGAACCTGGTCCACTTCTGATGGTAACATTGGAGGGTGGCCGGTTTCCTAGATGCATCCAAAATGCGACGGACGGGCTGAGACAGATTCTCTGAAGAGGTTAGCCCGAGAGAAACCAAGCTGTTAGGTGGAGCGAAGACAGACTGGGATGTAGTAGAGACTGATGCTGCTGCGTAAGTAGAGTAGGAAACACAGGAAGAGGAATGGGCTCCCTGGAGCTGAGCTGAAGCAGGAGGGAGAACCAGTGTTGGCGAGGCCACCGAGGAGCGATGAGAATCATGGTGGCCCTGTCCCTGCGGAGTTTGGATAACGTCCGCAACATCAGAGGTAGAGGAGGAAAGGCATAGAGGAACCAATCCGTCCATTCGAGCAGGAATGCGTCTGGGGTCAGACGATGAGGAGAGAAGAGTCTGGAACAGAACTGGGGCAGCTGATGGTTGGGAGGAGCTGCAAAGAGGTCCACCTGTGGAGTGCCCCAGCGAGCAAAGATGGAGTGGAGTGTTGGAGGGTCCAGAGCCCACTCGTGGGGTTGAAGGATGCGGCTGAGATTGTTGGCCAGGGAGTTCTGTTCGCCCTGGATGTATACAGCCTTGAGGAAGAGACTGTGGGTCGTGGCCCAGGTCCATATTCGGAGGGCCTCCTGACAGAGATGGGGGGATCCGGTGCCACCTTGCTTGTTTATGTAGTACATGGCGACTTGATTGTCCGTGCACAGGAGAAGAACCTGAGGCTCTGAGTTCCAGGAAATTGATGTGATGTTGACGCTCCTGAGGGGTCCAGAGTCCCTGGGTGCGTAGATCTCCCAGGTGAGCTCCCCACGCATAGGGGGAGGCATCCGTGGTTATGATCATGGAGTGAGGGGGTAGATGAAAGAGTAGACCCCTGGAAAGATTTGAGGAGTTCAACCACCATTGAAGAGATTGCTGAAGAGACGATGTCAGAGATGGGATGAGAAAGAAGATCTGTGGTCTGTGACCATTGGTTGGCAAGAGTCCATTGAGGTGTCCTGAGGTGGAGTCGCGCCAGAGGAAGCACATGGACCGTCGAGGCCATGTGGCCCAGGAGGACCATCATCTGCCGAGCTGGGACGGAGTGATGAAGGAGCACCTGATTACAGAGATGGAGAAGGGTCCGTTGTCGGTCGGCGGGAAGAAACGCCCTCATCAGAGTGGTGTCCAGAACTGCTCCAATGAATTGAAGTCGCTGTGTGGGAAGTAGGTGCGACTTGGGGTAGTTGATCTCGAACCCCAATAGATGGAGGAGCGAGATGGTGTGATGAGTGGCTTGTAGCACAAGCGGAGATGTAGGCGCTTTAGCAACCAATCGTCCAAGTAGGGGAACACCTGGAGGTCGTGAGACCTGAGGAAGGCCGCCACCACAATAAGGCACTTGGTGAACACCCTGGGTGATGATGCGAGGCCAAAGGATAGCACTTTGTACTGATAGTGACGGTGCTGTATCTGAAACCGTAGGTAGCGACGTGAAGTCGGATTGATTGGGATGTGAGTGTAGGCCTCTTTGAGGTCCAGGGAACATAGCCAGTCGTGTTGAGAGAGAAGAGGGTAAAGCGTGGCAAGGGAGAGCATTCTGAACTTCTCCTTGACCAGACACTTGTTGAGGTCCCTGAGATCGAGGATGGGACGGAGGTCTCCTGTCTTCTTGGGAACCAGGAAGTAGCGGGAGTAGAATCCCTGACCCCTTTGGTCCGGAGGCACCTCTTCGATGGCATTGAGAAGAAGGAGGGATTGGACCTCCCTCAGGAGGAGGGGGGTTTGGGAGGAGTGAGAAGCAGACTCTACGGGAGGATTGTCTGGTGGAAGAGTCTGGAAGTTGAGAGAGTAGCCGTGGCGAATGATGTTGAGGACCCATTGGTCTGATGTGATGACCTCCCAACGGCTGAGGAAGATTTGGAGGCGACCTCCGATAGGCTGAGGAAGAGGCAATGATGGTGGGAGACTGGCTATGCCCTGGAGGAAAAAGTCAAAAGGGCTGAGAAGGTTTTGACGGAGGAAGAGGCTTGGCAGGTTGGTGAGACTGTGAGCGAGCCTGAGTTTGGTGCTGTTGACGAGTTCGGCGAGGCTGCTGTTGAGGCGGGATGAGAGGTCTGGCCGAGAACCTGCGTTGGTAGGAAGACTGCTGTCTGTAGGGGCGAGCAGGCGGGTTCTTCTTTTTAGGCTTCACCAGGGTGTCCCACCTGGTCTCGTGAGCCGAGAGTTTTTGGGTTGTTGAGTCCAGGGACTCCCCGAAGAGTTCATCACCAAGACAAGGTGCATTAGCCAGGCGGTCTTGGTGGTTAATGTCGAGGTCAGAAACTCTTAACCAGGCCAGACGCCGCATGGCAACAGCCATGGCAGACGCTCGAGAGGTCAGCTCAAATGAGTCATAAATGGAGCGCACCATGAATTTCCGGAGTTGGAGCAGACTGGAAATTTGTTGTTGAAAAAGAGGTACCTTACATTCAGGGATGTATTTTTGTAAGGCGGAGAGTTGTTGCACCAGATGCTTCATGTAGAAGGAGAAGTGAAAGGTGTAATTATTTGCCCTGTTGGCCAGCATTGCATTCTGGAAAAGGCGCTTGCCAAACTTATCCATAGTTTTTCCCTCTCTGCCAGGAGGGGTGGAGGCATAGACACTGGAGCCCTGAGTTTTCTTTAAGGTGGACACCACCAGGAGAGATTCATGGGGCAATTGAGGCTTGTCAAACCCTGGGATGGGAATGACCCGATACAAGCTATCCAATTTGCGAGGGGCCCCTGGGACAGTGAGGGGGTTCTCCCAGTTCTTATAAAAAGTTTCCCGTAGGATGTCATGTACGGGTAACTTGAGGAATTCCTTAGGAGGTTGCTCAAAGTCTAAGGCATCGAGAAAGGCCTGTGACTTTTTAGAGTCGGACTCTAAGGGAATGGAAAGAGCAGCAGACATCTCCCTAAGGAATTTGGTGAACGAGGACTGTTCAGGTTTTGAGACGGTATCAGTCACTGAAGGTTCCTCGTCCGTGGAGGAAGCGTCTTCCTCGGTACCGTATGGGGAGTCTTCCCATAAGTCTGGGTCCCTGATGTCGGGGTGCGCACGGCGGGACATCGGTGTGGAGGGCTCGGCATGGCGGGTTTTGGAGAGAGACTTGCCAGAGTGGACCGAGGCGGTACCGGGTGAGGAAAACTGGTGCCGTACCTGGTACCGAGGAGGATCGGCATCAGAGCGGGTCTGTACCGTAGGTTGGGAAAGATGTGGCTCAGCCGAGAGGACCGGCATGGAAGTGTTGAGCGGTACCGAGGGGGTCGACACCGATGGAACGGTGCGAGGCTCGGACCGGTCCCGTACCGGAAGGTGCGGTGCCAGCAACGCCGGCAACAGTTGTTGGAGCTGTTGTTGCAGCTGCTCCTGTAACTGTGTTTGGAGTATGGCCGCGATGCAGTCGTCCAGGGGGTGCACCGGTACCGCTTTTTTCTTCTTCGGTACCATAAGTGCCGCTCTACGCTCCGGCGATGAGGAGGCCGATGACGAGGCACTCACCGATATCGGAGCGGAGCGTATGCGGGGTCGATGCGGTGCCGGGGTTGCCGGTGTCGCAACCGTGGCAGGAGGGCGCTCAAGGGAAGTGGAAGGCTTCTTAGCCGGCTTACCTGGGGCCAGCGACCCCGAAGAAGGATCCGGTGGAGTCGAAGTAGTCGGTGTTGACTTTTGCGGTGCCGTCGACGTCGCGGCAGATTCCATGGCAGATCCAGTACCGAATAGAATATTTTGCTGGATCTGCCTATTTTTTAAGGTGCGCTTTTTAAGCGTAGCACAGCGGGTGCAGGTGTCCGTCCAATGCTCTGGACCCAAGCACTGCAGGCACCAATTGTGCGGGTCGGTAAGAGAGATCGGGCGTGCACACCGCTGGCACTTCTTAAAGCCCGGTTGAGGGGGCATGAAGGGAAACACGGCCTCTGCAAAATCAAAGTCGGAGGCCTGTATGGTGGCAACAGGCCCCGCCGGGGCCGGCCTGAAAAATAAAGAAAATCCGACAATTTTTTTTTGAAAATAAAAAGGAAAGTAACCCGAAGGGAAAAAAGAGAAAAACAACGAAAAATTACGCGAGCGGGAAGGCAGGAATTGATTTTTCAACGGCCGTTGAAAACAATTGCGTCTTCTTCGCTCCTCGGAAACGAAGAAACTGGGGACCACGCTCTCCTCTGTCGAGCAGGAAGGCACCCGCGCATGCGCGGTGCGGTCAACTAGAACTTTCTAGTTAAAAGTGTCTGTACCGGGGCTCCGTCGGTGACGTCACCCATGCGTTAAGAATATGCTGCCTGCTTGTCCTGGGATAAAGCATGTACTGAATTATTATTGTGTTGGGAAGTAGTAGAATCACAAAAATTCTGTGTATGAAATTTTAAGATGCTGATATTTATGCACAGAACATTCCAGCACATGTACAGATGAAATTTGTTTCTGCTCAGACCTGTGCGAGGAATCGTTTCTGCTCTATAAAGTTGTGGATACTGTTACGTTCAATGGACATGATGTTGAAACTCCTCCCTGGTACTCAGCCTGAGTCTTCCACACACTTCTCTATATCAGGACCAAACAGCTTCATTAGCATTTATTTTAATACTAGTCTTTAAGCCCATTACATTAACGGGTGCTAGAATAGATGTGTCTGTCTTTCTTTCTCTCTCTCCTTGGGGGGTCATAGACAGTGGAGCGCAAGACGTCAGCGCACTGACAATCCAGCGCCGACAATTTGGCGCAAGACAGAAGCGCGCGGGGGAAAAAGTAATTTTAAAGAGCTCCAACGGGGGGGGGGGGGGGGGGGGAGGTTGGGGTGGCACTGTGTTTGCACTGCTGTTGGAGGGGGATTCGGAAACCTCCATTATAGCGAAAACGGAGCTTTTTCTGATTTTTTTCAGGAAAAGTTCCATTTTCTCTATATTGTGGGGGGTTTCACCCCCACACCCCCCGCAACGGCAGCGCAAACGGTAACCAATAAAGTGGGGGGGTTGCCACCCCAAACCCCCAGTCAGAGCTTTTTAAAAATTATTTTTTCCCCCACGCTTCTGTCTTCCGCCGAATTGTCGGCGCGCTGGTGTCTGGCGTGCGATATCCCGTCACCCTCCTTGGGTGCTTTCTTTCTTTCTGTCTCTCTCTTTCCTCAGCTGTCCACCATCACTCCTTGCCTGCTCCCCCTATCCAGCAGTAGCCCTTCTCCCTTCCTTTTACCTTACCCCCTGTTCAGCAGCACCCCTTCACTGCTCTCCCTGTCCATCAATACCTGCTCCCAAACTGCAGCTGCTTCCGTTGCGTGGTCCTCTTAGAGTGAGTGAGGGCGGGAAGGGGGAGTCGCTGGTGTGTTCTCCGCCTCCTTGCGTCTGTGGTCACCATTTCAAACTACGCATGCGCAGTAGGAGCCAGAAAACCGCCACAGGCTCGTTCTACTGGCACGGAGCTACAGATCACGGACGCAGAGATCACAAAGTTTGAAGTGCTTGTGCGCTTAGGGTTTTATTATAGCAGATGCTATGCCCTATTTTAATATCTTTGCACAGATTCACACAGTTTTCTACTGCATGAAACAATTCTCTGCACCCATAAAATTGTGAGGAGAAGTCATGCTAACTTTAGCTAATATCTGTGAAAGCTTTTTGCATCGTTCCCAAGTTTTTAAATTATATGAATAATGTAGGGCAATGCCTACATTATTCATATATGGCACACTGTTCAGGACACTGCTAGCACCTGAAAATAAAAGCTCACCTTTACAACATAAAGCAGTTCTCACAGTATATTACAATCATCTCCCCAGCTGCTTGTATACAAACAGGGAAATCTAAATGAGGGAGACTCTATTCAGCTAAGGATCCCTGTTTATATCAACAGATTAGCCCACTGTGGTATACAAAAGTGAAACAAATTATGATTAAAAACAAAACATAAAATATTGATAGGGCCTAAATGTCTTTTTTTATATGGTAGTGTTTTGAACATAGATTCTGTTTATCTGCAGTACACACCTTTGGTCTTACATCTCTCACCTTGTCATCCTGGGGATCTGGCTGGAGGAGGCTGTGCTGCTGAATTGCCATAGGAGGGGGCAGTGGCACAGCATCGGCCCCTTCCTCGCCCTCCTCTTCTCCACAGCTCTGCATGCCTGAAGATGAGGATTTGGAGATTGTTCCACTGCTCAGTCCCTCATTCCTTCCCCTCTGCAAAAGAAATGAGAATAGGTGGTCGCTTAACTTCCACTACAGTTCAAACAAACACAAACCAAGCCCAGGATCTGTACTCTTAAAGCCTTGCCGGACATGTCGAACTTCTTTGGTAAAGGAAAAGCAGCTGAGGAGCTCTTTACAAAACAACAATGCCTAAGAGAAACACATACCAAAAGAGATTTTAAAATATCTTCCTACATGTTCAGCAGCACGCTGTTTCTGTCGTCCGATTTTTTTTCATTATCTTTCCATAGCCTACAAAGTATTTTTCCTCCCCTTTGGTTAGCGGTCCCTTCAAGTTGTCCTATGCAGGAAGAGACATGGCTACACAGATACCTCAGAGCTTACTACATTTTACATAGACCCGTAAAAACAATTCTTAAATGTACGCTCTTAATTTAATATTTCCCTCTGGATAACAATTAGTAAGAGAGAGAGGGGGGGGGGGTCTTAATTTTATCTGTCTACTAAATTAGCCCTAAAAAGCCCCAACACACAAAATTAAACCCACGATGCTCCGACAAACATCTTCCCAGCCCTAGCCCTGTTGTCGCTGACCTCCTCAATGGTTTCATCCTGTGGTGTGGCAGCACTATCATCCGAGTCCTTCTGAGAACCGGCATCAGTGCTCTTGCGCATCTCCCTGCTCTTCTTCTGCTTGTGAGCCAGTTTTTTCACGTGTCCATCTGCCTTGCCACTGCTGAGCCGTCTCACAGGGCTGGTGAGCCACTTCCGCAGGGTGTTGCCAGGCCTCTTGGGGCCAGGTGAGCTCTGAGCACCGATCATATGAGGCTGAAGCGATGTTACCGAAGCAGGGGGGCTGGCATCATTACTGGAGACGGACAGGGAATCTATGGAGAAGAACACAGGGGACATTAAGAGAAACCCCAAAAACACAAAGCAGTAACACGGGATAAAAGGAAGATATAAAGAGAGCTTATTTTTTACTTAAAGTATTAGAAAAGAAAGGCTAAGTGTTATGTTTGCATTTTGATTGGGCGCTCAAAGCTTTGCACCTTAGCTATTACCAATTTAGAGGCATGGCAGTTTCTCCTACATGGGAAACCTGTGTGGAACACATCCTAGGGGCAGTCTTACAGAGATGCTGGGGCCCAATGACAGACAGTGCCTATTTTTATTTTTTTAAGCTTTGTACAGGCTTGAGACTCCCTGTGGCATGGGGACCCTGGGCAAACTGCTCTGATTATACCCCTCAAACGCCAGCTCTCTATTGTTTGTATAATAAGAAAACATTTGCACCCTTCTCCCACTGTTGTGTTTTCCTGTTGTCAGAAGGAATAACTTGAGTCAGAGAAGGCTGGAGACATTTCATGGGAACTTTTTTTTATTTTTTAAAGTTATATACCATTGTAGAACTCCTAGAATCTTCTTTATCTATCTCTGAGAGATGGGGATGTAAGGCATAAGGTAACTGGTGTAACTGACAGTAACTGGTGCTGAACGCAAAGATTAATCTCACTACTGCAGCATTAATGGACCCAGCAACCCCTTTACCATCTTGTGGAAATCATTGTTGAACAGATCAGATTGATGAAAATTCTGTCCAGGGGATCTATATCCATTTCCTATCAGTAATTCATTAGAAACTCGAATCATGCTTGTTTTTGTTTTAAACCAAGAAAGCTTTGCAACAGGCAGATGAGTAAATGTTCCACCTTATTTTTGACTTCAACGGAACTTCTACTAAGTACTGACTTTGAAAAACTGACCAAAAAAGAATCAATGGATCCAGAGACACACTTTTAAACAATAATTATATATGTTGAAGGAGGAATGCATGCTGTAGATGCCTGTCACATATAGCTGTACAATCAAATGGCTTGATCTAGTGGGAGGCATGAAGTTAACAGACTAACAGTCTTGGCATCAGGCAGATACTAAATTAAATAAGTATGAATTAGATTTTAAAAATGAAGACCTTTTTAGCGTGAACATAAAACCTTTCTACCTATGTATCATATATACTTGAATATAAACTGACCCGAATATAAACCGAGGTAACCTTTTTCCCCCCATAAAGGAGGAAAAAAAGGCTGAGTTGAATATAAACCAGAGGGGAGGGGGGGGTTATATTCAAGTGCCTTGCCTGGCCAGGCTCTGTACCCAGCCCCCCTCACTCCCTCCCTCCCCTGCCAGGCTCTACATGTTGTCCTCCCTCCCTGGCTCTGCACGCTTTCTCCCGATGCTTTCCAGGCCTTCACTGGGCCTGTTGTAAGCCCTGGTGGTTCAGTGGTGGGACAGTGGCCCTAGGAAGATCGCTTTTGCCCCAGTTCACCACTAGGGATTTTAAAGGTATGCTTTTTACTAATTGGGGAGGTGGGAGGGAGGTGAGAGACAGGAGGCAGGAGAGATCCCTCCTGTCCTAGCTCACAACTGGACCAACAGGTCTTACGGCAGGCCTGGTGGAGGCCTGCAACATGTCCAGAAAGGGGGGCGCAGACCAAAATATAAACCAAGACCCAAAAATCTTGGTTTATATTCAAGTATATAGAGTAATTAATGACATGCATGTCACACCAGTGCTATGAAACGTACATCTTATTTTACCTTTATTAACATTCTCTGATTTCTGATGGATCTCTCAGTATTGATGGCAAAGTAGAGGTTAAGTTCTACTAGATTAGTTAATTGTTATTTATCCTATTATATTTGGTCAAGTATAAATTACTTGTAATATAATGAAATAAAAAGAAAGTAAAAAATCCAAACACAAAATGGGCACCAAATGTAGCGCTCAAGAACTCCACAAACCAGGATCTGGCCAAAACGAAGCTCAGCATTTATTAAGAAGTCATGACTGACTATGCAGTTTATTTACTTACACTACCAGTAGCTATTAGTTTTTAAATTGTTCTTACAAAGAAACCAAACACTTGAAACCACCCAAAAAGGAGTGCTTAGTGAAGTCCGGTTCAAATCCTACTGCAGTTCCTTGTGATCTTTGGGCAAGTCACTTAAGCAATACCTCAGGTACAAATTTAAGACCCCTTAAAGCCTTGGTAGCAATTCTTCTGCAGACACTGCACCAAAACCCATAGGAATTGAATAGGCTTCAGTTCATTTGTCGCATAGGTTTCACTATCATGGCTTTGCAAAAAGAGCCCTCAGATCCAAAATGTTGAGAATGGCCAAGTTTTCATGTCACGGGTCCATAAGTAGTCTGCAAAATTTACATGCTTGAACTTCTACAACTTTTTTTTAGTTTTTCACAAAAAAGGCTTGAGTTTGAACTGTCAAGCAGACAATGCGAGATTTTTTTTCTGTGACCATAGCAAGTATTTCCAACGTTAAGAGACAGAATACGAGAAAACAGCTCTCTAAGCATGTGTGCAAAGAAAACAAAAATGCCAGAATGTTCTGTGCAAAAATATTAGCCTTAAAAAAATTTTATGTGCAAGAAATTTTTGCAAGGCTAATATATATGCACAAAATATTATTCCATTTCATGCACAGATGCATGTAGGCCCTTTTATTTTCTACTCCTGGGGTAATTCTGCACAGTACAAAATTATGCCAAGCTGCTGGAATCAGCTGTTCTTTCCCCCTCTCTTGCAGAGATCACCCAGCAGCAGGAGGAAGAAGTACCATATATACTCGAATATAAACCAATCCAAATATAAATCAGGGTATCCTTTTTTCCCTCCAAAAAGGAGGGAAAAAAAAGTTGACTCGAATATAAACTGAGGTTAGAAATTTGGGTTATCATGGTTAGCCAATCTATAAAGAATGCTCACCCTTCCTCTCCATCAGATAGCTCGTAAGTCACTGAACATAATACAAATATCTGTGATGCATATATCCCAAAGCTGCAACAACAAAAAAGAAAGGACATACGGTCCAAAACCACTGATGAATCCAAAACAAAAATGGAACAATAGTCTCTGAACGTAACAGGAACTGTAGAGCAGTGAAGATTTTATTGAGAACAAATGTCCAGTTATAAATTCAACATAAGGTGTATCTGAAGTTCAAAATGTACCAATTGCTCCTGAAGCCTTCATTATGTGTTCTCCTGGGTAGGGCCTATGAAATGGAACAAATTACCTGTATATTTACGACAGTCAAAAAACCTGCAGGAATTTAAACAAATGTAAAAAACAAACAAAACTCGTTTTGAATTATGAAATATGTTACTTAGTGATATGTAATGATTTAAACAGTGGTTAGGAAGGTATTTGCTCTGTAATATGAAGTCTAGCATTTGGTAAGATGTTTTGGGTCTTAAAGGAAGACAGTCTTGTTAATTGTTGTGTATGTACTTTTGATTGTTTTATTGTGCATGTATATTTGTGTTTGTATAAAACGTGGAATCAGACAAGGATTCAGTTTGTCACTTTATCTGTTCAACCTGTACAGTGAAACAATCTTCAGAAATGCAAATTTGGAAGAACAGAGTGCCAGTTTCAAAGTTGGTGGCCGAAATATAAATAACATGCGCTATGCAGATGATACAACACTCATCACCAGCAGCAAAGAAGACATGCTGAAAAAAGTCAAAGTCGAAAGTCATAACATGGGATTAGAACTGAACATAGACAAGACAAAGATCATGAACACGGAAAACGACGAAGATTTTGAGCTTGAAGGCGATAGAATAGAAGTTGAAAAGAATTTCAATCTCCTGGGCTCTTTTGTAAACAAAGAAGCAACTAGCAGGGAGGAAATTCAATGAAGGCTCTCGACATAGTATTGAAGGCTCTCGACATAGTATTCAAAGGCAAGGAGGTAACACTCCAAAAGATCAGACTTATCTACACACTCATTTTCTCGGTTAGTTACGGATGCGAACACTGGACACTATGGAAACAAGACAGAAATAATATTGACTCATTTGAACTCTTGTGTTGGAGAATTTTAGGGGTGCTGTGGACCGCCAGAAGAACTAACAAATCGATTCTGGAAGAGATTAAAATGGCTAGGTCACTCGAAGTCCAAATGATGAAGTTACGACGGTCTTATTTTGGTCACATCATCAGAAGAGATATCGCTGGAGAAGGACATCATGTTTGGGAAGATCGAAGGAACCAGGCGAAGAGGGTGACCTGCAATCAGATGTCTGGACACGTTGAAAACAACCATGGGGATGACGCTGGAGGACCTTTCTTGACTAGCACAAAACCTATTTCTTTTTAGATTCGCAATTCATCAAGCTGTTAGGACTCGAGCATGAGTTGATGGCACTTAACAATATTTTTGCAATCTGCTTTGGCTAAAGGCGGACTAGAAATAATAATAAACTAAATTAAACTACAAGAGATCTTCTACACAGGGAAGCTTGGTTGTCTCTGCCAAGAAAAGTTTGCATTATGAGTCCATAAGGAACAGTATGTTCTCATATGCAGGACCATTAGAGTGGAATAGGCTGCCTGTGTATTTAAGGCGTTTGTCAAACTTGCAAGAATTTAAGCGAATGTTAAAAAACATCTTTTTCTGTCATATGAAATATGATGCTTAGTCATGTTGGGTTTCAAATGACAGCAGATTGTGTTTTGTGAGTATGTTTGTGTGTATAATATAATTGTTTTATTATGTATCCTTTGTAATCTGCCTTGGACAAAGCCAGACTAGAAATAATAAAAAGAAATTGAGATGTGAGGGTATGTGCCTGGGGGGTAGGGAAAATGAGATATGGGGGAGAAAGGACTTTAGCTGGAGTGAGAGATGGAACTGGAGAGTTGGAACCTGAGGAGGGTAAGGGAAGAAGGGAATTTCAGGCTTTATCATGGGGAAATTCTGTGTAAAAACATTAGAAATACAAATAATCTAAGATTTGTGGATCGCTCTATGCCTATAAAGGATCAAGGTGATTTACAATGTTAAAAACCTGTGCAGATCACGGGGAGCTTACAGAGAACAAATGCTATCAGAAGACAATGAACATTCAATTAAACAGAAAACTCAGATAACTCTACAGATGCTGGCTAAAGCAAACTTAGTACAGAATACCATTAGCAGAATACAATATGGTCTATTATATGGTAATGCCAAAGCTAATGGAATGAAAATTGCTCTATGTACTCAAGAGTATAAAGCAGTTGTTGCTGAATCAGTCCTATTTGCTTATCCTGTAATATAATGCATGATGTCTTGAGGAGATCTGGGAGGTCATGGGTAGCCGGTGGAGCCTATGGTAGTACTCCGCTACAGAGTCAAATTTTTTGAGCATGAATATCAGACTAATTACTGTATTTTGGATGAGTTGTAGTCTGTATAGTTGTTTGGCACTAAACCTGTGTATAAAGAGTGGATACAGAATTTTGTGGAGTTTTTAAATGACGTGTGCTGAATTTTCAAACATTTTGTGCAGAATTCCCCCAGGAGTATTTTTCTTTGGATATGTCCACAGTAAAGCTGCCTTTATCACGGAACCTTTATGCGCATGTATTCAGCGAGATTAGCGAGCATGATTTGCGCACATTACATTTGCATGTCATTAGCTTACTGCATTGCCACAGAATATTTTCTCATTGATCTCATGGTAAAAGCCTCACAGTCAGCCATCGGTATGAGGCTCTCTGCACCAACCCCCAAGAGCATCATGTTTTTATACAGGTACTCTGCAAGGCTGGTCAGAAAGTTGCCATCTAACTTCACAGGCGGTGAGCGAGACATTGTTGATTTTTCATCTACTTTCGTAAAACAATTCTACTGCCTGACATAGTTAAACATGAATGTCGCCAGCAAACCAAATACAATATACAGAAAATAAGACGAAAGAAACCATCATAAGCTCCTGGGGGTTTCAGAGGAAGTATTATTGTGAAATGGGCAGCAGGTTTTGCCAGTTTGGTGTTATCCAGTTTGGTGGTTTGCCAGAGCTAAACTGAGTCTGAGAAGATAAAGATTTTATTTTTAGTGTCTTGACCTTTTTCTATTATGAAGCAACCCTCTATTTTGCTGCTTTTAAAAGCACAGAAACACTTGCAAAATACTTAGAGAAAAGGGAAATCGATATTAAAGAATACCGTTCCTTAAAAACCTGCTCATTGGGGCTTGGGGGTTTGTTGATGGCTCTTGCAGTCACCTTTAGAATAGAAAGAAACCAAATTAACATACGTTAGGTACTGCAAATTTAGACCTTTTCACAGAGACTACCGCACTACCATGCATGTTTCTGTACCGTCACTTTTACTTCCAAACTTTTCTTTTTACAAGCACACAATAGGCCAGCGACTGCAGGTAGAAAAAATATCTATCGTATATACTTGAATACAAGCTGAGATTTTTGCATCAAAAAATGGCTAAAAAATGGGGGTCTTGGCTTATATTCAGGTCACTGCCCATCCGCCCCCCCTCCTGGACCTGTTGCAGGCTTCCGCCAGGCCTGCCGTAAGACCTGGTGGTCCAGTGGTGGGTCGAGACAGGAAGGATCCCCCTCCCGCCTCCTGTCCCTGTCAACTCTAAAAAGTTTTACTTTCCTCTTGCCTCTTCACCTATCTTTTGAATTCCCTGGCGGTCTCGCGGTGGGCTGGGACAGGAGGGATCCCTCTCGCCTCCTGTCCTGGATCCTGGCTGATTGTGACAACTTTTATTACTACAATTTATCACTTATATTGTGCTGAAAGACGTACACAGCGCTGTACATTTTGACATTTAATAGATGGTCCCTGCTTAGAAGAGCTTACAATTTAACTTGGACACACAGACATGATATGACATATAGGGTTGGGGGCGCTCATGCTCGGTTCGCCACTGTACCACCAGGGAATTGAAAGGGAAGTGAGGGATGTTGCAGGTAAAAATTGTCATAGTTGGCTGGACAGAAGACGGGAGGGGATAACTTCTGTTCCAGCCCACCGCGAGACCGTCAGGGAATTCAAAAGGTAAGCAGGAGAGGGGAGGGAAGTAAAAGTATTTTTTTAAAAATAGAGTTGGTTGGGATAGGAGGTAGGAGGGATCCCTCCTTTCCTGGCGTAATACTAGACCACCAGGTTTTATGGCAGCCCCGTTGTAGGTCTGCAAGGAATCTGGAGGGAGGGATAGGGTACAGGGCAGGGAGGGAGGGGAACAGGAAGCAGAGCCTGGCAGGGCAGGAAGGGAAGGGGGCTAGGTGTGGAGCCAGGTAAGGCACTTGAATATTAACCCCCCCAGCTTATATTCAAGTCAACTCTTTTTTTCCTCCTTTTTTTGGGGAAAAGGGCTACTTCGACTTATGGTCGGGTCAGTTTATATTAAAGTATATATGGTATATGATCTCAACATAACCTTCTGGCGTGGCGGAATATTACATCAACCATAACTGCCCTCTATGGTATAAACTAGAGAAAAAGCAATCAAGTGAGGAGGTAACTCCTTACTTTTCAACAATAACAATTATAAATGATGAGTTTACTGTTATTTTGAAGTTGGCAACCCTTCTAAAAACACATTCATTTATCAAAATGGGCCTCAAAGCTCTACAGGGATCCCTTATGTTAAATAAAAAGCGTTTGAGGCTTGTGCAGATGAAAACAGAGCTTGCAGGGATGGGGCAGGATCAAGGACAGAACTCGATGGGATGGGGATGGCGATAGACCCTACGGGGACAGGGACAAATTTGTTCCCATGTCATTCTGTAGCAAAAACAAAAAGATACTTTTTTGATGAGCAGTAGTTGCAGTAAGTCATGCAATATTTTCTTTCAACTAATCATCACATTCTTTCTTGCATGCCTATTCCCCATCTACCTAATTCACCAGAGGCGAAGAACAGCTGAACTGGCTTGTGAGAATCACATAGTGCCATCACAATTTATTTCTGGCAGCAGAGTGAGATGACAATTCAAGTTAACAAAGGAAATGAATACAGGACAAGGTTGGGGCTTAACAAATCCATGGTACTGAAATTCATAATCAAAGGGTACCCATGAAAAAGTCCCCTTTCTTTGGTGGGAGGAAGGAGGGGCTTAATAAACTTTGGAGAGCTCAAGGGAGAATCATTTAAAAAAACATTTAATCTCTCCTCCTGTCCAAATAGAAACACATTTGTCTTTTCACTTGATGAAGTCATAGTTCACAGAGCGTACAATGCAAAATTTTATTTTCTTTTAAAATTTTGAAAGGCAGGCAATTTGTCTCTCATCCTTCTCCATTCTTCAGATAAAGTTACACCCAGTGACCACATCCTTCAAGAGTCCGAAGATGCGGGAATAAAGGAACATTTGGCCTCACTGTTCCACTGTTACCAAGTTTTAACCTCCCAACATCTGCAATTAATAATCCTCAGTTTGCTCTTTCATAATAAATCAGACCTATGTAGCTTGCTGGGAGCTAAATGATTCCATATTCCCTTGCACAATTCCCAGGGTTGAGAAACAAAGCACACGAGGACCAGAAATGCTGTGAAATGACAGCATACTTTTTTGGTGACTCAATCATTTGAGAAAAGTGTTCAATTACGATATGGTGAAGAATGTCTGGGAATGCAGTATTGTGCATATTGATGGAGTCTTCCATCGATGCAACATATAAATTTTCAGCAAAATTGCCCTTCCCCTATATTTGTGTGTAGTTATTGTCTCTTGGTGTTGCTTAATGGACTCATACATGAGTAGATTCACATTGGGCCTTAGGAAAGGGGGGGAAAGGGATAGGATTTGATATACTGCTTTATTTGGTCACAATCAAAGTGGTTTACATATTATATAGATACTTATTATGTACCTGAGGCAATGGAGGGTTGAGTGGCTTGCCTAGAGTCACAAAGAGCTGCTGTGGGAATTGAACTCAGTTCCTCCAGCCACTTAGGCTACTCCTCCACTCCTAGGCAAACATACATTTGTAGGCCTCTACCATCATACCTCTTTTTCTCCCCTACTGCAGAGAGCCACATTCACTTTTTTTCCATCAACCCCAGTAAGCTCCTTTTATGACATACTGTATATCTTCTTCCTCCCTCCCCAGCTAGCCTCCCTTTATGTTCACAACTCCTGCACAGGCCTGAAGAACTGAAGGGGGTGGTTCTGTGTGTGATGGTGGCAGGAAGTTCTGAGCGCATGTAAAAACTTGGAAAAGTAATGCTCATAAGCCCTGCCTGCCACAGAAGCAGAAAAAATAGTTACTCACCTGTAGCAGGTGCATTCCGAGCACAGCAAGCAGATATTCTCACATGTGGGTGACATCATCCACGGAACTCAGCGCGGACAATTCAAAAAGTGTACTGTCACTTTAAAACTAAAACCGAACATTCTGTGCGTGCGGCAGTGCCTTCCCACCCGACGTCAGCTCTTAGGACTATCAGTTCAGTAGCAAAGCTAAGAAGCCAACTAGGAAAGGAAGGAGGGTTGTAAGAATATCTACCTGCTGTCCTTGGATAACCATTGCTAAAGGCAAATAACTATGCTTTATCCAAGGTCAAGCAGGCAGTATTATTCTCACATGTGGGTCTCCTTAGCTGCCAGGATCATGCCTCTGAGAAGAGGGTTATTGACAACTACAGTTAAGTTATTTTATTTGATATACTACCATTTTTAACAAAAAAGTCAAATCAAAGCGGTATACAATAAATAAAAACAGCGGGCAATATTTAAAATAAAAACATAACAAGGGGAATGTACACAAACAAATTAACCAATCTAGACACAAGAGGACAAAAAGGGCAGGAAAGGTTTACAATATCTTAAGGGAAAAACAAGCAGGATAGAACAAGAGGGTAGGCTAAAGAAAGAACAAGAAAAAGTAAAGATAAGTGTAAGATAGTGACTACCTGGTCACAAGCAATATGAAAAAGTTACAAGGAAATTAACTATCTAGTCAGAATTATGAGAAAATATTGTAGAGATAAAGACTCCCTAGTCACGGCAAAAGTTGCAAAGTGACAAACTATTAGGAACTAGTATGCCATTATTTCAAATGCCATTATGAAATAATAAGCCTTCAAGTGAGACTTAAATGACTTCAGAGATTTTTCTATTCGCAGATATAACGGGAGAGAGTTCCAGAGAATGGGAGCCATTACAGAGAAACTACCATGAGCCTAGAGAAACCAACAGGGTTGGAGGGAAGTTGGCATGGAGAATAAATTTTGTAGAACTGCTTGGCTGAATTGGCTATCCCAGCTGGAATGATTGTCAAGTTTCAAGTTTAATGGTTATTTGATATATTGCCTATCGCAGGGGTGTCCAATGTCGGTCCTCGAGGGCCGCAATCCAGTCGGGTTTTCAGGATTTCCCCAATGAATATGCATTGAAAGCAGTGCATGCACATAGATCTCATGCATATTCATTGGGGAAAACCTGAAAACCCGACTGGATTGCGGCCCTCGAGGACCGACATTGGACACCCCTGGCCTATCGTAATACTAAGCGATTATACAAAATATTTAAATTCAGGGATATACAACAAAAATACATATTATCAGATACAAAGACAGAACGGACTAACATAGCACAAAAGGACTAAGGGTGAGCTACAATAAAGTATAGTAAAGGAGAGAAAACAAAAAAAGAAGCATAGAACAAAAGGGAGGGAGTAGGAGTTTTATTCAAACTGTTGATTAGCCATACGGAATGGAGAGAGAGGAAAGTAGGAGATTAGATCATAGTTCAAAGGCGTCTCTATAAAAAAGCTTAAGAGCTCCTTTAAATTTATCTAGGCTTGCTTCCTCCCTAATGTAAGGGGAGAGAGCATTCCAAGTGAGGGGAGCAATTATGACAAAACAGGAGTCCCGGCGAGTGCCAAATGTATTAAGAGTAGGCACGAAAAGTAAGTTTTGGGAAGAAGATGTGAGTGTTCTAAGTAGGGTATGAGGGATAAGTAACTTATCAATGAATGACAGTTCTCTGGATTGAAGTGTTTTAAATGTCAGTAATGCAACTTTGAAAGTGATTCTATAATGGATAGGGAACCAATGGGCATTTTTCAATAACAGAGAAGCATAGTCGTATTTCTTAGAATTAGTGATGATTTTAATAGCTGTATTTTGGATTAGTTGAAGTCGTTTGATTTCTTTTTTATATATTCTGATGTACAAGGAGTTGCAGTAATCGCATTTTGAAATTACTAGTGAATGAACTAAAATATTGAGAGAGGATGGATCTAGAAAGTTGACTAAAGATCGGATCATTCGTAGTTTGTAAAAGCAATTTTTGACAATGGTGCTTATCTGGTGATGATAATTGAATTTATTGTCAATGACACCCAGAATTCTGGTAGAATGAACCTCTTCGATTGGGCAGTTGTTGATAAGAAGAGCTGTGGATAATTGGATACCTTCTTTCCAAGGGAATAAGAGACAGTTGGTCTTGGATATGCTAAGGGAAAGCCAATTATGGATGTTCGTTAGCTTTGCATTGATATCCTGAATTTTGTTCAAATTAGTAGGGTCAATCAGATGAATAAGCTGGATATCGTCTGTGTAGGCGAAAGATGTAAAGCCTCTCGATTGGTATATATTAAACAACAAAGGTGAGAATATTGACCCTTGAGGAATGCCAAAAAGATTGGAGTAGGGATTTGATATAGAGTCATTGTAGGTCACAGTAGAGGTGCGTTTTGTAAAGAAGGAACGAAACCAATCTAGTACCTGGTTTTTGATCCCGACTGATATAGTCTGTTCAGGAGCAGAGCGTGATCGACGGTATCAAAAGCTGTGGATAGATCCAAAGAGATTAGGATGACAGACTTATGATGATCTAAGAAGTACTGGATTGAGGTGGTCAGGCCTAAAAGGGAACGTTCTGTGGAATGATGCTGTCGAAAGCCAGTTTGATTGGGGTGTAAAATATTGTTTTTTTCCCCACGAAATTTGATAATTGATTGCAAACCACTTTTTCTGTCAATTTGACCAAAAATAGAAGGTTAGCAATGGGATGGAAATTATTACAGTCTTGTAATGGTAATTTATGATTTTTTATTATTGAGTGAATGATAAGAGTGTTTCCAAGACATAGGCATGGTAGATGTATTTAGGCTTTAGAAGACAAATTTAAGAGATAAAGGGATCAAAACTATGGAATAATTTTTTTAAGAATGAACGGAGAAACTGAATCAGAATTTGACCCTTTGGGGTTGAGGGAATGAATGAGTCGTTCTAGCTCATTGTCAGAAAGAATGGAGAAATTTGTAAAGGTGGAGTTGAGAGGGCTTGAGTCTTTGTCCTGAAAGTTATTATTGGTGGGATTATGTTTTAACATTTTTGATCTAATAAGATTGATTTTATCCTGAAAAAAATCAGCTAGCTGCTGAGCAGTGGGTGAGACCTTGTGCAGTGTAGGACATTTTGGTTTGAACTTGGTGAGTTTTTTAAGGATGGATGAGTTTTTTGCTTTCTTTATACATATAGTAAATTTTTTTTTTTTTTTTTACTAGGTTGATGGATTCCTTGCAGAATTGGGAGTGCTGTTTGTATTTATGAATATTTTGAGGACTTGGTTTGGAGCGCCATTTGCCATTGTCCAAACAATAGTGGGATGTGAAGGTATGAACTGAGGATCAGATGGCTGCTTTGCAGATGTCTTCATTGCTCAAACTTTATGTGCCGTGACACGGTCTTCAAATGTCAGCTCACTCTGAGCATAGCAAAAACAGACACAGTCAGTCAGCCATGTTGAGATGGTTCACTTGGTGACAGGAGCTCCAAGTCTGTTCAGATCAAAAGACAGGAAAAGCGGAGTGGAAGTTCTGTGAGGTTTGGTGCGATCCAAGTAATACGCAAGAGAACATTTACTGTCCAATGTGTGGAGCACCACTTCACCAGGGTGAGAATGTGGTCTTGGAAAAAAGACTGGGAGAACTATGGGCTGGTTTAGATGAAGCTCCGAGATGACCTTTGGGAGGAATTTGGGATGAGTGTGAAGAACCACCCTGTTGTGGTAGAATGTTGCATAGAGAGGATCTGATACAAGGGCTTGAAGTTCACTAACTCAACGTACAGATATGAGAGAGATAAGGAAGTTTACTTTCCAAGTAAGATATTTAAGAGATGAAGTCGTGAGTGGCTCAAAGGGGGCTTCATCAGAGTGGAAAGAATGACATTAAGGTACCAAGTATGACACTGTGATAAAATTCATCACTGTTCCTGTCCCCAAGGATAACTATGAGAAACAATCTTCATTTCAATCTTTAAGGAGTATGAATGGGCACAACCACTAAACCTCAAGCCTTGCATTGAAGAATGCTGGTGTAGAAGGACTGAGGTTGAGACGGACACTAAAGAATGACATGGGATTGTTTCTAAACGATTTTAGAGTCTGGAATAGAAGAGTGGAAGTTTGTGATTGTAGGGGGAAGCAAAGAGATCCAATTCTGGAGTTCCCCAGTTCACAAAGATCTGATGTACTACTGCTACTTATTTCTATAGCACTACTAGACATACGCAGTGCTGTACATAGAAGAGACAGACCCTTACAATCTGGTCAAGACAGACAAATTGGACAAGAAGGTGTATTTATACACAGTGCTCAGGTGGGGAAATTACAGAGGGAATGATAACATAACATTGTGCTTTTAAACCGCGAAACCGTAAGTTCAACGCAGTTTACAAAAGACATAAATAAAAACAACAAGGGAAACACAATTGAACTATTTGGCCAAGTATTTTGAGCAGAGATAAGTTTTCAACTGGGTTCTAAAATGTTTATAAGAACAAGCTATACGCAACAACAATAGAAATTCTTTATTGTAGGAAGCTGCCTGAAATGCTAGTGTATGATCAAGAAATTTCTTGCTTTTACAACCCTGAACAGGGCATGTGATCTTCTACTATACTTATAAGATGCTATAAGAAATCTGTCGGCCATATAGAGCGGAGTAATACCATACATGACTTTATAGCAAAGACAACCCAATTTAAACAAACCGCGAGCTTTCATCAGAAGCCAATGCAACTTGTGGTAGAATGGCATCACATGGTCATACTTTTTCAGACCATAGATCAGTCTGACCGCCATATTCTGAATTAGTCTAAGTCTGGCCATATCTTTCTAAGTACTTGTCAGATAAACAATGTTGCAATAATCAAGGAGACTCAGCAACAGTAATTGAACCAGGAGTTTGAAAGCAGAAAACTCAAAATACAGTCTTATGGTCCGCAACTTCCATAAAGTATAATAGCCCTTTTGTACCACAGCATCTATTTGATTTTTCACAGTCAGATGTTGATCAAGAACAACTCCCAAATATTTTAATCGTTGGATGAATTATATACATTGTTGACTTTATATTAATTGATAGTTCATGGGAAATTTTGTGCGGTAACGTGACAAAAAACTTAGTCGTATCATGATTTTGTTTAAGCTTAAATTCCTGCAACCATGACATCAATTTCAATACAGACTCAACCATATGAGTAATATGGGACAAAACTGTGTTACAAGGAATGATGATCGTAACATCATCAGCGTAGCTGAACAGTTTTATACCCAAATTACTCAAATGAAGACCCATACAAGAAAGGTACACATTAAATAATGTGGGTGAAAGTTGGACTCTACATGGATTTTTTTAAATGGTAGAAAACTGATTATTAAACCTAACCTGGTAAAATCTGATTCAATAAACTCTTTAAACCACGAGAGAACCTTACCTTGTAATCCTAAAGCGTCTAAACAGGCCAATAATTTAGTGTGGTCCACCAAATCAAATGCACTACTAAGATCAAAATGAAGAACCAGCGCACTATTACCCTTACTCAGTAAACTATTTAGATAGTCTAACAGTGTGGCTAATACAGTTTCTGTACTGAAATTGGATCTAAAGTCCGACTGAGAATCATGAAGTAAAGAGTGTTGTTCGAGGTACTTTAGTTAGACTAAACTCTCCATGATTTTTACACAAAAGGGAATTGATATAACTGGTCTATAATTACATGATTCTTTACTATTTTTAGTTATTGGAGTGGTGATTATAATGCCCTTCTCGTGTGGGAACTTTCCTGCATCTAAAGAGTCAGATAGCCACTCTAATAATTTCACTTTGAAACTTATAGGTGCCACTACCATAAGGTCTGAAGGACAGGAATCTAACATACAGTATGATTTTGCATATCTGTGGAATCATTTAGAGAAATTATTCCAGTCTATATTTTCAAACGTGGACCAATGTAAATCTGCATGGACCTCATCTTCATTCATACTTAAGTAGGAATCAATATTCCCTAAGCAAGGTAGGCAAGAAAGTGTCTGACCTTGGTACCGGGAAAGATGGTAGTCACTGATAAAGGACAGCATCATTGATCACCTTGACAGACATGGGCTGATGAGGACCAGTCAGCACGGTTTTAGCAAAGGCAGATTGTGTTTGATGAACTTGCTGCACTTCTTTGAGGGAGTAAACAGACAGATAGACAAGGGTGATCCGGTCGACATTGTATATCTGAATTTTCAGAAGGCATTCGACAAGGTTCTGCATGAACGACTATTTCGAAAAATTGCAAGCCATGGAATCGAGGGTGAAATACTCACGTGGATTAAAAACTGGCTGGAGCATAGGAAAAAGAGAGTGGGGGTAAATGGACAATACTCGGACTGGAAGAGTGTCACCAGTGGGGTGCCACAGGGCTAGGTGCTTGGACTTGTGCTCTTCAACATCTTTATAAACGATCTGGACATAGGTACGACGAGCGAGGTGATTAAATTTGCAGAGTTATTCAGAGTAATGAAGACGCAGGGGGATTGCAAAGATCTGCAACGTGACATAATCAGGCTCGAGGAATGGGCATCAACATGGCAGATGAGGTTCAACGTGGATAAGTGTAAAGTGATGCATGTCGGTAACAAAAATCTCATGCATGAATACAGGATGTCCGGGGTGGTACTTGGAGAGACCTCCCAGGAAAGGGACTTGGGAGATATGATTGACAAGTTGATGAAGCCGTCCATGCAATGTGTGGCGGCGGCGAAAAAGGTGAACAGAATGCTAGGAATGATAAAGAAAGGGATCACAAACAGATTGGAGAAGGTTATCATGCTGCTGTACCGAGCCATGTGCGCCCTCATCTGGAGTACTGCGTCCAGCACTGGTCGCCGAACATGAAGGACATGGTATTTGGAGTAGAACTTTTTGCCCCTCTCCGCACTGAGGAGGAAGGCTGAGAATTCCTGGTGAAGGAGGGCCCTTTGATGGGAGTTGAAAAGAGACTCTCTTAGGGAGTGGTTTGGAGGGTCTTTATTTCTGAAAACAAAGGGCTTAGCCCTGACTCACCACCTAAAGGACCCAATGATCCGATGTTATTAGTAACCAGTCCAACACTGTAGAGCACCTCCCGAGGGCACCTCTGCTAATCTTTTTTCTTGTAAATCTCTTCTGTAGGCTGAACACCCGCCCAGAACATTATAAATCATAGTATTATAAGGTAATATAAATCATAAGGGAAACTATAAATCATAGTATTATAAGGTAAGTCACTCCTAGCAGGGTGGCCACTCAGCGTGTGGTTGCTGTCAGTTGTGCCCATATACATTATCTGGAGAGACCTGGGTTCATCCCATCACAGGAAAAACTTTTCAAGCCAGGAATATTACAAATTGCAATTCTGCATTTGTAATCTATGTGATCCAATATCTGTGCCCCAAGCTTTATGTTGGGCGAACTAGTCGTCTCATTAAAACGAGGCTAACGGAACACAAATCTTGGGTGCAAACCCAAAACAAAACTGCGCCTCTCATTAAGCATTGGAAATTATTTCAGCATAATTTGCAGGATCTGAAGTGGCGAATCCTCGATTCGATCACTGTTGGGTGGGAGGGAGGGAATATCGAACGGACTCTGAATGCTAGAGAATTAAAATGGATATTCGAGTTATAATCCATGATGCTGAATGGCTTGAATGAGACTTCAGATTGGATGACGCAAATGGATTGAGCTTTGTCAGCACTCAACTTCTCCTGCTAGGTTTAAATGTAATTTGCTGCTAGTGGAGTAAATCATTATTGATGTCCGAGGGGTTTCCCTATTTGAGGGCGTTGCTAGAGCGCTGTGGCAGAGGTTTGCAAAAGCAGATAGCTTCTTTAAGGTTTGGAAGGATTCTTTCCAATCTTTTGGTGCTGAACTTGTGCTTTATAACAGGGGAATTGTGGATTATTAATACTATGTCTCTCTCCTCAGTACTCCCCGACCTTGACAAAGGAATGCGAAATGCATCGGCAAGGGGATGAACACTATTGAAAGCTAAGTTTGAACACTATCTCTATATATGTGTTCAATGCAAATACCATATATATTGCTAAGAAGATAAAATTTATGAAAACATGACAAATAAGAAAATAAGAAAATTAGAATAAAAGAAAAAAAAAAAAAAAAAAACACCGAAAAATGGAAAGCGTTTAAAGTTGCTTAAATGGGGTTTATGAGGATTTGCACCACAGCGTATTAAGCTACTCGGGTGGCAGTCTGACGATCCTTCAAAGCACCTTTGGCTTTTCAACACTACACTTGTCTATTTAATACAGGGGTGTCAAACTCAATCACATTAAGGGGCCAAAATCCAAAACACAGGCTAAGTCGTGGGCCAGACCCCGCCCCCATAATACTACTAATTATAACACCATTTTTTCCATTCATTTTTCATATATACACACAATGGTAATTGTTAACCACAAAATTAAACTACACACTGTATGCTTCTCAACATTCATTCCTGCCAAAACACAGATAACTCCTATGTAAATACAGGACCAAAACCTAAAAGTACTAATATATTTTTTTTAAAACACCCTAAGATTCAAGATTCTGCATGCAGTACAAGAAACAAATGTATTTCTTCCTGAGCAGTGCAAAAGATAGACAGCAAATTAAAATGCTCAAAATTGACACAATTCAAACACTAACTTGAAAATAAAATTATTCCCCCTACCTTTGTTGTCTCCCTCCCTCCAGCGGGTGGCTGGCTGCAACCTGGCCGTTTTATGCGTCCTGCGGTCCTATGCCCCCCCGATGTCATCTTGTGGTCGGCTCCCTCCTCACAGCCGTAGTAGTGTGCACAGAGCCACGTGCAGCGGCTGCTTGTGCGTCCTGCACCTGAATCGGAAGCCTTCTCTCTGATGTCGCAATGTAGAGGAAATGCTTCTGGATGAAGTGTGGGACGCACGAAGAGCCGCTTTCTACATATAAATCTTTGATCACCCTCCATGGATAGGTTTTTTTTATTGAACTTTGAGCATGAGCATTTATGCTTGTCAAAAGCTGGTGCTCAACTTACGGTAGTTAGGTACAATGTTACAGAACGCTGTCATTTACGCACCTAGCTTTTTGGAATGCCCCTGACCCATGTCCCCTTTGGAGTTACATGCTATGAAATTTAGACGGGAATATTATAGACTAGGGTGTACGGCAAACCCATTAGTAACTCCAAATTACCACCAAGTATTTTTTAACACCAATTATTGATTGTCAGCACCTAATTGACTAATCAGCTGATGCACAGATCTTTGATCGGTGCCCTAATCTGCACACCCAACTTTGGGTAACCTGTATAGAATCCAGAGTTTTTACTGCATTTCTAGTAGGAAGCAAAAAAAAAGGACCAAAATTACCTCTTGCACTGCCAATCTACAGGCATCTTGATCACTTAAGCCACAATCCTTCCCTATTTGCAACCACACAAACTCCTTTTCTTTTTAAGTATTACACCCAATATGCTTACAGACATACATAGCTAGCAAATCAACTTTTAAGGACATCCCCAAAAGTTATGGATTTCTTGTAGAAATGGCATAGCGTTTTCCTGAAGTAGAAACAAATGAAAACAAACTTAACTGTCTCCACTCTACCACAGTAAGCACTCCAGTGGCTTTCTGGTTTTAATACAGAAAGTTGGATTTCTAAAAATCCCTTTTAAACAGCATTCAGCTGAAGCTTTTGTCATGCCTAAAGAAATGAAGCATCTCATTCACTTAATACTGCCTTTATCCATACCTAAGTCAAGAATCCAGTATTTGCAGTTGCCTTCCTGCTCTTCGTTGTAGTAGGCAGGGCTGACACAGTGCACCGAGCCCAGAGTCTCTATGGGTTGCATCCCATTTGGCATGGCTGACGCTGGAGACAGCAGGGTTCAGTCCCAAATCACTTTCCCTCAGGAGGACAGGGAGAAACTTACTATTATGCAGGTTGAAAAGAGAAAACACAGAAGAAAACAAAAAAAAAAATACCCAAAAAATAGAAAAGACAAGTTTGCTAATTTCTACCCCAAATAAGAAGAGGGGGAAATTTAAAAAAAAAATTTCATGGGGGGAAAAGCAGAGGCAGCTGTCTCTGTAGATAGCATCCTCATTCTCTTCGGAACAGCTCCTCTCTAGTGAAGGATGCTCTGCATTGACTCAATTCTGAAAGCTGACTCCAGGAGGTTTAGTTTTTGCAATGGGAATACACCCTGGACTCTGAGAAACACACACACACTACCGTAATGACCCTGACTGGAGCTCAACCTTGAATCATCTAACATGCTGCTAAACCAGATGTTATTCCCTTCCCCCACCCCACGAGGCTTTTAATATACTGGGTCGAGAGAGACTTGATTTTCAGGGGAAGTTCCCCTGCAAACACATAACATTAGATGATCCTGGCTGCTTTAGTCACTCCGCCTCTCATCCTTCTCCAAGCAAAAAAGGAAAGAACGTTCAAAACTATTTCTTTTATATAAGTCCATTTGATTCCTCTTGATCTGCTGTGCTGTGTCAAAACAAAAGCATTTGTTCATTCCTCTACTTAAAATCCTGAATTACTTTATGCATTTCAAAGTCCTGAGGCGACTGGTTTTGTTTAATCTGGAATCCAAGTACAGTACTTCACTAGCCATGGCAGACGAATGCTTAGAGAGAACTACAAACCACAAAAAAATTAAATGTTGTTACATTTGTATTGGTCCACTACGATACATTTTTTTACTAGCCTCCAAAGGCTTCCTCGGGTCCCAAATGGAATTCAGGAAGAGAGTGTAAACTCTGGAAAACTATTTTGCAATTAGAATATATCAGATTTAAAATATGTATCCCTTGTAAATCTGCCATCATTTACTATGTATATTTATAATATACAGTTAATGGGTTATGATTTGCCATAATTATAATACAAGTTTTACGATACAAGTGTTTATCCTGTCTCGACACATACTAAGGGTCTAATACCAATATACAATTTATATGTTAAATTTGCCATAGTTATAGTGCAATATTTTTCAATACAAGTTTTTACTCTAACGTGACATACAGGGATCTAGTACCAATATGCATTTCTTTGTAATCCATTGGTCATGGGCAGGGGAGTTAGATGCCATTCCCTCTATAGTTCCTGTATCTCATCTACCTCATCATTCGCTTTGTAATTCCCTACCCAAAAAGTGTGTATAGTTTCACTCTTTTTATCCTGTTTTGTCTCTCATTAGATTGTAAGTTCTTTCAAGCAGGGACAGTCTCTTGCATGTTTAACATAGGGTGCTGCATGCATCTGGTAACAATACAGAAATAAAAAATAGTAGTAGGCTGTCACTGCAGCATGGTAGCTAGTTCTAGGCCTTTGCCTGGAACAGAACTGGCTTGGACTCGGATAGTGGTAGCCTGTCCCATAAAATAAGTGACAGCAGGGATATGGGACAGTGGGCCAGGAATGAGCTCCTGGGCCTGGTTGCAGTTATTACCACAATTTTGAGATGTGAGGATGGGAGAAGAGAATTTGCAGAATGAAATGTTAATATAGAAACACAATGTGACATGTCAGCAAGAGAAAGAGACAAAGAACAGGAAGAAAGAATAAGGAGGAAATGGAAAAGTAAGAAATGGAAAAACGTGGTTAAGTGAAGACATAAGGAAAAACTGGTGCAGAATGGACTAGTCAGATACCTATCAAAAATATTTTGAAATTATAAGGGGAACATTATCGTGCTTACAGACCTAAAAGAGGTACACATATACAATCACTCCATGTGCTAGCAGAGATGTGTCAGAAATATTTGCCACAATGCTTGTTTTGACAATTGTCTTATGTAGAGGGGGCTGTTAATTACAGGGTATGCCCACTGCTAGGCCTAAATAAAACCCCAGCAGTCCAGGGATCCAGTCTAGCAATCGGTGCTTCTTAGGCTTCACTTCCTTGATGAGGCATACCTGCAGGGCCATAATTAAGATTTCAAAACCCATGCAGAAAAGATCATATAGCAGATACGGAAAGTCTCAAAATGAGTAAAACAAGTCCTTGGCAGTGTGCTGTGAAGCAGCACAGTCAAATAATTGACCTTAAAGTAAATAGGAGCAGGCTCATCTCTGGTCTGGGTGGGGATAAATGGACAATATTCGGACTGGAAGAACGTCACCAGTGGGTGCCGCAGGGCTCGGTGCTTGGACCCGTGCTCTTCAACATATTCATAAACGATCTGGAAATGGGTACAACGAGTGAAGTGATTAAATTTGTGGATGATACGAAGTTATTCAGAGTAGTGAAGACACAGGGGGATTGTGAAGATCTGCAACGCGACATCTCCACACTCGAGAAATGGGCAGCAACATGGCAAATAAGGTTCAACTTGGATAAGTGTAAGGTAATGCATGTTGGTATCAGACATCCCATACACGAATACAAGATGTCCGGGGCGGTACTTGGAGAGACCCCCAGAAAAGAGACTTGGGAGTACTGGTCGATGAAGCCGTCCCCGCAATGTGCAGCGGCGGCGAAAAGGGCAAACAGAATGCTAGGAATGATTAAGAAGGGGATCACGAACAGGTCGGAGAAGGTTATCATGCCGCTGTAACGGGCAATGGTGCGTCCTCACCTGGAGTACTGCGTCCAGCACTGGTCACCATACATGAAGGAGGACACGGTACTACTTGAAAGGGTCCAGAGAAGAGCGACTAAGATGGTTAAGGGGTTGGAGGAGTTGCCGTACAGTGAGAGATTAGACAAGCTGGGCCTATTCTCCCTTGAAAAGAGGAGACTGAGAAGGGAAATGATCGAAACATTCAAGATAATGAAAGGAATAGACTTAGTAGATAAAGACAGGTTGTTCACCCTTTCCAAGGTAGAGAGAACGAGAGGGCACGCTCTAAAGTTAAAAGGGGATAGATTCCATACAAATGTAAAGAAGTTCTTCTTCACCCAGAGAATGGTAGAGAACTGGAATGCTCTTCTGGAATCTGTTATAGGGGAAAATACCCTCCAGGGATTCAAGACAAGGTTGGACAAGTTCCTGCTGAACTGGAACGAATGCAGGTAGGCTTGTCTCGGTTGGGGCACTGGTCTTTGACCAGGGGGCTGCCACGTGAGCGGACTGCTGGGCGTGATGGACCACTGGTCTGATCCAGCAGCGGCAATTCTTATGTTCTTATTTGGTGCCCTAGGCAATTGCCTATATCTACATTTGAGCCTGCCACTATGTGTGGCCGCCCACTTCTTCCACTGACCCTGCTTTTGGGTATTAAGGCAGCAACATTAAAAAGAAGCATAATTCCTATGGCAGGTAACACCAAACAAAAACATTATGATGATTTTTAAATAATTGGTAGAGCTAAAAACAGTGTTGAAGTCTTGAAGGCATCTGCCTCTTAGCCATGCTCACATTAAATCAGGAGCCACAGAAAGATCCCAACAGGTGCCCTTAGCAGGCATCAGCGCATCACAAGGAAACTGAAAGGAGTTATATCTGAATTGCTTCAACTAATAGCCAATCTGTTGATCCAATCAGGAAAGATTCCGGAAGGCTGGAAAGTGGTGAATGTTACACCGATCTTCAAGAAAGATTTGAGAAGAGATCCGGGAAACTACAGACCAGTGAGTCTGACTTCGGAACGGGGAAGATGGTAGAGGCGCTGATAAAGGACCGCATCATTGATCACTTGACAGACACAAACTGTTGAGGACCAGCCAGCATGGCTTCAGCAAAGGAAGATCTTGCTTGACAAACTTATTGCACTTCTTCGAGGGAGTAAATAGGCAGATAGACAAGGGAGATTTTCAGTCAGGGTTCAACAAGGTCCCGCATGAATGTCTACTTCAAAAAATTGCGAGCCATGGGATTGAGGATGATATACTCATGTGGATTAAAAACTGGTTGGTGGATAGGAAACAGAGAGTGGGGTGAATGGACAATACTCGGACTGGAAAAGCGTCACGAGTGGAGTGCCACAGGGTTTGGTGCTCAGGCCTGTGCTCTTCAACATATTTATAAACAACCTAGAAATTGGCACGACGAGTGAGGTGATTAAATTTGCAGACAATACATAGTTGCTCAGAGTAGTGAGGACACAGAAGGATTGCCAAGACCTACAACGAGACATTCGCAGGAGCCAGTAAGGAAGCCGCTCAGTGCCAAGAAGCGGCACCAAATTGCTCTGTTGCTCATGCCACTGATTTGGACTAAGTGAATCCGCATAGCCGGTTAGCAGCGGGGCAGGAGGTTCAGAAAGCTTGCTCCTGCCCGCAGCACCTCCACCAACGATCGGCAGAGGACCTGCTGCACCTCCACCAGACCGGCAGAGGTAGGAAGATAGGGCAGGGAGGGGGGACAGAGGGCAGAGCCTGGGAGGGAGAGTGCAGAGCCTGACAGGGGAGGGGAGGATGGAAGGATGCTGGGTGCAAAGCCTGACAGGAGAGGGGAGGATGGAAGGGTTCTGGGCGCAGAGCCTGACAGGGGAGGGGAGGATGGAAGGGTGCTGGGCACAGAGCCTGACAGGGGAGGGGAGGACGGTAGGGGTCTAGGTGCTGAGCCTGATGGGGAGGACACTTGAATATTAAGCTGCTCGACTTATATTCGAGTCAATCATTTTTCCTCCTTTTGGGGGGAAAAAGGGGGTCTTGACATATTCAGATCGACTTATATTCAAGTATATACGGTACCTCATCCCTCCCTAAACTCCCTTCATAATGCCTATCCTAACTTACTCATTCCTAACTCCTTACATTACATTACATTACATTACGGATTTCTATTCCGCCTATACCTTGCAGTTCAAGGCGGATTACAAAAGATTTGACTGGACATTTCCAGTGATGATCACATTACAGAGGATTTTACTGGACATTTTCCAGTGAGGATACAATTTTTTTTTTTTTTTTTCTTGGGGATCTTATGGGTTGGATAGAAAACTGCCTAGCTGTGTGATATTAGCAAATGGAATACAGTTAGAGTAGGCAAGATTACAATCTTTTTATGGTCTGTTTACTTGAAGGGTGATTAGGTGTGATATTTGGGGGAGGATTATCTGGTGGTAGATGAGTTCAGTCGAGGTAGGTGAATTATCTGGAGGTAGGTGAACTTAGCTGGAGGTAGGTGAAGTGGTTTAAGGTTTTTGGATGAATTTTTTAAAAAGCAGGGTTTTGATTTCTTTACGGAATGTTTTGAAGTCGTCCGATGTTGTCAGCAGGTTGGAGATGGAATGGTTGAGTTTTGCTGCTTGTGTTGCCAGAAGGTTGTCAAACATTTTCTTGCGTTGTGTGCCTTTGAGTGGAGGGAAGGCAAAAGGATTTGGGGTTCTTCTTTGTCTTGTGGTGGAGATCTGGTTTAAGCGGTTGTTTAGGTAGGATGGGGAAGAGCCTTGTACTGCTTTGAATAATAGGCAGTGGAATTTGAATTGAATTCGTGCTTGTATGGGTAGCCAGTGGGAGTCTAAGAAGGCGGTTGTTATGTGATCATATTTTCTAAGTGAGTAGATCAGTCTGAGGGCGGTGTTTTGTATGGTCTGGAGTTGCTTTATCATAATGGCTGGACAAGGAAGATATAGGGAGTTGCAATAGTCCAGCAGACCTAAGACTAGGGATTGTACGACTAGTCTGAATTGTGTTTGGTTGAAGAATTTTCTGATTTTGCGTAGGTTTCTCATGGTTAGGAAAGCTTTCTGGGTCGTCTTGTTGATTTGGGACTGCATTGTGCAACATCTGTCTATGGTGACTCCTAGTAGTTTTAGTTCGGGTTGTATTGGGTATTTGGTATTTTTGATTATCAGTTCTGTGATGGTAGGAGATTTGGCTTTTTCGAGCAGGAGGAATTTTGTTTTTTCTGAGTTTAGTTTTAGTTTATGATCCATCATCCATTTTTCTACTGTATCTAGGGTTGTTTCCAGCTTTGCGGTGGTGGTGGGCTCTGAAGGGTCGAAGGGGAGGAGTATGGTGATGTCATCTGCGTAGCTAAAGGATGTGACATTTAGGTTATCTAAGGTGGCTCCTAGGGAGGAGATAAAGAGGTTGAAGAGTGTAGGTGAGAGAGGTGATCCTTGTGGAACTCCGCAGGGATTTGCCCATGGCTCTGATTTGATATCATTGTATTTTACCCTATAGGTTCTTGATTTGAGGAACCCTTGAAACCAATTGTAAACTTTGCCAGAGATCCCTATGGCGTCGAGTATCTGTAGTAATATGGTGTGGTCAACTAGGTCAAATGCAGCAGAGAGGTCAAGTTGTATTAGTATCATCTTTTTTCCTTTACTGATGTGTTGCCGGGCTATATCTAGAAGAGAGACAAGTAGTGTTTCTGTACTATGGTTGGTTCGAAATCCTGATTGTGAGGGGTGGAGTAGGTTATGTTTTTCCAGGTAGTTTGTGAGGTATTGTGTGACTAGGCCTTCTATTATTTTGACGTATATTGGAATTGAGGCGATAGGTCTGTAGTTGGAGGGGCTATCTATTGGGCCTTTGTGATCTTTCATGATTGGGGTGATTAAGATCTCTCCTAGGTCCTGTGGGAATTGGCCTTCTGTTAGTGTGGTTTGAATCCATAACATAAAGTTGGTTTTGAATGTGGTGGAGGCGTTTGATAACAGGTAGGTGGGGCAATTATTTAGTTCGCTGGAGGCATGGCTGTATTTGTTGTAGAGTCGGTTCATATCCGACCAAAGTAGGATTGGGAAGTTGGACCAGCTTCTGTCTGCTACGATGGCTTCGCCTGTTATTGGGTTTGTTGTTATCTTTTCGAGATGGGTGGGTGTATCGATGAATGCGGTTCTGATATTAGTGATTTTGTTTTTGAAGTAGTCTGCTAGGTGGATGGCTGTCGGTGGGTGGATACCTTGAGTAGCAAGATAAGGTTTAGTATCAGTGAGGTTCTTTACTAGGTTGAATAGCTTTTTTGTGTCTGGGATTTTTGTGCCTATCATTTTGGAGTAGTACGCTTTCCGTTTTTCCTTGAGTTTGGTTTTATATTGGTTAATTTGATTTCTCCATGCTGTTTTAGTGTGTTTTAGGCTTTTATTTTTTTTCCAGTCTCTCTCTAGTTGTCTGCAGAGCTTTTTTGATTGGAGGAGTTCGGAGTCGAACCATTTATCAGAAGGTCTACATATTTTAAATTTTAATTTTTCTGGGGCTAGTTCATTCAGGATGGTTTCGCTTATGGTTCGCCATTGGGATATGAATTCGTTGGGGGCTGTGTTGGTGATGGAGTGGTCTGCTTTGTCCCAGAATGTGGGGGGTTCGATTTTTTGGCGTGTTTTGAAGGAGGTTTTTTTTGGCGGTTGTTTGTTGATGCTTTGAGGCCAGTTGATGTTAAAGGTGTATTCATAGTGGTCTGACCAGAGTGAGGGGTGCCAGGCCCCATTTGAGATATGGATTTCGGGTTTGTGGGGGTGTTGGGTCATGTAAGCAGCGACATCTAGTTGGTGGCCTTTTTCGTGTGTGGGTTGGGGGTCAAGGATCTGGTAGTTCAGTGCTTTGAGGTATGAGAGTAAATTTATTACTTGTTTAGAGGTGTGATCTTCAAGATGGAGGTTTATATCTCCTAGGATTAGATTATGAGGTGAGGTTAGGGAGTTCTGGTAAATAAATTCTTCGATATCTTGTTTGTTGTCATTCCATTTTCCTGGTGTTGAGTAACAGAGGATGCATGTTAGTGTTCCTGTGAGAGAATCATCGGATAGTTGACAGGCTAGGAGATCTAGGTGAGGGGTGGTGTGTTTGTCTAGGGTCTTTATATTGATGTTGTTTTTGAGTATGATGGCTAGACCTCCACCACGTTTTTTTTTCCTGCAGATCAGTTCTATTTTGTAACCTATAGGGCATAGTTCTGTGATGGTGGGATCGGATTCCGAGGTTAGCCAGGTTTCGGATAGGAATAAGCAGCTTAGTTGCTTTTTAACTATCCAGTCCTTAATGAGGTCTGCTTTTGTGCTTATTGATCTGATGTTCATGTATGCGCAGGATAATGAGATGTTGAGAGTTTGGGGAGTGGGTGAGCGGTTTGGGTGGAGGAGATTTTCTTTGGTTTGTGGATGATGGTTGCGGTTTTCTGGCTTTGGTTTTGGAGGTGGTCTTTTTCCCCAGTTGGTTGGTATGCTGATGTGGTTGAGTGAGGAGCAATCTATCAGGTTTCTGGGTGAATGAAGTTTTCTGGTATGGTAGTGGGAACCTTTGGGATTCTGTTAAAGTTGGGATAGATGATGTGTGATAACCTTCTGTTTTTCTGTTGGTTAGGAGTAGGAAGAGTAGTAGATGTAGGAGTACGTTTGTTGAAAAGTTGGGAGGCATGGTGATTTTTGTGTAGGGTGCAGGAGGTTCTGCTGTTTGGTAACTGGTGTGATGTGCAAGGTTGGGAGGTGTGGGGAGGTTAGGGGAGGAGGAGGCGTTTTTATTTTATTTTTTTCCCTTTTGTTCTGTAGCGTCTGTGACCTTCAGTAGTGAGTTCAGAGATGGGTGAGTTTTCTTCCCACTGTTGTGAGAAGTGGGGCTCTTCTTTGAATTGTGAGGGTCCCTACTGGTTCGGGGGAATGCTATCAAAGTTAAGTAGGAATGGGAAGAACTAGCGAAGGAGTATAAGAGTGTCAGCTATAGCAGTTTGTCTGTGCTTGTCAGGTTATTTAGGGGATTGACAGTACTAGTAACTTATCAGGTTATTGACTTATTAGGCTATACAGGTTATTTTGGAGATAAACAGTACTAGTAACTTATCAGACTATAAGGAGGACGTATAGATTGTTTTGGAGCTAATCGGTACTATCAACTTATCCGTCTGTATAGGTTCTTATGGAGATAAGCAGTACTAATAACTTATCAGTCTGTATAGGTTCTTATGGAGATAAGCAGTACTAATAACTTATCAGTCTGTATAGGTTCTTATGGAGATAAACAGTACTAACAACTTATCAGTCTGTATAGGTTCTTATGGAGATAAACAGTACTAACAAATTATCATGTTATACAGGTTATTTTGAGGATTTCAAGGGATGTCGCTTCAACAAGTGTCGCTTCACAAAGGCGCGCCGGTGCGCCGAACAGTAGAGCGCCGTTGGCGCTGCTCGCTTTTTAAGAGTAGGCCCCCACTGGATTCGGGGGGGGGGGGGGCGGAAACGGCTCAACGCCCCTGCAGGATCGGGCTCCTGCCTCGATTCCTGCCTGCCCGCTGGATCGGTGAGGAGGTCAGGTTCTTTTTAAATGCAGCTTCCACGCTGCTCGCTTTTTAGGAGTAGGCCCCCGCTGGATTCGGGGGGGGGGGGGGGGGGCGGAAACGGCTCAACGCCCCTGCAGGATCGGGCTCCTGCCTCGATTCCTGCCTGCCCGCTGGATCAGTGAGGAGGTCAGGTTCTTTTTAAATGCAGCTTCCACGCTGCTCGCTTTTTAGGAGTAGGCCCCCGCTGGATTCGGGGGGGGGGGGCGGAAACGGCTCAACGCCCCTGCAGGATCGGGCTCCTGCCTCGATTCCTGCCTGCCCGCTGGATCGGTGAGGAGGTCAGGTTCTTTTTAAATGCAGCTTCCACGCTGCTCGCTTTTTAGGAGTAGGCCCCCGCTGGATTCGGGGGGGGGGGGGGGCGGAAACGGCTCAACGCCCCTGCAGGATCGGGCTCCTGCCTCGATTCCTGCCTGCCCGCTGGATCGGTGAGGAGGTCAGGTTCTTTTTAAATGCAGCTTCCACGCTGCTCGCTTTTTAGGAGTAGGTCCCCGCTGGATTCGGGGGGGGGGGGGGCGGAAACAGCTCAACGCCCCTGCAGGATCGGGCTCCTGCCTCGATTCCTGCCTGCCCGCTGGATCGGTGAGGAGGTCAGGTTCTTTTTAAATGCAGCTTCCACGCTGCTCGCTTTTTAGGAGTAGGCCCCCGCTGGATTCGGGGGGGGGGGGGGGGCGGAAACGGCTCAACGCCCCTGCAGGATCGGGCTCCTGCCTCGATTCCTGCCTGCCCGCTGGATCGGTGAGGATGTCAGGTTCTTCCTATCCCTCCTTCATTTTAGCAGTTGAAGACCTGCATCATGACACACCAGCACAGGGGATCACTTCTTCCTTAAATCTCTACTTTAACTAATGTAATTCTCTTTACTTAGACTCTCTCTTCCTAACACTCCTTTTTAAAGATTTTTACCCTGTTTCTCTACTCAGCAGAGACCACAGCAAACACTGCATGGCATGGAAGAGTGCTTCACAGGATGGCACTCTATTACTTTCTGCCACTTCCTGGTAGTGCTGCCTATCGACAAAAGCACCTTTATCAAGGGCCAGCAGAGAATGGATACAGGGGAAGCTTCGTCAACCTTTCTTTTAGAACCTTTCTCTCTTCCACATCATGCTGACATTCTGTGTATAGTGTGAGCACAAAACCAGACTTACAGCTTTACTTTTTTCTTCTCAGATCCAGTAAGCTGCAAATAATTTTGGCACTTTCAGCCTACTGAGTGCTGATCAAGAAAAAATTCTGTAGAAAAAGAGAAAGTTTAAGATACTTCTTCCTGTCAGTTTATGTTTGATTGTCCCATTAATACCCAAAGGACAAATTCAAGTTAAAGACAAGAGATATAAGTCTTGTTTAGCCACAGTGGGAATGGAAGGGGAAGTAATCATTCAAGTCAAAGCAGGATGAATATTAACAGAAGACTGGGAACTGCAGGAGGTGGTAAGCCATGGGCTCAGTACCTGTTCTTTCTGTTAAATTACCAAAAGGACCTACAGGGGATAATATTACAAAGCTTTACCTGTATATAAACCTGTTTTGCACACAAAAATAGGCTTTTATAAAACTGTGCAACTGCACAATGTGGAAAGCATATGCCTGCTTTGGCAGGATCTATGTTCAAGTGCTTCTGGGGTACAGTTTGGAAGGGCACAAGTGGAATTGTGATTCTGCACATAGTTCATAAAATATACAGGTACACATGTAGAGTGCACACACCAACTTTGGAGCAAATGTGCTGTCATTTGGATGCTACTGGGGTTTGGTTCGGGGAGTCTGCTCTGTAAAGGGATATAGGCATCTATTTGATTTATAACATAGGCTTAAAATGGTTGCCTTTTTGGAATTCTCACATGAGTCCTTCAGGCTCATGGAGAGTCATTTTATAAGGAAATGCTTATTTGCGCATTATTTTATACAGATAGCAAGTACCTATTTTTCTTTACAAAATACCAGCATATAAGGTAGAACCCACACCCACATTGTAGGTGTGGATATTTATACCAGTCCTAGAACTGATGTAAATGCTTGCGTGTAAACAACCGACACAAATAGATGTGTGCTTCTCCTATGCTCCCACTGGCAAAATGTGTGTCATTGATTTTGGAAAAAAAAGCTCATTTGTGTATAATGTGATCAAATACACATGCAAATGAGTAGTATGTTGTCATTTACATGTGATTTTAGTGCCTAAAACTGGACACCTCTTTTTAAAACTGCCCTCAATGAAAAGATGCAATCACCTTTTTAACCACTCTTGAATGCTACTTTTACTGATGGATACAGACACAGGTGTACATGGAGATTGAACAAGGCAACTTCCTCACCCTTTACACTCCTCCCCCCTCCCCACAACAAAGTAAACATGTAAATTACGCACGTACCTATACACCTGGCATTTCCAAACTACAGACCAAGGGCCAGAGCTCTTTTTTTCTAGCCCATCACATTTTTCCTGACCATGGCCGACTCAAACCTACCTGCAATGCAAGGGACTGTACAACATGGAATTCTGATAGGAAACTATGGTCAGCTTTCTGTTTTCTATGACAGCCTCGGATTTAGCACTTCAAGCTTTTTATCCAATTTGTCCTGTTTTAATTCTTGCAAATTCACCAAACACCAGGTGACCAAAACAAGGTAGCAATCCTTCAATACCACTCCTCTCCTACCTGCTTCCCTTCTTACTTGTCCAATGTAGAAGAGCAGAAATAGGCTGCAATCAGCACAGAGCCTGTGGGTCAGTGCATGCCTAGGTCCTCTGCCCAGGTCTGTGTCTAATAGGCACTACCTCTTTTGATTCCCTCTGCAAATGATTTCGGTGCTGCCTTCCCACAGGAGTTTTTCAATGGAACCCTTTGTGAGTTTTTCAAGTGTAGCCACCAGTAAGACAGCAAAGGTCATTGGGGTTCCCAGGTTCCGCAGCAAAAGACAAAGTGTCCCTCCTACCTCATCCACTGGCTCTATCAGTGATTTAAAATGTTCTATGTGGCTGTTCTCATGAAAATTTAGAAATCCCTTCTATAGACTAGGAATAAAAAATTTGTTAAGATAGCAAATTATTCACACCTTTTCTTCTAGTAAATGAGTGCACAAACAAATCAGGAAAACTGAATCGCAGCAAGAGAGCCATAAAAAGAAAACTGTAATTGCAGAAGTAGATCAGGGATTAATAGAAGAAAATTCAGAGGCCTGTACCACTTACTTATATAGATATTTATGCTATCATTTCTTAGTTGATGGCTACCCTTAAACCATAGTTAACCTGCAAGCCAGTTTCATTTTAGTCAAAAGAGGCCTTCAAGAAATTAACCCTTTTGAGTTTTGTGTGTGTTTATGCATACTTCCTGAAAAGGCTATAGGAAGAAAGCAATGACTACTGAGAAATGCAGTCACTACTCTGGTATGAGAACTCATCTCGAAAAATTCCATCCATTGTCAGCCAAACCACAAGAAAACCCTAATCTCCTCATCACCCTCTAATGATTCAAAGGAATTTTAAGGAAGTCCGGAGAAGGGGAGGGGGCAGAAAGGGTGAAGGAGAAAATGGAAAGAGGAACAACACAAATGCAAACTTTGCAAGATAATTACATTACATTAGGGACTTCTATTCTGCCTATACCTTGCAGTTCAAGGCGGATTACAAAAGAGCTAACTGGACATTTTCAGTGAAGTTACAACAGTTTTTTGTTGGTTACAAGGGAGGAGAGGTAGCTGGATTAATTCCGGAAGAACTTGCAAATTGGATATTAAATTGACTGTACGTTACTGTGTGATATAACAAATAGATTACAGTTAGAGTACAAATAAGATTACGTTAATTTCAGGGATCTGAATACTTGGTTGGTGTTATGGGGAGGAAGAGATTATTTAAGTGGAGGTTTTGGGGGAGAATTTATCTAGGAGGAGGGGGAAGGGTTGGGTTAAGATATCTGGATAAATTTTTTGAAAAGATAAGAGTGAAGTTGTGCAAATTCAGATACCGTAGCTCTAGTAGAGAATGACATGGTGGCTGTTATGCACGGCTAGCCGTGGGTAACCCACCAAAACAGTGGGGGGGAAAAAGTAGGCACCGCGGGTACGGAGAGAAGGACATTCACTGCCCCGTGAAGCGGTGAAAGGCCTTGTCTCCGCAATTAAGGAAGGGAACACGCACAGTCACCGATTGCGCACATGAAGGGAACTGGATTAAAGGAGAGGATAAAGAAAAAAAAGGCACATGCTGGATCAGGGAGACAGATCTGAGGGGAGAAAAGGAGGAGAGAGATGCTAAAAACCACTTGGAGGAGGGAAGGAAAGAAGACAGAGATGCCAGACTATGGGGGGAGTGGAGGGAAGAAGATAGGTGCCAGACCAATTGGGGGAGGGGGGAGATGGAAGGGAGAGGCATGGTAACAGAGCATAAGGAATAGGCAGAGAGACGACAGACAGAGGATGGAAGGAACTGAATGAGGAAAGCAGAAACCAGACAACAAAGGTAGAAAAAAATTTCTATTTATTTTCTTTTTTTAGCTTTAGGATAAAGTAGTTTATTAGTTATGTTGATAAACATTTATAAACAAAGCCCTGTCAGCTGAAGATCTCTTTCTCTAGTTTTGCAGCCAGAACTTTGATTTATAAAATGACAAATGAATATTGTTTCTTTTATACTTTAATAAAATAAGTTCAATATAAAACTATTCAATGGGATCAGATGATTTGTGGGGACGGGGACCGAGCTCACGGGGATGGGGCAGAGACGGGGACAAATTTTTTTTCCCCATGTCATTCTCTAAGCTCTAGCTCTTCTCAAGTTTATTCATTAAGATTTATTATTTGCTCTGTTTTTCTTGCTCTACTGATAATTGAAGAGCAATTTTCCAAAGCTCACAGTCCAATTTTTTTGTCAGTTTTCAGCATGAGCAACATTCATTTACTGTAGCTTATTAATGTGCCAAAGCACATGGACTTAGTGAGGTTTGGCTCAGGAATAAGATAAAATAAATTAATCTAGTCTTGATGAATGAAATTGCATAGTACAAAAATTACAAAAAAATGGACTGAATTTTAGAAAAGTGCTCCACATACAAAAGATCAAAGCATTCTACTGTCACTGACCACACAGCCACATCATAGTTGGAAGATAATGCAAATTATACACCATACCCCTTGGCTGCATGGGTCTGCACTAGTGCTGCCCGATTCACGATTCAAATCGGTTCGTTTTTGTAAAAAAACAAACTCACCGATTCAGCCCCGATTCAATAATGGAAGCTGGGAATCGGCAGGGGGGCTGGTAAGTCTTGGGGGCAGGGGATGGAAGCTGGGAATCGGCAGGGGGACTGGTGAGTCTTGGGGGCTGGGGATGGAAGCTGAGAATTAATTGGGCAGGGGGCTGGGGAAAATTAGAATCGGGCTGCCCGATTCACGATTCAAATCGATTTACCACAACAAAAAAATCGGCCTCCTGATTCGTTGACTGACCCTCCCCCCCTCGCCCCTAAAGCAGGAGCGGCAGCGCTGCCTCTTGCTGGCCTGCCGCTCCTGCTTTAGAGGGCAAGTGGGGAGGGTCAGTCGGGAAGTGGCTTCCCCGCTGGTGTCCAGCTTCTCTGCATCAATTTACCTAATTTCAGCAGCCTGCCCTGCAGAAGATCGCTGGCTCTAACGATCTTTGCAAGCTGCCATACGTTGTCCGAGTTGTCTTCTCTCTGCCGCGGTCCCGCCCCTTCTCTGATGATAGGCTGCAATCAGCACAGGACCTGTGGGCCAGTGCCTGCCTAGGGGCACTGATCCTCTGCCCAGGTCTGTGTCTAATAGGCGCTATCTCTCTTGATGCCCTCTGCAAATGATTTCTGTGCTGCTTTCCCGCAGGTATATTTCAACAGAACCCTTCATGAGTTTCTCTTCTGTCCCAGCAATAACTTCGTAAGAGCAAACACTATTTAAATGTGCAGAAAGACTACCAGATTTCTGTATGTCATTGTTTCAGGGCTATGTGCCATTCACATTATGAAGTACCACAAAACCGTGCCATAACAGCACTGCCAGGAGACACAGCACCAACCTATGAAAAGGCAGCAATACAAATATTATATTAAGTCCTAGAACAGCAACACATGGACTACTTGAAAAACAGAACAAGCAGGACTGCTACAGATTCCAACACAAACCACAAGCTAGGAGAATACCGCACCTCAGTCACACAGATTCTCACACATATAGCACACAGTTTCTAATGTAAACTTAAGATTTATTCTCTGATTTAATTACGAGGGTCAAATGAAAAGTTTCCAGCCTAAACAACACTTTTTTTGGGGAAATTAAATTTATCTTTCAACTTAGGGCTCCTTTTACGAAGGTGCGCTAGCGGTTTTAGCGCGCGCAGACGTTAATGCCTCCCATAGAGCTGGAGTTAGTATTTCCCGTGTAGCGCGCGCTAAAAATGCTAGCGCACCTTCGTAAAAGGAGCCCATAGTCTCCTTTTAACGCAATACATTTGTGCCAATGTCTTCCTAGACCTTTCATGCCTTTGGTAAAATATGACACATATAACCTGGAAATAGATATTTACAGCATTTATGACCACAGAATTCAAAGAAAATTTCTTCCCAGTCAGCCATTTTTTCAGGTTCTGAAACAGAACGAAATCGCAGGGGACCAAATCTGGAGAGTATAGTGGATGGGGAATTAATTCGAACCACAAACAAGGTCCACTCTCTTCTGAAGTCGGGAAGACAGTGAAGGCCCATAAAATTAGAAAAATAAGCAAGGCTTAGATGTAATAAGCCAGCATAGTTTTCGCCTTAATGGGTTTTCCCTTTTCCAGATCAATAAAATTATCCTGTGGAAATCCCAAAAGACGGTCACCATCACTGTCCCAGCCAACTGAGCCATTTTTTTGCTTTCTTTGAAGATGGTTCATCTCTTGTAATACAGAATTTGGATTGTTGTTTTGTCTCAGGAGTATAGTGATGCACCAGGCAGAGCCTATGCTACTGTTTATCAAGATGGTGGCACCAGAGCAGAAGTCAGTGGGCACTGCTGCTGCTTCTTTATATGCATTGAGGGAGGGGCTCAGAGGAGCTTAAGCAGAGGTCAGGGGTGCCTCTAGACAGGAAGGATTTCTTTAAATTAAAAAAAAAAAAACCCACACCTGGGATCAGGGATCCCACTTGACTACCAGGGATTTGGGGTTATGATTTGGGAGTGAGAAGTAGGTAGAGGTTGAATTAGTTTGGGAGTGGAGGGAGGGCCACCAGACTACTAGGAATACATGCAAAAAGCTACAAATGGCAGGCGTTCAAGTCAGGACGCCCCCCCTAACCCTTCTATGCTACCTTAAACCTAGTGGTAGATTTCTCACTGTAACAGTCATACAATAGATCTTTGTATCGCTGCTACACACAAAGCAATGCTTCCCTTCCAACCTCTCTGCAATTATCACCTGCAACATACTGAACAGAACTGGGTGCACGTGAGAGAAACCACAGCAGCACACACAGCCCCCACTCCCCCCAAAAAAACCTAAGTGAAGATAACTAAGGGCATGTGTGACCCTGCAGCAGGAGAGGAATTCAATAGTTTCAGTGAATGAGGCAGCAGAAAGCCAGCTGTGTAAACACACTTGCTGTGGAACTGACTTTTTTTCTAACACACCTACTTTTTCTTCGAGCCGTGTTCTTTGCCAAATGCCTGAAACTTGAGTGCGTCTAAAGGTTATAGATCCCACTGTAACAATAGTTTCTCAGTAATATTAGATATATGAATAATAGAACATAAATTAAACTGATATTTCAGCTAGTAATTGAAGGAAATAAAATTAGTAGCCTATAAAGCAGAAATGAAAGACAAAAATGAAGAGATCGCCAAAGCTGAAGGGAAAGACGACATTCTCTTTGCCATGTGATGCACGCAACACGAAGCAGACTGTCAATGGCATTTCTATTGACTTATAAAATTACTCCCAAATGACTGTTAGATCTCACAAGCAGCAACTGAATGGATCAGGTTTTATAATAAAAATAATAATAAAAAGTGATCGCTAATATAGTAACATAGTAAATGATGGCAGATAAAAGACCAGTATGGTTTGTTTTTTTCCTAGTAAGGTGGCTGAGCTGTACTTGCCACTCCAGGCAAAATAATATATGAATCTGAGTTGCAACTGGGCAGAGCAATGGAGCCAGTGTGGTTTATAAAATTAAATTAATTCATTCAACTGTTTTCTGACATGCAGTAAATCTTGTTCTAATAAACAAAGCTGACGTAAAAGAAAGGAAAAGGTTGCCGACTGAAAAAAAGTGCAGTGGAAAAAGTAAAATGTATTTATACACAGAGACTAACTAGAACAAGACTCAAAAAGCTTCTCACTTTGAACCACTCCCCCCATTCCTTCAACATCTACCAAATTTCACAAAGTAATCAAAAGCAAGACAAAGCTATCACAATTTGGGAAAAACAATGCTACTCCCATACAGTAAGAGGTAAACATTCAATAATAGTCTTTAAAAAATGGTGCAAGTTCATACGAGAACCTCCCAAGCAAAATTCTGAGGAAAGGGAATCAAAGAGAGAGAAAGTCAATTAGAATGTATATTTTATCCTTTTTTGTGTAAAGTCTGATCTGTGCACATAAAAGGCCACTTATATAATTATGCAGCTCATATGGGTATCGTTATGGGCACAGCCTGGTTGAAGCACATGCAGTCATGAAATGCATGCATTGGTTATAAAATGCTCTTTACCCATGTATATTTAAACATGGTCCTGAGCAATTGTAAATGCACATGAATCAATTATAGCCCTTACAACTTAGGCGACATGATAAAAAAAATTGCCCTCCATTTGGGTGACTGAAACATATTGCTTAGGTTAGTTGGGCAGGAAGCATCAGCTTTTCACCTATTTTAAAAACAAAAACACTTAATGTATTTTTTTTTAAAATCTATTCATTTTTAAACTTAGAATAAGTGTGATAACATATCCATACAAATAACCATAACTATATCACTTAATAATCAACGATACATATAATATTCTCTTATCTCCCCCTCCCCACCCTTATCTATCATATAATCAATACTTATACAATATGTAACAATAAAAATACCCTCCCTCCCACCCCATAATTGAACTTGTAAATTTAAGGGAAACAAGATTTTTCTAATCATTACAATACTTTGTTAATGGCTCCCAGATATCTTGAAATTTCCTGAAATAACCCTGTTGTATTGCAATAAGTCTCTCCATTTTATAAATATGACATAAGGAGTTCCACCAAAAATTATAATTTAATCTATTCCAATTTTTATAAAATACTAGCACAAATTCTGCAGGCATTGAATCTACTATGAAAGTGTGGATATTTACGCCCACTTGGAAATGTTGACCCAAAGGAAGTGTTCTGATAAATTTTTTTAAATTATTTTCTCATTTAAGCTTCAGATTGCACAACAAAGAAAATATAAGTCTTCCACTATTGAACACCATCCCTTCTCTGAACTACCCTCAATAGAGGTTGCAGTCGAGAGTATATTGGAAGAATCAACATCTTTGAATGTTGAATCCACAGTTAGTTTGTGGGACAATGCACTATTAAGTGCTTTGGATTAAGTTGCCCCCAAAATGTAAGTTCCTTATAGGCAAGCTAGAGTTGCCCCTTGGTTTACTCATGAGTTTCAACAATTTAAGAGTAATCCACATAAATCAGAGCAGGCTTGGAGAAAATATCCATGTTTATCTTGAAAGCTACAACTCAGAGAAACAGCACTAGACTGTAGTTCTTCCTTTCTTTTGGTAAAGGAAGAATTTTCTAAGAAGAAAACAGAAGAATCTTTGTCTCAATCAAAGGAATCGTTTGCTACTGTTACTAGACTAATAGCTGAAACAAAGAATATCCGTCAGACAATGGCCATGGGTTTTGGGAAAAAAGTGGAAAAAAAATCCATTTCAAATTCAAGACCATTGATTATTTGATTGAATTAAATTATCCTTTAGAAGAAGAAGCCCATTGAAATGTCTTTTCAGAGCAACTTTATATCAGATTAAAACAAATTTGCATCGGATTAAAAATTCATAATGTATTTTTGATAGTTGCCATCCTGCCCTGATTAAGGGAATGAAATCAGGAGTTCATGAAGCCATTTTGTACGTTGTGAACAAATCACCGAGTGAGGATATGTGAGGGTATCTTATCTTCCATCATTAAAAAAGGCTGCTATGAGGGTTTTATTGAAGAAACCCACATTGAATATTAAGGCACCTAATAACTATCAGCCAATATCCAATTAACCCTTTCTAGCTAAAATTATTCAAAAATTTGTTCGTGACCAAATGATTGACTATTACATTACATTAGTGATTTTTATTCCGCCATTACCTTGCGGTTCAAGGCGGATTACAGAAGAGGATTTCTGGACATATCCAGAGGTGTTACAGAGTAGAGCGGGTTGCTTCAGAGGATTGAAATGTTTCATATGGTGTTAGTCTTCATGGACTTCTTGAATAGCAGGGTTTTCATTTCTTTTCTGAAAGTTTTGTAGTCTGGGATCGTGATTAGTAGATTGGAGAGTTGGTGGTCTAGTTTTGCTGCCTGTGTGGCTAGAAGACCATCGTACAGTTTTTTTTCCGTTTGAAGTCTTTGATTGGAAGGTATGTGAATGGTGTCTGGTTTGTGAATGGTGTTGGTATGTGAATGGTGGTAGTTTGAATTAGGCGGTTGTTCAAGTAGGCTGGGCTGTCACCATTTATGGATTTAAATAATAGACAGTAGAATTTAAATAGTATTCTTGCTTGAATTGGGAGCCAGTGTGAGTCAAAGTATGCCTCGGTGATGTGGTCGTGTTTTCTTAGTGAATAGATTAGTCTCAGGGCTGTGTTTTGTACTGTCTGTAGTTGTTTTATCATTGTTAAGGGGCAGGGGGGATAGAGGATGTTGCAGTAGGCAAGGAGACCTAGGACTAGGGACTGGACCATGAGCTGGAATTGTTTTCTGTCGAAGAATTTTCGAACTTGCCTTAGGTTTCTCATGACTGCGAATGATTTCTGTATTGTTTTGTTGATTTGTGGTTGCATGGTGCAACATCTATTGTCATTCCCAGAAGTTTTAGAGTGGGTTGAATGGGGTATGTGATTGAGTTTATTACTAGGTTTGTTATGGTTGGGGAGTTTATTTTTTTAGAGAAGTATGAATTTCGTTTTGTCTGGGTTCAGTTTTAGTTTGTGGTCTTTCATCCATGTTGCAACTGTTTCTAGAGTTCTATGTAGTGTGTCTGTCAAGGTGGGTGTTGGCTGATCAAAAGGAAGAAGAATGGTGATGTTGTCTGCATAGCTATAGGAGGTTAAGCCTATTTTGTCTAGGCAGGTGCCGAGGAATGCAATGTAGAGATTAAAGAGTGTTGGGGATAATGGCGATCCTTGGGATATGCCATAGGGGTTGGACCATGGTTCTGATTTTTCTTTGTTTGTCTTTACTCTATAGGTCCTGGATTGTAGGAATCCTTGAAACCATGTGTGTACTTTGCCTGTGATTCCTATTGTATCTAGTATTTATAGCAGGATGTCGTGGTCTACCAGGTCAAATGCTGAGGTGAGATCTAGTTGAATAATCAGCATTTTTTTGCCTGTGCTGAGGTGTTGTCTAGCTGTGTCCAGAAGGAAACCCAGTAGTGTCAGTAATTCTCTATAGCAATTTTTCCTGTACAGAGACAGAGACTGGGTTAAAACACTATATTGTCACAGTAAATGTACTCTGGTTTATAGGTGCTGTCAGAAAGCTTGCGAAAGTTCATCGATGCTCCAGATAAAGTAAGGTGCCAGTTTGAATAATATTGTGGTACAGAGGTAGGAAAGACACAAACTGAGATAAGTTAAAAGAAAAAACCCTGTAAGTTTACTTTAAAAACTGGAAGTATGTTATGGAAGTGAGCAGGGAGTTTAAGTTGAGCATCTGTTGTTAAGTCACAAGCTGCAGTTAAAAGGTCTAATGATTCTATAATTTGAGGAAAGCACTTATCAGGTTAAGTGGTACAAGTGGCTGTATAAAGTGGCTACAAGTTAACAGCAACACTGCTGGTTTGTGCAATGGCATCTCAGTTTGAACAGCATTCAATCTCCTTCATTCAACACAACTTGATTGTTAATTGTTATCCCCTTCCTTAATTTGCAAACAAAAGGGCCAATGCAGAAGCTGCTGTATTAAAGTTCTGTGCTAAAGCTCATTATGGGTTATTTTGTTTTTAACATGTTTGAAAAAAAAAAAAAAAAAGTGCTTCCTAAGGCAGTAAGCAAAGTACATGGTGCAAATATATGGCGATAGGCTGTCTGTAAAATACATTAAAAAACACAGGAGAGTATTTCAGAGGCATGTGCACATGAATCTGCGCTAGTGGTAGCTATACCCGGCAAACAAAAAAAAAAAAAGAATTTTATTAGCACCTGGAGCTGCATACGCATACAATCGTGCACACTATTTTGTAATATTAGAGTGTATATTGTAGAATAGCATACTAGCCCACAGATATATGCACATGAAACTCCAGTACCAACACACAATTTTTGCAAATACACATATTTGGGTAGGTCCAGAATTTCTTTGTTTCAACACCTCCAAACCCCCTTCCAAATTAATCTTCAAGGAAACCAGAAAAGTTGTGGGCCTTGTATGCTTACAGTACAGAGAAGGAAAAGGCATAAAATCCTAACCAGAGCTGAATTCTCTTCAAACTTTGGGTTAAAGCCCCAAAGTTAGAAAACCCCTGTGCACTTTCCTGCATCTGCACCAAATAGCTAATAGTTTCGTTACCCTGGGATTTAACAAAATTGGGTGAAAACAAGTTAACCTATTTGCAAAGCCTAGCACATCCCAGTGACAGATTCTACAGGGAAAAGACGTCTTGACTCATCACATTTTAGATAGCTTTCAATTTTCTTACTGGGACCGTTCTGAAATGATTCACCTCTTACTTAGTTAACAGACAATTTTCTTTTGTGAAACAAGACTATTTTTTGAAGTTCCTGTGTGTTCTTCTTGGTACTTTGGGTGTTGAATATAGGATTTATGCTGATGACATTCAGTTTTTCTTCAAAATAAGTCAGCACTATGCAAAGAATTTTTGACCATGGCACTCAAAGCTGTAAATCAGTGGATGAAAGCCAACTGCTTGAAATTAAACAAGAGTAAGACACAAATTATGGTTTTATCAAGCCATCCACTAGTGGCTTTTCCCAAGACAAATACAATAGTTGGGGTAATCAGAAAACCACCTTCACAAATTTTAATTAATGAATTTATCTTCTCCTGTATCTTCTTGGTGGGGGTCACACTTCAATATCTGATAGAAGGTCTGGTCTTCCAACTATCTACAGATCTCCTGCTTATAGTTGTCAGAATCCATAATCACCACGGCTCCCCCTTTATCGGCTGCTTTGATGGTAATGTATGTGTCCCTATAGCCTGTTGATGGCTGCACTCTTCTTCGTTATGTTTAAAAAGGATCTCTTTTTCTCCAAAGAAGCAATGTCTTTCAAAACTAGCTGTTTATATGTATATAAAAGAGGATTAGTATGTCCAGGAGCAGTCTTGCAATGTTGCCTCTTTATCGACGAAGCTTCTAAGAGGCTGATAGGCCTGAGGCAGAAGGTGCAAAAGGCCAACCCAGGGGAATCATAGGGTTTTTTTTTGCCAATTTTGACTCGCGATCGGGAGTGAGGGTGCAAGGGAGGGGGCTGTTGGACACGTGATAGGGAAGGAGAGGTTGCTGGATTTGCAAGGGGGAGGGGATGCTGCTGTTGCACCTGCAAAGGGGGGGAGAGGTTTGCTTGAGCTGCTGGACCGGCTGGAGCTGAAAGAAAGGGTGCTGGATTTGGTCTGGGAATTGGGGGAAGGTAAAGAGATGCTGGGCCCATGTGATGGGTGGACTGGAGCTGGAGGGAAGGGAAAGGTGTCAGACCCACACATGGGTGCTGAAGGGAGGGGATAGAGATGTTGGACCCATGGGAAGGGAGAGAGGTGCAGGACCTGCAGGGAGAAAGATAGAGAAGGGAAGGGAAAGTGAAAAGGTGAACCAAGAGGATAAAGTAAGAGTGAGTGAAATATTGAACATAGCAGAGGGAGGAAAGAGAGAGTGTGAGACACACATTGGTGTAAGGGAGTAAGAGAGGGGAAAAGCTGGACACAGGGAGATATACAAAAAGGGGAATGCTGCATGGGGTGGTATATGTACACAAGAGGAGTAATGCTAGACATAGAAGGGTTTATGGACACAGAACCAAGATGGCTAGACATGGGGGAGAATAAGAACGCAGACGAAAAATGCTAGATAGGGAGCATAGGGATATAGAGGAGTGATACAGGGGGAGGGGATCATAGAATGGTGAGATAATAAAGGCAGGGAGATGGGCACAGGGGAAATACTAGAAAGGGATGTATAGGAGACAGAGAGAAGGGAGATGCTGAACATGGGGAACAATACATACACAGAGAGAGAAGATGGATGGTGAGCATGGAGAAAAAGAAATGTCAAATAGTCAGGAGACCCTTGCAATTGAGTTAAGAGAAGACAAAAGAAAACAGTGACCAGCGCCTGAGACCCAACATGATTTGAAGAATAAAATGACGAGACAATAAAAGGTAGAAAAAAAAATTATTTTCTATTTTGTGATTAGAATATATCAGATCTGAAATATGTATCCTGCTAGAGCTGGTGTTAGACATAACTGGGGACCACAAATCCTAGGCCGTGCTTCTTTAGTTTCCAGCTGGCTTAGGGCTCTCTCTGAAATAAAAGGACTGTGGATAAGATGTTCCTGAAGCAATCTTTTATTAGGTTAATTGACTGTAGCAATATATTGTTTACAAAGCAGAATCCACATATGTATAAGGTGGTATGGACCGTGTTTATGTCCAAGCGGTTAAATGAATATGGATAATCTCTAAATATATAGAACCAACCAGTTCGAAATCAATGTAGGAAAAGTACCTCAGAAGATCGCTAGTGCTCTCTCTGTTAGCAAGATTTTTCTGTGAAGCATTCTGTAGTAATTTGACTTATTACAGTGGAGGGGATATTTGTGAAGGGGAGGGGAAGGGTTTTGTTGATCCTTGCTCTGTATTATTTGTTTATAAAATGACAATTATACAAAAATATTGTTTCTTTTTATAATTTAATAAAGTAAGTTCAATATAAAATCAAAACTATTCGAGGCTTGTACAGATGGGATCAGATGGTTTGCGGGGATGAGGCAGGGATGGAGACAGGGCGGGGACCGAACTCTTGGGGACAGGGACAAATTTTTTTCCTGTGTCATTCTCTACTTCTTAACTTTCTTACATGATGCCTCCCCTGATGGGTGAGGCATGAACAAAGACGATGTCAAGTCTCACCTCTGTAGAGAGTCCAGTGTTCAACACTTTCTTTGTGGTATTGATGCGCGCAGTGTCAATACCTAAGCTGGTGTTGATACAGATTGAGAGTCAGGCCCTAAATCTCCTGTCATGGTTGATATTGAACCAAAATGTTTATCGCACTGGATTTGTCTGGCTGTCAGTGACTTCTTTTGATTACGCAGACAGTGTTCACAACGAATGTCCTGATGGTCAGCATCTAGAGACTGAACACACTTATTGTGGGGGTCAGAGCTTGAATTCACTCAACACCATCGTTGACATGGAAAGAAAAACAGCTAACACAAAGTCAAAAGACTCGATGGCCCGGGGAGTTTGTGTGAAAAGTATACCAAAAACTGCTGATGCCCCCAAGGTCGAAAAAGGGCTTTGAAGTAGCCCAAAGGCCAAAAATCAAAAAGTTGTCCAAATTCAACGGAAAGCAAGGGGAATGCTAAAAACAAAAAGGCAAAGAATTATGAAGAAAATAACAAAATATATAATATCTGGAAGGCACAAAAAAGAATTCTAAGTCTGTCATGGTAACCGTTTCTTGGCTCCGTGGAAGTCTAAAACTGATGGTCCCATGAGCCGACATCAGGCAGAAAGGCACTGGTATGTGCATAGAGTGGGCACTGCCTAAAGATTTAAAGTGACAGTGCACTTGTCAGTGTCCGTATCAGGTTCTGTGGATGACATCATCCGCATGTGAGAATATGCCAGCTTGTCCTTGGAAAATGGAAGTTACCAAAGTTATTATACATATACCACACAATTACTTTACATTTTGGGGGGCAACAATAGTAAATGTGTACCTGTTATACACCATTCATTTCCTTACCTTTGTGGTTAAAGATGCCCTCCATCTCCATGCTGCTCCTGGAGTGGGCAATGCACAGGGAACTGCAGGGTACTAGGCCCTCAGCAGCAGGTGAGCGATCGGTGGTTCGTACTAGACACCAGTCAGACTTGTCATGGGGCCTCTCCAGGACCTCCACAGTCTGGCCTCGCTTGATGGTTAGCTCGTTGCTATTTGATGCCGCAAAATCATGGATGACCACAGTCAACTCACAACCACCAGACAGCTAGAAGAGGGATACAAAACAGCAAAGCACATGTAAATATGATTACTTACCCATGAACAATCTCTTATCTTTAACCAATTGTGAAGAAAAAAAATTAGAAAAGGGATTTTGTTTTCATTTTCTTTGAGGACATTAAGAGTAATTATATAGGTAGGTGCTTACAGTTACTGATCCCCTTTGCATACCTAAATAAAGAGAAAAATAGCATTTACACTCAAGCACCCTAATTTCTATTCTATAAGGGCATGCATGCTATTGCATGCACCTGCAAAGAGAATGTAAATATGCCCTTGCTATTTGGTGCCTACAGTTGCATCCGATTTATGGCTAATGTTAACTTCATGTGCATCTAGATGTAAGACGGACCAATGCTGGATAACAAGAGTGTTCTGTAACAGAATCTGGGCGCCCAGAAAGAACAGTTGGCCTAGTTGGCCTAAAGATCTATCTCAACTGCATAACTTCTTATTCATGTCAGCTTTTCCCATCTCCTTGCTTCTTAACCATTGTGAGCAGATAAACATATAAAGTGCTATACAGTACTCCCCCGATTTTCGCGGGGGTTCTGTTCCAGGAATTCCTCGCGAATATTGAAAAACCGCAAATATGGTTTTTAGCAGGGGAGATAGGAGAGGGCAGCTGGAGCGCCGGTGAGTGAAGGAAATCACTCGCGGTATGCTCCGACCATCTCTTCCTGTACTAAAGTCAGGCTTCACCAATGAGGAGCTGCGTGTCAAAGCAGCTCCTGATTGGTGAGGCCCGACTTTAGTATAGGAAGAGGCATATCGCTTCACTTGCCGGCACTCCAGCTACCCTCTCCTGCCTGGTCATTCGTGGTCGGAAAATACCGCGAATGGCCAGGACTGCGAATTGCGGACCGCAAATTTGCAGGAGAGCATTGTACTTCCAAGATTGTCCAAGTTCAGTACAAATTTCAAACTATCCCTAATGAATATGCAAGAGATGGATTTGCAATCTCTCTCATGCATATTCATTACAGATACAACATAATATAATAGCAGATTTCTAGACCGTATAGCCATGAGTTCAATGCAGTTAACAAAAGATTATGCTATGAAAAAATATAAGTCTGAATCACAATGAAAGGGATGGTAGGGTTCAACCTCCCCTAAATACCTTCTATATCAATCGTGTTTAAGGCCCTCAGAAGTGCCACCAAATGTTCAATAGACTTTCATAACAGTTGGCTTTATGCACCCTGTTGTCATCGGGTCGCTAATTTAAAGTTATGAAATCTTCGATAAGTTAGATAAAACCGTCTGCTCAACTAAGTGATAAAGTAAATGGTACTTAGCTTGGGTGGTAGGCCAAGAGGGATAACGTCGCCAACATGTTTCACCCTTAGGGGATTTCCTCAGGGCACAATCCGAGTATCCTCGAGGATACCTGGAAAAGTCCATACATCAGATCTACCTATGGGCACGTTATGCCCACCGGGATTTATTGCTACAAGATGCTTGCGAAGATAATGACCCGGGGGCAGAAAAATCCAGATTGGTATGTGTCCTCCCATACTCAGATGTTGTGAAAAGTATGGTAGGATACATTAGGCAACATTGTACATTACAGGATCATAGTCCAATCACTTGTACTAGGACTTGTAGACTACTGCAATAGCCTTTATCTACCATGCCCCACTTACATGATCAAACAATTACAGACAGTACAGAACACAGCTCTTAGACTCATCTATTCGCTAGGAAAATATGATCACATCACTAATGCCTATCTCGACTCGCACTGGCTACCGATACGAGCAAGGACCCAATTCAAACTATACTGTTTATTATTCAAAGCATTAAACGGAACAGCACCTCTCTACTTAAACCGAAACCTCTCATCCAGAGTAAGGAGAACCCAGATCCCATTCACTTACCCCCCACTCAAAGGCACAAGACGCAAAAAACTATATGACAACCTACTTGCTACCCAGGCCGCGAAAATCGACCCCACCATATCCAAGTTGCTGATCACAACTTCTGACTATAAAGCGTTTCGAAAAGATATCAAAACCATTCTATTCAAAAAACACATCCCAACAATATAATCTACCATCATCCTCTCACCCCTCGCAACCTCCTGCAATTCCTCTCCACAGGCAACATCTAATATAGTCGCAATAGACGATTAGTCAATTCACATCTGGAAACACAGTTTCCTCCAAATATCTCAAAATGTTCAAACACAACAACTTAAAACAGATTCTTGCTTGTCTGTAATATAAAGTTATGCTATGTAAAATAATATAATGTAAGTTATGCAAGTACTGGAAAGATAATGTAAAGTAATGCAAAGAAATTCCACGTAAAGTTTGGTAAAGTTATGTACGAAAAGTTATGTAAAGTTAGGTATGCAAAGTTTGTAAAGTAATGTAAAGAATTGTATTGTCATCGCCTGGAAATGACCAGCCATCTTCTAATGTAATCCGCTTAGAACCGCAAGGCACAAGCGGAATAGAAATCACTAATGTAATGTAATGTAATGTTTACGAAGTTTGTGCGCCAAACGGCGCCCTGCCCTATTACCTGTCTCAAACTAAGTTTGCTTCAAAAGTCCAGACGCTGTGAAATGTCCTGCAACTCAAGCTCCTGAATAGCACCCTTAACCTTCTGAATCTGAGGCAATACCTCTGAACGTCCACCCTCCCGCTTATGCTGATCCTCCAATCCCAGTACCTGGGCCCTGAGGGTCTCCACCTGCTGACTACGCTCTTTCCTACGAAATGCCCCCAGAGATATAATCCTGCTCTCATGACGCATTTCAAACCCTCCCAAAACATCACAGGAAATATCCCCTCAGTAAGATAAAACTGAATATATTCTTTAAGATTATCCGTTAGCTGGGATATATTAGCCAGCTCCAACAAGAGCCCCTCATTTAGTCGCCAAAATGACTTGCCATGACGTTCCTCCCTACGATATAAAGAGAACCAAACTGGGGAATGATCTGACCACACCCTAGATGCCATCTCAATCTCATCCACCTGCAATAAAACCTCCTCAGAAACCCCCCCAAATCTTTCCTAGAATAAGAGTGATGAACTTCTGAAAAATAAGAATAATCCTGGGCAACCCCCAATGATCAAATAGTTCCACTAGTTTTTTCCTGTCCTGGTGACCATAGCTAGTCCCACCCGCCGAATTGTCCAAAGATGGGTCCCATGACAAATTAAAATCACCCCCCAATACCACATATCCCTCTACATGGTTCTGCATCACCCTTCCCAACTCCTCAAAGAAGTATCCCTGTTCCTTGTTAGGAGCATAGATATTAATACACGTAAAAAGTTCTTGATCAATAGTAACTTTCAGAAGCAAATAACGCCCCTGTTTGTCTCTTATAACCTCATGCACTACAGGAAACAAATCACTCACCATAAAAATACCCACCCGAGTTTCCTCCCTACGAGTGTATTAGAAGCCAAATATAAATACGGATAGTCTTTATGATGTAAATAATATTAGCTGCGGTCTTAAATGAGTCTCCTGTATAAAACCTATCCCCACCCGCAATCGTTTTGCTTCCTTGAATAACAACTGGCGCTTCCTGGGGACATTCAAACCCTGCACATTCAATGTCATCCAACAAAGCATACTAAAACCTAAAAATATAAGTAGATACTATCCCATATATAAACGAACCATCCAAAACATCCCAAACTTCTCACAACCCGTGTCCAGAACTCCAAAAAAAAACCCCTCCCAACTCCCCCATCCCCCTCCTTCCACACAACCCTCCAACCTAGAAAAATTCCAGCATATCCTCCCTCCACCCCACAAAAATATCCAAGGACCTCACCACCAATGCCAATAAATACATATTACCTACAACATCATACAACAACCCCCATCGAGCACAACAAACCAGCTTTCCCACCCTACCATCACCACTCACCCACAACCCAAACCAACACTCATTCAAGAAAAACAGAGCCTCACCAAAGAGACCAATCCGTACTGAGCAGAGTCTAGAGCTCGCCCTCTGTTCACCATAAACCCACAAAAGTTCAGTTTCCTTCAGGTAGGGTGTGCAACTACTGCTGCATCAGAATGACGTTGGAGTCGCTGACCACTTTTCTCCCCCCTAAGCCAACGAGATTGACTCAATACCCCACTCCTTTGGGATTGAGCAACCAAAAGGGGGGTCTCTGAAGCCGACCAAAGCAACCGTGCCTCCTCAGGCGTTGACACTTTATGCACTTGATTCTGCAGGAGAAACGATAATCCAAAAGGGTAAGTCCACTTGTAGCGTATCTGTTGAGCCATCAAGAATTTAGTGATGTCCCAAAACTCCCACCGCTTCCGAAGAGTGAGTGCCGACATATCCGCATATATCTCAACTTACGCATCTTCCCACTCAATGTGACCCACTCGCCTTGCCGCTGCCAATACCTGTTCTTTTATAGGAAAGCGATGGAAGCATGCTATAAGATCTCTCGGTCGATTTGGTAGGGTCTCCCAAACTGCCCGATGAACTCTCTCGAATTCCAAGGTAGGGAGAACAATAGTTGGATCGGCCGCCTGTAGAAACTTCACACAAATAGCACGCAGGATCTCCTCCAGCGATTGAGAGCTGGCTTGTTCCGGTACACCATGAGCCCGCAGATTATTACGCTGGGCTTGATTTTCCATATCCTTTGTTTTTAACAATAGCTCTTCATATTTATCCTCAATTCCTTTACATCGCTGTTGCAAACTTAAAATGTCTCCATCATGGTCAATGACTTGCTCCTCAAATTCACCCAATTTCTGGCCCATATCCTCCAGTCTTACGTAACGCAGCCATGTCGGTATGCAATTCTTTCTGCATTGCCATCATGGTATTTTTTAAGTCAGTAAATCAGCCTTGAAGCTACGTTCGCGTCACTGGCCCCTGCGCCTTAATAACTCCCAAAGCTGTCGGCCGGCGCTCCACACTCAGCGCACTCGAGGTATTGCCGATGTTCCGCGAGGTACAGGCCGCATCCCCAGGCGCCATGGTGTGAAAACCAAAAATATGCAAGTCAGTCTTCAATTTTTTTGACGCTGCTGTCATACCAGGGGGCTGTTGCAGATTAGGGACGCCAAAAGTCACACAAAAAGGCCCTCCAAATTGCTAAGTGCAAGCAAAAGAAAGCGGGTGGAGAGGAACTCACCTCTCATGCTGCCACTATCAAGATGACGTCACCAGAAGTTGATCAAGTATTTTTTTAAATTATTTTCAATACAACATCTTTGCTTTTTGACATCAGAAAAACTGAAAGCATCTGTATTCTTCTTAGCACCATCCCAGTTCGACTTTGGACAATATCCACTCTTCCAATTTTAACCCTCCAAACTACCATGTAACTTTTGACCATCGACAGCCACAACCTTTCCCATGACCAGCTGTCACTATACGAATAACTGCATCTCACATGGATACTTGATTTAATATATACATATATATATTTATGAGCAGACCTTGTGTTTCTCATAATTGCAGAAAATAAATCAAGCAACCCTCCATTTCCCATGCCTCTCAATTACCTCCAGCCCAGGCGCTGGCCAGAAATTCATCATACAGCTCCTAGTGAGTCCCGCAGGACAGCCGCAGGTCTCCGGTATGTGGAATACAGCTTGAAAATATAATTCCGTCTCACTCATGCAGAAAGCAGTCCGACAGCTACCCTTCCCCCATTACCAGCCCCCTCTCAGAGTTCGACTAACTTTTCAGCCTGTTTACAGCCACCACCCCACACGCCATGTACAAAAAAGTAATACAGCCAGATTATTGCTGGTCTATTTTACTGTTCTCCTCAGACTAAGCCAAAAACAATTGGAACCATCTGTGCACTGGACAGTGTCTTAAGAACTGGAATTAAACATGTTCTCACATCTGTCCCGATTCCAGGATGTGCTAGTGGAGCTCTCCAAAACACTGTTCAAGAAACCCCATCTTCTAAGAAACCAGCACACAGCTAGTCCAAATATTCCTACAACACTGCTTAGTACTGAGTGCTTGCTCAATCATTTCTCACCTACACTCTCGCACTGCTCTTTACCCTTGCCACATTTCAAAGCAAAGACAGAACAGAAAGCCAAAGGCTTAAGTCTCATATTCTCAAATATACTGCATTTTATAAAGCTTGGATTTTTTTTTAATAGGCATTCTAGATTATTAGGCACCAAGACTTAATTAAGTCACTGTAATATGATTTCATTTAGTGTCATTTCAGATCCTTCTCCAAATGTTCCATCATGTGATGCCATTGTTTTATGTCCCCTAGGTACCTGTCACTCCATGGCAGCCTTTTGATTACAAAGTATTTGCCCATGGAAGAGGAAATAGAAATCTGTCAAAGTGTATATGAGCAGCTGTGGAAGCCAACAATCTGCACCATCAGTTATTTGGTTTATATTAGCAGCAGCAGCAGAGAAAAAAAGAAGAAAAAAAGAGAGTGCCATTATGGTTACTCACAAAAAACAACAAAGAATAATAGAGGAGAAAGTAGGCTTGCTTTTCTGAAGTAGGTGTTAAGGCTGTTTATAGATTCTCTACTACATTCATTTCCCTCTCTCAGAGCTCTCTAATGGCTTCATTAAGGTGAAAAATGTGTTCATCTAAGCCAGGGGTAGGCAATTCTGGTCCTCGGGAGCCAGGTCAGGTTTTCAGGATATCCACAATGAATATGTATGAGATGGATTTGCATGCACTGCCTCCTTGAGATGCAAATCTATCTCATGCATATTTATTGTGGATATCCTGAAAACCTGACCTGGCTCCGGCTCTCGAGGACCGGAATTGTCTACCCCTGATCTAAGCTATTAACCTAGGGGTACGAATGGTGAAAACAAAGATTCTATTTGTACTTGTTTTAAAATGAAGTCTTACTGTTTTTCTGATATTTAAAAAATGTTTTTACCTGTGTTTTAGTCAGAAACTGTTTGCATGCAAGAACTTCAAAGTACATGCAACTGACTGTATGTGTATCAAGTCATTAATACACAAGTACTAGCAAGCTACATGCACTTTAAAATGTTTCGGCATCCAAACAAACTGAGTGCACATTTGTGAACACACATCTCTATAAAGGTACTCGTCGACTTACGACCGTAATTAGTTCCGGCTGACAAGTTGTAAGTTGATCGGGACGTAAGTTGGCCTATGTTAGACTAAGGTAAGAATACTGTATTAGACTGGGCAATGATATTGTAATCATCTTAACGTAATATTTTATCAATATTTTCTTACTTTCTAAGTCAAGCACAGCACAATCCCTTTGTGGTGAACATTCATTGTGGCGCCTCCTCCTCTTGATATTATTACTGCAGCTTAGCGAGACTTGGGAGTGCGGGAAACTGGGGCTGCTAACAGCTGGCGGAGGAAATTGTAGTAAATGCGGCGTAAAGTCAAACAGTCATATCTTGAATAGGTCGTAAGTCGACGAGTACCTGTAACTTGAATCCTTGTAGCTGGCTATAGAAATGGTTCACATCATATAGCAAGCATAAGTTTCAGCCTTTCAGAAGATGATTGCTACTTATTTTCTTGTATATTACTATTTCTTTTACATTCCATATTTTTCACTGTACTTTCTCATTGTTGTCTCTTTGTGCAGAGAATAAAAATTACAGTTCAAATAAGAACCCTCACACCCATTGTAGCATAATCCCTTCTCACAGAGTACAGCTGGACATCTTTGTGAACGCAAGCATAAATTCCTAAGAGAGAGAGAAAACCACACATGTATATTGCACACATTGTCTCAGCGTGAGAGCTGAAGAGGTTGCCAGGACTCCTAAGATGTGAGGATAAGGAGTTGGACGAACGGAGAGGAAGAACAGAAATATTTCATTAAATGCTTGAGCTACAAAAATGTGAATAAACATATAATATTGTAGAGCATGATTTAACTTTATCTTTGCATAATAATTTAAGGGCCCAGAACAGATCCTTTCCAGAGCAACGTGTGTCTATTTCATATACTGCAGCTGAAAAGAATAGGTAGTGGCCCATGTTGTTGTTCTAAGTCCATGTCCATAGGAAGTCAGGGGTGTCTTAATCATTAGGAGTGTGTCACACTCATTTGAAGGCTCTTTCATTCCCACACTGAGCTCCTTTGCGCAGTCATTAAAGCATCTGTGCCAGTGTACAGATTCTGATCACTGCTTTCACGAGAAGCAAGCCTAAGAGAGGAAAACCCAAGTGGCTCAACTAGTAAGAAAAAATCTTAAGTACACACCTTCCTGTGTACGTTGTCTTCTCTTTACATGTCTTTTTCCTGCACCTACAAGTAGATGTGCAATAAAATCTATACACATTAATCTAGTCACTGAATGGAAAACAATTTTCAACCTGGAATATCTACCTAAGCAACTGATTTGCAACCTTGGCAAATTCCTTTAAACATATCATACTGTCTCCACTGTCTATATCCTTTTAATGCAAATTGTTTTCTATTTGAAAATCAATCTCTTACATTTTTTTTGATTTATACACTGGATATACTATTTGATAAACCAGCATCTCTAGGAGGTAGCTAGCATGGTTTCCTCTAGCATTGTGTCCTCTAGAACAGTGTTTTCAACCTTTTTACACCTATGGACCGGCAGAAATAAAAGAATTATTCTGTGAACCGGCATCTGTCCGTGGACCAGCGGTTGAAGAACACTGGGCTAAGTTGTGGGCCAGACCCTGCCCATCTCTACCCAATCTCCACCCCAGACACTGCCTCCATAATAGTACTAATTGCACCTGGCACATCCCACGCCTCATCTGTTCGTGGCTTTGTGCACTGAATCAGTTAGAAAGAGGGAGCTGGCTCGAAGATAACGCCGCATTGATCGCACCAGTGGTTGAAGAAAGATGATATATTCTCTCAAAATGAACTCTGTCTTCACGGATACCAAGGCCTCTTCTCCCCTAGAACTAACCGAAAAGGAGGTGGCCTGGCTCTCCTCCATAAATCATTCTTCGACGTCCAGCTCCTTGAAAAGGGTTGCCATGCTTCCCTAGAATACATGCTCGCCTCTGTCAATGACGAACTCCATCCGCACCCACTAGGCATCCTGCTTTTATACCGCCCACCTTCATCCCCCTGGAACAAATCCTCCGACCTCGTCCTCGAATCCATTACAAACGCCTTCCTCAAATTCCAAAGATTACTAATCATTGGGGACATTAATCTTCACATAAATGATACCACCAACAAAGATGCTACTGATCTCAACAACTTCCTCACCTCTTTAGGCTTCCCCCCCTTGGCTCCCTCCCCAACCCATGAAAAGGGGCATGCGTTAGACATCATTAGCTTCATTGACCTCACCGAACACAAAACTTTAATCAGCGACACTCGCTGGGACCCCGTCCCTTGGTCCGACCACTTCCTAGGGGCTTTCTGCCTCCCCATTTTCATGTCCCACCTCGAATCCCCCTCCCGCTCCCCCGATACTATCACCTTCCGAAAGAAAATTACGAGCGACCTGTTCTGGACCAAACTTCTTAACCTACTCACCACCACCCCCAACCCTTCAAGCCCTGAATCTAACTGGCACAATTGGATCACCCTCTCTAAGACCACCTACCACTCCCTCGCTCCCCTATCCACAAAAACTGTCTCCTACTCCCGCAAGGCCCCCTGGTACCTTCCCTACCACAGACAACTAAAGCAGCAATGCCGATCACTGGAACGAAAATGGAAAAAATCCAATTCCCCCACGGACAGACAATCCTGGAGGGCCTCCATTAGGTTCTATAACACCGAATTAAAAAAATCAAGGAAGAACTACTACGGCAACAAAATCTCACGCTCCAACAACCAAAGCAACACCCTGTTCAACATCTGGCGTTCCATATCCTCCAAACACGATTCCTCCCCACTCCCCTCTTCTCCATCCGCGAACGATCTAGCAAAATTTTTCAATGAGAAAGTGTCTACCTTACGAAGCTCCTTCCCCCCCACACCCGATTACAACTCTTTGATGCCCACTACCCTCAACCCCAACTTAACCGAGGTGAACCATATCCCAGCCGACAGATCCTGGACCGCCTTCGAGCCTGTTTCCGACTCTCAGGTCTCTAAGCTCTGCCTCAAGTTAAAAGCCTGCAACTGCTCCTTGGATCCTTTCCCCTCCTACTTATATGAGAATATTCCAACCCAGGCCATCTCATCTCTTACCAAAATCTTAAACTCAGCCCTGCTCTCAGGCCTGTTTTCTACAGAAATGGGACACATTTCCCTGTCCCCACTTCTGAAAAAAGCTGATCTCGACCCCTCCATCCCTTCCAGCTATCGCCCAATAGCTAATATCCCTCTCCTGACCAAAATGCTGGAATCCATCATAGCCACCCAACTCTCATCCTATCTCGAGAGATTCTCCATTCTCCTACCCTACCAACATGGATTTAGACCCAACTACAGCACTGAATCCCTTCTAGCCTCTTTAATCTCAAAGGTCCAACAACTTCACTCCTCCAACAAATTTGCTGTCCTTCTCCAATTCGACCTCTCCGCAGCTTTCGACATTGTCCACCATGACATACTAATCCTCCAACTTTCTGAAATTGGCATAAATTCCACTGTCTTAGATTGGTTCTCAAAATTCTTACGGTCCCGTTCCTACCTCGTTAACATGAAGGGTTCCTCATCCTCCCCTTGGAAACCGATCTGTGGAGTCCCGCAGGGTTCACCTTTATCCCCGATTCTTTTCAATGTCTATATGTCCTCCCTGAAACTCCTCCAACTTTCCACCTCGGAGACACTTTACACCTACGCCGACGACATCCTCGTCCTTATTGAAACCGACTCTAACCTCACCAACCTCTCGGCTAACATCTCATCCTGTATAACAAGTCTACAATCCTGGGCCCTCACTGTTCAAATGAAACTAAATGAGGCCAAAACAAAACTACTTTGGCTCGGCCCAAAACTGGATCAGCTACCCTCCCACATCCCACTTTCCTCTGGCACCAATCTGCAGCTTGAGCACTCTAGTAAAGTTCTGGGAATCATCATTGACTCTACACTGTCCTTTAACGACCACATCAACTCCCTAGTAAAAAAATGCTTTTTCAATCTCCATATGCTAAGAAAAGTTAGATCCTGCTTCCACCAACAACATTTCGCCGTCCTTGTCCAATCCATCATTCTATCCCGACTCGATTACTGCAACTCCATCTTTCTAAGCCTAACAAAGAAAAATCTTCTCAGACTTCAGCGGATTCAGAACACCGCAGCTAAATTAATCTTCGCAAAAGGCAAATTTGACCACGTCTCCCCGCTTCTGTCTAAGCTTCACTGGCTCCCAGTCTTCCTCAGGGTTCGCTACAAATGCGCTTGTCTTACCTTCAAATCTCTTCACGGCATCCTCCCTCCCCTCTTCCCACTATCTTGGCTCTCAAGCACTCACTCCTCCAGATCCACTCAGAAATTCAAACTATCCTTCCCTTCTCTAATTGGCATCTCCCATACAGGAAAACACGGTACTTCCCTCCTCTTCAGGATCACTGAGTTGTGGAACAGCTTTACGGCCCATCTTCGGAGTTCGACCTCCCTCCAACATTTCAGAAAACATCTGAAAACCTGGCTTTTCACCAAAATGTAACCACTTCCTCCCTCTCCACTATTCTATGTACCTCCTCCGTCCTCCTCCGTCCTTGTTCACTTCACCTCTCCCTCCTTCCATTGTAGTTCCTCTTCTTTATTTTTAATCCCTGTAAACCGTGTCGAGCTCCACTTCCGTGGAGATGACGCGGTATATAAACTTAAGGTTTAGTTTAGTTTAGTTTAGTTTGAAGAACACTGTTTTGGGCCTGATGCATGTGCTGGCCCTGTGGACTGGCAGGAAATTTCTGTGGACCGGCACTGGTCCATGGACCAGTGGTTGAAGAACACTGTTCTAGAACAGTGTTCTTCAACCTTTTGACACCTATGGACCGGTGAAAATAAAATAATTATTTTGTGGACTGGCAGTTGAAGAACAGTTGACTGGGCTAAGTCATGAGCCAGACCCCACCCATCTCCACCCAATCTCTGCCCCAGACCCAGCCCCCATAATAGTACTAATTGTAACACCATTTTTCCAATTCATTTTTCATATATATATATATATATATACACACACACACACACACAATATAACCGTATTAACAACACATAATTGTTAACCACAAAATTAAAATACACAAAACACACTGTATGCTTCTCAATATTCATTCCTACCAGAACACAGATAACCCCATGCAAATACGGGACCAAAAACTATTGAACTAAGGCCAGTCATAGGCAAACTTGCATGGCATGTATATGCCCTTTTGGCTCAGGATGGGCTGGGGAGGGCTTCAATAGCTAGGAGGGTATAGATGGTCTGGAGTGAGATTTGACAGAGACTGACAGTTGGAACCCTAGTACTGGGTAGAGCTTTGGATTCTTACCCAGAAATAGCTAAGAAGAAAAAAATTAAAAAATCTAAATTGAATCAAGTTGGGCAGACTGGATGGACCATTTGGGTCTTTATCTGCCGTCATCTACTATGTTACCTTGTTAAAAGTACTAATCTATACAAACCCTAAGATGCAAGACTCTGCATGAAGTACAACCCCAGAGGAAAATAAATAAATGCATTTCTTCCTGAACAGACAGCAGATGTAAATCAATCACTAAACTAAAAAATAAAATCATTCCCCCTACTGTTGTTGTCTCCCTCCCTCCATGCTGTGCCTTGCCTTCTGGCCTGCTCCCGCGTGCCCGTTTTATGCCCCCCTCCCCCTGGTGTTATCTTTGGGCTGGCTCCCTTATCCTCAGTGCTGCAGTGCACAAAGCCGTGGGCAGCGGCTCCTCGCGTGTCCCGCACCTCATCTGGCAGCCTTTCCTCTGACGTTGTGGACTGGCAGCTGAAGAACACTGTTCTAGAATATAGGTATTAAAATGGAAGAAAGGAGAGGATTGCGTCTTTAGACCTCTCCCTGCAAGTGGTTTGCAGGACTTTCCTCAATGTTTGATGTCTGGAATTTTTTCATCACTAGCCCAAAAGAAGTGGCAAGAGACTAAGCTCCTCAAACCTTTGCTTTTCAAGACAAGACTATGGCATAAAAATGACCACTTTACAACTCCTGAATTGAAGTCACAGTTTTTGGATCTAATATTTTGGTGAAGGAGTAAAGATTTCTCAAATCCTTGCAAGATAGCCTTTTGATCCTAATGGGAAAAGTAGTCTCCCAAGTCCTCTGAGAGGCAAACTTCCACTCATGCAAAAGACATACGAGAGAGATTCCTACATACCAAGAACTACAGTCAAACTAGGAGAATGTGGTAGGAAAGATGCAGAAATATTCCCTATCTTATCGCATGCCACAAGCTTCATTTCAAGCACACCTTACGTTGCTTATACATGTCACATCATATGAACTCTAGAAGAAGCTTTCTTTGGAATGCTGCAGGTGAATATTAGCAGCCATTCAACTCAAAAGGCAAATCCCTCTGTTTTCACATCTATCTTGCCGTGTTTACACAGCTCCATTCAGTCACACAATGCAATGACACATTGGGCTCCTTTTATTAAGCTGCGCTAGTGGTTTTAGCATGCGCTAGACGCCAACGCCAGCTTTGAGCTGGCGTTAGTTCTTGGCGCGTAGCATGGGGTTAGCGCACCTTAGTAAAAGTGGGGGGATAATTTTATCAGCATGACAACAATAAGGTTATCATCTTACAAATAATGTAAAAATTCAGTCTATGATTCAAGTTAATTGTCTATATTAGCGATAGATGGGGGATGAGGTTGGGGGAAAAGATGGACCCTAAAAATAGGCAGATGACTTTTGCACAGTAAGGTGCCTCCTAGAAAGCAAATGTTTGCTGTTTGGGAATTTCAATTGGTTTTCATTTTCATATTCAGTGCTACATTTAGTAGACTCATGAACGTCATCTAAAATGTCATTTGGATATGGTCTGCAGCCAATTTTTGATGTCAGAAAAATAAGTGGCTGGAAGAAGGGAAGCTCATAACAATCCATTCTGCTTCTGAAGACTGGTCCTGTCGATCTCTCTCAACAGCTGTATCCTGCTGCTATTTGGGTTTTTCTTTTGGTCTGGACCTCACAGATGTGAAAGGCAGTCTGCATTTGGGATCATGCAGAATGGACCAACAGATGTGACTGTTCAAGGGGACGTGATTACAAAAAGGGGAGACGTTTTTTTGGCAGAAGCCACAGACAGATTCCCAAAAGAATTCTGTATAATCCCAAATGCACATATTGTGGGATGGAAAGATTTCAAATTCATTTCATCTCTCTCAATTCTACATTTTCAAAGTAAGCTAAATCGTAAGTCATACAAATCGCTCTCACTGTGTACATTCTCTCTTTTTTTATTTTAATTCTAACTTTATGATGTTCTCTCTGCCTTCCTACTTGAGATAATTATATAGAGTGAAACAAGTCTTCTTGTAAAGGAAACCTCATTTGAAGATACTCTGCCCATGAATTCATGCCACTGCAGGGCTTCTCTTCCCCTTCTGAAGTATTAGCACACCTCCTCCACCATGTGGCTTTCTGTTATTGGCCCCAGATAAGAGACCTGAACCTGTTTTCTGCAAGCCCTTTCAAAGAGCTCCCAGCAAAACACCAGGGCCAGTTCCATACATTTAAATGGTAAACCGCCTAACGCAAAAGAAACTCGACCATATTTTCAGTGTTGCAGTACACCAAAAGCTTTATTCTTAACAACCCAATACAAGCTGGAAAGAATTATACAAAAGGGGTTGAGAAATTATTTTGTCAGGTTGGAAGCAAAATAACTCTGAAAATGTAACAAAATTGGAAGATAGCTGGTGGCGAGGGAGGAAGTAGAACCGTTGGATGATGGAGACAGAAAGGGAGTGATAAAGGAGGAAAAAGAGGTAGCTGATAGGTTAAACAAGTTCTTCTTGTCAGTCTTCACAAGCGATGACACATCCATTGTACCAGAACCCGAAGAGATCTTTAATGGAGACCAAGAAGAAAAACTGTCGACAACAGAGGTGAGCCATGAGGATGTCCTCCAACAGATAGATAGATTAAAAAGCGACAAATCACCAGGCCCTGACGGAATCCACCCAAGGGTACTAAAAGAATTAAGAAATGAAATAGCGGAAATATTCCAACGAGTTTGCAACCTATCCTTGAAAACTGGCGAGATCCCGGAGGATTGGAAGATAGCAAATGTTACACCTATCTTTAAAAAGGGATCGAGAGGAGACCCGGGAAACTACAGGCCGGTAAGTTTGACATCGGTTCCGGGCAAGATGGTAGAAGTACTGATAAAGGACAGCATCTGTGAGCACATCGAAAAAAATGGACTAATGAAAGCGAGCCAATATGGCTTCTGCAAAGGAAGATCATGCCAAACAAACTTACTGTATTTCTTTGAGGGGGTAAACATCCAGTTGGACAAAGGGGAACCCGTAGACATCATTTATCTCGACTTCCCCAAAAGGCCTTTGACAAGGTACCCCATGAGCGGCTACTTAGGAAGCTGTGGAACCACGGGGTGGAAGGGGACGTACACAGATGGGTTAAACACTGGTTGGCAGGCAGGAAGCAAAGGGTTGGAGTGAAGGGCCACTACTCGGACTGGAGGAGGGTCATGAGCGGAGTTCCGCAGGGGTTAATACTCGGACCGCTGCTGTTCAATGTATTTATTAATGACCTAGAAACGGGGATGAAGTGTGAAGTTATAAAATTTGCGGATGACACTAAACTCTGTAGCAGGGTTAGAACTGTGGAAGAATGTGAGGACCTACAAAGGGACCTGAACAAACTGGAGGAGTGGGCGAATAAATGGCAGATGAACTTCAATGTAGGGAAATGCAAGGTCATGCATATAGGGAAAAAGAACCCGATGTTCAGCTACCAAATGGGGGGATTAGTACTAGAGGGAAGTAACCTTGAAAAAGACTTGGGTGTGCTGGTGGACACAATATTACATTACATTACATTAGTGATTTCTATTCCGCTTGTGCCTTGCGGTTCTAAGCGGATTACAAGTTAGAAGACTGGACATTTCCAGTAGCATTGCAGTACATATAATCAAGAATGCGTTAAGTTACAATTGTTGTTCTGGACTTTTCCAGGATAAATTGGTAGTATATAGTAGATAGTGTTAGGTTATTTAGGCGAATAGAGATAATATTGTCCGGATTCTGTTGTTTAGACGAGTAGAGATAATACTGTCCGGATTCGGGTGTTGCTGGTGGTGGTGTTTGGGTAGTCATGAGAGTATTTTCTAATACTTTTGTGAGGTTATGATGATGGGAAGTGTTTTTTGAAGAGATGAGTTTTGATTTCTTTTCGGAATGCTTTAATGTCTATTGATTTGGTCAGTAGATTGGTGATGGTAGTATCGATCTTTGCTGCTTGTGTCGCTAAAAGGCTGTCATATAGTTTCTTTCGTCGTGTTCCTTTGAGAGGGGGGTGAGTGAATAGGCTCTGGGTTCTCCTTAATCTGTGTGAGAGGTTACGGTGTAGTCTGTTGTTTAGGTAGCTGGGTGCTGTTCCATGTATTACTTTGTATAGTAGACAGTAGAATTTGAACTGGGATCTTGCTTTTATTGGTAGCCAGTGTGAGTCTAAGTATGCTTTGCTGATGTGGTCATATTTGCCTAATGAGTAGATGATTCTGAGGGCTGTGTTCTGAACTGTCTGTAATTGTTTTATCATGTAATTAGGGCATGATAGGTATAGGCTGTTACAGTAATCTACAATACTCAGTACTAGGGATTGTACTAATATCTTGTATTGATCTTTGTTGAAGTCAACGGCACAATGCGCAGCAGCCTCAAAGAAGGCAAACAGAATGTTGGGTATTATTAAGAAGGGTATTACAACCAGAACGAAGGAAGTCATCATGCCGCTGTATCGTGCGATGGTGCGACCGCATCTGGAATACTGTGTCCAATATTGGTCACCGTACCTAAAGAAGGACATGGAGGTACTTGAGAGGGTTCAGAGAAGAACGACAAGAATGATAAAAGGTATGGAAAACCTTTCATACACAGAGAGGCTAGGAAGGCTGGGGCTCTTCACCCTGGAGAAGTGGAGACTCAGAGGAGACATGATAGAGACTTACAAGATCATGAAGGGCATAGAGAAGGTGGAAAGGGACAGATTCATCAGCCTATTGGGAACTACAAGAACAAGGGGGCACGCGGATAAATTGAAAGGGGACAGGTTTAGAACCAATGCTAGGAAATTTTTCTTCTCTCAGAGGGTGGTGGACACTTGGAATGCGCTTCCGGAGGATGTGATAGAATAGAGTACATTAAGGGGATTCAAAGAGGGATTGGACAAGCTCCTGAAGGATACGGGGATTGAGGGATATAGATAGAGGTAGAGATAGGATCATGAAAGGGTATAGATAGAAGAATAATGGGTATTGAAAGGTTTTAGACAAAGGATCACTTACAGGTCATGGACCTGATGGGTCGCCGCGGGAGCGGACTGCTGGGGGCGATGGACCCCTGGTCTGACCCAGCAGAGGCAACTTCTTATGTTCTTAACCCGTTCTGGGCTCCTGGGGAGGATGGGCTATAAAACTGTTATTGTTAGGTGCCATCGACTCATGCTCGAGTCCAAGCGACTTGATGAATTGTGGATCTAAAAAGAAATCAGCTTTCTGCTATAACACTAACTAAACAAATATAGAATTTGAAAATGGACCAGATCTGATTGCGTTCCAAATAAATAATTGAACCCCTCAAAAAAAAGTCCAATATGTTTCTATGGGAGCTGCTATTGCATTTCTGCAGCATAGAAACTTACATATAATTAAGCATAGCAGATAGGGAATTTCTCTCTGTTCTCTACTGCTTCCCCTCAAAAGCCTCTAAGCAAGTGCCCCATCACCTCACAAATTATCCCCAATTCCCCCTGCAAATGTTTCACCATCCCACAAACTGCACCATTCTCCAAGCCTCCCTAAATACCCCATTCCCAAAAATGCTCTGCCACCTAAAAGTATCCCCTCCTAAAATGTCTTGCAAATACATCCCTACCTGCAATGGCCTGCCCATCCCAAAAACAATCCCCATAATTTGGACAACACCCCGAAATTGCACCCACCCCACAAAACTAATTCTTACCCCCAAATAGCTCCACACAGCACACACACCTAGGATTATAAATAGACAGTTCCTCTTCTACAACATGCTGAATTAGTAATCAGATGTACTGCATATAGTCAAATATAAACCAAGATTTTGGCGCCAACAAAATGGCCCAAAAATGAGGATCTTGGTTTATATTCAAGCCACTACCTAACCACTGGTGCTGCTGTCCTCTCTTCAATCCCCAATGAACACCATCAGTTCTGTAGTCACACGCCTATCTCCTACCAAAGAACACCGGTATCGCTATCCTACCATCCACAAAATGACCCGCGCTTTTGTCTTCCATGCGCGCTCCCATCAACGCTGTAGTTACACGTCTACCCCACAGAAGAACCCCAGTACCGCTATCCTATCCAGGGTTGTGGAGTCGGTAGATAAATGTTCCGACTCAGACTCCTCAGTTTTTTGTACTTCAGACTCCGACTCCAGGTACCCAAAATTTCCTCCGACTCCACAGCACTGGTTAATTTTCAGATCGTTAAAATGGAATGTCAAGTTGAGAGAAATAAGCATTTTTGACACCACCTTCTTTTTGCTTTTAATCAAGGTTCTAAGGCCGCAGAAGCTGCTCGCAACATTTGTGCTGTGTATATAGTGGGTGCTATAGCTGAAAGAATCGCTCGTGATTGGTATGCCAAGTTAAAAAATGGAGTCGGTAGATAAATGTTCCGACTCTGACTCCTCAGTTTTTTGTACTTCTGACTCCGACTCCAACTCCACGTACCCGAAATTTCCTCCGACTCCACAGCCCTGATCCTATCACACCCAAAATGACCCATGCCGTTGCCTTCCATGCGCATCCGCAACAGTGCTGTAGTCATAGGCCCCCCCCCCAAGAATATTGATGCTGTTATCCTGCCACCCCTAAGATGACCCATTCCATTGCCCTCCATGCACAACCGCCCCAGCCGACACTGTGCTTACCCATCAGCTGTTGAAGAAAAGAGCTGCTGCATGTGGCCCACAAGCCAGAACACCACCTAGCAAAAGTCTGCCTGTTCAGCAGTGGAGGGGAGACCCCCATTTTTGGACCATTTATTTGGTCCAAAAATCTCAGTTTATATTAGAGTATATACGGTAAGCAGTGGATTTCCCTAAGCCAGTGATGGCTAACCTTTTTGAGCCCGAGTGCCCAAACTGCCGCACAAAACCAAAGAATTTCCTCAAAGTGCCAGCACGTCAATTAAACCTTAATAACAAGATTTTAGTATCTAAAAACTCTTTATAAAGTTGCCTGAACTATGTAACATAATTTTTAAAGGTTGGAATCTTTGTATTGTCAGAGAATCAATTTGATTCACAATCCTTTGGTTTTCATTTCAATTTATAATGTTTTAATGATTTCATTCAATTTAATGAATTTAGGAAGAATTTGATTCAGTTACACAATATATTTTAAATGTATTATTCACATAACATGTCAAATGTATGCTGAGTAAAAAAAAAGATAAACTTCTTAAAACTGTTAACTGTGTCAAGACTCGGTGTGCATTCCCAAAGAGTCTATACATGTTTTTTTGTAAAATTTACAATCAAATTAGAAAATAGTTAAATCATTACATTTCTAATAATATGATGTAAAGAAAACAAAAGAGCTTTCAATTAAACCAACCGTTTTTATTGGAAATTCCAGATTGGAATACAACAGGGCCATGTAAAGTCCCTTTTTTAAATAACATCTTTAAATAATTAAATAACATATTAAATAACATATTTAAATAAAATATTAAATAACATAATTAAATAACATAATTAAATAAAATATTAAATAACATATTTAAATAACTTAGAAAGTGTCTTAACTGCAAACTGAAAACACTGCTTCATGTAAACATATGCATTGGGCATGCTCTGAAAAAAATTAATGTGATTTTTGTTGTTGCATGCATGCTGATAACTTGTCAATCCTTGGCTCATAGTTCGTTAATTTCAGAGCAACACATGCAGCACTCATGTCATCCGTTAATCTGTTTCTAGCATCAGATTTTATATGATTCAAAGCCGAAAACAGCTGCTCACAAGCATAGGATGACCCAAACAAAGTAAGAAGAGCAATCCCAAGTGCTTTCATGGACTTAAAATTGTCTGGCAGAGAATTCCACGCTTTTAGGATTTCATTTTCAGAACTGCTAGCAGTGATTTCATTTGTCACCCTTTCACACTCAATAAGTTCAAGAGCCGCACGTAGGTCATTGAATTTACTTTTCCAGATAGAGCTTTCTTGAAATTCCAGTAGCTCCATTTCCAAATTTTGAATATCCAACCACTGTAAGCAGGAAAGATCAAGATCTTCAAATGTGGACTTTTCTGGGGAAGTTATAAATGAAAGGGTTGTCTCCATCTTACGGAACTGAGAAAATCTTTTACTAAAATTCTCCTTTGCTTCGGCTACAATGGTGGAATATGCTTTGTGGATTTCCTGGTGTTTTTTATGACTGTCCACAAATGTTGTAGAATTATCCAAATGTATTTTTAGGTTGGGAAAATATTTTAGCTGTCCACTCTCAAGGTCTTTTTCAAAAACATGCAATTTTCTCTCAAAAGCTTTGATGTCACTAAACATGCTTTCTGCTGTTTTTCCCATGCCTTGTAATTTTTTGTTTAGTACATTAAAGTGGTTAATAAAATCTGTAAAGAACATGAGGTTGGTAAGCCAGGCCATGTTGGTGAGTTGAGGATAGTCTTCCCCCTTTTCGTTCATAAATAGCCTAAGTTCTTCCAAGCAGGCCACAAATCTCTCTAACACTCGTCCTCTGCTCAGCCACCGGACATTATTGTACATCAGTAAAGTGTTATATTGTGCCTGAACCTCATCAAGAAGGGCTTGAAATTGTCGAAAATTAAGAGCACGCGCCATGATGAAGTTCACCATTTTTGTTACATCTTTGAGGATATCGTCAAGTTTTTTGCTGCTTTCTTTGGCGCAGAGAGCCTCTTGATGTATTATGCAGTGAAATTGAATCAGTGGATGTTTTGCTTCCTTAGCAAAGAAATGAATGAATCCTGATGTTGTCCCCACCATGCTAGGTGCTCCATCGCTAGTAACTGAAACTACTTTTTCTGGACTTATGTCTAGTGATGAAAAAGCCTCCATCACAGCATTGTGGATATCTATCCCTTGTGTTCTTCCAGGCAAAGACAGCAGTTTTACCAGCTCTTCTCTCATGATGTCACCAGTAGCATAACGCAAAATGAGCGCTAGTCTTGCATGGTTAGTAATATCTGTACTTTCATCCAAGCAAATGGAGTAGAAGGGTGCTTTTTGTAAGTCGCAAATAAGGTGTTGACTAACATCAGCAGCCATTCGCAGAACCCTATCTTTTGCAGTATTTCTGCTTAGCGACATCTCAGAGATGCGCTGCACAATTTTATCCTTGTTTTGGAAATCATGGAAGAGTGAATTACTCCCAGCCAAAATTGCCTTTTTGATAAAATCTCCATTAGAGAGGGGCTTACCATGTTTTGCCATGCACAGTGAAATTTGAAAGCTGGCAACTGTAAGATGATTAGTTTTTGAAAGATAGTTGCTAAAACTAAGAGACTGGGAGTGATATTTCTTTAATTTTCCTACAAGGAACTCTTTTCTTTGAGCTAAACCAAGTTCAGCAACACTGTTATGGTTGGTCTCAAAGTGACGTTTGACACTTGATGTGCGAGACACAACACTTTCATTACACATAATACACAATGCTTTCCCACTGCGTTCAATGACTCCATATGTACTCTGCCAAGGCCTCTTGGAATGGTCTTCCACTATCTGTTTTTGCTTTTTTTGCTGTACTCATTTTCTTTGTTCAAGACTTCAAGTCTACAAAAAGATAAAATTTGTATAATAAAAAAAATCAAATGAAGTGCTGTATACAAATCCGTCCCCATAAAAAAATATGTGATTGGGGAATTTTACTAATTGTAGACATCCGTTTTGGTCAAAAAATATACTGTCCGGGTGAAAACCGGACTTGTGCTACCTGAGTGTATGGGAAAAGGACTTTTATTTTTCATTATTGGAGCCTTTGTTATTTTATTATGATGTTTACAAAAGCACTGTGAAGGGCCACATATACACTTTACTGTTTTTTGCTATATTGAGTTTTCCATAAGGTACAGCGCAGAGGATTAGTGTGTTGGTTGTTCACAGAGAGCCCAGCCCTCCTCTCAGCTTACTGAACTTCTCTATGCAATCATCATAAGCAGCTTTTTTATTTCCTCGAATTTAGCATGTCCCCCATGGAAGATACAGAGGTTTTTACAGAGGAGCACATTATTAGACACATTAACTTCCCCCCATATCCTCACCTCTCTAGCATTGGGAGCACTAGGAACTGTTCCTGATTGTGGAGTCACACTACAGCCTCACTGAGTTCCTGTGACAGACTCAGTGTGAAGCTTCTCTTCCTCCCCCCACTTCCCCCTCACACACTGCCTGGCTCATAGGATACTAAGGGGAAGACAGGCAGGCTAAACATCCACTCACAGGACTGCAGCCAGCACAGGAGGATGGGCCGCGGCCCACCGGTACAATGCCTGGTCCTCCCAATGGCCAGTCCGGCCCTGTTGCCAGGTGAGCTGCAAAGCAGACACCGGCACACTCGCCTCCCGCCGCGCCGCATATCTTAATTGCGGACTAGAGAGTTGCGCGGGGACAGAAATCCCACCCGTCCCCACCTGTCCCCGCCAAAGTCTCACCCGTTCCCACCCGTCCCCGTGAGGAATCCCTCCATCCCCGCCCGTCCCTATAAACTTCAGAAATAGTTATTTCATTTAATTATGCTACTGAATTAAAGGCTCTGGTAGAAACCCATTTACAAATAAGCAAAAAGACTTTATTAATTTGGAAATATTAATTGGGAAGAATACACACTTTGTAAACGGGTTTCTACCAGAGCCTCTTTTGTTTATAAATTTTTATCAATACAACTAATATACTACTTTATCCTGAAGCAAAAAAAAAAGAAAAAAAGAAATAGAATTCTTTTCCTACCTTTGTTTCCTGGTTTCTGCTTTCCTTATGTTCTCATTCAGTTCCCTCCATCCACTGTCTCTCTTCCTTCTGCGTCTTCCATTTGCTCTGTTACTGTGCCTCTCCCTTTCTCCCCCCTTCCAAATTGGTCTGGCACCCATCTTCTTCCCTCCGCTCCCCCCATAGTCTGGCATCTCTGTCTTCTTCCCTGCCAGCGTCTTCTCCCCACTCTCTCTTCCCCATTTCCTTTCAGCGTCCTTCTCCCCCCCCATCTTCCCCATGTCCTGTCAGCGTCCTTCTCCCCCCTCTGTCTTCCCCATGGCCTTTCAGCATCCTTCTCCATCCCCCCCGTCTTCCCCATGGCCTTTCAGCATCCTTCTCCACCCCACCCCCCATCTTCCCCATGTCCTTTCAGTGTCCTTCTCTACCCCTTTGTCTTCCCCATGTGCTTTCAGCGTCCTTCTCCCCCCCATCTTCCCCATGTCCTGTCAGCGTCCTTCTCCCCCTTCTGTCTTCCACAAATGCTTTCAGTGTCCTTCCCCTACCCCACCCCGTCTTCCCCATGGCCTTTCAGCGTCCTTCTTCACCCCTTTGTCTTCCCCAGTGCTTTCAGCGTCCTTCTCCCCCCTCCTTCTCTCCCGCCCCGGGTGCAGCACAGTCGGCCAGGTCCCCTTACTTTTGTGGCGCTTCCGTGACCGACAGACCGACAACAGCCCCGGTCTGACAAACCTCCCTGCCCTTAACCGCAAATCTAAATTTCCTTCTTACAGCTGCTGTAAGAAGGTAATTTAGATTCGCGGTTAAGAGCAGGGAGGTTTGTCGGACCAGGGCTGTTGTCGGTTGGTCGGGTTAGCGCCACAAAAGGGGACCTGGCTGGCTGTGCTGCACATGGGGCGGGGCGGACCGCCCTCCTCCCTTGGTAGCCACTCGAGCCGCGAGGCTACTCCTCCTTACCTACCCTGCCTGCAGTACAGAGCCGAACGGAAGTCTTCCCAACGTCAGCGCAGACGTCGGAGAGAGGGAGGGTGTTGTTTACCGACGTCAGCGCTGACATCGGGAAGACTTCCGTTCGGCTCTGTGCTGCAAGCAGAGCAGGTAGGCAGGGAGAAAAGCCGCGCGACTTAGTACATCCAGCCCCGCAGGAACCCCGCGACCCTTGGAGGCGTCCCCACGGGATCGCCACGACCCGTGCAGCTCTCTATTGCGGACCTTCCCGCGTGCCAGCTGCAAGGCCTTTGCGTGCCGTAGGTTCGCCATCGCTGCCCTAAGCCATCTCAATAATGACCTATGGACTTCCCTTTTAGAAAATTATCCAGATCTTTTTAAAATCCCATTAAGCTAACTGATTTCACCACATTCTTCAGCAATGAATTCCAGAGTTTAATTGCACATTGTGTGAAGAAATATTTTCTCCGGCTTGCCTCTCACTCAGATTTCTCAGGTCTGTCATCATGTTTGCAATCTCACTCTTAATTGTATGTGAATGCTTTTGGTCACTTAAATACCCAGCACAGCTGAAGAGGGGTGGTAAAGATAGTTTTACACACTCTGAACTATGGAATGCTTATGAGGCCCTAGGAGCTCTGCACTCAACTTTATTTTTATATCCAAATAAGTTGTCAGCAATTTACCATCTTTTGCTCATGCATGCTTCAACATATGCACTTTTAGGTCAGTTACAAAGAGAGGAATCTGTGCTGGGGTTCGATTCAAGAAAAATTATCTGCAGTGCCCATGTGCTTATGAAATGAATAACTTCTCATACCATTTCAAAGAAAGTGTTTGCCACGGAAATAGTTGTAAAACCATATCATTAAACTGAAAACAAGTCAATGTCAAACTTCACTGCAAACTCTTCCATCCCACCCCTACAAGAGAAATAAGATGCTGCTCAGGCATAATACTTTTTACTATTAAAAAAAAAAAAAAGCATATATGCAGGAAAACAAAGTGATGGCAGATAAAGATCATGAGGTCTGCCCATTTCCCCTCTTACTGCCTAGCCAGTTCAATTCAATTAACTTTTCCAGCTTCAAAACCAAATTTATTTCACTATAGAACTAAAGGAAGAATGGAAAACCAGACTGTATGCCATCCATTTAATAGGATACACGCCTTGTAGGTTTATAGTATGTGTCATAGAAATTTATTTCATTGTAAGGACAAAAGAGGTTCAGAACATATAATTAGCCAATTACATCATTACCCAAAACAAAAATAAAACAGCATTAAGGCTGTTTATATTACCCCATTACACTTAGTTCCTATGTGCTTGATGGGGAATATAAAAGGGGGAAAAGGCCAAATCTAGAAACTGAGTGTATAAGCCACTGGTTCAGCCAGAACATAGCATTTTGGGAGTGTCGGAACAATGCACAGCAAGCCTGGCTCTGATCAACACTGCTTGTGTTGCAAAACGTGGCAAAGTAGACCCCTCTCCTCCTTTCCTTTCAAAACCACCCCCAAAACTGTACCTCAATATTCCAGTCTCTTCCCTGAAAATAATTCTTAAACTAAGCAATTCAGACAATTATTATTCTGGGGATGGGCGGGGGACAAGGGAAGACTTGTAGGGATACAGGGGGGAGATTAATGCTACTGACACTTAAGCCCTCTCCTTTTTGAACAGACAAACCAGCCCCATGAAGGAGACCAGCAGATAGTAGAGATAAGAAGTTTTATTAATCAGAAGTACCTGACATGAGTGACAGAACCTTTACAATTAAATAAAGTAGTGCAAAGGGAAACACACTCCGGCTGCCCCTCTAAGATCTTAATTTGGGAATGAACTGACTGTATACAATGCAGAACTGGACCCATCTGTAGTGTAGATATTTGACATACCATATTTTTCCACAATATCAAAAATGGCATCCAACTTTTTTGCTGAATCAATTGCCTAATCTGCCAAATACCAGCTTTTTTCCAAATCCCCCAATTTATCATTGATTCTTGTATCTTATACATAGGGTTATTCCACATGGAAGCCCAGGAAGAATCCTTCTATTTAATCTTGACAGTTTTTTCTAATTCCTGGAAGGTGAACTTAGACGCAAGGACCACCGGATTCTAACCCAAATCTCCACTGAGACATAACGGGAATTAGCCATGATGGCAAATTAGACAATGCCTCCTCATATTGAAACCAAGTAGGCAATAGCGGTGAGTCTGGTAGCATCCACCTCAAACTCTGATGAAATATAAAGGCCAGATGGTATTCGTAAAAGCTGAGAAGATTAACACTCCCCAATCCTTAGTACATTTCAATTTTTTCAAACTACCGTATTTTCACGCATATAACGCGCGCGTTATACGCGTTTTTACCTACCGCGCATACCCCTCGCGCGTTATATGCGTGAGCGCGGTATACCAAAGTTTTAAAACATAGTTCCCACCCCGCCCGACGCCCGATTCACCCCCCCAGCAGGACCGCTCGCACCCCCACCCCGAACGACCGCTCGCACGCGCTCCCATCCGCACCCGCATCCACGATCGGAGCAAGAGGGAGCCCAAGCCCTCTTGCCCGGCCGACTCCCCGACGTCCGATACATCCCCCCCCCCCCGGCAGGACCACTCGCACCCCCACCCCGAACGACCGCCGACTTCACGACAATATCGGGCCAGAAGGGAGCCCAAACCCTCCTGGCCACGGCGACCCCCTAACCCCACCCCGCACTACATTACGGGCAGGAGGGATCCCAGGCCCTCCTGCCCTCGACGCAAACCCCCCTCCCCCCCAAGAACCTCCGACCGCCTCCCAGCCGACCCGCGATCCCCCTGGCGACCCCCACGACCCCCCCACCCCCCTTCCCCGTACCTTTGGTAGTTGGGCCAGAAGGGAGCCCAAACCCTCCTGGCCACGGCGACCCCCTAACCCCACCCCGCACTACATTACGGGCAGGAGGGATCCCAGGCCCTCCTGCCCTCGACGCAACCCCCCCTCCCCCCCAAGAACCTCCGACCGCCCCCCCGCCGACCCGCGATCCCCCTGGCGACCCCCACGACCCCCCCACCCCCCTTCCCCGTACCTTTAGTAGTTGGCCGGACAGACGGGAGCCAAACCCGCCTGTCCGGCAGGCAGCCAACGAAGGAATGAGGCCGGATTGGCCCATCCGTCCTAAAGCTCCGCCTACTGGTGGGACCTAAGGCGCATGGGCCAATCAGAATAGGCCCTGGAGCCTTAGGTCCCACCTGGGGGCGCGGCCTCAGGCACATGGGCCCAACCCGACCATGTGCCTCAGGCCGCGCCCCCAGGTGGGACCTAAGGCTCCAGGGCCTATTCTGATTGGCCCACGCGCCTTAGGTCCCACCAGTAGGCGGAGCTTTAGGATGGATGGGCCAATCCGGCCTCATTCCTTCGTTGGCTGCCTGCCGGACAGGCGGGTTTGGCTCCCGTCGGTCCGGCCAACTACTAAAGGTACGGGGAAGGGGGGTGGGGGGGTCGTGGGGGTCGCCAGGGGGATCGCGGGTCGGCTGGGGGGCGGTCGGAGGTTCTTGGGGGGGAGGGGGGTTTGCGTCGAGGGCAGGAGGGCCTGGGATCCCTCCTGCCCGTAATGTAGTGCGGGGTGGGGTTAGGGGGTCGCCGTGGCCAGGAGGGTTTGGGCTCCCTTCTGGCCCAACTACCAAAGGTACGGGGAAGGGGGGTGGGGGGGTCGTGGGGGTCGCCAGGGGGATCGCGGGTCGGCTGGGGGGCGGTCGGAGGTTCTTGGGGGGGAGGGGGGTTTACGTCGAGGGCAGGAGGGCCTGGGATCCCTCCTGCCCGTAATGTAGTGCGGGGTGGGGTTAGGGGGTCGCCGTGGCCAGGAGGATTTCGGGGGGGGGGGGAGGGATGTATCGGACGTCGGGGGGGGGGGCATCAGGCTTTCAGGATGGGGACAGACCTTCAAGGGGGGACAGTGCACGGAAGTCAGGGGGGGTGAACGGAGAGTCGGGACAGCGCACGGAAAGTCAGGGCGGGCGAAAGGAGCGCCGGGCAGCATGCGCGGTATACCCGTGAGCGCGGTATATCAAAGTTTTTGTGCAAATCATCGTGATTTCTGCGCGCTATATCCGTGTGCGCGTTTTATACGGGTGCGTGTTATTTGCGTGAAAATACGGTAATCCGAGGAGGTTTATCATTCCACAAAAACCTCGTCAGTAAAATTTCCATTTTGATACAATAACTGTTCAAAAAAATGGTCAACATACTAAGAGTATAATTAATGACAGGAACAATCATCATCTTTATTGTGTCCATCTGTCCCCAGCAGGATAGCTTAAGAGGGGACCAACATGCTGTTGTCTTATTGATATGTTCAAGCAGATGTGCAACATTGTATGACATTGTTTCTTCAAGAGTTGGGCCAAAGAAAATACCAAAGTATTTGATTTTACAAGGGGATCACTGAAAACTCATTTCCTTAACCAAATGTTCCACTTCTGGGCAATTCAAAGGCATAATTTCCATTTTTGTAACATTCAACTTATAACCTGAAACAGAAGAATAATTACTAACAGTGTCCAGGATATGATATGGAATCCAATGTAGTGAAGAGCAGAACATCGTCAGCATAAGCTGACAATTTGATTTCAGATAGGCCATGATATCCCTTTTATACTGGAACTAATACGTATTGCCACCTGCAAAGGTTCCAAGGTCAAATTAAATAGCAAAGGTGAAAGGGGACATCCTTGTCGTATACCACGAGATGGAAAAAAGGGATCTGATAGAGTGTTGTTAAGATATATCCTGGCGACTGGAGTGAAGTATAAAATTTTAATCTGGAGAAATTTATCAGGGAAACCAAACCACCTCAATACAGCAAAGATAAACGACCACTCCACCCGATCAAATGCTTTCTCAGCATCAAGACTCATTGCCAGCAAACTTGGGGAATCATTCGAAGAGGCATGCAAGATTACATCTGTAAACATAAGTGTGTTATCACTAGAATATCTCCTAGTCAAAAACCATTCTGATCTGTGTGAATCAACCAAGACAAAATATTCTGTAACTTTGTCGCCAACACTTTAGCATAAATTTTAGCGTCAACATTAATAAGCGCAATGGGCCTAGAATTTGGAACCTGTAGACTATCTTTCCCGGCCTTTGGTATCACAATAATATTTGCTTCAGTAAAGGTACCCATAACAATTCCAGTAGTAAATAGATATGAATAATATTCCGCCAAATAAGGCGCAATTAGATCCCGAAAAGCCATATAAAATTCAAGAGTTATACCATCTGGACCTGGAGATTTACCTTTGGCCATATTCTCAATTGCATCAATAATTTCTGCATTGGCCACATCTTAGACAAGATTCCATATACATCATTAATTTTAAAGGTGCTGCTGCTCAATGGTATAAATGACTGAAGTTAAATATATGTAAGACACTTATAGGAATACAAGAAATTTGGGAGCTTGATCTGAATACACATTTAGTTGAGTCTCAAAGGAAATTTGTTTGGAGGTCAGTCACTTCCTCGTTACATTTGGCAAGTTTAATGCAATCTTCCTTCTTTTTACTACATAAGGCTATATGGACTCCGGTTAAAGTGTCGTACATAGATGCCTCCAGTGAAAAATTCTGTTGGTCATGTAAGGAGGGGATTGGTACATTAAAACATATGTTTTTTGAATGTCCTTATGTGACTGCTTATTGGAATAAGATCTGGTCAACAATCTCAGCTTTGCTTTCTATCTCAGAGCCGTTAAGTTATTCAATAATTATTCTGGGGGGGTTGGATTTACAGTCTTCATTGAGTTTCTCTGAGACAAAATTATTGAATAACTTAATAATGATTACCATTAAAACTATTTCAATTAACTGGAAGAAGTTTTCTAAAATGGAATATAACACATGGTAGAATACATTGTATAGTAAATTAGAAAAGATTTATGTGATTAAGTGTGGTAGTTTGAGAAAGTTTAATAGGGTATGTAATTGTTCACTCAAAATTACAGACTGAATGCTGATATACTTAATTTGTATTGTATATTGTGACACCCTTTGACTTTATTTAGTTTACTATTGTTTTATATTATATTGTTGTTTTAGTTTTATTCAAAAATTTTCAATAAAATATTATTAGATAGAAATACCTGACATGATCACATTTCACCTACACACAGGCTGCATAAGAGGTGAACTGCCAATGCAGACAAATTAAATTAAAACCAATTCAATAAATAACATACAGATCTACATACGGAAATCTTTTGATGTGCACTAAAGCAATGTTACTTATCGTAACAGTTGTTATCCAGGGACAGCAGGCAGCTATTCTCACTAGTGGGTGATGTCATCCGACAAAGCCCCGATACGGACGTCTCACAAGCATACTTGCTTGCAGAAACTCAGAAGTTTCAAGATGCCCGTACCGCGCATGCGCCAGTGCCTTCCCGCCCGATGGTCCGGGCGTGTCTCCTCAGTTCAGGTAGCTAGCAGAGAAGCCAAGCCAGGGGAGGTGGGTGGGACTTGAGAATAGCTGCCTGCTGTCCCTGGATAACAACTGTTACGGTAAGTAACATTGCTTTATCCCAGGACAAGCAGGCAGGTATTCTCACTAGTGGGTGACCTCCAAGCTAACCTCAATGGGATGGTGGGAGAGTTGGCAACTTAGGAGAATAAATTTTGTAATACTGTTTGGCCAAACTGTCCATCCCGTCTGGAGAAAGTATCCAGACAATAATGAGAGGTGAATGTATGAACCGAAGACCAAGTGGCAGCCTTACAAATCTCCTCAATCGGTGTCGATCTAAGGAAGGCTACAGAGGCCGCCATTGCTCTGATCCTATGGGCTGTGACTTTACAGGGAAGAGGTAATCCAGCCTGGGCATAGCAGAAAGAGATGCAAGCCGCCATCCAGTTGGAGATGGTACGCTTCGATACAGGTCGTCCCAATTTGTTTGGATCAAAGGAGACGAAAAGTTGAGGAGCAGTTCTGTGTGGTTTGGTGCGATCCAGGTAGAAAGCCAAAGCACGTTTACAGTCCAGAGTGTGAAGAGCTGATTCTCCAGGATGAGAATGAGGGTTTGGAAAAAACACAGGAAGAACTATGGATTGGTTGAGATGAAATTCAGTGACCACTTTAGGCAGGAATTTCGGATGAGTGCAAAGGACCACCTTGTCATGATGGAATACTGTGAAAGGTTGATCCGCCACTAAGGCCTGAAGCTCACTGACCCGGCGAGCAGAAGTGAGGGCAACCAGAAAAACCACTTTCCAAGTGAGAAACTTCAGCGGAGCCTTGTTGAGAGGCTCAAAAGGAGGTTTCATAAGGTGGGAAAGGACAACGTTGAGGTCCCAAACCACTGGAGGAGGTTTGAGAGGAGGATTGACATGGAAAAGTCCTTTCATAAATCTGGAAACCACAGGATGAGCAGAGAGAGGTTTCCCTTGTAGAGGCTGATGGAAAGCCGCAATAGCACTCAGGTGGACTCGTATGGATGTAGACTTGAGGCCAGACTGAGATAGGTGTAGAAGATAGTCCAATACAGAAGACAGGGAGGCTCTCTGAGGCTCCTTACATTAGAAACACACCAGGAAGAGAATCTAATCCACTTTTGGGAGTAGCATTGTCTAGTAGTAGGCTTCCTAGAAGCCTCCAACACCTCCCTCACCGCTCGGGAAAACTGGTGAGGAGTTACGTTGAGAAGAACCAAGCTGTCAGGTGGAGAGACTGCAGGTTGGGATGGAGTAGAGATCCCTGATGCTGAGTAAGCAGCGAAGGAAACACTGGAAGAAGGAATGGCTCCCTGCTGCTGAGTTGAAGTAGAAGGGAGTACCAAGGTTGTCTGGGCCACCGAGGAGCTATCAGAATCATGGTGGCCTGGTCGGATTTCAATTTGACTAGAGTCTTTTGAATGAGTGGAAAGGGAGGAAACGCATACAGAAAGCGATTCCCCCAATCCAGCAGAAAGGCATCTGCCTCGAGACAAAGAGGAGTGTAGATTCTGGAGCAAAATTGAGGCAGCTTGAAGTTGTGGGGAGCCGCAAAGAGATCTATCTGAGGCGTCCCCCACTGAGAAAAGATCTGATGAAGAGGTTTGGAATGGAGGGTCCATTCGTGAGGCTGGAGGAGACGACTTAAGTTGTCCGCCAAGACATTGTCCTTCCCCTGAATGTAGACAGCCTTGAGGAAGGCGTTGTGGCGAATCGCCCAATCCCAGACTCTGAGAGCTTCCCAACAGAGGGAGGCCGAGCCCGTGCCCCCCTGCTTGTTGACATAATACATGGCGACCTGGATGTCTGTGCGAATAAGGACCACCATGTCGTGAAGCAGATGTTGAAATGCTTGAAGAGCATTGAAGATGGCTCTGAGCTCCAGAAGATTGATTTGATGGAGTCGGTCCGCACTGGTCCAGAATCCCTGAGTGCGAAGGCCATCCAGATGAGCTCCCCATGCATAGGTCGATGAATCGGTTGTGAGGACCTTCTGGTGGGGAAGAGTGTGAAACAGCAAACCTCTGGATAGATTCGAAGAGGTCATCCACCAAAGCAGAGACTGCTGAAGAGCAGGAGTGACTAAGATGGGACGAGTCAAAGGATCTGACAACCGAGTCCATTGAGAAGCCAGGGTCCACTGAGGAATTCTGAGGTGAAGTCTGGCAAAAGGCGTCACATGAACTGTAGAGGCCATGTGGCCCAGGAGAACCAGCATGTGTCTCGTTGAGATGGTCGGGCGAGAAGACACAGACTGGCAGAGATGAAGAAGAGTCTCCATGCGCTGAGGCGGGAGGAATGCTCTGATTTGAATGGTATCCAGAACCGCCCCGATGAAGGGGAGAGACTGGGTAGGCTGTAGATGAGATTTGGGAAAGTTGATCTCGAAGCCCAAACTCTGCAGGAAACAAATCATTGTTAGGGTCGCGAGACGACCCCAGGAGCCAAGGAGGCCTTGATGAGCCAGTCGTTGAGGTAGGGAAATACTTGAAGACCCTGGTTCCGGAGTGCAGCGGCTACTACCACCAGACACTTCTTGAAGACTCTGGGAGACGAGGACAGGCCGAATGGAAGCACTCGATACTGCAGATGTAGATGTCCCACCCGAAATCTGAGGAATCGTCGAGAGGCCGGATGAATGGGAATGTGAGTGTAGGCCTCCTTCAGATCCAGAGAGCATAACAAGTCGTTTCGCTCGAGGAGGGGGTAGAGAGAAGCAAGGGCTAGCATGCAAAATCTCTCCTTGACCAGGAACTTGTTGAGGATCCTGAGGTCCAGAATTGGACGCAGATCGCCCGTCTTCTTCGGAACAAGGAAGTTTCGGGAGTAAAACCCCCGGTTGTGTTGGTCCACAGGGACCGGCTCGACGGCTCGAAGCCGGAGCAAAGCCTGAGCTTCCTGAATAAGAAGGGCGTTCTGAGTCAAGGTGGAAGGATACTCTCTTGGAGGGTGGTCCGGGGGGACCCGATGGAACTGAAGAGAGTACCCTTCCCTGATGATGGTAAGGACCCAGAGGTCGGTGGTAATAGTCGCCCATCGATGATAAAAATGATGGAGGCGACCCCCGATGGGCAAAACAGGGAGAGGCAGAACGAGGTTGGTTATGCTCCCTAAGAGAGAGTCAAAAAGGCTGAGGAGCCTTGGGGTCAGTAGAAGGCTGGGGCTTTTGTTAAGCCTTCTGTGGAGGCTGTCTCTTCGCTGGTTGTCTCGCAGCCGGAGCCTGCCTAGGTGCATAACGCCGTTGATAGATCAAAGGCGGCCGAGAAGGTCGAGACTGCGTCGGCTTAGGCTTGGGTCGAAGAATGGACTGGAAGGATTTCTCATGGTCAGACAGTTTCTTCGTCACGGTCTCGATGGATTCGTCAAATAAATCCGCCCCTGCACAAGGAACGTTGGCAAGTCTGTCATGGAGGTTCGGGTCCATGTCAATGGTCTGAAGCCATGCCAATCGACGCATAGCCACAGAACAGGCAGCAGCTCGTGCTGAAAGCTCGAAGGCATCGTAGGAGGATTGCATCAACTGTAGGCGAAGCTGGGATAGCGAGGCAACCACTTCCTCAAATTCGAAGCGAGCCTGAGACTCGACGTAGGGTGTAAACTTCCGAAGCACAGGCAGGAATAACTCCAAATAAGTGGCAAAGTGAAAAGTATAATTGAGAACTCTGGAAGCCATCATCGAGTTCTGATATATGCGCCTCCCAAACTTATCCATGGTCCTGCCCTCGCGGCCCGGAGGCACCGAGGCATACACCTGGGACGGATGAGACCTCTTGAGGGAGGATTCGACCAGGAGGGATTGATGAGAGAGTTGAGAGCCCTCGAATCCCTTGTGATGAACTGTGTGGTACCGAGCATCCAACTTGCCAGGAACAGCAGGAATAGAGTACGGCGTTTCAAAACATCTCATGAACGTTTGGTCGAGGAGTTTGTGTAGAGGCAGATGAAGAGACTCAGCAGGAGGGTGAGGCAAGTGCATGGTGTCGAGGTATTCCTTGGAGTACCGAGAACCGGAGTCCAAGGTAATGTCCAGGTCATCCGCCATCTGTCGGAGAAAAGATGAAAAGGATAACTGGTCTGCCAGCACAGGCCTGCGAGACGGACTGGATGAAGTCGAGGCCTCGGGATCCACAGAGACCTGCGATCGACAGGGCGAATATGAGCCACAGGGATCCTCGAACTCCGGTCCCGGAGGAGGAGACACATCCGACGAGGAATATCCCATACGAGGCAGCTTCTTCTGCGGTGAGACTGTAGAGTGTCGAGAGGAGTGCCTCGAAGAATGCCTGGACCGATGCCCCTCCCGATGTCTGGAAGGGGATCTAGATCGGTGATGTTTAGAATGGTGCCCAGAAGCCTCCAATGAGTAAATGGGACTCGAGGCAGTAGAGCGTAGAGGGGGGGGATTCGACGCCTCCCGAGACGCAGTCCAGGCCTGATAAGGAGTGCGGAAGAACTCTTCCTGTGATTTGCGATGCCCAGGACTTCGATTACCCGAAGAGGGATTCCACACCTCTTCGTCCGGAGGCGTAATGGGCTCTAAAGGGGGCATGTCACTAAAAGAGGCCCGCCTCGAAGGACCGGCCGCCAATCGCTGCTCCTCCTCGCCGAGTAGCGAGAGCGAACGGCGAGGAGGAGGAGGAGGGGGGCGGTCCGCCCCCCGGAGGTGGAACCGGCTGGTCACCCTGGATTGTGGCTATCAACCTGGGTCCCATGGTGGTCATGAGCTCGACAAACTGAGCCTCCAAAAGGGACCGCTACGAAGCCGACAAGGAGGGAGCCGCACCTAAAGTGGGACCTCCTGCACGGTCTTCGCGCTCCTTTGTGGTCGAGTGCTTTTGCTTGGAAGCCTTCGGCACTTTGAGAACCACTGGTGGAATGGGAGGAGGAGGTACCTGATCTGAGGAGACGGAGGAAGGCACCGGAGCAGGAGGCGGAGTCGAAGCCGGAACAAACGAAGCCGGCTTCAGTAGACTCGGTGCAGCAGAAGCGGCGGATGACTTCACCGGTGCAGGCGAAGCGCAGGCCGAAGTCGAAGCTGAGGGTTCCTTAGCAGCTTCCATCTTGAACATCGACTCCCACAAAAAACAGCGACGCTTGAACGCACGTGCTGTGAGAGTGGAACAAGGCCAGCACGATTTCGGGAAATGATCTGGACCAAGACACTGCAGGCAGTGTCGATGCGGGTCCGTCAACGAAATCGTGCGCTGGCACTTGCTACACTTTTTAAAACCGGTAATTGGCCGGGACATAGGCCGAAAAAGCTCCGCCACAAGATCGAAGGAGCGGGGCCTGAGCCACGCGGCCGACCTGGTCGAATCGCCGGAAGAAATTTTTTTTAAAAAAAATAAGAAACCGAAGAAAATAAAACACATGATAAAGAGTAAAAGAACTCAAAACCACGGCAATAGAAGGCAAAAAACGGCAATTAGCGCAGAATTGAAGTAGAACTTCTCAGCTCCGCGGAAAGAAAAGAACTGAAGAGACACGCCTGGACCATCGGGCGGGAAGGCACTGGCGCATGCGCAGTTCGGGCATCTCAAAACTTCTGAGTTTCTGCAAGCAAGTATGCTTGTGAGACGTCCGTATCAGGGCTCTGTCGGATGACATCACCCACTAGTGAGAATACCTGCCTGCTTGTCCTGGGATAATCATTGCTTTTAAATGGTGACCCTGAACAAGTCACTTAATCCTCCACTGTGACAAATAGGGGAAATGCTTGAAGTACCTGTATGTAAACCACTTTGAGTGTAGTTGTAAAACTACAAAAAAATAGGTGGTATACAAGTCCCAATCCCTATCCCCCATATGTGTTTTTGTGTGTGATCATGTCAGACACTTTTGATTAACAAAATTTCTTAGCTCTACTATCTGATGGTCTGTTTCATCTGTTTGCTGCTGAGAATTTGCAGATTGTAACTTTCTTGTGCTTCAGCAGACCTATCCCATTACAGGCACAAGGAGCCCTCAACTTACCTTATCACTGTCCAGTGTGTTTTGAGATGTCCGTGAGGCAATGGAAATGGTATCAGGTTGACTACTGCCATCTCCTTGACTGTCCAGATCCTCTCCATCCCTGAAAAAACAAACAAACCACCCTGTTATAAGCAGCTATGAGGTAGCACTTGCTGGGCCCTAAGCTCAGACTGCAGTCATCAATGAAGGCCAATTTTTGGCCTGCATAATTTGGGGAGGGGGTGTGGCACTGGCATGACAGTCATGGCCAACAAATATAGAACTCTCACAACTATTCAAAATGTTCAAGGTCTATAAATCAACAACTTAGTAATTCTTTAGTTACCACCTTAATTTAGTCCAGTAGGCGACAACACCATGCTCCTCAGAGAGCCACACTAACCCAGTCAAGTATTTAGGTATACAGTCTGGTAGCCTTCCTCATAGGGGCATATATATGGTGAAATTTTTCCTTCGTTAGGACTTCTTATGTTCTTATATTGTAATATTCATTTACTTCATGAAAAATAAAATGCTAGTGCTTAGTGATAAATACATCCTCATAAGTTTATGAAAGTCTTAAAACATGCCACTTAACTTGGAATGGTTCTATTAAGATCCCCACCGACGCGTTTCAAACATCTTCCTCAGGGTCGGGGACGGAAAATACAGAACTATTCAAAAGCTTAGGAGTACTAAATCCATTCCATTTATTGCCTCGGTATGAATGGAATGGATTTAGTACTCCTAAGCTTTTACAGTAGATACAGCAGTAACAGCGAGAAGAACGTCAAGGTAGGTGTACTGGTAGGAGGAAGGCAAGATATTGGAAACATGTCTGGAGTTAGTGAACAGCAGAGGCTGGACAATTAAGGGTAGGGGCGGGGCTTGGAAAGGAGCATGGCGGAAGGGCATTGGATATCATAAATACTATTAGTAGTCCTTTAGAGAATGACAGGGGGAAATTTGTACCCATCCAATCTCAATATCCCAATCCCGTTCCCGCAAGTTCTGCCCCTGCCCCATTCCGCAAGCTCTGCCTTAACCACACAAGCTTCGAACACTTTATGATTTTAAAGTGTTTGAGGTTTGTGTAGATGAGGACAGAGCTTGCAGGAATCAGATATGCTGGAAACGAAAACAGAAAGCTGACAGGATTGACGGTCAATCTAGAGAAGGTGTGTAGGCAGATTGATAGGCTTAAATTGATAAATCCCCGGGACCAGATGGCATCCATCCAAGGGTCATCAAGGAACTGAAAGGGACCATAGCTGAACTGCTGCAACTAATAGCCAATCTGTTGATCAAATCGGGAAAGATTCTGGAAGACTGAAAGGTAGCGAATGTTATGCTGATCTTCAAGAAAGGTTCAAGGGGAGATCTGGGAAACTACAGACCGGTGAGTCTGACCTCGGTATTAGGAAAGATGGTAGAGTCGCTGATAAAGGGCCGCATCATTGAGACGTGAGATCCAAAATGGCGTTTAGAGCAGACATTAGGCGAGGTGCTCCCCGATAGCGTTTTCTAATTACCCTCTTCCCTTCTATCCTTTTTTGAATTGCGATTCGCCGCAGGACGTTTTGTTCGCTGGCTATTTCTTACCAGTGGGCCCGTTGAGACGCCACAGAACGAGGCGAGATACGGACCCAATTATGGGGAAGAGGAAGGGAGTAACCCAGCCGACTCCTCTGGTGCCCAGAACTTCAAAAACCTGGATCCAGACGACACTGGATCCAGGGGCAAAATCCTGACCAACCCGGAAGAATCCCTGCAGGGAGCGTGGCTACACTGTTTACTCAGGATGGGAGTTTACTGAATAGTCCCGGAGGAGCAGAGGGAGGAGAAGACCTTCCTTCTGAAGTACAGACATCGGCTCTCTTGGTAGAGACAGGGGAAAATCTAACTTCCATGAGTAAGATACAGTTTGGACAGTTGAATAAGCCACAGTGGTAAAATTAGAAGAACTCTGGAGGGCTATTGAAATCATGGACTTTAACCTCCAGAAGGCAATGACTATTGTTCAGCATGATTATGTCTCTGTCAGCTCTCAGGTAGAAGCCCATGAAAAAATCTTAAAACAACAGGGAGATGATATAAAAAAACATAAGGAACAGATCACCCAAATTAAAAATTTAGAAATGGAGATTATTAAAGAGAGATCTTTTATTTAAAAAAACCCTTGAATATATGGAAAATAAGCAGAGAAGGAACAACTTAAGAATGTTGAATTTTCCTAAATCTTCAGTATTATCTCCAATTGAGATGGTGCAGAAATACTTCAGGGAAATATTGATGATTCCGCAAGAAAACATACCACCTATAACCGGGGCACAATATTTATCTACAGGGAAGAAGCAAGATAGTTCAACCCCTATTGAAATTGAAGCAACAGAAAAAGGAGAAATGAACTTAACAGAATTTTTGGAAAGTTCTCTGAAGTGGTTATGAAGAGGAGTACCGTACTCTCTTGGTGACATTTGCCTTGGAGCATGACAGAGATTTACTTTTTAGACTATATTTTAGACATATGAACGATAAGTTCTTTGGTTCAACAATTCGGATTTTTCCTGATGTTGCTCAAGTGACAAAGAAAAGGAGAAAGGACTTTCTACTTTATAAACCCAGAGTTTTGGCACTGGGTGCAACCTTTATTTTGAAACTTCCGTCAAAGTGCTGTGTTTCACTACAGGGAAATTTTTTTTTATTCTTTGAACCAAAGCAACTGTTGGAATTTATTGTGGCCAAAGAAGGGGGTAGAGTGGTGATTGGTCCAATAGCCCCTCCGGTAGTTTAAATCCAGGCTATTGGGGCTTTCAATTAATGTCTCCTGAACTGTTCTTAAGAGGAATGAAAAATTTCCTTGATATGTAATTCTAAAACTTGGATCTTTACTTAAAGTAATGGACTAAATAATTAATAATTATTTTCTTTCCAACCATTACTGATTTAAGTAGTGCTTGGTAATATAATTTTATGTGTTTTTTAAATTACATATCTGTATTCAAGTATTGATTTGCTTGTCTATAATTTGAAAAGTTGAATAAATAAACAAATTTAAAAAAAGGACCACATCATTGATCACCTTGACGGACATGGGCTGATGAGGACCAATCAGCACGGTTTGAGCAAAGGCAGATGGTGTTTGACGAACTTGCTGCACTTCTTTGAGGGAGTAAACAGACAGATAGACAAGGGCGATCCAGTCGATATTGTATATCAGGATTTTAAGAAGGCCTTTGACAAGGTTCTGCATGAATGACTACTTTGGAAAATTGCGAGCCATGGAATCGAGGGTGAAATACTCACATGGATTAAAAACTGGCTGGAGCATAGGAAACAGTGAGTGGGGGTAAATGGACAATACTCGGACTTGAAGAGCGTCACCAGTGGGGTGCAGCTGGGCTCGTTGCTTGGACCCGTGCTCTTCAACATTTTTATAAACGATCTGGACATTGGTACGACGAGTGAGGTGATTAAATTTGCGGACGATACGAAGTTATTCAGAGTAGTGAAGACACGGGGGGATTGTGAAGATCTGCAACGTGACATAATCAGGCTCGAGGAATGGGCATCAACATGGCAGATGAGGTTCAACGTGGATAAGTGTAAAATGATGCATGTAGTTAACAAAAATCTCATGCACGAATACAGGATGTCCGGGGCGGTACTTGGAGAGACCTCCCAGGAAAGACTTGGGAGTTATGATTGACAAGTTGATGAAGCCGTCCACGCAATGTGTGGCGGCGGCGAAAAGGGTGAACAAAATGCTAGGAATGATAAAGAACAAGATCACAAACAGATCGGAGAAAGTTATCATGCTGCTGTACCGGGCCATGGTGCGCCCTCACCTGGAGTACTGCATCCAGCACTGGTTGCCAAACATGAAGAAGGACATGATACTACTCGAAAGGGTCCAGAGAAGAGCGGCTAAGATGGTTAAGGGACTGGAGGAGTTACCGTACAGCGAAAGATTAGAGAAGCTGGGCCTCTTCTCCCTCGAAGAGAGCAAATTGAGAGGAGACATGATCGAAACATTCAAGGTACTAAAGGGAATAGACTTAGTAGATAAGGACAGGTTGTTCACCCTCTCCAAGGTAGGGAGAACGAGAGGGCACTCTTAAAATTGAAAGGGGATAGATTCCGTACAAACATAAGGAAGTTCCTCTTCACCCAGAGAGTGGTGGAAAACTGGAGAGCTCTTCCGGAGTCCGTCATAGGTGAAAACACCCTCCAGGGATTCAAGACAAAGTTAGACAAGTTCCTGCTGAACCAAAATGTACTCAGGTAGGGCTTGTCTGTTAGGGCGCTGGTCTTTGACCAGAGGGCCGCCGCGTGAGCAGACTGCTGGGCACGATGGACCACTGGTCTGACCCAGCAGTGGCAATTCTTATGTTCTTATGACAGAGAGTTTCTGCAGGGACAGAGAAAATTTGTCCCCATGTCATTCTTTACACAAAATCTTATTTGTAGATAAAGCTTAAAACTGTTGAAGCATTCATAATATCCGATGCCCTTCAGCCATGCACCTTTCCTAACCCCACTCCCTACCCTGAATTGTACAGCCTCTGCTGTTCACTAACTCCAAACACATTGCTATCACTTAAGTCTCTACTCTGGCTTATGAATGATCATAATCTGCAAATGCAGTAACTGAAAAAGGAGGGTGAAACACATTTGAGGAAAACCTTGCATGCTTGTTACCAAATGAACCTGATCCTGCTGTAGATACTATGCAGAAACATATCTGATACAAGCCACCCTTTTGAACTTTTAGGGATGTATAATTGTTTTCTAGGTTTCATGCCATTTAATAAATTATAACCTCCATATCCATCATTCCAAGTGACTTGCATAAAACATTAAATCAAAACTCAAGGCTGCTACAAGATTTCACTCTGTGGAACAGGTTGAGTGAAAGGCAACAGAGGGCAGTGATCAATGGAGATTACCAGTGGTGCATCTCAAGGTTCTGTTCTTGGGCCTGCTATTTTTAACATTTTTATAAACGATATTGATGAAGGGCTGTCATGTAAGATTTGCATCTGCAATAGAGTAGAGTAGACACCCAGGATAGTGTGAATAATGTGAAGAAAGACCTGGCAAAGATTGAAGAATGGTTTGAAATTTGGCAGCTAAAATTTAATGCTAAGAAATGCAAGGCCATGCATTTGGGCTGCAAAAACCCGAGGGAACGGTACAGATTAGGGAGTGAAGAGCTTATATGCACGACAGAAGAGCGGGACTTGGATGTGATTGTATATGATGATCTTAAGGTGGCCAAACAGGTTGAAAAGGTGATGGCAAAAGCTAGAAGCATGTTAGGGTGCATAGGGAGAGGTATGGCCAATGGCCAGTAGGAAAAAGGAGGTATGATGTCCCTGTATAAGACTTTGGTGAGACCTCATTTAGAATATTGTGTACAATTCTGGAGGCCGCACTTTCAAAAAAATATAAAAAGGATGGAGTTGGTCCAGAGGAAGGCTACTAAAATGGTGTGTGGTCTTCGGAGGGCATATGGGGACAGACTTAAAGATCTCAATCTGTATACTTTGGAGGAAAGGCAGGAGAGGGGAGATATGATAGAGACGTTTTAATACCTATGTGATGTAAATGCGCAGGAGTCAAATCTCTTTCATTTGAAAGGAAGCTCTGGAATGAGAGGGCATAGGATGGTTAAGAGGCTTCGGAGTAATCTGAGGAAATACTTTTTTACAGAAAGGGTGGTAGATGCATGGAACAGTCTCCCGGAAGAGGTGGTGGAGACAAGAGACTGTGTCTGAATTCAAGAAAGCCTGGGATAGTGCCTATCCCAGGCTTTCTTGAATTCCCACATGCTGTGGGATCTATAGAGCAGGGCCAGACTAAAGGGCACATGCCATCTGTCCAGGCATCTTTTTCCCTTACATTCGTGGTGCTTTTCCAAACCAGTTTTCTCTCTCAGAGGGGCTCTGATGCAGCAGCCACACTCACTAGTTGCAAATGCGCAGCTGCCGCAAAGCTTCTCCTCTGATGCGATCCAGCAGAAACCGGAAGTTGCATCAGAGGAAAAGCTTCAGGAGAGGCGTGCGCATGCAACTTGTGAGAACGGCTTCCCCGTCATGGCCCGTATGAGAGAACTTTGGTTTTAGAAAGCATCCATGAAGGTGAGGGGAAAGTAGGGAGATGGCCCGATAAGAGGAAGAGATTGAATGGCGCTTTAGGTTTAGGGGGACAGATGCTGAATGGAAATGTATGTGGGGGTAAGGGTGAGACAGAGGGACAGATGCTGAATGGAAGTGTGTGTGGGGGGAAGGTGAGACAGGGGTCAGATACTGAATGAAAGTGTGGGGGGGAGGGTGAGACAGGGGACAGATGCTGAATGGAAGTATGGGAGGGTGAGACGGGGGACAAGTGTGGGGGGGGTGAGATGGGGGACAGATGCTGAATGGAAGTGGGAGGTGAGATGGGGGACCTAAGATGAATGGAAGTGGTGGGGTGAGAAGGGGGACAGAAGCTGAACGGAAGTGGGGGGTGAGATGGGGGACAGATGCTGAATGGAAGTGGGGGGGTGAGATGGGGGACAGAAGCTGAATGGATGTGGGGGGTGAGATGGGGGGACAGAAGCTGAATGGAAGTGGGGGGTGAAATGGGGGACAGAAGCTAAATGGAAGTGGGGGGTGAGATGGGGGAGAGAAGCTGAATGGAAGTGGGGGGGTGAGATGGGGACAGAAGCTGAATGGAAGTGGGGGGTGAGATGGGGGGACAAATGCTGAATGGAAGTGGGGGGTGAGATGGGGACAGATGCTGAATGGAAGTGGGGGGTGAGATGGGGGACAGATGCTGAATGGAAGTGGGGGGTGAGATGGGGGACAGATGCTGAATGAAAGTGGGGGGATGAGATGGGGGACAGGCGCTGAATGGAAGTGGGGGGATGAGATGGGGGGACAGGCGCTGAATGGAAGTGGGGGGATGAGATGGGGGGACAGGCGCTGAATGGAAGTGGGGGGATGAGATGGGGGGGACAGGCGCTGAATGGTAGTGGGGGAAGAGAGAGGGCGACAGGCGCTGAATGGAAGTGTGGGAGACAGGAGGGACAGACAATGAATGAAAGGGGGTGAGAGAGGGAAGCAGACACTGGAAGGGGAGAGGAGGAGAAAGAAAAAAAGGGCACATGTTGGATTGGGGGAAGAGGATAGAGTTAGATACTGGAAGGGATGAGGGAAAGAGGTGGCAAGCTAAAGGTAGACACAATGAAAGAGGATAATTGAGGACTGAATAGTAAGAAAGAATTTAGACAGAGGCAGAAAATAAATTGAGAAGGAAGACCAGGGAAGAAAAGGAGGAAAGGAAGAGAGAGAGATAGATGCTAAAATCTGCTGGGAGGGAGGAGAGATGGAAAGGAAGAAGAGAGATGCCACACCATGGGGGGAGTGGAGAGAACTAGATGGATGCCAGACCAATGGGGGGGGAGTTGAGGGAGAAATGGAAGGGAGAGGAAGACAGTTTCTGGAAGAGGCATAGAAAGAGAGCAGATGCTATATGGAAGAGGCAGAGAGAGGGCAGACAGTGGATGGAAGGAAGAGAGTGATAAGAAGATGAGAAAAGCAGAAACCAAACAACAAAGGTAAAAAAAAATATTCTATTTGCTTTAGGATAAAGTATTATTGTAGCTGTGTTGATAATTGTTTATTAATAGAAAATGGAAATAAGGTGATCCTTTTTATTGGACTAATTTTAATACATTTTTTTTACTCATTCAGAGACCAAAACTCCCTTCCTCAGGTCAGGACAGGGATACTGTAACAGCAATATAGTTTACTGACCTGAAGAAAGATGTTTAAACATCTGAAAGCTAATTGAGAAATGTATTAGTCCAATAAAATGGCGGGCACTAAATTTTCTTCCCACCATGCCCCATGCCTCCTACCCAAATGCAAAATATAAATTGGTCAGCTTCCCAAAGCCCTGCCAGCTGAAGATCTCTTCCTCTAGGAAGGAAGGGGGGATTTGTCAGAGATCTTTGGAGATTGCATAGAAGAAAAACTGTACACTGGCACTGGTATGGTAATCTTTGTTATTTGTTTTGAATTTTAAAATAAAAGAAAAAAAGAAATCAAGTGGAAATAAAGAAGTAAATTTTAAAAAAAGGTAAATAAATGGGGCGGGGCAGGGGGGCCCAGTGTACTTATGTACTTAGGGGCCCTCAATTAATTAATTCTGCCCTGAGAGAGAGGAAGAGATAATGGTTACTGTGGATGGGCAGACAGGATGAGCCATTTGGCCTTTATCTGCCATCATGTTTCTATGTTTCGCATTTAGTCTAGCTTCCAAAAATATTAACTTATGACAAGAGATTCTGATGAACAGTCAATGTTTCAACAAAGGACAGGAAATGAGTTTCACTTAGTCATAAAGCAGTCTGGATTCTGTCTTCTTATTTTTATCTTACAAAAACAGTGATTGAATAGAGAATCCAAGCATAAATTATATACGATTTGTTTCAGCTTGGCAAAATAATGTGGTGCAATCCAAGACACATCCCTCCCCCACCCCAACCTACCCCCAGAGCTCCCTAACACAGTCTCCATCAATTTACTTCAGTACCTGTAGAAGCTGCACTTAAAGGTGGACAATGCACAACGTTTTGTAGGAGAAAAGTGATGTAGCTTTTCCCAGCCTATGATTTTGTCATTAATAACACTCTGTAGATTTTAAATGTAGATGAAATAAGTTTTGTTAGTTTTTAGGATATGAATTGAATTAAATAAATTAATAAATTAAACATTTAATAAATTTTATGTTTTGGTATTCTTGGTATAGCATTTTAATGAATTGAATATCAGTAATTGATTATATTTACCCTACTTTGTATAGTGATGCAGGTTACTACCAATAGAATCTGCTTGCACTGAAATAATTTTGTCAGAGTCAGTTGAAACTGTCTGACTCCTGCTCAGTCCACATCCTTGTGGACTTGGAATGCCATTGAGACTTTTGAAAGTGAAAACTGAAGAAAGTTTAAGGAAGACATGAATTTAAACAGGAATTCTGTACTGGAGAAATTTTTGGATTAGCTGAAGTAATAAAAGATTTTGATCCTCATCAGTGGCGTAGTAAAAAGGGGGAGGGGGCAAGAGGGGCACCCTGCCCTGGGCGCCGTCTTGGTAGAGGCACGGCACCTGTCCTCCTCTCAGTTCCCCCACTGCTATGTGCGCATGTCATTTCCTTCTCCCGTATCTCTGGAACGTTCCTGGTGCGAGCAGCAACACCCAACCTGCGGTCGCGCCTGCATCGACTTTTCTTCTGATGTCACTTCCTGGACCCGCGCCTAAGGAGTGACGTCAGAGAGAGAGCCCACACAGGCACGACAGCAGGTTTGGGGTTGCTACTCTAACCAGGAATATTACAGAGGTACAGGGGAAGGGAAGCGGCGTACGCGGCACTGGGGTGGGGGTAGAAAAGGAGCGTGTAGAGGTAGGGGTGGAGAAGAGGGCGAGGTAGGGGTGCCACCGTCCCGGGCAACTCTCACCTTCGCTACGCCACTGATCCTCATGATGTAACTGGTTCTCACAATAAAAAGTAAGCACACAATCTAAGAGCAATGGAATTTGGAACAACTTAGTAGCCTAATGGCTAGAGCAGTGGGCTCAGAACCAGGGAAGCCGGGGTCCAGATCCCACTGTAGCACCCTATGATCTTGGGGCAAGCCACTGAACCCTTTGGTACAAACAAGATTATAAGTGCTCTGGTGACAAGAAAATAACCTACTGTATCTGAATTTAACTCACCTTGATCTAATATTGAGAAAGTGTAAGCTAAATTCAAATGACTCCAGAGAAAATGGCAGTGAAGATATGGTAGAGGTCTACAATATCATGAGTAGAAAATTTGTTTCCTCTTTCAAAACACACAACAAAAATTACTATCTGGTTACAAAGCTTTGTCTGCGTGCCTCTGGAAGATAGACATGACCTTCAGCTGTGTTAAAAAACCTCCCAGGTATTGGGATGGAACCAATCGGCTCTTTCGGAAATTCACTATCCAATCCAGGCTCTGCAGGACCCGGACTACATGAGCCAATGCTTGTTCTCCTTCTGAGAATGACAGAGCTCTGATTAGTCAGTCATCCAGGTATGGATGTACCTGCAATCCTACCCTGCGTATATGAGCAACTACCACCACCATCACCTTGGTGAAAGTTCGAGGTGCTGTCACAAGTCCATAGGGAAGAGCTGAGAATTGTTAATGGTTCTCCAGGTCATGAAATCTCAAGAATTATCTGTGTTCCAGAAATGGGAATATGCAGGTAGGCTTCCGTCAAATCCAGGGAGGTCAGAAATTTCCCCAGCGCCACCATGACTGATCACACTGTCTCCATGCAAAGGCGTGGAACTTTCAGTGCTGCAATAACGTGTGCAAGATCCAGAATGGGTTTCCAATCTTCGGCGCCTTTCTTGGACACTATGAAGTATCTGCGCTAGCACAGCCTGAATATCTAACAACATCTGAACTGTAGCTACGACTTTGCTTGCTTTCTCTGGTCACCCCACCAGGGAGTCCACAAATCAGTCTGTTAAGGGCTGAGTGAATCTGAGCTTGTAACTGCTCCAAATGATCTCCAGCATCCAACAGTCTGATGAGATCTGCGCCCAGGCCTCACCATATTCAGAAAGCTGTCCCCCCTATCTTCAGGCTCCAGACCTGGAGTCATTGTGCTTTCTTGAAGGCTGAAGCGGGATGAGAATTGGAGGCTTGGTTCCACCTGGTCCTGAGAATCTCTGTTGTGATCCCTGGTATGATCTCTGAAAGGCTCCTCCTCCTGAGTACTGCCGAAAACGATTAGAGCCACAAAAACTAGACTGCTCGGAGCCTCTCGAGGTTCAGTCTGCTGTTAGGTAGTGATTTTGGCAGACGAACTGCCATGCTGGTCATGAAATCATCCAGCCCCTTTCCGAACAATATTTGTCCATTGAAAGAAGTCTGCTAGTGCTGGACAGAATCCTCCCAAGTTCTGTACATTGCCATCTTGACCACCACTGAAGGGTGTAAGGACAACATAACCAGGCCTTTTTTTTTTTTCTTTTTCCTTGTAGTTTCTTTGTTGACAGCGAGAACATTTGACAACATGGCCTCCTTTTCCTGGAAGAATGAGACATTGGCCCTGTATGAACACCTGAGCTTTGAGGCACAAAAGATCTACCCCTTTCATGATGGTTGGAGCACAGCCTGCTTTGTCATCCTACTTCTCTTCATTACAGCTGTGGTATCGCTCATGCTCCTGGCCTTCCTCTATGAAGCATTCAACTGCTGCTGCTGCATTAAAGACCTGTACGTCAAAGACATGGAGAACCAACCCAACCCTGTCAGGGCCCTGCTTTCCACCATGAAGGAAAGAAAAGGCACAGAAGTGGTATAGTAAATTGCTGCCCTTGGCAAGAAAGTTTGCCCAAAAGACAGAGGACATGAGCTTTGCACATGGACCCCTAAGCATTTAAAAGTTATTAATTTGCTTGCGATGATCTGACTAAAATGGCAAAAAAAGGAAAAAAAAAAAAAAAAAAAAAAAAAAAAATAAAGAAGTCTGCTAGGGGTAACCTTGGAGGTGGAATCTTCTATCCATTGCTTGATCCAGAGCATTCTGCAGGCTGAGATAGAATAAGCCGAGACTTTACTCATGACTCTGATGATTTTGTAGAGAGTATTGGTCATGTAATCCACTTCTGCTATTAGGAGCTGGAGCAAAGGTTCACCCTTCACAAGCTCAAGTCTTCACAGCCTAGTATGTCACAAAAGATGCTTCTGCAGTTGCTTTGATTCCCAAGGCTAGTGCTTTGAATCGTCTCTTAAGGATCACATTCATTCTGCGATCCTGCACATAATTTAATACCACACCTCCCTCACTTGTAGGGACATGATTTGGTTACCCGCATTACTAAGGAATCTACCTTAGGCTGAGGGAACATATGCTGACACTCCTGCACCATTCAATACAGCTGAGCCATTGTCTTGGCTACCTTTAGAGATCCTTCAGGAGCATCCCAATGACTAAAACACTCATATCAGGATGAAAGGGAAATGAAAATGACTGGGCTCTCATTCTGCTCAGTATAGAGCACAGACCAGATGAGACCTGCAGGGAGGTCCAAGTTTAACTCCCCCATAGATTCAGCAGAGTTGAGGGTTTGAACAGTTGGTGAACCATGGGAGATAAAACGACCATGTATCTCCTAGCAGGGACGGCTCACTCTGTGACACTAAAGGCATACATATAGACCCTTTGTCCTCCGAGTCTCCATCCACAAGGTCCACCAGATCCTGGCCAGACTCTTGATACTGTCCTAGACATGCCCTGGGAGCCTAAGCCCCCTCATGTGCCTCCTGTTATCTGCTAAACGTCCTCTGGGGATCTTGTTCATTCAGATAAGCTCTCCACATCAGACTGACAAAATTCAGGAGAAAAAGCTGTATTAGGTAACACGGAGCCCCCTTTAGATGACTCCAGCTTGCATCTCTTGGGCTCAAGCTGCGTAGGTAGACCACCATTCCGGTGCAAGGGTAGTTCAGGTGGCTATTTTATTTTGAGAAGCTGTGTCAGTTGAAGGGGGTACTCATAGGATAGAAATTTTGGGAAGTATTACAAAGCATTGTGTTATCAAAATAGGATTATTGCAATGCCTTATATTTAGGTATTGCAGCAACTCGAGTATGAGCTTTACATGTTATACAAAATTCTTCTGCTTGCATGTTGATGGGAGCATCAAGATTTGATCATATATCACCCATATTAAGCTTCACTGGATCCCAGTACAATTTTGTATACAGCATAAGATCTTAAAACTGGTCCATTAGGGGATATATAACAAACTGCCTGCTTATTTTAATGATATTCTGCAAATATATAAGCCAGAACGTACACTGAGATTTGAGAGTCGTATGTTGTTAGAAGAGGGAATAAGAGGAAAGATACATTATGTTGATACAGCAAAATCTTCTTTTTCAGAGGCCAGGCCAATTTTGTGGAACGGCTTGCCTGGGATTTTATGTTTTTGTGAAAAAATGTTAGGGTTTAGGAATCTGTTAAAAACCCATTTTTTGTCCAGGCATTCAAATGAAATGAGGAGTTTTTTGTATTTAGGATGATTTCAATATGACCATTGGTTTAATATATTGGATGTAATTGTTTATTTTAAATGTGTTTTATGTTTTAATGATTTTGGATGTTTTTATTGTAAGCTGCCTAGGTTTTACACAAATAAAAAATGTTTTAAATAAATACATTTCAAAAACTTTGACCATATCATTTTGTAAAGTTATGAATTTGGGTGAATCAAACCCAAAGTACCAAGGTTTGATTGTCTTTGCCAGGGAGCTTGGTGATGCTGCTAACTCAGATATGTTTTCAGGTCTTAAATGTACAGCAAGCTAGTGCCAAAACCCTTCCAATACTTAGCAGGTAGATTTTAAACTTTTTTAAAATAAAACCTTGGTGATCAACCCAGTCTTTATGGTGGCAGTGGACTAACTAAGCAATGTCTATTAATCAAGAAGCAGTTTGAGGAGAGATTGTCACACCAAATTCCCCTGTTATGTAAAGCACAAACATCTACTCTGTACTCACCTCCTTCCTCCCTTCTGTTTCGTTGTTGTAGCTGTTTTGGGAATATGGATTGGTTCTTTTAGAGCTCCTTTCAGATGAATAGTTCTCTCTTGAATCACTTCCCGAATGTGCTTGATCCAATCTTGTTTATTCTCAATACTAGAGGCCTTAAAAATAATAATAAAGCACCAGGTCAAGCAGCAGAGTAGTTTCTGGTGTGCTTATGTACTCACACAAAAATATTAATGATTCAAGAACTGAAACAGGTTACTGGTAGATGCTGTTCAATGATCATCCTAAACTGTAATGTCTCAATTAGAAATATGTGCACGAACATGCATTTTTATCAGGAAACTGCATCAAAGTGATCTGTAGGATAGAGAGCAGCTTCACAGCTGTAGGATGATGGTGTCAGTTTTAGCATGACTAAAGCTCTTTCTGGCTTAAAAAAAACACCATGAAACTGCCTAGGGAAAAGCCAGGCAAACAATGGCACATAAGCCAAAACTGGTCCACTGACATAACGTTTGGCCCACTACTTAGCATAAAAAAAAAAGTGCAAATGGCTAGCAAAGCTCCTTCTGCAGCCTGTCATTACTTACCCACAGTTCACTGCTGATGCAGATCCTACTGCAACCTCTACACCACCATCACTCTGAGACATTCTCTGCTTTTAAACGGCATGAAAATATCTGCTCATAATGGTGTTGTAAAAGCTGTAGCTGATCTATGTCAGTGGCAGCTTACAGATGTGCCATAATTTGTTATGGGAGGGGGGGTAAGGGCATTTTTGAAAAACTGATGTTAGGCAGCAAGCATAGGGGTTGTACTGGGAGTCAATCCTCTCTCTCAGCTTCTCAGACAGCATCAACCTCTTAAACTCTATCAACTCCCATTGTGGCCCTTGGCCTAGGGCTTCTGGATCATCCAACAACAAAAAATTACAGCAAGAATGTACTGCTCCCCGTTTTCCTTAAAGGCAACATTTTATGACATTTAAAAACACATTTTTTGCAAGTAAATCACACTGTCACATGGAAATACCTTTAGGACAATTTTGTTGTCAGAAGTTGGTGTTCTTCCTACCCATAGTGCAAACTTGCAAGGATCTCCTTCAACGTGCTCCGTTACACCCAGCTCTGAGGTCTGGATAGAGAAACAAAGGTAGTATTATTCTGCAGAGATGGTTAACACCACACCAGATAAACTCATGGACCTCCTCTTGTTTGAATTCAACACTATAACAAGCACACCAATAAAATCTAAGATGCAGCTAACCACTTAAAAAATTCAAAACAACCACCCATTTTTGTGTTGTATGTAAAAAATCTTTTTACTCAAAACATTAACTACTTTTCATATTTAATCTTCTATGGGTCATACATTTTTAATGCAAATATATCAAGCAAATACATTCAAAACTTTCAATAAAGGGTTAATCCACAATCTACACTGAAGCTGGAACAAAACATAAAAAAACTGAATACACTGAAAAGTGCATGCTCTAAGCACAGAACAATGGAAGATTAGGTTCTTACCTTGATAATTTTCTTTCTGGTAGATGTGTCTAGGAGTCTTGATGATAGGTAATATTCCCATACTCATGGAGTTGATTACAGAAGGATGAAATTTACATTCTTCAGCTCTGCCTCCTTCTTTAGTGCTGTAGAGCCCCCTTCAGTTTGTACCAAAGCAATCGAATAGCACTAAAACAAAGAAATGAGGAGAGGGACAGGGAACATACTTGATAACATATTTCTGTTCTGCTCTGTAAGACAAAACTGAACCTAGTTCATCAACTCATAACATAAACTTAGGTGGAACAAACAAACCATCTGTCAAAATGCAACCAGCACTAACACATATGGATCTCCAAGAGAATCTCTTTTTTTTTTTCTTTTACGTTAGATGTTTTACTCTTCATATCAGACTGCAGGAGAAGATCTGCAGATGTGGACATACACTCTGTCCAAGGCAGTAAGCAGGTGAATTCTGACAGTACAGGGAGTCAGGACTCCTAGACACACCTACCAGAAAGAAGATTGTCAAGGTAAGAACCTAATCTTCTGTTCTGGTGCAATGTGGTCTAGGAGTCCTGACAATAGTTGATGTACCTAAGCAAACATAAGAACATAAGAAGTGCCATCTCCGATCAGACCCTAGGTCGATCAAGTCCAGCATTCCGCACACGCAGAGGCCCCGCCAGGTGTACCCTGGCATAGTATTTGTCCCTGTATCACTCTAAGCTTCTGAGTGTAGGGTGGAACAGATGAGCTTGCCCTTAAATTCAAATACACAAAGGTGGGATCCTCTCGTGAAGCCAAATCCATCCTGTAAACCGCTTTGATTTGACTTTTTTGTTAAAAATGGCGGTATATCAAATAAAACAACCGTAAATTAGGGAAATATGTTAGGGAATGTTGTAGAGAATGACACGGGGAGCGATCCCCACAGCGAACCGCTGCGTGGCTGCGGTTTGACTGCGGGTTATGGTGACCTCATTAGCAAATCGCCGCAGACGCGGGGACAAATCCTTTCACCGCCCGCAAAAATGGTGAATAGATTTGTCCCCGCAGGCCAATGTCCCCCCTTCTAGGAACCGCTATTTACCTGTGTTTCACCTGCACGTTGCCGCATTGACTCCGCCCCCCAATATACTGGCTCCTCATTTGTCAGATCAACCCTTCCTGCCAATAGAACCCGCCCCCCCCCCCCCGACGATCGCCGGCAGGAAGGTGCTCAGCCCTTCATGCCGACAGAACCAGCCCTCCCCAACGATCGCGGCAGGAGGGTACCCATCCCCTCCTGCCTACCCCAACCCCCCCCCAACGATCACAGCAGGAGGATATCCAACCCCTCCTGCCAGCTCCCGAACAGCCCCCCTATGATCACTGGTAGGAGGGTGCCCAACCCCTCCTGCCGGCCCCCCCCAACGGCCCCCTATATCGCCAATAGGAGGGTGCCCAACCCCTCCTGCCGGACCCTCCCCCAACAAACCCCGCCATCCCGAAACACCACCCTTAGTCTTACTTTCCAAGTTGGACCGGACAGCTCCTCGCTCGTCTGGCCAGCAGGCCTGCCTCCGTCCAAATGAGGCGGGCCCGCCCCTCCCCTCCCCTGCCTAACCCACAGGATCCTAGGGCCTGATTGGCCCAAGCACCTAAGGCCCCTCCTATAGCGGGAGTGGCTTTAGGTGCCTAGACCAATCAGGCCCTAGGATCCTGTGGGTTGGGCAGGGTAGGGGCGGGCCCGCCTCATTTGGACGGAGGCAAGCCTGCTGGCCATACGTGTGAGGAGCCGTCCGGTCCAACTTGGAAAGTAAGACTAAGGGGGTTCCGGGGTGGGAGGGTTCGTTGGGGGGGGTCCAGCAGGAGGGGTTGGGTACCCTCCTGCCGGCGATCTTAGGGGAGGCCATTGGGAGGACCGGCAGGAGGGGTTGGGTACCCTTCTGCTGCGATTGTCGGGAGGGCCGTTGGGGGGGGTCTACAGGAGGGGTTGGGTGCCCTCCTGCCGTGATCGCTGGGGGGAGGGGAGACTTGCAGCCGTAGCCGCGGTCACTATGCTAATCACGATTAGCATAGTGACCGCGATTAGGTACACGATTTGGTACACGATTAGGTACACGATTTGCCGCGATTAGGTACAGCGGCCGCGTCTACTTACCATGTAGGCTAACATTGTAAGCATTAAAAGTACATGTCGTGTTTGTTTTTGTATAGTTATTAACTAATATTTAACTAAGTTTTAAAGTTTTAAAGAATGTTTCCTTTATACGTAAATAAAGAAAAGTATTTAAAATCGTACCCGTTTGAGGCTTTTATATATGCAGCGGTGACGGTGACGGGGCGGTGAATGGGGTTGCAGTGGCGGTGACGGGGCGGTGAATGGGGTGGCAGTGGCGGTGACGGGGCGGTGAAGGGAATGGCGGTGACGGGGCGGTGCAGAGGATGGTGAGACGGGGACGGGGCGGTGACGGGGACCAATTTTTTCACCGTGTCATTCTCTAGAATGTTGGATATAGGAAACCAGATGGAGGAAAAAGAAGGGGTGCTGGAACAGGGGAGAAAATGAGAATGAAGATTCTGGGCCCAGTGGAAGAACAGGGGGAACTAGTGAGACCAGGGAAGAAGACAACAGGGAATGGCAGGACAAGTAAACAAAAAAGATAAAAAGATGAACGTAGATGTACACAGATGTAGTAGAGACAAAATCTGAGGGCTATTCAACATAATAACTTAAGAAAAGCCTTACTGGGTCAGACCAAAGGTCTATCAAGCCCAGTAGCCCATTCTCATAGTGGCCAATTCAGGTCACTAGTACCTGGCCAAAACCCAAAGAGTATCAACATTCCATGCAACCGTCCAGGGAAGAAAGTGGCTTGCCCCATGTCTTTCTCAATAATAGACTATGGACTTTTCCTCCAGGAAACTGTCCAAACCCTTATTAAAACCTGCTATGCTATCCGCTCTATCCACAACCTCTTGCAATACGTTCCAGAGCTCAAATATTCTCTGAGTGAAAAAATATTTCCTTCTATTGGTTTTACAAGTATTTCCCTGTAACTTCATCAAGTGTCCCCTAGTCTTTGTAATTTTTGACGGAGTGAAAAATCGATCCAATTCTACTCCAACTCAGGATTTTGTAGACTTCAATCGTATCTCCCCTCAGCTGTCTCTATTCCAAGCTGAAGAGAAAAAAAGTACAGAGTACCATGGGTTGAGTAAAAAGTAGGCTGAAAAGCCGCTGATGCCATTGGTAGGTGCATAGGCTTTAAAATTGCCTACAGGCCCCAATTGTGAACAAAAAGACATTTTTGTTTGGAAATAAAAGTTTGAAAAGTAAAAACAACTAAGACAAAGAAAATAATGAAAATGGAGAGGCAAACTTGACTGGACGAAATCTAGATACATCTTTTCACTCCACGAAAATGAAAAACTACCTAGTGAGCTAGCATCGGGCAGGAAGGCACTTGCACATGCGCGTTATGGGCGATCTCAAAGCTTTCTAAATTAAAGTGACAGTACACTTTAGCATTATCCGTACTGGGCTCCATGGATGATGTGACCCATCTGTGAGAATATGCTGCTTGCTTGTCCAAGGATAAACAAAGTTAAGAGAAAAGGAAAAAAAAAGAGACTAGAGCCTGGAAGCAGTAATGGACCCCTGATGAAGGCATTTGCATATGCCGAAATATGAACTGTGTAGGGTCCCACAATTCATCTACAGAAGTTCATTCTACTGTTACACCACTTGTCAATTGGATTGATTTGCTGTAATAGACGTCATCATTTCCTGATACCATTGTTTACATCACATACAATTAACAAATCTAACAAACAAAACATTTTAGCGACCAGCACCTAGAAATATATTAAAGCTTTACACTAAATCAATGACCATATGTGTGATGGTTTTTTTGTGCTATATACGGAAATGTATTACTAATACTGGGGTCATAAATGGTTAGTTTTTAGAACTTATTGCACACACCAAAAATAAATTTGAAAACACCCGTCCACTCCTTAGTGGAAGCACTGAAAACGACCCCTAAATCTTTTGCTGCTATTTCTTCTTAGACTGTTTATCTTAAATGTGCTTGATTTATTTTTTTGCTTAGATCATTTATTTACTTAATTTATGGCACTGTATATTTGGTTGATTTGTTTTAGATAGATTATCTCAAATATATTCAACTTGATTTCTTGAAGATTGCATGTGTGCATCATTATATGTGCATGCTTTGGTTTGTGACCTATAACTAACTGATGTACATTTGTAATTGAATGGAGAAATAAAAAGTATTGATGAAAAAGTAAAATTTATTCTTGTCTGTTAATTTCCTTTCCTTGAGTACTACCAGACCAGTTCAGAACTGATGGTTTATGACGCTCACCTAGCAGATCTAGATAGACCAAATTAAATGGGAGCTATGCCCTAATAGAACACTGTGCAGTCACAAATCCTCTGTATTATCATGTCAAAGCCATGTTCAAAATCAAAACAATCAATTCACTGAAGGAAGTTAAGGGCCCAAAATATAAGCCTGGAAAATCAAGGACCAACTATAATTAAAAACTTGAGATTAGTAACTGAAATCAACAGTACTGCAGATCAGGGAAGATTCAAGGAAAGGCAATTAACAGGTAAGACTAAAATTTCAACTTCCTTTTTGTCTCTACCAAGCCAGTTCAGAACAATGGGATACGTCAAAGCTCCTATTACTGGGGGTGGGATTATGCATACTCATTATTTGAGTACTACCGTGTTTCCCTGAAAATAAGACCTATCTCGAAAATAAGCCTTAGCATGATTTTTGGGGTAGGTCTTAATATAAGCCCTACCCTAAAAATAAGTCCTAGTCAGGATTCGCTGGTAGCGCTTACCCTGCCCCCTCTCCCCCCCCCCGCAAGCAGCCATCCTTCACTCCCATCCGAATCGCCGACTGCGAGCGAACCCTACATACTGGTACCTCCCTCCAAATCAGTATCAGGCCGGCAGCATTCTAAACAGGCTGCTTCGGCCTTCTCCGCTGGTGAAGTCTCTCTGCCGCATTACTGATGACATCATCAGTGATGCGGCAGAGGGAATTTACTGGGGAACAAGGCAGAAGCAACCTGTCGGCCTGATGCTGATTTGGAGGGAGGTACTGGTATGTAAGGCTCGCTCGTGGTCAGCGGTTCGGATGGAAGGTAAGTATGGCTGCGCGGTGGTGGCATTCTGCTGCACAAAGGATGGGAAGGATAGAAGCTGAGCAAGGGTTCTGCTGCACGAAGGATGGGAGGGAAGGAAGATGGAAGCTGGGCAAGGGTTCTGCTGCATGAGGGATGGAGGGATAGGAAGATACTGCAGAAGGAAGGCACAAGGGGATGGGTGAGAGGGGAGGAAAGATGCTGAACATGTGAGGGAGAGAAAGGAAAGAGGAAGAATTGGGATGAAGGAGAAGAACGGAGAGATGATCATGTATATACCCTGAAACATGGCGCGAGCCACCAGCTCCCCACAAATAGCTGCCTGGACCTCCAAAGCAGAGACCTGAAAATTCTGCTTAAGAATGGCCTCCAACTTACGCTCCTCAGAGTCCCGTAAGGCAAAATCGCCCTCAACAGGCACGGTATGCCACTTAGAAATCGCTGAGGCCACCGCGTCAACCACCGGCGACTTTAATGTAGTCCAATCCCCCTCCGGGTGCGCACCAACCAAAATGGCGCCTCCCGCGTTTTCCACTGCGCCAGTACAATATCCCGAATATCCTGATGCATAGGAAAAGAGTTGGAAACAATACGGATCCCCCTAAGCAGAGGGTCCCCCACACGTGGAGTCTCTGGCTGCGCACCATCAAAACGCAGCACCAAGGAAACCTGTTGAATCAGGTCCGTAGCTCTTCGCCAGAGGACGGGAAACCAGACAACCCTCCACCAGTGGCCGCCCCCTCGAGACAGCCCTGGAAATCCTCAAAAGGGTCCAGGTCCTCATCCAGGCTGACATGCTCCTCAGACCACAAATCCTCATCCCAAGTCACCCGCGGGCGCTTGGACGAGGGAGGAGGGAACACCAAAGGAGAAGAGGGAGGCAAAGCCACAGGGGATGCAGAGGAAACCCCACTCCCCGAAACCCCCTGGGTGCATACGGGAACCCCAGTCGCCTGAAAATAGGCTCTGCATAAAAAAAAAAATTAAATCGGGGAAAAAACCCCAGGGGGTTCCAAGGGACTCCCTGCCACAGCAGGGGACCCAGCAGAAACCTGCCTCTGTTTTTCCAATACAGGGGGAAGGTCACCTGAGGTTGTAGACAAAATGGAGGGGCCAGACTGAGAAAATGGCGAAGTTCCCGACAAAAATTCTCCCTCTAGGGCCTGTAGCTGTTAAAAAATCAGCTGAGAAGGAATCCTTTGTACCCTGACCGTCGGCAGTCAAGGGAATCCCTCCGTGGGCAGTGGAAGAAGACCAGTCTTCCCCACTGCTCCTAGCCGACTCATGAGACACTATCGGTGGGGAGCTCTGGGTGCCCGCAACCACTGCTAATGGAGCTCCTCCACCGTACAGACCTGAACACTGCTTGCACAGGCCAGCTGCGAGTGCCTCGCGTCTGGAGCACAATGAGCACTTTTTCCCTTGTGAAGTGTTCACTGTTCCAAACGTGACCTAGCTAGAAATAAAGTGCCGGTTAGATGAAAAATACAGTAAAATACAGTGAAATTAAAGGGAAACAACCTTTTAGACCAGCACTACCTCAGGATTTTTTTTTTCTTTAATATAACAGACTCCACAGGCTCTCTAAGCAATATGCCTAGCTTGATTTAGGGGGCAAGGCTTACTGCTGAGGCTCCTCTAAAAAAATGTGGGGAGGTGGAGGAAGTGGGGGAAGGGACTCCGCTAGAGACCCACTGGGTTTGACACCCCCGAGGTTGGACGGACCCCCAAACAGGGCCCACCCAAACTCAGTCCAGCCAAAAACAGGGACTAGAAACCCTTAAACAAATTCCAACAGCCCTATCAAGAGAGATCCAGTTTTTAGAGGAATTTGCTGTAGGCTGTTTAATATACTATGCATCTTTTTCTTTAGCTTTTTCATCTTTTTCATTAGATTTTAGGATTTTAGATTGAACATTAGCTACTGCTGTATTGATTGTTATGATGTATTATTATTGTGGAACTGTATAATTTTCGCTGAACGGCTCAGTTTTATTCTTGTTGTGAACTGCCCAGAACTGTTGGTGGGGCAGTATATAAGAAATTAAATTATTATTATGGGTACAGCTCACTCAACACCTGCTGGAGACTGAAAGAAGACTGATAGGAATAGGGAAATGTATCTATTATGTACTATTCCACAGTTTTGTTTCAGTCTCCACCTGCTGGTCATGATTGGATATATACCCACTCATAAAGATTAACCTCTACTGGTTTGCAGCCTGAGCCAATCAGGGCCTCAGGCTCCTCCTTGTGCATCACATGATGCAACAGGGCAGGGCATAAGGCCCACATTGGCAGTGCATCATGAGGAGGGGCAAGAGCAGGAGGACTTTGCGGTTACTCTTGCTCCTCGAAGACTTTGCGGGAGGACTAAGGAGCAGGAGGGACCAAGCACCCCTCCTGCTCCCAACTTTGAGGTACAGGGGTGCTGGGTCAGGCCCGGCCCGGCTGGGGGATTGGTCGGCCTATGGAGCAGGAGGGACCGAGCACCCCTCTTGCTCACAACTTTGAAATAGGGAGTGCCGGTTCAGGCCTGGCCTGGCCGGAGGTGGGCCAGTCGGCCATTTGGGTGGGTGGTGCGGTGGGCCGGTTGGGGGAGGGGGTTTAAAATGTCAGAGGGGCAAATTTTTTGTGGGGTTTGGGGCACTTGTTGGGATGGGAAGTTTAATTTTTTAAAATTGGGCAGATATTTTGCGTGTGTAAAACATGCAAAATATCTGCCCGATGAAAAAAAAAATTTTAAAGCTGGCAGCAGAAGCCCTGACAGAAATGACAGGATGCTGTTTCTCCTGTCAGGGCTTTAATGATCCATGCAGTTGGCTGGGGGCGTGCCAACGATCGTCTCCATTTGCATGCAGGCCTTTAGTGAATTCGTCAGCCTGCATGCAAAGGGAAACGAATTGCACACGGCCAAGAGAGTTAGTGAATCTAGCCCTGTATTGGCACAGCAAATGTACTCTGGTTTATGGGTGCAGTCACAAAGCTTGCGAGAGTTCATTGATGCTCCAGATAAAGTAAGGTGCCAATTTGATTAATATTGTGGTATAGAGGTGGGAAAGACACAAACTGAGATAAGTTAAAAGAAAAAAAACCCTGTAAGTTTACTTTAAAAACTGGAAGTATGTTATGGAAGTGAGCGGGGAGTTTAAGCTGAGCATCTGTTGTTAGTCACAGGCTGCAGTTAAAAGGTCTAATGATTCTATAATTTGAGGAAAGCACTTATCAGGTTAAGTGGTACAAGTGGCTGTATTGTAAAATTATGTCCTACCTGTTAATTTTCTTTCCTTTAGAAGCAGCAGATGAATCCAGAGACCAGTGGGATATAGCTCACATCGACCAGCAGGTGGAGATAGAGAACTGATTTCCAGTTGGCTTTATAGCCTGGTGTTCCTCCTCTTGAATCAGTTATGCATATTGCCCCAGCATCCCAATAAAGGAGCATGAGCCTTCAAACCAAAGGAAAAAACTTCATTCCAGTGAAAAATCTTGTAATCAGAAATGTAAGAAACTAATAATAATCACCAACAATCTCCCAACCGAACTCAGAATTCCAACGAACAAGCGATAGAGAGCGAGAGAGAGAGAGAGAGAGAGACCATCTGGGTGGGGCTCTGGATTCATCTGCTGCTTCTAAAGGAAAGAAAATTAACAGGTAGGACATAATTTTACATTCCTTTGCAAAGCAGCAGATGAATCCAGAGACCAGTGGGATGTAGCAAAGCAACCTCAAACTGGGTGGGACGCCAAAGTCGCCTCTGCAATCACCGAAGCGCCAAAATTTGCCTCCGCACAGGCTGCCACGTCCAGCCGATAATGCTTAGAAAAGGTGTTCCCTGACGACCAAGTGGCCGCCCGGCAAATTTCCTCCAAAGACATACCACCGGACTCTGCCCACGACGTTGCCAATGCCCGAGTGGAATGTGCACGAAGCTGTTCCGGCACGATCTTCCCTGCCAACAGATAAGCCGACGCAATAGCCTCTTTAACCCAACGAGCTATCGAAGCTTTTGACGCCGCCATACCCTTGTTTGCCCCTGCAAATACCACGAAGAGATGATCCGACCGGCGAAAGTCGTTAGTCACACTTAAATAATGAAGAATCATACGGCGTACATCCAGTAACCGTAATAACGCGAAACGCGCCCCCCAGTCCTCCTTCCGAAAGGCCGGGAGGAATAAACTCTGGTTTACATGAAACGAAGAAACCACTTTAGGAAGAAAGGACGGCACCGTCCGCACCGACACCCCAGCATCCGAAATGCGCAAAAAAGGCTCCCTGCAAGACAGCGCCTGCAGCTCCGACACTCGTCTTGCAGACGCCATAGCTACCAAAAATACAGTTTTTAATGTGATATCCTTTAGCGTCGCCGCCGACAGAGGCTCAAACGGCGCCGCCTGCATCCTAGTAAGTACCAGCTTCAAATTCCAAGCTGGACAGGTGCGCTGTACCGGCGGCCGGATATGGTGAACCCCCTTAAGGAATCGCACCACGTCCGGGTGAGATGCTACTGACGAGCGCGACACCCGGCCCCTATAACATGCAATGGCTGCCACCTGAACCTTAATCGAGTTATAGGCTAACCCTTTAGAAACGCCCTCCTGTAGAAAAGACAGAATAGCCGCCAGAGACGCCTGGAAGGGCGCAATACTCTGCTTCCCGCACCAAGTCTCAAAAACTTTCCAAACTCTAGCATAAGAGGTAGACGTAGAAATCTTCTTCGCTCGAAGAAGAGTGGCAATAACCTGATCCGAATAGCCCTTCTTACTCAACCGCGACCGTTCAATAGCCAGGCCGTAAGACCAAAGTGGGCCGGATTGTCCATGGAGATTGGACCCTGTGTCAGCAAGTCCGGAGTAACCTGGAATTTCAACCGATCGCCCGACGCGAGTTGCATCAGATCCGCGTACCAAGACCGACGCGGCCAATCTGGAGCTACCAGGATCACTCTGCCCTGAAAGAGAGCGATGCGTTGTAAGACTCGACCGATCATCGGCCAAGGGGGAAATACATACAGAAGGGAATTCGGAGGCCACGGGAGAGCTAAAGCGTCCACCCCCTCCGAGCCCTTCTCTTTCCGTCTGCTGAAGAACCGCGGCCGCTTTGTGTTGCGGGATGAGGCCATGAGATCCATGTCTGGCAGCCCCCACCGAAGGACCAACAGCTCGAACGCCCTCGGAGACAACTCCCATTCGCCGGGATCGAGACGATTCCTGCTGAGGAAGTCCGCTTGAATGTTTTCGCGACCCGCAATGTGTGCTGCTGAAAGAAGCGGAACATGCCTTTCCGCCCACTGAAACAGCAGCATCGCCTCTTCGGCTAATTGAGGACTCCGAGTCCCCCCTTGATGATTGATATATGACACCGCCGTGACACTGTCCGAAAAGATCCTGGTCGGATGGTCCTGAATCATGGCCTGAAATTCTCGTAGCGCAAGCCTTATCGCCCTCAGTTCCAACAGATTGATCGAACACTGTGCCTCTCCCGAGGACCACACACCCTGCACGGAAGCTTGCCGGCACTGAGCCCCCCATCCTCTGAGACTGGCATCTGTCGTAATCACGACCCAATCCGGCGTCGCTAGCGGCATGCCCCGGAACAGATGGACCTCGGTCAGCCACCAGTGCATGCCGCGAGCCACCCGAGGACTCCAACGGAGCCGGCGACAATAGTCCAGAGATGCTGGGGACCATCGAGAAAGAAGCGACATCTGCAGGGGCCTCATATGGAACCGAGCCCAGGGAACCACTTCCAGAGTCGCCACCATCGAGCCCAGAACCTGAACATAATCCCAAACCCGAGGCTTGGGCGACCCGAGAAGCCCTCGAATTTGAGACTGTAATTTCTCTCCCCGTTCCCGGGGTAGAAACACCATTCCTAGGCCAGTTTCGAACCTGACCCCCAGGTGCACCAAAGACTGAGAAGGGGACAGAGAACTCTTGGGAAAGTTGACGATCCACCCTAGCGACTGAAGGAGCGAGATTACCCGTTGAGTTACCGCCACACTCTCTTGCCTGGACGACGCGCGGATTAACCAGTCGTCTAAGTACGGGTGTACCCGAATCCCTTCCTTGCGCAAAAAGGCAGCCACCACCACCATCACCTTCGAAAAGGTGCGGGGAGCCGTTGCCAGGCCAAAGGGCATAGCCCGAAATTGATAATGCTGGCCGAGGATCGCAAACCTCAGGAACCTCTGATGCGGAGGCCAGATTGGAATATGGAGGTACGCCTCTTTGAGATCGAGGGACGTGAGAAACTCTCCCGGCCGTACGGCCGCAATCACCGAGCGAACCGTCTCCATCCTGAAATGGCGAACACTGAGAAAATTGTTGACTCCTTTTAGATCCAACACTGGCCTGAAGGAACCCCCCTTTTTTGGTACAACAAAATAAAGGGAATAAATACCGCGGCCTACCTCTTCCGGCGGTACAGGTACTACCGCCCCTAGATCCAGGAGACTTTGAAGAGTTAAGCGGACCGAATCTCCCTTGGCTGCCCCATTGCACGGGGATACCAAGAAAGAATCGGCGACGGGAGCGGCGAATTCTAACTTGTACCCTTCTTAAATAATATCCAACACCCAACGATCCGACGTGATCTTGGCCCACGCCGCCCAAAACGCCGACAGGCGTCCCCCTAATGGAAAAGCAGAGGGGGCCAAGACCCCGTCATTGAGGGGCGCGACTTGCCGGGGTACGAGCTGGCTGCCCGGAAGCAGGTTTCGTCGTACGAAAGGAACCTCTCTGTCGACCCTTAGGCCTAGCCGAAGAAAAGGCACCATACGCGGAACCAAAGAACGGTTTCCCAGACCTATACCTCCTCACCTCCCTGAAACGAGGTCTAGATGACGAGGACTTCAAAGGGGGCCTAGGCCTATCTTCCGGTAACCGCTGGGTTTTGGTATCCCCAAAATCCTTTACCAATCTCTCTAAATCTTCCCCAAACAATAAACCCCCTTTAAAAGGGAGTTTCACCAGACGAAGCTTAGAAGCCGCATCTGCCGCCCAATGTCGAAGCCATAAAGACCTGCGAGAGACAACTGAAAGCGACATTTGTTTCGCCGAAGCGCGAATAATATCATATAAGGAATCCGCTAAATAAGCCAAACCCGATTCCAAATCAGCCAGCTCCGAAGGAACAGCACCCCCGGACTCCATCAAATTATCCGCCATCCCTTGAGACCACTGCAGACAGGCTCTTGCCGCATAAGAGCTGCAGATTGCGGCCTGCAAAGTCACTGCAGCAACCTCAAAAGATAACTTCAGCGAAGATTCAACCTTCCTATCCTGGGCATCCTTCAATGTAACCCCCCCCTCTACAGGCAAGGTCGTCCGTTTGGTAACCGCGGCTACCAGTGCGTCCACCTTAGGCAATTTAAATTTCTCAAATTCGTACGGGACTACCGGATACAAGAGCCGCATGGCCTTTGCTACCCGTAACCCGGCCTCCGGCGTATCCCATTGAGCCGAGATCAGCTCCTGCATGGCTTCATGCACCGGAAAAGCCTTCGGTGGCCTACGGGTACCTGCCATAAGAGGGTTACCTGAAACATTCGAATCCACCTGAGAAATGTTTAAACTCAATAAAGCTTTTGAAATTAAGGAGGAAAGTTCTTCCCGATGGAAAAGACGGAGCGCGGAAGGGTCATCCACTTCCCTATACTGGGAATCCTCCTCTTCCCACTCCTCTACCTCACCTTCCTCCAACAACTCCGGAAGGGAAAAAGGGGAAACAACCATAGGCTCGTCCGCGGACGCGAGTCTGCGCTTTTTAAATATCGGCGATTTCACCGGAGAACCATCTCCCTTCGCCTTCTCCCCAGCATCCACTTTCAGGGGAACAGCCGGGGGCCCAGAAAGCACCGGCAAGTTCACCGAGACCGGAGGAACAGGCTGACTGCACTGCAGCATGAAAGCCTTATGCATCAACATAATAAACTCCGGGGTGAACGAGCCCAGGCCAACCGCGGAAGCACCCCCCTGTTCGGCGCCGGAGAGCGGAGCCCCCGCGCCCTCCCGCACTTCCGACTCCCCCCCCCTGCCGACCCCCCTTCGGCCGTGGCAGTACCACGCCGTGAGGCCGAGCCGACCGCGAGGGGCGGGGACGCCGAGCGCGCTTCACGGACGCGGGAACTGGCCCCCTCGCCTGCCTGCAAAAAAGGATCCTCAGCCGGTGCGTCTAAGCACCCCGCTGAGCACACTCCCGCCGGTGTTCGACGCTTCCCACAGCGTGAACACCGCTGACGAGCCTCTTCCGCCATCACCACGCCGCCCCTCCCAACCGGACCGGCACTCGAGGCGGCACAAAAACAGAATGAAGTTCAGTACTCACCACGCTCTCAGCCCGCCCCCCTGCAGTCAGGATAAAGCTGGTAATTACCGTATTTTCGCGGATATAACGCGCACCATTGTAAAACGCGCACAGGGGTATAGCGCGCAGAAATCACGATGATATGTACAAAAACTTTTCTATACCGCGCTCAGGCATATAACGCGCATGCTGCCCGACTCTCCTCTGGCCACCCCGACTCTCCTTTCGCTCTCCCCGACTCTCCTCTGGCCACCCCGACTCTCCTTTCGCCCTCCCCGACTCTCATCTGGTTGCCCCGACTCACCCTGACTTTCGGTGCACTGCCCCGACTCTCCTCTGGTTGCCCCGACTCACCGTTCACCCGCCCTGACTTTCGGTGCACTGCCCCGCCTCTCCGTGCCTGTCCCCCTTGAAGTCCTGTCCCCCCTTGAAGGTCTGCCTGTCCCCCCTTGAAGGTCTGCCTGTCCCCCCCTTGAAGTCCTGTCCCCCTTGAAGGTCTGCCTGTCCCCCTTGAAGATCTGCCTGTCCCCCCTTGAAGTCCTGTCCCCATCCTGAAAGCCTGATGCCCCCCCTCGACGTCCGATTCTTCTCCCCCCTCGGCAGGACCACTCGCACCCCCACCCCGAAGGACCGCCGACTCCCCGACAATATTGGGCCAGGAGGGAGCCCAAATCCTCCTGGCCACGGCGACCCCCTAACCCCACCCCGCACTACATTACGGGCAGGAGGGATCCCAGGCCCTCCTGCCCTCGACGCAAACCCCCTCCCCCCAACGACCGCCCCCCCCAAGAACCTCCGCCCGTCCCCCAGCCGACCCGCGACCCCCCTGGCCGACCCCCACGACACCCCCACCCGCCTTCCCCGTACTTTGTGTAGTTGGGCCAGAAGGGAGCCCAAACCCTCCTGGCCACGGCGACCCCCTAACCCCACCCCGCACTACATTACGGGCAGGAGGGATCCCAGGCCCTCCTGCCCTCGACGCAAACCCCCCTCCCTCCAACGACCGCCCCCCCCCCAAGAACCTCCGACCGACCCGCGACCCCCCTGGCCGACCCCCCCACCCCCCTTCCCCGTACCTTTGGAAGTTGGCCGGACAGACGGGAGCCAAACCCGCCTGTCCGGCAGGCAGCCAACGAAGGAATGAGGCCGGATTGGCCCATCCGTCCTAAAGCTCCGCCTACTGGTGGGGCCTAAGGCGCGTGGGCCAATCAGAATAGGCCCTGGAGCCTTAGGTCCCACCTGGGGGCGCGGCCTGAGACACATGGTCGGGTTTGGCCCATGTGCCTCAGGCCGCGCCCCCAGGTGGGACCTAAGGCTCCAGGGCCTATTCTGATTGGCCCACGCGCCTTAGGCCCCACCAGTAGGCGGAGCTTTAGGACGGATGGGCCAATCCGGCCTCATTCCTTCGTTGGCTGCCTGCCGGACAGGCGGGTTTGGCTCCCGTCTGTCCGGCCAACTTCCAAAGGTACGGGGAAGGGGGGTGGGGGGGGCGGCCAGGGGGGGCGCGGGTCGGCTGGGGGGGCGGTCGGAGGGTCTTGGGGGGGGGGGGGGGTCGTTGGAGGGAGGGGGGTTTGCGTCGAGGGCAGGAGGGCCTGGGATCCCTCCTGCCCGTAATGTAGTGCGGGGTGGGGTTAGGGGGTCGCCGTGGCCAGGAGGGTTTGGGCTCCCTTCTGGCCCAACTACACAAAGTACGGGGAAGGTGGGTGGGGGTGTCGTGGGGGTCGGCCAGGGGGGTCGCGGGTCGGCTGGGGGACGGGCGGAGGTTCTTGGGGGGGGGCGGTCGTTGGGGGGAGGGGGTTTGCGTCGAGGGCAGGAGGGCCTGGGATCCCTCCTGCCCGTAATGTAGTGCGGGGTGGGGTTAGGGGGTCGCCGTGGCCAGGAGGGTTTGGGCTCCCTCCTGGCCCGATATTGTTGGGGAGTCGGCGGTCCTTCGGGGTGAGGGTGCGAGTGGTCCTGCCGGGGGGGGGGATGTATCGGACGTCGGGGAGTCGGCCGGGCAAGAGGGCTTGGGCTCCCTCTTGCTCCGATCGTGGATGCGGGTGCGGGTGGGAGCGCGTGCGAGCGGTCGTTCGGGGTGGGGGTGCGAGCGGTCCTGCTGGGGGGGTGAATCGGGCGTCGGGCGGGGTGGGAACTATGTTTAAAAACTTTTGTATACCGCGCTCAGGCATATAACGCGCGAGGGGTATGCGCGGTACGTAAAATCACGTATAACGCGCGCGTTATATCCGCGAAAATACGGTAATCCAAAGTTACCTCACCAGGGCACAGCTCAGCACAGGCAGAAGCGTTTTTTTTGTTTTTTTTTAACTGGAATGAAGAAACTACAAACGCTGAGAGCAGGCAAATTCCCTCAATCACTCGGAGGGGAGGGTGGAGCAGGGACCTGGGAGGGCCCAGGTGTAACTCCTAAAGCCGGCACCAATCAGCCAGGCACCCCTATCCAACTGAAGAGCCAAAGGCTCAACATAGGAGATCACCAATCCACCAGGCACCGTTAGATTCCAGGAGCTAGAGAGATAGCTCCACCACCGCTGGGAGATAGAGCAAAACTGATTCAAGAGGAGGAACACCAGGCTATAAAGCCAACTGGAAATCAGTTCTCTATCTCCACCTGCTGGTCGATGTGAGCTATATCCCACTGGTCTCTGGATTCATCTGCTGCTTTGCAAAGGAAAAAGTGGCTACAAGTTAACAGCGACACTGCTGGTTTGTGCAATGGCATCTCAGTTTGAGCAGCATTCAATCTCCTTCACTCAACACAACTTGATTGTTAATTGTTATCCCCTTCCTTAATTTGCAAACAAAAAGGCCAATGCAGAAGCTGCTGTATTAAAGTTCTGTGCTAAAGCTCATTATGGGTTATTTTGTTTTTAACATGTTTGGAAAAAAAAAAAAGTGCTTCCTAAGGCAGTAAGCAAAGTACATGGTGCAAATATATGGCGATAGGCTGTCTGTAAAAATACATTAAAAAACACAGGAGAGTATTTCAGAGGCATGTGCACATGAATCTGCGCTAGTGGTAGCTATACCCGGCAAACAAAAAAAAAGAATTTTATTAGCACCTGGAGCTGCATACGCATACAAACGTGCACACTATTTTGTAATATTAGAGTGTATATTGTAGAATAGCATACTAGCCCACAGATATATGCACATGAAACTCCAGTACCAACACACAATTTTTGCAAATACACATATTTGGGTAGGTCCAGAATTTCTTTGTTTCAACACCTCCAAACCCCCTTCCAAATTCATCTTCAAGGAAGCCAGAAAAGTTGTGGGCCTTGTATGCTTACAGTACAGAGAAGAAAAAGGCATAAAATCCTAACCAGAGCTGAATTCTCTTCAAACTTTGGGTTAAAGCCCCAAAGTTAGAAAACCCCTGTGCACTTCCCTGCATCTGCACCAAATAGCTAATAGTTTCGTTACCCTGGGATTTAACAAAATTGGGTGAAAACAAGTTAACCTATTTGCAAAGCCTAGCACATCCCAGTGACAGATTCTACAGGGAAAAGACATGTTCTACACTTGCTCTACTTACAAAGAGTTTGCTCTTGTAAAGGTACTTGCTTCTCCCGCTGGAGTCTTTTACTTCCTTGCTGAAGACCAGGGACATCTCAAACAGGAAGAGATGTCTCTCACGGCCCTTACGGATTAAAGTTTTAGGGTCCCAGACTTGGAACGATTCCTGAAGAATGAGTTCTCCCTGAGATTCAATGTTTTCATCAAACCCTGCAAGGTCAGAGGAGCCAAATAAAGGGCAAAACTGAAGTTTAAATGGCAATTAGAAGGCAGCACAAAACAGACTTTGGAAAGAGTGAGTCTAATTTTGTTTCTCTTTCATGCAACCATAAAGGAGTGGCTGTCCTCTTATGTTATTAAATAAAATAGTGAGAATACAGGCAAAGTAATGGAAATACTGCAGGCCATAGAGATCAGCCACTTGACAGGATGCAGAAAGCTTTGCTAGCATACTGCTACAGAAGTGGCAATTTTTACAGTTGGTTAGGTTTTCTAGAGGATAAAATCTACAAATCTTTTCCTAAGGCTTTAAGTCTCAGAGATATTTTGAAAAGTCTCCCTCCCATCCCAATATTATTGCTGTCCTATTTGAATTGTAGTTCTTTGCTTTCATTCCTTTCTGCCATGTCATGTTCTCCTACCCTTTCCATGTCCTTGTATATTTTTTTAGATTGTAAGCAGCCCAGATGTTTCTTACGAAGGGTGGGATAGCAAATCCTAATAAACCTATATGTTTTGGCACACATACCATTAGAACAGTGTTTTTCAACCGCTGTTCCGCTGCACACTAGTTTGCCGCGAGATGTTGCCTGGTGTGCCGTACGGTCAGGGCCGCCATCAGGGCAGTACCACCAGTCCTGCATTCAGGGGCCCGGAGCTGACAGGGGGCCCGGGCTCCCCCAGGGTCCTAGGCCACAGTCTAGGGAGAGGGGCGGTCCGCCCCACATGGACAGGAGAGAGCTGGACGGGGGACCGCGGAGTTCAATACATCTCGAGCCGCGAGGCTCGTCTTCTGTTCCTGCCTGCCCTGCAGCTAACATATAGCCGATCGCAAGCGTTCCCCGATGTCAGCGCTGACGTCGGAGGGAGGGCTTAAGCAAAGCCTGCCCTCCGACGTCAGCGCTGACGTCGGAGAATACTTCCGCTCGGCTATTTGTGCGCGGCAGGGCAGGCAGGAAGCAGAAGACAAGCCTCGCGGCTTGAGCTTCGTTTTGCTGAGAAAGTTGCAAAGATGGGCTGGGAGGCAAACACGGAACACAAAAGGGGGGAGGGAGTGCGTTTTGGACACAAGGCATGAACTTGGGAGAGAGGAAGGGAGGGAAAGAGATGCTGAGGTGGGGGAGGGAATGGGTTTTTGGACACAGAAGGCATGGACTTGGGAGAGGAAGGGAGGGAAAGAGATGCTGAGGTGGGGGAGGGAATACGTTTTTGGACACAGAAGAAATGGACTTGGGAGAGAGGAAGGGAGGGAAAGAGATGCTGAGGTGGGGGAGGGAATGAGTGTTTGGACACAGAAGGCATGGACTTTGGAGAGAGGAAGGGAGGGAAAGAGATGGTTGTGTACACGGGGAATAGAAGAAAGGAGAATTTTTGGTCATAGGGAGGGAGTGAGGTACAGATAGTGGCATACCAGGGTGGGGGAGGCGGTCTGCCCCACCCCGGGTTTACGTCCCAAGGGGGTGCACAGCTGGCCACCCTCCAGTGTTGTCCCTAGGCCGGCAAACTGCGGCTCTTTAGCCACTTGAGTGCCACCGCTGCCATCGGGAACAGGCCGGCGCCAAGTTCTCCCTGCTTTTCCCTTTGGGGCCGGCCAACTCTCGCCACTCGCGTCAATTCTGACGTCGGAGAGGACGTTCTGGGCCAGCCAATCGCTGCCTGGCTGGCCTAGAACGTCCTCTCCGACGTTAGAATTGACGACGGGTGGCGAGAGTTGGTCGGCCCCGCGGGGAAGAGAAGCAGGGAGAACTTGGCGCCGGCCTGTTCCCGATGGCGGCGGTGGCACTCAAGTGAATTACTTTATATATAGTCAATATAGGCACAGAGTTAAATTTTTTAACATTTTCTAATGGTGGTGTGCCTCGTGATTTTTTTCATGAAACAAGTGTGCCTTTGCCCAAAAAAGGTTGAAAAACACTGCATTAGAAGATGTAACGCCCCTGGAAGCTTCCATGATTGTGAGCTCATCTGCTGACACACACCCCAAAGGTGCAGAAATACCCATAAACTTAAGAACACATTGAAGTATGTGTGATTTCAGACTAAAATTAATTCACATGTTTTTACCTCACCTCTTTTCCATAAGAGTGACAGTACACATTGTTGACCTTCCACAATGCATTACAGGTATCATAAAGTACTGGCTGGGGAACCCAGGATTGTGCACTGGAAGATAATGATTTCTCTGGTGCAGAAAATGCTCTACTTGGTGAGAATACTGGGATACATTTGTGAAATGTTTGTCCAGTGCTTTAAATTCCAATAAATCTGCCTTGTTTACAACATAGCCCAGGGCGATGGGTGTGGAAGGGGGAACCAGAGGGAGCGGCTTCTTCTCCTGGAGCTGAGAGAGGGTGTGGAGGCAAAGTTTGACAAATCACATCCCTTTTAGCCAGAGGTGAGGTGCTTTCACTGCTACAGTGCACAATTTTTCCATGTCTGGTGAAATCAATGAAACCAATAATAGGTAAATAGAGTATAATTGTTTACTCTTTCAAATGGCATCATGACAAGGGGACACTCCTTGAAACAAACAGCATTTAAAATAAAATCAGAGGTCTTACCGGCTAATCTTCTTTCATTGATTCCTATCCGATGATACCAGAACAAATGGACTATATATACCAACCAGCAGATGGGAGACAGAACCATAAGTGCTGCTACAAGATGGCAAGTTCCATCCTTAAAATTTGCCTTGCCACCTGAACCTGCACCCATAAGCTGTTGAGATAAGTCACATGCCACAATCCAGCATCTCCCCATCTCTCAACCACATCCCCACCCTGCCCACACAGAAAAAGGAGGTTGCATTAGAGAAGGCAGGACATAGCATAGGGAAGGAAGCACGGCAGGCCAGAGATAGGGTATCTGACTCTTTACCACTGCTAATGAGCTCTAGAGGGAAAAGAAGCTCTATGGTAGTTGGGGAGGGAGAGATGCTGAACCATGGGAGTGTGAGGGTAAAAACAAGTAGATGTCAGGGGAGAAGAGAAGTCAGAAGGGGCTCGCAGGGAGAGGGAACTTAGTGATTGAGTGGGAATGTGTTGGGGGCAGAGCAAGAAATTATGGATGGGACAGTCAATGAGAATATTAGGATGGGAATATGAGCACAGATGTGGATAGGAGGAAATAGAAGAGGGCTAAAGTTTAAGAAGAGGTTGAAACATGGATGAGTGAATCCTGGACAGTGAATAAAAAGTATTTGAAAAGGATGGGAGTGCTATAGAAGAGTATGAGAGAGGAAGGAAATGGGTCTGAAGAGGTTGAATATGAGTGGAAATGGGGTTTAAAAAATGGTGAAAGGGGCAATAGGAGATGGGTAAAATGTAAGGGATAGAATGGTCCGGAGACAAGGGAAAGAAGGAGAGGGAAAGGGAGCTGGGGCTAGTGAGTTGAAGCAAGGCAGTGGAAATTAGATGAGGGCTGAGAGGGTGAATACAGGTGTTTATGCCGAAACATGGCCTGCATCAGGTCTTGGAATAAAGATCTGCTTGCTATCCCAATTTTGAAGGTCCTTGGTGCCCTTTTTGCTGAAGTTTTGAATGAAAACACTACAGCCAGTCATAGCAATATTTTCCCACAGCAAGTTTCTCACCTCTTACACTTCTTAGAGAACTAGCTTCAAAAGTTTCTATGCTATGCTTTGTGATTTTCATCAGTTTTAAGCTCTTCCTCTGGCTATCGTCCGAAGAACTTTTTTCAAAGTCATGGTGATGGCTGCTGCAAAACTTTGTAAGGAATGGCGTTAGTCCACCCATATCTGGATGATTATTCATAACTTTGTGGTCAAGAACAAATGCATTACTGCACAGATGCTTGATGGTAATGCTACCATCTTGGTTGCTTGATAAATTTCTAGAAAAGCAAGCTTCCTCACTTTCAAAATCTGGCATATTTAGGGGCCTGGTTGAATACAAGGTTGGGAAGTGTCTTCCTACTGCCCCAGAAGAATCACCAGCAGGCCTGGGTGATGCAGGCCCAGAAGCATGTGGGACTACATGCAATTGTATGTATTCAAGGCAGCAGTCTTAAGAGTTAGTATGTTGGCCATGTACCTATATGCGTCTACTGTAGTGGTCTGGAGCTGTTGGTTGGCTTGATTCCAAACTTACAAGGTTGCTATTTGATCTACTGTATATGTAGACAGTACAATATGCTCTTTAAACCTGTGCCTAAAATCGTCAAAATCAGAGCTCCTGTGGCCTGTCGTGTCTGAAAAGCCTGGGACTTTCCTGACGCAGAGGCCAAGGAACTGACCGACGTGAAAAGGGAATCCCTAGCTGAACTGGCGGTTAGGGAATCCTGTGCTCCCTGATCGTCGTCGGCTGGGAAACTCCCCGTGTGGGCGTCGGGGGAAGCCCGGCTTCCCCACAATCCGAAGCCAAACCGCGAGGCCGTTGGCATCCACTGCCGACGAGGCTTCCCCACCGCTCCAGCCTGCACAATGCTTGCACAGGCCGGCCACGAATACCTCACACCTGGAGCACTTTTTCCCTTTAAAAGAGCTCAATGTGCTAAAAACCGCCCTAGCTGTAAAGAAAGTGCCGGTTAGTTGAGAAAAAACACAGAAATAAAAGGGAGTTATAAAGGGAAATGAGCCCTTTAGACCTTTTTTTGTTATTTCTTTTTACTTAGAACAGACTCTACAGCTCTCAAAGCTGGAGGGCTCACCAACCTGCCTGCTGAGGCCCACTACAAAAATGTGGGGAGGTGGAGGAAGGTGGGTGGGTGGGAGGGACTCAGCACGAGACCCACCGGGTTTAACATCCCTGAGGTCGGATGGATCCCCAAACAGAACCCGCCCAAGCTTTATCCAGCACAAAAAGGGGAACTAGGAGTCCACAAACAAAGTTCCAACAGTGCTAAGAGGGGAGCTGAAAAGCCTTACCACCTGCTACAGGAGACTGAGGAAAACTGAAGTAGCAAGAGGGGCATGCTATACTGATAATATACAAGTTTGATTTCAGGCTCCACCTGCTGGTAGCAGTGAGGCATATTACCCATTTGTAAAGACTATACCAATCTACCAAGCAATACAGAATGAGCACTATCTACTGGCCCCCCCTCTACAGTGAAGATTGCGCCCATCCAGAAACTCTTCTCTGTGCTGAGATCTCTGCACCTAAATTAATTTCTTCTGAGAGACTTTATTTCAAATTATTTTGACCAAAAAAGCTCCTGGGGAGGGATGGGTAACACAAAAAAAAACAACCCCAAAACTCATGGGCAAAGGAGAGAAAAAAAAAAGACTCCTTTGGGTATCCCTTGAGGCCTCCCACTCCTGGGAACCTAGTTCTCCAACAGGGCTAGGAGCCAAACAGTCTAGAGCCATAGCACAGTATGTCTGTCAACATCTCCTGGTGAAAAAAATATTGCTGGGCTGAGCCTGTGTAGTACCCATTGTAAGGAAGACCTCAAATTTGATTGATTGTTTTTTCCCATCTGCTGGTTGTAGATATAATCCATTGGGTTCTGGACTGGTCTGGTACAGACAATAAGTTTTTATTGTGCTAACAATTAAGCTGTGAAACTTATTTTTGGAACATATAGTCAAGGCGGTTAGTACACCTGAATTTAAAAATTGCTTAAACAAGATGCTGGAGAAAAAATTCAAACCATTCTTAGCCAGGTAGGCCTGGGAAAGTGACTGTTTTCTGCAGGAATAAAATAAGGGATGGATCTACACTTTTAAATACTTTCAGGTACTTGTGATCTGAACTGGCCACTGGGACAGATGACCTCTAGTCTAACCAGAAAGCACAGTTACTTACCATAACGGGTGTTATCCAGGGACAGCAGGCAGATATTCTCTACATTTGGGTGACGTCACCGACGGAGCCCCCTAGCGGACATTTTCGCAAGCAGACTTGCTTGAAGACCTTCAAGCTTGCGATTGGCCCGCGCGTGCACCTCCCACCCGGTCTGGGACATGCGTCTCCTCAGCGTGTCCTCATTTCAGATAGCAAGCAAAGAAGCCAACCACGGGAAGGTGGGTGGGATGCGAGAATATCTGCCTGCTGTCCCTGGATAACACCTGTTGCGGTAAGTAACTGTGCTTTATCCCAGGACAAGCAGGCAGCATATTCTCTACATGTGGGAGATCTCCAAGCTAACCAGAATGGGATGGAGGGAGAGTTGGCAATTTAGAAGAACAGATTTTGCAAAACGGACTGGCCAAAATGGCCATCACGCCTGAAGAAAGTATCCAGATAGTAGTGCGAGGTCCGAGGACCAAGTGGCAGCCTTACAGATTTCCTCAAGTGGAGTCGAGCGGAGGAAAGCAACTGACGCCGCCATTGCTCTGACCTTGTGGCCAGTGACGCGACCCGGCAGGGAGAGACCAGCCTGAGCATAACAAAAGGAGATACAAGCGGCCAACCCGTTAGAAATGGTCCACTTACAAACAGAGCGACCCAAACGATTAAGGTCGAAAGAGAGAAACTGCTGGGAAGCAAAAAAATGCGGAGCGGTGCGCTTCAGGAAGAAGGCCAGCGTATGCCTACAATCAAGGGAATGCAGAGCCACTTCTCCAGGGTGAGAATGGGGCTTCGGAAAAAACACAGGAAGAACAACGGATTGGTTGATGTGAAACTCAGAAACAACCTTAGGCAAGAACTTAGGATGGGTACAGAGCACCACTTTATCATGATGGAAGACAGTGAAAGGAGAGTCCGCTACCACGGCTTGGAGCTCACTGACCCGACGGGCAGAAGTGAGAGCAATAAGAAACACAACCTTCCAAGTAAGATACTTCAAGTGAGCCCAAGCTAGTGGCTCGAACGGGGGTTTCATCAAACGAGCAAGGACCACATTAAGATCCTAAACCACAGGGGGAGGTTTAAGGGGTGGATGAACATGGTAAAGGCCTTTCATGAAGCGGGAGACCACAGGATGAACAGAGATAGGCTTCCCGTCAATCGGCTGATGAAAAGCAGCAATGGCACTAAGGTGGACTCGAACCGAGGAGGACTTGAGTCCAGCGGCAAACAAGTGTAACAGATAGTCAAGGACAGCAGATAAGGAGGCAGACAACGGTTCCCGCTGTCAAGTAGCACACCAGGAAGAAAAACGGGTCCACTTCTGATGGTAACATTGGCGAGTGGACTCCTTCTGAGACGCCTCCAAGACGTCCAGCACCGGCTGTGAGAACTGGAAAGAGGGCATTAAGTCTCAAAGAACCAAGCCATTAAGTGCAGAGACTAAAGGTTGGGATGAAGCAGATAATCTCGACACTGCATAAGCAGAAAAGGAAAAACAGGCAGAAGAAGAGGCTCCCTGGAACTGAGTTGCAACAGAAGGGAGAACCACGGCTGTCGGGGCCACCGAGGAGCTATCAGGATCATGGTGGCACTCGTGGACTTGAGCCTGAAGAGAGTCTTCAGAATCAGAGGGAATGGAGGAAACACATACAGAAACAGGTTCATCCAATCCAGAAGGAATGCATCCACCTTGAGTCTGAGTGGGGTGTGGACCCTGGAGCAGAAGCAGGGCAACTTATGATTGTGGGGGGATGCGAACAGATCGACGTTTGTAGTCCCCCATGGAGCAAATACCTGACTCAGGGTCAAGGAATGGATGGACCATTCGTGAGGCTGCAGCAGACGACTCAACTTGTCCACCAGACAATTGCATTGGCCCTGAATGTAGACCGCTCGAAGGAATATGTTGCGGCGAATGGCCCAATCCCAGAACTGCATCGCCTCCTGGCACAGGGACCGGGACCCCGTTCCCCCATGTTTGTTGATATAATACATGGTGACCTGGTTGTCTGTGCGGACCAGCACCACTCAGTCGCGAAGCAGGTGACAAAAAGCCTTCAGGGCGAGGAAGATCACTCAAAGCTCCAGCAGACTGATGTGACAAAGTCGGTCGGCACTGGACCAAAGACCCTGAGTGTGAAGACTGTCCAGATGAGCCCCCCCAAGCGTAGGCCGACAAGTCCATAGTCAGGACCTTTTGTGGAGGAGGAGCATGAAACATAAAACCTCTGGAAAGATTGGAAGAGAGCATCCACCAACGGAGAGACTGCCTCAACAAAGGAGTCACGACAATGAGTCGAGAGACAGGGTCTCGATCCTGGTTCCATTGGGACGCCAGAGTCCATTAGGGAATATGGAGGTGAAGTCTGGCAAAAGGAGTCACGTGAACCGTGGAGGCCATGTGACCTAGGAGGACCATCATGAGCCGAGCCAGGGCCAAAGACAGATGGGCTAACCTCCAGCATAAGCGAACAAGGGCCTCCTGGCGAGGCCGAGGCAAAAAGGAGCGGAGACGAGCCGTGTCCAGGACCACTCCGATGAATTCCAGAGACTGGGACGGACAGAGTTGAAACTTGGGGAAATTCACCTCAAAGCCGAGGCTCTGAAGAAGCAAGATGGTTTGATTTGTCGCTTGCAGAACTTTGTGGTGAGAAGACGCTTTGATCAACCAGTCATCGAGGTAGGGAAACACCTGCAGGCCGCGGAGACACAGGGCCGCAGCAACCACCACTAGACATTTCGTGAAGACCCTCGGAGAGGCCGCCAGGCCGAAGGGAAGAACACGATACTGGCCGGGTGAATCAGAAGGTGCTTGTACGCCTCCTTGAGGTCCAGTGAGCACAGCCAGTCCCCTTCGTTCAAGAGGGGGTACAAAGTAGGAAGAGTGAGCATTCTGAACTGTTCCCTGACCAGAAACTTGTTCAGAGCGCAGAGGTCCAGGATCGGACGCAGATCAACCGTCTTCTTAGGTACCAGAAAGTACCGGGAATAAAATCCGGTGTTCCATTGGTCCGGGGGAACCTCCTCGACTGCCTGAAGGCAAAGAAGGACCAGAGCTTCCTGCAAAAGGAGAGGCAGCTGAGACCGAGCAGAAGGAAACTCTCTTGGAGGCAGGTCTGGGGGTACAGGACTGAAGTGAAGGGAGTACCGCTGCGGGATGATGGAAAGCTCCCAACTGTCAGTGGTAAGACCTTCCCACTGGACATAGAAATGATGGAGATGACCCCCGATGGGGAGGGGGGAAGGCTCCATGAGGAAGGGAGCCCGAAGGCTTGGACCGGGATTGTCAAAAAGACCGCCCAGTCTTCGCCGGAGCCTGGGCCTTAGTTTGACGTGGTTGATTTTGTTGAGGCCGCTTCGGGGGAGGCCGGGAGAACGCATGAGTATATTTCAGCAAGCCGAGGGGGGCCTTCGGCTTAAGTTTCACCAGAGAGGCAAAGGACCGTTCGTGGCCCGATAGGCGCCTGGTGGCCGCTTCGATAGATTCATCGAAAAGCTTATGACCCACACACGGGAGATTGGCAAGACGATCCTGTATATTCGGATCCATATCCACAAGACGGAGCCAAGCGAGGCACGCATGGCGACTGCAAAGGCCGTGACCCTCGAGGACAACTCGAAGGCATCGTAGGCCGCCTGGAACATATAGAGGCGGAGCTGGGAAAGGGTCTCCTTGAGGAGGCGAAACTCCTGAACGTCCTCCTGGAATGAGCGGAGGCTGTCCACATAGAACCAGAGGTAGAACGTGAAGAGAAAGTTATAATTGAGGACACGATTCGCCATCATTGAGTTTGGTAAAGACGGCGACCAAACTTGTCCATTGTACGGCCCTCACGGCCCGGAGGGACGGCAGCACAAACCTTAGAGGGATTGGACTTCTTCAAGGAAGACTCAACCACCAAGGACTGATGAGAAAGCTGAGAACTCTCAAACCCCTTTACTGGAATCGTCCGGTAACGGGACTCCAACTTGGAGGGAATGGCCGTGACCGCATAGGGGGTCTCCAGGTTTCAGAGAAAGGTTTGCCGAAGAACCTGGTGCCAAGGCAAGCGTAACACCTCGTGGGGCAGATGATCAACACCCATCTCCTCTAGATATTCCTAGGTATAACGGGACTCAGACTGGAGGTCCAGTTGCAAGGCCCTACCCTTGTCAGAGATGAAATGAGTAAAAGAGGAGTGTCGAGAAGAAGACTTATCCTCTTGAGAAAACCCCGAGTGAGATCTGGGGGCAGCCGAGAAAGAGGGAGAAATTTCCCTCGAATAGTAAGCTGGGGTCTCGGAGTCCCGTGAATGGGAGACTGAAGAGGCCCTACTAAAGGGTCTGGGGGGCGTCGAGGAACGACCCCGTGCTAGGTGGGCCGGGAAAGACCCCAGGGTCCGATGAAGTAACTGGCGGTGCCTCGGTGAAGACTGGGTAAAGGAGAACTCCTCCACCGGTTTCGAGGCTGGTAGCTGCCTCGATGGGGAACACAACCCCGAGTCCAACTCGAGGACAAGCGTGTGTCTAGAAGGTTTCACGGGCGGAGACCTTCCCCGAAGGGGCGGAGAAGCCCGGGGCTTCTTAGGAGGGGCAAACCTCGACAAAGTAGCGGGGGAAAAACGACCCCCTGGTCTAGAACCCCGAAAAGTTACAGGCAACTCGGGGGATGAAGAATCACTCGAGGAAACCTGGCGAGTCTTGCAGGCAGGGCCTCGAGAAACGAGAGGACGCTCAGGCTTGTCAGACCAATACTGGGTCAAGACCGAGGTCAGAGGCGTCGAAGTCGGGACCAGTTGGCTCACCACCGAGGAAAGCTGTGTGGTAAGAATAGCCTTAAGCATGTCCTCGAACATAGGCACCGAGACCAAAGGTGGTTGGGTCTTAGGTGCAGCAGTGCGCTCCTTCGGGGGCGACCTCGAGGAAGAGTATTCCCTATGTGAGGAGGCACGCTTGAAGATGCCGATGAGGCGGCACTGACATGAGACTCGGAGGTAGGCTTCTTTGCCAGCACACCTGAGGAGGAAAGAGGAGACTTACCCGAGGCCGGAGTAACAGGAGTGTGCCTTTTTGCAGATGATACCAAGATTTGTAACAGAATAGACACAGAAGAGGGAGTGGAAAATATGAAAAAGGATCTGCAAAAGTTAGAGGAATGGTCTAATGCCTGGCAACTAAAATTCAATGCAAAGAAATACAGAGTAATGCATTTGGGGATTAATAATAGGAAGGAACCGTATATGCTGGGAGGAGAGAAGCTGATATGCACGGACGGGGAGAGGGACCTTCGGGTGATAGTGTCCGCAGATCTAAAGGTGAAAAAACAGTGTGACAAGGCAGTGGCTGCTGCCAGAAGGATGCTGGGCTGTATAAAGAGAGGTGTAGTCAGTAGAAGGAAGAAGGTGTTGATGCTCCTGTATAGGTCATTGGTAAGGCCCCACTTGGAGTATTGTGTTCAATTTTGGAGACCGTATCTGGCGAAAGACGTAAAAAGACTTGAGGCGGTCCAGAGGAGAGCAACGAAAATGATAGGAGGCTTGTGCCAGAAGACGTATGAGGAGAGACTGGAAGCCCTGAATATGTATACCCTAGAGGAAAGGAGAGACAGGGGAGATATGATTCAGACGTTCAAATACTTGAAGGGTATTAACGTAGAAAAAAATCTTTTTCAGAGAAAGGAAAATGGTAAAACCAGAGGACATAATTTGAGGTTGAGGGGTGGTAGATTCAAAGGCAATGTTAGAAAATTCTACTTTACGGAGAGGGTGGTGGATGCCTGGAATGCGCTCCCGAGAGAGGTGGTGGAGAGTAAAACTTTGACTGAGTTCAAAGAAGCGTGGGATGAACACAGAAGATCTAAAATCAGAAAATAATATTAAATATTGAACTAAGGCCAGTACTGGGCAGACTTGCACGGTCTGTTTCTGTATATGGCTGTTTGGTGGAGGATGGGCTGGGGAGGGCTTCAATGGCTGGGAGGGTGTAGATGGGCTGGAGTAAGTCTTAACAGAGATTTCGGCAGTTGGAACCCAAGCACAGTACTGGGTAAAGCTAAGAAGAAAAAATAAAAAATTTAAATTGCATCAGGTTGGGCAGACTGGATGGACCATTCAGGTCTTTATCTGCCGTCATCTACTATGTTATTATGTCCACTAGGGGGCTCCGTCGAAGACATCTCCCACATGTAGAGAATATGCTGCCTGCTTGTCCTGGAATAACATATCTTATGTTTGTATCATGGAAACTGGTGACTTAAGTTTCTGCTATGCCAGATATGAGTTTGCAATGCTGAGAATTTAAGACAGCTTAAATCTTTACTATTTAAGGATGCTTTTGGAACCTGAATATGTTTATTTCTTCTCTCCTTGAGATTGTTGGCCCATTGGTCAGTCACTGGTTTAAATATGTGTGTATGAGTGGTGATAGAGAATATATATTATAGTAAGCCTCTCAGAATGCCATTCCCTTGGGTGGTATATCAAATTTTTAATAAACTTGAATATTAGGACAGTATAAAAAATTTCCTCCTATCCAGTCCCCGACAAGAATAGATGCTTGTATATGTCGCAATTCAATATTCATTACACCATGGGACAGTAACCTCTGAGGAAAGAGATGTTAACTATGAAACACGAGAAGTTGGGGCAATGCAATATACACTGTGGGTTTGATGGGCTAAGCAACATGTTTGTACCTTCTAGCATGCTGAGATGCATGGCATCATTGGCTCGCTTTGGCACACTGAGCATCACCTCCAGGCCATCTTTAATCTCTCCTTTTCCTTCCTCGCAGCAGGTTAGCAGCTCCTGCCGAAAATTAGTTATGAATAGCACACACTTTCTCATTTCTAGAAAATGAACATGAGCACATATGCACACACAATATCACGAGCATTCTCACCTCATGTCTTGACTTTTCTAGCAATGAGCACAAGAATCTCCTTTACACCCTTAACACACAGGTCAATATTTAGCAGATGCAGTCACTAGTAACCCGTTTACTATGTACAAGTATGCAGTACCATTACTCCTATAGTTGGCAGTGATGAATGTATGCAGGGTACTGTAACCATGTCAGCACTGTTTAGGTCAGGCAAACCTAAACTAAATGGATGAGTTATTTATTAGCATTTCTAAATGGATAATTCCCGATACCTCTGTCCCTTCCCCAACCTGACTCCTAATTAAAGAGATAATATTGGGCTGTTTTTACTCTCTAAACAGCCAGACATTAACTATTTCACTTCTCAAAATTTATGTATAGGTAAGTCAGGACAACTGTTCTTTACCTGTAAAGTTTTGCTATCATTGCCCATGATGACAATATGGAAGTTTCAGTTTAAAAACAATCTGATGGTTTAGGTGACCTGATGCCCAAAGATATGTTGAGTGGGAGGGAGGGAGGGCTCTTCTTCCAAAAATGTATACTACTGTACAATTGTTTAATATTTTACCTAAAAGCTAAAGAAATGATTACCACTATAGTGGGATAACAGCTGCTTTCCCATTTTTATTAATTATTTTGGATGGAAATTTTAATCTCTCATTTGTGGAGGAATCTCCCTGGATTTATATCCCTGTACCCGCTCTTTCATATCCATGCTTTCAGTCAGTACTTATTTGAAACTAAGTCCACTCCCTCCTCTCTCTCCAATATGAACCCTTCCCCCCTAACTTTTATATAGATATATCCATCTATATATACACACACAAAATAAACTTTAGTATAGTCTATTTAAAAAAAATGTAGGTGAAATGTGATTATTGTAGTAAAGGGAATATCTGACCTATGAAAGCTCTACATATTTTCTTTTTTTCATTTGATTTACCTCTGACAAATCAATAATCTTGTGCCAAAACTCTCAATTGCATTTTCACTCTTTGATCCCAGTTCCACTTTTATAAGCCCTTTACTTTAATTATTCATTTTATTGCTGAGAAGGCCTTATTCAAATTAAACATTGCTGCCCTGCAGCTATAATGTAAGATGCCAAACATGTTAAGTGATTACTCTTAAAATGGACTGCCCCAGGATGATGTTAGAATTCCCTGCCCAACCTATGTGGTCCCCCCACAAAAAAGATTCTGCAGGTCATTCACAGACAAGTGAAGTAGATTTATCTGTCACTAGCATACAAGCCAGTTGCAGGTAGGAAGCGTACCTTCAAAAGAAGCTGGTATTTTGTTATCCGTTGGACAGGTTTGATAAGGTAAGAGGATATTGAGTTGGCCAATCCATGACGCTGCTGTATTTCCTGCAGAAAGAAAGAGAGCATGAGCACACAATGCATGCAAAGAGATGCCAACCAGCCAGCAACCCTACCACACCAACCTGTTACTATTCAGGAAGCAGAGGGCATTTCTTGCGTGTTAATGTACAGTGCTGCGTGTGTCTGGTAGTGCTATAGAAATAAGTAGAACTAGTAGTAGAGGGTAGCAGGCAGCTTCACTCCTGAGCATTCTGCACACATTCAAATTGTTCCACCCACATGTCTCTCATTTAAGGAGCAAGAGAATTTGAGCAGACAGGAAAGGCAATGACAGCAGGAATGACTGAGGGTGGGGAAATAAAAAAAACAAAGGGGAAGATGGATAAGACTTCTGTGTGGTTACAATCAAAGCGGTTTACATATTTTAAGACAGGTGCCTGGGGCAATTGAAGTGTTAAGTGACTTGCCCAGAGTCATAAGGAGCAGAGGTGGGAATAAAACACACAACCTCAGGGTGCTGAGGCAGCTGTTCCTAATCACCACAAGGCTACTCCTCATCTGCCTTGTCTGTTTAGATTGCAAGCTCTTTCAAGCAGAGGCTGCTTCCTTTGTGACTTGTACAGTGCTGTGTACGTCTGGTGGCGCTCTAGAAATAATTAATAGTAGTACTAGTAGTAGTAGGGTAATGGGAAAGGAAGGAAGGGTGATGAGAGATTGAGAGGAAGCTTTCTGGAAAGGGAAGACAAAAGAAATATGAATGAACTGAAGGGAGGAGAAAGAAGGGGAAAAAGGAGAGTTACAGGAGGGACAAATTGTCCATGATTTGACAGCTTAAAATTGATTTGAAGAGTGGTTTGTGTTCCTCTGTCTAACCTAGCAGGCAGCTCATTTTTGGGAATAAAACTTGTCACAGTTCTCATATTTTTAAGTTAGTATGTTTTGACTAGTTTAGTTGTGTACTAGTCCTGACTTCCAAAGTAGCATGTTCATTGCTTACAACTAACGCAAAATGAAATAGCATATACCATTAATGGTGTGAAATACAGAAAAGGAATGTCACCTACTTTTAAATATCCAAGTTAGTAAATCAATTTCAAAATATTTCATTCATCTGATTTGATAACTTCATATACTGCTAAACAGAGACAATCAAGCTATTTACAATTAAAGTAAAATTACATAAAAACACAACAGCTAAAACATGTACTACCTGCCATAAAAGCCTAGGACCCCTACCCCCTTCCTATCTCACTGCAAAATAAATCACACAAACAGAAGTTCTCCTTAGCTAATTTCATTCCCAAATGTCTGGACAAAAAGCCAAGTTTTCAGGACACATGTAAAGAAAACAAATATATCTCAAGCAAAGAAGGCAAAGTCAAAACCCCTTCAGAGTGGTACATACAGGTCTCAGAGGAGTAAGCGTCAAGTTTAGCAGCCAGGTAAAGGGCAGATTCCTATATAAAAGCCTGATAAACCATGCAAACAAAAACTGAATCCTAAATAATACAGGCAATCAGTGAAGATGCGACAGTAGTGGGGTTATATTACTCCTGGAAGAATTTTGCGCAACTGCACAGCACAGAATTTTCCAAACCTGCCAGAATCAGCTGCTCTCTCTCTTCCCCCACAGAGAAATCACACAGCAAGGAGGAAATGAGCCATTGCACATCAGGTCACTTCCTCCTCTTCTGCTGCCTTAAACCTGATATGCAGCAGTTCACTTCCTCCTGACATGTGACCTCTGTGGAGAAGCTGGTGCCAGCTGTGCCCTGGGAGAGCAGGCAAAGCAAAGTGAGGGGTGGAGAGGGCAGCATAAGCTGAGTGAGTGCCATGGAGATTGGGGGGGGGGGGGAGAGCGAGAAAGCTGAGACTGTGCCACTCATGCGGTGAGAAATTAAGCTTCAAGGTGTGCCATGGGAAGGATCTCCCGCCGAAGGATCACTCCCACAGAGTGAATCCGCAGCACTTGGGCAAAACCCATGATACAGAACAAATAAAAACTAGAAATTGAAAAATAAATCACCAGCAGAAGAAGCCATAACCTATGCAGTAAGGCTGTAGGAACAAACTGAGCATCATGGGAAGTGTTCAGGGAAGGTGCCCTTAAGAGGGAGGAGACAAAAATTAATTGAGCCCTGCAGCCAAGGCTAGAGAGGTTACAAGACCCTATTGTGAAGCTTCCAGAGGTTATTATACAAGAACTGCATTTGGATTGAGAGAGAGGACTGGGGAGGCTGGAGGCAGAGGAGAGAAAAGGCAAGAGGGAATTCCAGGTCTTATGAAAGGAAAATTCTGTGCGGACTGCTGGGCATGATGGACCACTGGTCTGACCCAGCAGCGGCAATTCTTATGTTCTTATCATTGTTCTTTGCATCAGTGTTTAGCATGCATCAATGCAGTCGACACTTGGGACGAAGCTGAAGTACATATGAAGGTGAAGTATGGCTGTTTCTTAGCCTGTTTAGTACTTAATCCCAAGATTTCAAGTTTTATTTAAAATTTGTATTATATCGCTTATCAAACTTTCTAAGCAATACACAAAACTTACAATGGGTATAGAGATTAGTACTTTCAAACATTTTGATTAATTACAATATACAAATACAAAACAGACAGATAAACAGAGAGGGAAAAAAAGGAGAGAAATACCATATAAGATACCTAAATGGGCCGCTGCGTGTGCGGATCACCGGACTGGATGGACCTCGGTCTGATCCGGTGAAGGCTTTTCTTATGTTCTTATGATAGGATAGTGGCACATTTAAGGTAAAAACAGCGAGGTGGGGATAAGAAAGATGAAGGAATCAAAGAATGATCGAAAGGGGGGAAATCTAATTGGTAGACTAATAACTAGAGAATGACACGGTGGCGGTTTACCCGCGGCTACCGCGTTTAGCCACGGGTAACCCGTCGGAACGGGGAATGAAAAATAGCAGTCGCTGCGGGGACGGGGACAAGGCCATTCACCGCCCCGTGGAGCGGTGAATGGTCTTGTCTCCGCAGTGAGGTATCAAGGATCGCGCAGCCACCGCCCGCAGCGTTTAGCCAGCTCCCTCCCTCCACCTCACCTTATATTTTGAGTTTGCCGGCTTCCTTTTTCCCGAGCCGCACGCATTCAAAAAGCCGTGCACGTGCGGCTGCGCGAGTCAATCAATCTTCTCCTCTGACGCAACCGGAAACAGGAAGTTGCAGGAGAGGAGAAGCCGGCAAACTCGGAATATAAGGTGAGGTGAAGGGAGGGTGGGGGCTGCTGGACCTTTATTTAAGTATATAAATACTTAAATAAATATTAAGGCCTCTGCCTTGGGGCAGAATGATTTGTTTGTAATGTCTGCCGGTGCTCATCATGGCTGGCAGCCTCAGCATCTCTCTCCTGCAGTATCTAAAATTCATACCAGGGAGGAAAGAAAATAATATTCTTATCCCTGATTTATGTTTATAATCCTTATTAAGTGGCATTTCAGGAAGCAGGGCCCTGCTGAAAAACAAGTTGCTCTGGAGTGCACATGCACAATCACAAATTCAAACAATTACCCCTAAAATGGTAGGATTAGTTGAGGCAATCACTTGTAATAGAGTTGATGGAGGAAAGTTGTCACTCATTCAAAGGACAAGTACCTTAGTCTGATGATCTCTTTTATCACCTACTTTCCCCCCACATTCACATGCATTATTCTAAAACATCGCACTGGGACGCAATGACTTTTATACTACAAAACCCCTGGGCCTACATTTCTGGCACCTATCTTTGCCTACAACAGTCCACAGTCTGCAATCAGCAGATCATGGCAGAGGAATCCCTGATCAGCTGAGCCAGCAGGATTCCCCAAAATCGTGGCTTTGGGAAATCCTGCCAGCTCAGGTGATTGGGGATTCCCTTGCTGCGATTATCTGAACCAACAGAGCAAACACCAATTCCTCTCTCTCTCTCTCTGACCCCTCTCTTCCACCCACCTAACGACTGATTCCCCCACTACCCTTCCAAGCAGTGGCGTAGCGAGGGTAAGAGGTGCCCGGATTGGTGATGTCCCTCCTCCGCCCTCTTCTCCACCCCACCCCTGCTGCATGCGTGAACACCCCATCCCTACCCCGTACCTCTTTTGACTTTACTGTTTTGTTGTGGGTATTCTCCCCTCTTTAGCAGAACTGGTTTATCATTTTAAAATCATGTGTGGCGCCAATGGCAAGAAAATATAATGATAAAACAGCAACTAATTTTGCCTATTTTTATATATTAAAGTACTACATTTGAAATGTATATCACGCAGTCCACAAGGTGAATGTCCATATTGCTGTCTGTTGTTCTGCTGAGCACTGGCATTGAAACAGCAAAATGCATTTATTGCATACTTGTCCTCTGTCGGAAACATTATGGTGGTATATTAGTTGTATTGATAAAAATTTATAAACAAAGCCCTGCCAGCTGAACATCTCTTTCTCTAGTTCAGCAGCAGGAACTTTGATTTATAAGAACGGAATAAGCTAAATATTAGAGTACTAAGGCTTATATGGATGCTGCGGGGACGGTGACGGGGCGGTGAATGGGATGGCAGTGGCGGTGACGGGGCGGTGAAAGGGATGGCGGTGACGGGGCGGTGAAGGGAACGGCGGTGCAGAGAATGGTGGGCCGGGGACGGGGCGGTGACAGATTTTTTCCCCGTGTCATTCTCTACTAATAACCTAATAATGGACGTTATAAATTGAAAGTGTCTTTAAATTGGAAGCTTTTCAAGTTGCCTCTGAATTGATCAAAAGATTTTTCTTCTCTTAAGTGAATCGGTAGAGAATTCCAGAGTTGAGGTGCAAAGATAGAGAAAATATTTTGGCGTCTTGTATTAATTACTTTCAAGGAAGGGATGGTTAGTAGGTAGGGCCATGTGTTCAGGTTTATACTTCCAAAAATCTGGTAAACCTAGCACTGGTGCATGCGCAGAACAGGCAGTCTCAAGACTTCTAAGTTTAAAGCATTGTCTGTACCAAGCTCTGTGGATGACATCATCCATCTGTGAGAGTATACCGCCTGCTTGTCCTGGGATAATGGTTTTAATTTTGCTCTTGTGGTTCATGATTTCACTTATATTTTTCTTTCAATGTATTATGTTATGATGTTATATGCTTGTTCTTTCACCTAGGGTGATATAGCAGTTAGGTGAGCCAACTATTAAATAAAATATACAAACCCACAGCTTTGAGCAAACTGACTACTTGTCTTAGGAATGGGCAAACAACAAACTCTGCCTGAACCCAAGCAAAATAGACCCCTTGGCTATAGGATAAGCTATATTAATAAAAAACTTTAGCGTCATATCTATGCTATTTGAATGTTCTGATTTGTGCTTATTAGATGCTTCATAAGTTTTATGTCTCCCTTTTAGTATGTATTATCTCTTTTATTTGAATTTCAGTGCTGTAATAAGTATATTTTTGAAACTGTTTCATGGAAGTTCTATTGATAAGTTTCAGTTTGTTCATTTTGACTTTACCTCATTCATTGTATTTATGTTTATATTTAGTCTTTTTACAACTGTTATGCTATTAACAAAATTGTAAGTTTTATGTTGAATTATATACACCTGCTGTACACTACCTTTGGGTGAATCTCTTCATAAAAGTAGTTAATAAATCGCAATGAATATATAAATGAGAAATTAGAAATTATTTTGAAGATAGAAGAAATGTTAATGTGAAATGTAGCACACAGTTAAGGGAAAAGGGGTGAGAACAACAGCAAGCAACAAAAATACTGGTAAGCAAGGGTGTCTCTAAGTAAATATATAATCAGTCTTGCAGTGGAATGAAGTTTAGTAAACCTAAAAACCCCGTCACCTCAGACCTGATCCACAAGAAAAAAAAAAAAAAAATCTGAATTTCAGAATTTGGGATCTCAAGTACCAAACCCTTTCCACCCCAACTGAAGTAATAACCTAAGCTTGAATACTTACATCAAAATAAGCTCCTGCTTGCTCCAGGATCAGCTGTGTGGAATCTGGTTTGTTCTTGCAGTACGTAACATACATTTGAAACTTGTCTGCCTATAGGTACGACAAGAAACTTAAATGAGTTCATTTCCATAAATATGTATTTTAAGTTAAATTCTAGCTCATGACTGCTCTTTGGTTTTTTCCCATTCTTGAGGGAAATGTGGAAGAGGAATAACATTACCAGAAAAAGATCTTCTTAGACTTAAGCTGGCAGCATTTATTTTACCTACATTAAAAAAATACACAGTTTTGCTCCCAGCAAATAATATTCTATTTTGGTCTACCAGTTTCTCTCTATCTCTTTAGGCATCCAGCTTGAAAGAAACCAATCTCTATTGGACTATGACAGCATGAGCCATCATTCACAACTAGCAAGTTATTTTCCCATTTTACAACATGCCCCCCCAAATCAACTTGTAGCACAGTTACTGTACAGGGGCCATGCACTAGGGCTCCTTTTGGAATCCTACAATCATGAAGTTGAGGCTGTCTGGCCAGTAGGAGTTACTATTGTGTAATAGCTAACTCTGCCTGTGGAGTATGTTCAAGTCCTGGTCAACCCAAGGATTGGGAAACTCAAACCTGGAGTCAAACATGGGTCTTTCGCATGGCAATGTACACCATCGCCACTAGAGCCATAGCCCAACCAACCACCTTTATTTCAACTTTGAAATATGAAAGACAACAACTTCTGTGGTAAATAACACCTGACCATGGCTCATGTCTAGGTCAGTGGTGACTTCAGAAAATATATATGAAAGTTTAGTTACCCAGGTGACAAAACAATGCCCAACATCTTCTGGTAACTGCTCATACTTCTCCAACTCTTTTAGGAATATACTGTAGAGAAAGGTACAAAAAACTCCATTAGGATAAAACATAATTCAGCTTTAGAGAACAGGGATACTATGCTGTTTTCATGTATTTTCTACCCTTGAAATCTACAGCACAAATAGAGAAAATGACAAAATTCTCAGATATCGCATTTTGGAACTTTATGACACCACTTATGAAAACTTTGCAAGCTTTTGAGCTTACGATAGTGAAAGCACAGTAGCACCTGGAAAACATTTTCACAGATATTTCTTTCAGTCATACTAGCTTGTCCTCACCTATGTCCTCTCTAAGCCAGTGTCTTAAACCTTTTTTTAGCTCCCGCACATTAAACGGAGCATGGTTTTCACGACACACTAAACGGAACAAATGTTTTTTGTGGCATATTATAATTGAAATTATAAAATTGCAAAACCAACAAAAAATTAAATTTGAGATTTATTTAAAGTTCTTTAAGCTATATCTGTAAATGGCAATTGTAACAAAGAATGATGCTTTTCTGGGCAGTTGTATCCTTATGCACACAGAAGCTCATAACATTGACAAGACTCTTGCATACATCAGGTCCGGATTAAAGGGTAGGCACAGGAGGCACGTGCCTAGGGCCCGGAATTGTCAGGGGGGCCCTAGGGCCAACGTTAGGGGGGAGTAAACAGGGCAGCTGCCCTGGGCCCAACAGATCCAGTTGGCCCCGCAGTCCGAACTTCTTGATTAAACTCCTACATTTTCCTTTTCAGAGGGGCCCCGACATGGCAGCTGTTCTCATGAGCTGCCGGCGGCTGCCTCCAAAGCTTTCCCTCTGCCGCGATCTGCCCTTTCGGAAACGGGAAGTTGCGGCAGAGGGAAAACTTTGGGGCAGCCGCCGGCAGCTTGTGAGAATAGCTGCCGTGTGTTGGGGCCCCTCTGAAAAGGACAATTTTGGCTGCAGGGGAGAAGCAATCTATTGCCTCACCTCCTCCCCTGGTACTGTCCAGCTTTTTCACCCCTGCTGGCCAGAACGCCTCATCTTTCCCCCCAAGAAATTCAGCATTTTCCTTCCTCCCTTCTTAGCTAAATTGGCGGGCAGGGCCAGCATTAGGGGGGAGCAAGGAGAGCAGCTGCCCTGGGCCCTTGCCTTCTGTTTCGAGCCGCAAAGGTCATCTGCTTTCTCCCTGCTTCCCCGACGCGGCGGGCCCACAAGCCTTCCTGCTTGATGTCAATTCTAACGTCGGAGAGGAAGTTCCGGGCCAACCAGGCAGCAATTGCTTGGCCCGGAACTTCCTCTCCACTTGAGGTAACTGAGAGGATGGAGGAAGTTCCCGCTGAAAATGGACCTGAAACCGCCAAAATAGGAGTTCCTGCAGCCTACCACGACTGAAAAGCCTGGGACTTTCCTGACGCTAAGGCCAAAGAACCGACTGATGTAAAAAGGGAATCCTCAGCCGGAACTGCAGTAAGGGAAACCAGTGGTTGGGGAACCCTCCGTGTGGGCGTCGGGGGAAGTCCGTGCTTCCCGGCAATCTGAATTTGACTCGCGAGGCACCATCAATGGGGCACCCTGGCCACCAGCATCCGCTGCCGATAAACTGCCCCACTGCTCCGGCCTGCACAACGCTTGCACAGGCCTGCCGCGAGTATCACAATGAGCACTTTTTCCCTTTAAAAGTGATCACTGTGCCGGAAAATGCCCAAGCTGAAAGAAAAAGTACCGGTTAGTTGAGAAAAACACAGAAAAAGGCAGTTATAAAGGGAATTTAGCCCTTTAGACTGGCACACCTCAGGATTTTGGGGTTTTTTGTTGGTTTTTTTTACAGAACATACTCCATGGCTCTCAAAGCTTGAGGGCTGACCAACTAGGGGGCCAGGCTGCCTGCTGAGGCACTGCTACAAAAATATGGGGAGGTGGAGGAAGGTGGGGGGAGGGACCCCCGAGTCAGATGGATCCCCAAACAAGCTCTATCCGGCACAAAAGGGGAACCAGGAGTCCAAAAACAAAGTTCCAACAGGGCTAAGAGGGGAGCTGAAATTAGCCTTACCACCTGTTATCAGAGACTGAGGAAGACTGGATTAGGAGAGGGGAAGCTGTACTGATACACAAATTTTGATCTCAGTCTCCACCTGCTGGTAGCAGTGAGGTATAATACTCATCTGGTCTATCAAGCGATACAGAATTGCTCTTTTGGAAGCTTCCCCCCAACCCCCAGTACCTAGGTATGAAAAGCACAGTTACTTACCGTAACAGGTGTTATCCAGGGACAGCAGGCAGATATTCTTGACTGATGGGGTGACGGCACCGACGGAGCCCCGGTACGGACAATTTTAGAGTGATCTCACTCTAAGAACTTTTAGAAAGTTCTAGCTCGGCCGCACCGCGCACGCGCGAGTGCCTTCCCGCCCGACAGAGGCGCGCGGTCCCTCAGTTAGTATAAGCCAGCTAAGAAGCCAACCCGGGGAGGTGGGTGGGACGCAAGAATATCTGCCTGCTGTCCCTGGATAACACCTGTTACGGTAAGTAACTGTGCTTTATCCCAGGACAAGCAGGCAGCTATTCTTGACTGATGGGTGACCTCCAAGCTAACAAAAAGAGGGATGGAGGGAAGGTTGGCCATTAGGAAAACAAATTTTGCAAAACAGATTGGCCGAAGTGACCATCCCTTCTGGAGAATGTATCCAGACAATAATGAGATGTAAAAGTGTGAACTGAGGACCAAGTAGCAGCCTTGCAGATTTCCTCAATAGGAGTGGAACGGAGGAAAGCTACAGATGCTGCCATTGCTCTGACTTTATGGGCTGTGACAGAACCTTCCAGTGTCAGTCCGGTCTGAGCATAACAGAATGAAATGCACGCTGCAAGCCAATTAGACAACGTACGTTTAGAAACAGGACGTCCCAATTTATTCGGATCAAAGGACAGAAAGAGTTGGGGAACTGATCTGTGGGGTTTCGTACGCTCCAGATAGTAAGCAAGAGCCCTTTTACAATCCAAAGTATGCAGAGCTTGTTCCCCAGAATGAGAATGAGGTTTTGGAAAGAAAACAGGTAAAACAATGGATTGGTTGAGATGAAATTCAGAAACAACCTTGGGGAGAAACTTTGGATGTGTACGCAGAACCACCTTGTCATGGTGAAAAACCGTAAAAGGTGGATCTGCAACCAGTGCATGAAGCTCACTGACCCTCCTGGCAGAGGTAATGGCAATAAGAAAAAGTACCTTCCAAGTGAGAAATTTGAAAGGAGAGGTAGCTAAAGGTTCAAATGGAGGTTTCATTAAAGCGGAAAGAACCACATTGAGATCCCAGATAACCGGAGGGGCTTTAAGAGGTGGTTTCACATTGAAAAGCCCACGCATGAACCTGGATACCAGGGGATGAGCTGAAAGAAGTTTTCCATGGACTGGCTCATGAAAAGCTGCAATGGCACTGAGGTGGACCCTGATGGAAGAGGACTTCAGGCCAGAATCAGACAAAGAAAGAAGATAATCCAACAACGTCTCCACCGCTAGGGAAGTGGGATCAAGATGATGAAGAAGACACCAGGAAGAAAACCTCGTCCACTTTTGATGGTAACATTGTAGAGTGGCTGGTTTCCTGGAGGCATCCAGAATGGAACGAACGGGCTGAGACAAAAGAGTATCAGTCGAGTTCAGCCCGAGAGATACCAAGCCATCAGGTGTAGAGACTGGAGGTTGGGATGCAGAAGGGTTCCCTGCTGTTGCGTAAGCAGAGAAGGAAACAGAGGAAGAAGAAAAGGTTCCCTGGAACTGAGTTGAAGTAGAAGGGAGAACCAATGTTGCCTGGGCCACCTCGGAGCAATCAGAATCATGGTGGCTCGTTCCCTCTTGAGCTTGAACAAGGTTCTCAACATGAGAGGTAGAGGAGGGAAGGCGTACAGGAACAGATTCGACCAGTCGAGGAGAAAAGCATCTGCTGTGAGACGGTGTGGAGAGTAAAGTCTTGAGCAGAAACGGGGCAGCTGGTGATTGTGAGGAGCTGCAAAGAGGTCTATCTGAGGAGTGCCCCATTGAGTGAAGATAGACTGTAGAGTTACAGGGTCGAGTGTCCACTCGTGAGGCTGGAGAATTCTGCTGAGTTTGTCCGCTAATGAATTCTGTTTCCCCTGAATGTAAATAGCTTTCAGGAAGAGATGATGGTCTATGGCCCAATTCCAGATCTTCTGGGCTTCCTGGCATAAAAGGCGAGAGCCTGTCCCACCCTGTTTGTTGATGTAGTACATCGCAACCTGATTGTCTGTGCACAACAGAAGGACCTGAGGAAAGAGAAGGTGTTGAAAGGCCTTGAGGGCGTAAAACATCGCTCTGAGTTCCAGGAAATTGATTTGATGCTTCTTTTCCTGGGCTGACCAAAGACCCTGAGTCTGGAACTCGTTCAAGTGAGCTCCCCATGCGTACAGAGAGGCGTCGGTGGTGATGACTAGTTGATGAGGAGGCTGATGGAACAGAAGACCTCTGGATAGATTTGAGGATACCAACCACCATTGCAGAGACTGACGAAGAGATGATGTCACAGATATGTGTCGTGAGCAAGAGTCCGACGCTTGGGACCACTGGGTCGCAAGGGTCCATTGAGGAGTGCGCAGGTGAAGACGGGCATGAGGTGTGACATGAACTGTGGATGCCATGTGTCCCAAGAGCACCATCATTTGTCTTGCTGAGATGGACGGCAGAGGAAGTACCTGGTGACATAGAGACTGAAGGGTCTGAAGCCGATTGGATGGCAGGAAAGCTCTCATGAGGAGTGTGTCTAGGATCGCTCCAATGAATTGAAGTCTCTGAGTGGGAATGATATGAGATTTGGGTAGATTGATCTCGAATCCCAGAAGTTGCAGAAACTGGATGGTTTGGTTGGTGGCCAGAAGGACCGCTTGGGCAGAAGTGTCTTTGATCAACCAATCGTCCAGGTAAGGAAATACCTGCAGGTGGTGAGAGCGCAGAAAAGCCGCCACCACAATGAGACATTTGGTGAATACCCTTGGAGATGAGGCAAGACCGAAGGGCAGCACCTTGTACTGGTAATGACAATGATTGATCATGAATCGGAGATATGGTCTTGAGGTTACATTGATCGGTATGTGAGTGTAAGCCTCTTTGAGATCGAGGGAGCATAGCCAGTCGTTTTGATTTAGAAGGGGATAAAGTATGGCTAAAGAAAGCATCTTGAATTTTTCTTTTACTAGATGAATGTTGAGATCGCGAAGGTCCAGGATGGGTCTGAGATCTCCTGTCTTTTTGGGAACTAGAAAGTAACGGGAGTAGAATCCCTGCCCCTTTTGATCTAGAGGAACTTCCTCTATAGCGTTCAGAAGGAGGAGGGATTGGACCTCCTGAATAAGGAGGGCTGATTGAGGACTGTTCAAAGCAGACTCTTTTGGCAGGCTTTGAGGTGGGAGAGTCTGAAAGTTGAGAGAGTAGCCGTGGCGGATGATGTTGAGGACCCATTGGTCCGAAGTGATTACTTCCCACCGGCTGAAGAACAGAGAAAGTCGACCTCCTATTGGTTGAGGCAGGAGAACAGGAACAGGGATACTGGCTATACTGCGGAGAATGAAGTCAAAAGGGCTGTGACTTCTGCTGAGGAGGTTGTTTCGCAGGTTGCTGCTGTTGCTGCTGTCGGGGAGGCTGACGTTGCTGTTGCCTCTGACGTCGAGGTTGTTGAGCAGTGGTAGGCAATGGACGGGCTGTGAAACGGCGTTGATAAGCCGATTGCTGCCTGTATGGTCTTGGTGGAGGAGGCTTCTTTTTATTCTTGAGCAGGGTATCCCAGCGCGTCTCATGAGCCGAGAGCTTTTGGGTGGTAGAGTCCATGGAATCCCCAAAGAGCTCATCCCCTAGGCATGGGGCGTTGGCTAACCGATCTTGATGGTTAACATCAAGCTCGGATACCCGAAGCCAGGCCAAACGGCGCATAGCCACCGACATAGCTGTCGCTCTGGATGTAAGTTCAAAGGTGTCATATATGGACCTAACCATAAACTTACGAAGTTGGAATAGAGACGACAAGCAGGAGTGAAAAGATGGATGTTTTCTTGAAGGAAGATACTTCTCGAAGGAAGCCATGGTGGTAAGGAGATGCTTTAAATAAAAAGAAAAATGAAAAGCATAATTACTAGCTCTATTTGCTAACATAGCGTTTTGGTAGAGCCTCTTACCGAATTTATCCATGGCCCTTCCTTCTCTGCCAGGAGGGACAGATGCATATACACTGGCTCCTGAAGTCTTTTTAAGGGTGGATTCGACAAATAAGGATTCGTGTGGAAGTTGAGGCTTGTCGAACCCAGGAATGGGAATTACCTTGTATAGAGAATCCAGTTTACGTGGGGCCCCTGGAACAGTTAAAGGAGTCTCTAAATTTTTATAGAAAGTTTCCCTCAAGATGTCATGAAGGGGAAGCTTCAAAAATTCCTTTGGAGGCTGATCAAAATCAAGGGCATCCAAAAAAGCTTTAGACTTTTTGGATTCAGCCTCCAAAGGAATGGACAAAGACTCACACATCTCTTTCAAGAAATTGGAGAAAGAGGAAGTGGTCTGTTTGGAGGATGGGTCAGGGAGAGCCGAATCCTCCTCCTCTGAGGAACATTCTCCTTCAGAAAGAAAGGGTTCCTCTGAGTCCCCCCACAGATCAGGGTCTCTGACATGGGAAGAATGGTCCCGAGACTCAGGTGTCGATGTTTGCATGTGTCGGGTTTTGCGTACCGACTTACCCGACCTCATCGATACCGAGTCAGGCGATGTTATCGGTCGCACCGGTGCCGAAGTCTGTACCGATTGATGTTGAGCTGTCGGCTCCGGTGCAAGGACTGGCATCGATACCGATGAAGTTAGGTGAAGCGGTACCGAGACAGTAGAAGCAGGTAAGACAGGTTCGACAACCGGTACCGACACGGGTTGATGTACAACCGGTACCGATGGCTCGGTGCGGACTGGCACCGGAAGGTTCGGTGTCATTATAGCAGGAAGGAGTCGTTCTAATTGCTCCTTAAGCTGCACATGAAGGATGGCCGTAATGCGGTCATCGAGGGATGGCACCGGTACCGCTTTTTTCTTCTGCGGTACCTGCGGTGCCGCTCTACGCCCCGGAGATGAGGAGCCCGATGTCGAGGGACTCACCTCAATAGGGGCGGAGCGCTTCCGCTGACGTCTAACTGGCGGCAGGACTGGGCTCACTGCACTCGAGGCCGGAAGACGTTCCAGCGGGGAAGGCTTCTTAGCCGGCTTACCTGACTGTTGGGATGCCGGTGTGGAATCACGCGGCGTCGAAGACGAGGGTGCCGACTGAAGCGGTGCCGAAGCCGGAGTCGAAGGAACGGGGTCGGACATCTCGGCACCGAATAACAAACGCTGTTGAATTAAGCGATTTTTTAAAGTTCTTTTCTTTAAAGTAGCACAGCGGGTGCAAGAAGAGGCCTGATGCTCAGGACCCAAACACTGCAAGCACCAGTTGTGTGGGTCCGTGAGAGATATAGGCCTAGCACACCGCTGGCACTTTTTAAAACCCGGTTGAGGGGGCATGAAAGGGAAAACGGCTTCCGCCAAATCGAAGGCCGAGGCTTCGATGGTGGCAGAAGGCCCCGCCGGGGAAAAACCGAAATTGAAGAAAAAAATGTAAGATTGTTTTTTTTTTTTTTTTTTTTTTTTTTTCAAAATAAAAGAAAGGTTAAAGAAATCAAACGTTTACGCGAGCGGGAAGGCAAGTTAAGAAAAAATTTCAACAGCCGTTGAAAACGCGTCTTCTTAGCTCCGCGGAAACTAAGAAACTGAGGGACCGCGCGCCTCTGTCGGGCGGGAAGGCACTCGCGCGTGCGCGGTGCGGCCGAGCTAGAACTTTCTAAAAGTTCTTAGAGTGAGATCACTCTAAAATTGTCCGTACCGGGGCTCCGTCGGTGCCGTCACCCCATCAGTCAAGAATAGCTGCCTGCTTGTCCTGGGATAATGTCAAATACTCACTTGTTATGAAACTCGTAGAGGTCCTGCATATTGCCAAAGATGATGTGTTCTTTGTTTACAATCCCTGGTGGGATCTCCTCCACGCCACTGGTCATTTCCCAGAGATACGTCTGACAGGGACAGGAAGAGAGAGAGAAAAGAAAATAAGGGAAATGCAGAAGGGTATTTGTTGTATATAGAGCATGAACTCTCACAAGCAGGGCACAATGCTAAGACATTCTTACAGCTTTTGGCATAGAAATATTTTTGCTGCTTGAAGTTTCAAATGGTTCAAAAGAAATGCTGAGTAGACGTGTCTGGAAGCTGCTAGTGAAAACATGCACCCTCTGCAACAGGAAACAATGGCCAAGGACATATGGCCAAATTGATTTCAGAAGTGCTGGCTGAAGCTAAATTCTTCAAAATTCCATAGAAAATTCTGTGACCCTCTGTGCTTAAAAGTCAGCTGCAAAACATGTGCCAATGCTGACTCAACTCTGAGGTGGCTGTGTACCAAAGATCAATGCCAAGGGCAGTGGAAACCTGCTATTATGCACAGAAAGGAGACAAGAGGACAAACCAGCACACCAGGCTGATATTTGATAGTCACCTCAGGAGCCAGAGGATGCTTTGTGAACAGGTGTCTGTGCAACACTGAAAGCCTGCAAGTCAAGAAAGCACTTACATCCATACACTCCCGGAGATCTCTCACATAAGCCTTTTCCGTCTGAATCAACTCAGCCATAATGAACCTGCAAGAGAACAAACATGTGAATGGGCCTCATGGAAGTCTTCCACCTCTCTACAAGTCAGCTCTTTCAAATTTTTTGAATTAGCAAAAAAGTTAACACACTTCTTTCAACCTATTCTTCTTTTACTATTTTCATTTTAAGCATACACTAATTCAGGGACATTAAAAACTAGAATACTTCACCTTATATAAACTGCTCAAGGTATTCTAGCATACAGCATATCTGTCAGAATTAAAATAAGCTAAAAAACTAAGGAGTTCACGCCTTAATTCCCAAAGTACCAAAAGCTAAGTTATGTGCATTTTTTTTTGTTGTATAAGTAAAATGATTTGGCTATATATATTAATAGTCATGTATATATTTTTATGTTTATGAAAATTAATTGTTAAAAGGTTCTATTAAAAGAGAAGGGTTTAGGATTATATTACTCTTTCCTGCGGGCTGACTTCCGTTTTTCTTCATTCAGTTCATGAGTGGCATCACGCAGCTTGACCTCTGATCCTGGGGCGCTAGCTGGGATTATATCTAGTTGTAGACTCTTGCTCTTTGTTACACAGATAGAGAGAAGAGAAAAAGGCCCAACTTAAAAAATAGAACACAAATAAGAATCAGAGAGGAAACAGGCAGTCCTAATGCATTACTGAGTGCAGAGCACATGTCACTACCCATTCCAGTGACTCTACATGCAGTTGATATTTCCTAGGGGGAGGACTCACCGACTTGTTGGAATCAGAAGGTATTCCCAGGGCCTTCTCCAGAGAGGTTCTGTACTTCTCCATGCGCAGAGAGAAATCTCTGTACCTCTTGTCCACAGCAGTGACACATTTTTTGATTTCTGCTGCATGGGCATGCCCTTTCTCACAAAAGCCATCAGCCAGCTGTATCAACAGCTTCACCCTCTCTTTGGTTTGCTGTGAACAAAATAGGGAGAAATTAAAAATAAAGAGAAAATACTGAAATGCAGTATAACTGCCAAATCACAACAGTATACAGGACTGACTATTTCATTGAAATCTCTATACAATGCGAGTAATGCATATTTAAAATTGCTAGACTTCTTTGTTCTTGTTTTATGGTTTAAATTGGTGCAGGTAGTTTATTAGTAACTGGTTTAATTGAAATCAACTGGAAATGGGGTTTTGGGATCATCTGAACACAAAAGTATTGCTTGTGAGTGGCAGACATTCACCATGTTCAAACCTGTATAGTGCTGATTGAAGTGCTTTGCCTATCAGGGTTTTCAGGGCAGTCTCAATGTGCAAACAGAAGCAATTTTTCTTAAAATTGAACAACAAATCAAATATGTTCTCATGGAAATTAAAAGGATATCATCAGGGCAAGCATTTAGGGGTAACTTTATGAGAGGACACAATTTAAGTAGTAAAAAGCACATCAACTTTATGGTTACACATGTATGTAGAAACATACAGTGGCTTAGTAAGGGGGGGACGGTCCGCCTAGGCGCCGTCTTGGAGAGGGCACAGGCACCAGTCCACCTCTCCGTCCCCCTGCTCTTTCCCTGCCCCACCACTGTTGTGCATGCGCACTGCTACCCTTCCTCTATACCTCTATAACGGTCCTGGCGTGAACAGCAACCCCCAAAACCTGCTGTCACACCAGCTCTTCCTATGGCATCACTTCCTGGATCTGCACCTAGGAAAGAGCACTATGACATCACTTCCTGGATTTGCACCTAGGAAAGAGCAGACGCTAGCGTGACAGCAGCTTGGGGGTGTTACAAAGGTATGGCGTGGCCAGGAATGTATGGCCAGGAATGTTACAAAGGTATGGCGTGCGTGCAGCAGGAGGGGACGGGGAAGGAGTATATGGGGGATGGGGGGAGCGGAGAAGAGGGCAGTGGAGGAGAGCCACTGGCTACATGTATGCATAGATGACCTCTTATAAAATACTAAGCTTTCATCTCTTTCCCTCTCCCAGTTATATATCTCTTCTTTGATGCCTCTTTCCATCCATTTGCTTTCCCTTCCAGTTTTCAATCTGACCCTCACCTCTCCCTCAACTTTCCATCTCTCCCTCATCATCTACACAGCTTTTGCTCCTCTCTCATCTTTGAATGCATTTAAAATACTTGGGGGGAGAGGTTAGAAGCAAGGCTCAATATTAAAATTTGTTCTGAAGTCCCCTTCTAGCTACCTTGGCTGTGATTTGAAATTCTTCATGTTCCTTTAGCAGCTCTTGTGTGTGCTGGATAGTGGAGCCAGTGGAGGTGTGTGTGGACAAGTAGAACTCTCCATTGTCATGGATCCATTCCAGGGCCTGCAAGTAGAAACAGAGAGAAGAGGTGGTCAGGGAGATGAATGACAACTGCAAAAAAGCAGCTGACAAAAATACATATCTATGTAGGAAATAAGCAAAAACCTGTGCTACAGACATCTTTCTGGAGCATCTGCCCTGGTTCTGGACCACCAAGGTGGAAACTGCACAAATCCAACCCCTCTGTAATCTGAATTAAACAATTGTGTACTATGGGGTCTCCAGCACCTACAGGCCCAATGTTCACATTTACAAGCTCCCCTTCCTCCCCACCATACTGGAACAGTTTCTTTGATTTTCATTTTGACTTTGTAGCTCTCCCACCTCTGGCACCTAGGGGCCATAGCCTCTTCCCAGCCCCCAATCCCACCTCCTATTGGTATGCCATTAGAATTAAATGGATAGCCTGACCAGGTTTATAAGGGAAGCTGCTTGAATGAAGGGTGGTGACGCCATTGTCTCAAGTTCAGTACTTTGCAGTGCACAATACTCACTAGCCATAGATTCCATGGAAACCCTTCTTTTTGTACACTAATACCTCTGTTTCAGTTTTGTGTTAAGCAATTTCATTCTTTTCATCTGTGAGGTCATTGTCTGTATAGCTATACTACTTTTGCAATAAGTCCAGAGAGCCTTTAGCACAGGTAGTAATGAAACATCACAACCCCCCCCTCTCGGGGTTAATCTTTTGCCCGCTCCCCTGAAAACCTTAATGATGTATACTGGGTGCATGTTCTAACAGAAAAATAATCCAGAGGCTGAAGGGTAGGTGTGTTGTTTTTTTTTGTTTTATTTTAATCAGTGCTCCTATTTAGGAAACAAAATAACTTCAGCATCCAGATCTACATTTATAAGGTGGCACTACACAGAGAAAATGTCATTTACTAATCTGCTCTGCTATTTATTCTGAGACAGTTTTTATTCAAATTATTTGATAAGACTGTAATCCCAGTGGAGTGAAGACAAAAGTAGTGGATCAACCAATAGTTTGCAGCATATAATTTGTTACAGAACATCTAAAACACTAGTGATAGTACCCTTATGCAGAGGCATTACCACCAAGCCTGGCTGCCAACCTGTGAAGTGACATGTTTATATGACAAGCAACACCATTAGCATGCAGCATGTTTCATCTTATTGTCGTCTTGTCCACAGACACTTTGGTTCTGACACATGTTCAGTCTGCAAGTTTGCAAAAATAGAATGCAAATTAAAGTCCTGACCCCAAACCTTTCATGAGAGCTATTTTTGCTGGGAACTCAGTCTTAAGAGGCTACACACCTAACCAACTGGATACTCATGTTTGAAATATTTTTTTCATTTGTGTAGAGATGCAGTGGGCTAAGAACCAGGGAAGCCAAATTCTACTGTGGTTATTTATTTTAATAACATATAGACCGCTGCAACATCTCCTGCGGTGATAGTACCAGCCTGCATAAGTAAAGGTCAACCTGGTTGTCTGTGTCATGAGCTGGTGAAACATCCTTGGGCAACTTGGGAAGACTGGGTTTAAAACCCATGTTTCGGGAAGGGGAAACCCTGTAGTCAGCGAGGATGCCAGAGGCAGCGTAGAAGGCACTTTTTTCTTGGTCAAGTAAGCCTGATAAAGTATGGTTTTTTGTTTAAAATATGTTTATTAGGAAATGCAGACATTACATTACATTAGTGATTTCTATTCCGCCATTACCTTGCGGTTCAAGGCGGATTACATCCAAACTAAAACAGGAATTACATTTCAACTTTGAAGTATTAGATTAAACAATGAGATAAAATTTTAAGGGAGAATTATGGGTTTTAGATAATGTTTGGTAACTAGAAAAATTAGAGAGTATTAAGGGTTTATAGAGTGTTGGATCAACACCAACAATACAGGAAATACAAATGTGAAGAACATAACAAGTAATCACAACCAATGTACAGTATAACAATAAAGTCTGGGGAAAACTCATCATCCGAGGCAGCAGCTACCACCTGGGAACCCCTCTTAGAACTTTTGGAGGACTTGTGCAACTCTCATGCTGAATTGTGGCTATGTTTTGTTGGGGTCGCAAAGCCTTAGCTGTCTCCGGGGCTTGCTTTTGACTTTTTGGGCTGCCCCCAGCTGGAGAGAGTGGCAGGACCCCTTTCAAGGATCGAGGGAATTTGGGCTGATATTTTGCCTCCCCCCCCCGCACCGCTGCACATGTGGTACATGGTCTTTTGCCGGACAGCCATCCACCGCAAACAGAGCATGAGTCCGAAGTATCCTGCCCTGGGGAGTCCATCTGAGTGGTTTTCTTTCAAAAACGAAGCTTGTAGAGGCAAAAAATAACTTTAAATTCAAATTGGAAAAATCCAAGATGGCCACTGCAGGTGTAATTTACAGAAAAAAACAGCCCGGGAAAAACCAGGAACCCCCAAAACACTGCGATTTTAGGATTTTAAACAGAGGGGAACTAGGGTTAACTCCCAAATTGCCTCAAATTCACTTTTAAAGATCCCCCCCCCCCAAATCGCTGAAACAGCCTGTCAGCACTGTATCACTGTGCCATGCTTTTCTGGAAGATGCAGAAAAGATAGCTGAACAGCTTACGGGGAAATCCTCTGCCTCAACAAGCCTTATAACTGAACTGCTAGGTCTTCTAACTGCCCCTCTGGCCCAAGCTCTATGGCCAGGGGGCACTCGGAGAAATTGAAAGGGGAAAGGTTTAGAACAAACTCCAGGAAGTTCTTTTTCACCCAGAGGGTGGTGGATACATGGAATGCGCTGCCGGAGGATGTGATAGGCAGAAGTACGCTATAGGGATTCAAAGAAGGTCTGGACAGGTACCTAGAGGACAAAGGGATTGAGGGGTACAGATAGGAGTAGAGATAAGATTTTAGGGACAGGATTAGAGGTAAATTATAAAATTAGTCAGAGACCACTGTTCAGGCAGTGGACCTGATGGGCCGCCGCGGGAGCGGACCGCTGGGCAGGATGGACCTCTGGCCTGCCCCAGCGGAGGCAACTTCTTATGTTCTACCCACAGAACATGCCATACATACAACTTGGCGGAGGAACGCAGTCAGCCATGATTCCGGACACACCTCCATGAAGCCACGCAGCCCGCGCTAAAACCCACTAGCAGAAGAACCTGGGGTGAGCTAGCACAGTCCCTGAGCCCCGACCTGAGAGTGCACTGCCAGGCAGCCAATCCCCTAGAACAGGGGCGTCAAATTCAAATCACATAAGGGGCCAAAATCTAAAACACAGGCTAAGTCATGGGCCAAATTTTTTATTAAGATACTTACCACCTCCTTTACAACATAGCATGGGCCCCGGCAGCAACTGCTCCAATGCTCACAGGACTTCTATGAGCATTGGATCAGTCATCGCTGCCGGTGGCGCCAAAACCCATGCTACAAGCCAGGAAAAGAAGGGGTTAGTCTTAGTAGAAGTATAGAGATACAACCTCTCCAAAGCCACGTTGGCTATGTGTTACATACAAAATAAATAAAAAAGACTTTTCCTCTTTCTTTTAGGTCCTAGTTCACACTTGCTGTCTAACACCAACTCTGACAGAATACACATTTCAAATCTGATATATTGTAATCACAAAATAGAAAATAAAATTATTTTCTACCTTTTGTTGTCTGGTCATAAGAACATAAGAATTGCCGTTGCTGGGTCAGACCAGTGGTCCATCGTGCCCAGCAGTCCGCTCAAGCGCCCTAACAGAGACTAGCCCTACCTGCGTACATTCCGGTTCAGCAGAAACTTGTCTAACTTTGTCTTGAATCCCTGGAGGGTGTGTTCCCCTATGATAGACTCCGGAAGAGCATTCCAGTTTTCTACCACTCTCTGGGTGAAGAAGAACTTCCTTCCATTCGTACGGAATCTATCCCCTTTCAATTTTAGAGAGTGTCCTCTCGTTCTCCCTACCTTGGAGAGGGTGAACAACTTGTCCTTATCTACTAAGTCTATTCCCTTCAGTACCTTGAATGTTTCGATCATGTCTCCTCTCAATTTCCTCTATTCAAGGGAGAAGAGGCCCAGCTTCTCTAATCTTTCGCTGTACGGCAACTCCTCCAGCCCCTTAACCATCTTAGTCGCTCTTCTCTGGACCCTTTCGAGTAGTACCATGTTCTTCTTCATGTTCGGCGACCAGTGCTGGACGCAGTACTCCAGGTAAGGGCGCACTATGACCCGGTACAGCAGCATGATAACCTTATCCGATCTGTTTGTGATCCCCTTCTTCATCATTCCTAGCATTCTGTTTGCCCTTTTTGTCGCGGCCGCACATTGCGCGGACGGCTTCATCGACTTTTCGATCAGAACTCCCAAGTCTCTTTCCTGGGAGGTCTCTCCAAGTATCCTGTATTCGTGCATGAGATTTTTGTTACCAACATGAATCACTTTACACTTATCCACGTTGAACCTCATCTGCCATGTTGATGCCCATTCCTCGAGCCTGATTATTGATACCGGGAGCTGCCCCAACGCAACCAGCCTTCTCGCTGCAGGGAAGAGACCTCGGGCTGCATGGGAGACCAGCTCCACATCCCAAAGCCCCCTGCAGCTCACAGCTTCTTCGGCTCCTCTTCAGGGCAGCTCCATTGATACCGGGAGCTGCCCCAATGCACACCAGCCTTCCCGCTGCAGGGAAGAGACTTCGGGCCGCGTGGGAGACCAGCTCTGCCTTCTGAAGTTCCCTACGGCTCTAACATTTGAAAAGGCCAACATCAGGATCTATCTCCCACACCAAAACCAGCAGGGCAGACGACACTCCGAACCAATCCAGACTCCTACCCCCCTGACTCCAAAATGAAGCTACCCCACAAACACACACTCAAGCCACCCTACTGATAATCCTCCTCATTACCAGTTGGAAAGTAGTAGCAAATAACTTATCCACCACACCCACAAGCTCCACTGCAATCAATATCCAACACCACAACAGGAGAACCCTTATAACAAGAAGCTCAAACCAGCACTCAACATTCCATCACCCTAACCTGGAGAAGAAGACCAACACTTTCCAAGACCAAACCTCAACCTCCTCCTAAAACACTCATATATCCTGAAACGACTCACAATCATCAAACAGATATCACTACCCTAACATGTGCCTACGTAAACATCAGAGCCTTAGGACCTAAAACAGAACAAATAAAAAACTGGATAAAAACCGAAAACCTAGACTGCCTCTTCCTCACAGAAACCTGGTTAACTTCAGACGCAGACCCTAGAATAACAGTGACCGGGAAAGAAAAAAAAAGAGGAGGACTAGCAATACTAATCCCTAACCCTAAATATACTAGAAAAAACATCCACCACACAAATGTCTGTCATCTCACAAGCACCACACTAAAAAATTCACTAAACTGCATGCTCTACTACATAACACCAGGAAACTGGACCACAGTAAGACCCGAATTTGAAAACTCCATTTACCAAAACTCTTTAACAGCAGAATACAACCTTATCCTAGGAGACCTAAACCTACACCTAGAAGACCAGACATCCAAACCAGCAAAAAACTGTCTATCATTTCTCAATGCCTTATCCTTCCAAATCCTAAACCCTCAAACCACTCATGAAAAAGGACATCGCAGCCTTCATGACCCATCAACCACCCACCCCAGTAATTCAAATATCCAATGGAACCTGGTCCCCATCCCTCTGATCAGACCACTACACATACACCTTCAACATCAACTGGACCAAGAACAAAACCACACCTAAACCCAAAAAAATAACAGTCACCTCATGCAAACACATCGAGCCATCCGTATTCTGGACAAAAATAGATGAAACAATCCAGGACTGCAACCCCAAAGACTTCATCTCTCACTGGAATAACATGACCACCAAGATCCTTGATTAACTAGCCCCACTACAAACCAAAACTAGAACCATCAGAAGATCAGACCAATGGTTTGACAACGAACTGCTCCAAATTAAGACAATGAAGATGACTAGAAAGAAAATGGAGAAAAACAAACCTAGATCAAACAAAAACTGCTTGGAAAAAACTTAACAAACAATATAAACTTCTACTAAAAGACAAGAGGAAAACTCACTACACCAATCTTAAAGGCACAGAAACCCAAGATACTAAAAAACTATTCCAAATATTAAAAGATCTAACAGACACCAAACCTTATACGACCACTAACAATACCCCATCCCCCTCAGCCACCCTCTTAGCAGATCACTTCAAGAACAAAATTACAAACGCCAGAGCCACCCTCAATTTTACCCCATCCCACCTAAACAAATTCACAATTCACCCCACAGAAAAAGAATCAACTGCAGCAGAAAGAACATGGTCTCAATTCCCCAACATATAATGGTCCGAACTCAATAAACTCTACAAAAAATACAGCCACGCCTCCTGTGACCTCAACCACTGCCCATCATATCTCCTTACTACCTTAATTCTGCACTCAACTTCTGCAATGGATACAAACCATGCTCACAGACGGCATTTTCCCTACTGATCTCAGCGAAATCATCACCACCCCAATCCAACAAGACCCAAAAGGACCAACCATCCAACTACAGACCCATTGCCTCAATTCCGCTATACGCCAAACTTACAGAAGGCCTAGTAGCCAAACTCCTCACAACTATCTAGATGACCATAACTTACTCCACCCCATGTAATCTGGCTTCAGAACCAACTTCAGCACGGAGACATTACTAGGCTCCCTTATCGACACAGCCAGACAACACCTTAGCACAGGAAAAAAAATGCTTCTCATACAACTGGACCTGACCGCAGCATTTTACCTAGTAGACCATAACATCCTCCTGCAAATCTTGGATGCAATAGGTATCTCAGATAAAGTATACTCCTGGTTTGAAGGATTCCTAAAATCCAGAACATACAGAGTTAAATCAGACAAAGAAAAATCTGAACCTTGGACAAACCCTTGCGGCGTACCACAGGGATCCCCACTATCCCCTACTCTCTTCAACCTATACACTGCCTCTCTCGGAACATATCTGGATAATCTAGGAATAACCACCTATAGTTATGCGGATGACATTACTATTCTCATTTGATCAGCCAAAGACCACCTTGACAAATATACTACATCAAACACTAGAATCAGTTAAGACTTGGATGAAAGATCACAAACTGAAACTCAACCCAGACAAAACTAAATTCATCCTCCTCGAAAATGACTAAGTCCCAACCATAACCAATATAGAACTCAACTCAATCAACTATCCCATACAAACCACCATAAAACTACTAGGAATGACAATAGACAGATGCTGTACCATGCAATTTCAAATAAATAAAACAATACAGAAATCCTTCTCAGTCATGAGAAACCTGAGACAAGTCTAGAAATTCTTTGAAAGAACACAATTCCAGCTCATAGTGCAATCCCTAATCCTAGGACTGCTAGACTGCAGTCTAGACTGCAACATCCTCTACCTCCCATGCCCCGCTATTATGACCAAGCAACTACAAACAATCCAAAACACAGCTCTGAGACTCATCTACTCACTGAGGAAACATGACCATATCACAGAAGCTTACATCAACTCACACTGGCTACCGTACCAATCCAAGAAAGAATACTATTTAAATTCTACTGCATGTTACTTAAAACTCTAAACGGAGACAGCCCATCCTACCTGAACAACCGCCTCATCCAAGCATCCTCAACCAGGCATAGAAAAACGCACTCCCCATTCACACACCCCTGATCAAAGAAGTAAAACGGACAAAATTATATGATGGCCTCCTAGCCACTCAAGCCACAAAATTAGATAACCAGATCTCCAACCTTCTGATAACCACCCCAGACTACAAGATATTCAGAAAAGAAATAAAAACTATACTCTTCAAGAAATTCCTGAAACAGTTCTAACTTCATTTACTTTGTCATTCCTCCCTCCCTCCTCTCGCCACACTGAAACTACCTGATCTTCTCTGTACAACCCGAGAAGTGGCAAATGATCTTCCTTTGTTACCCTACATTCATAAATATCTACCTACTCTTCACCACTTTTTTCCACTTGAGAACTGACAAATGACCTCACTCTTCACAACTCTAGAAATGACAAATGATCTACTCTTCACAACTCTAGAAATGACAATTGTTCTTCCATTGTAACCCCCATTAATAAATCTTTTGTAATCCGCCTTGAACCGCAAGGTAATGGTGGAATAGAAATCTCTAATGTAATGTAATGTAATGTAATTATGTCACATTGCAGATTTTCGCAATCCCCCTGTGTCTTCACTACTCTGAATAACTTTGTATCGTCCGCTAATTTAATCACCTTACTCACTGCGGCAAAAACGGTGAACAGATTACTAGGAATGATAAAGAAGGGGGATCATGAACAGATCGGAGAAGGTTATCATGCCACTGTACCGGGTCATGGTACGCCCTCATCTGGAGTACTGCGTCCAGCACTGGTCACCGTACATGAAGAAGGAACAGTACTACTCGAAAGGGTCCAGAGAAGAGTGACTAAAATGGTTAAGGGGCTGGAGGAGTTGCCGTACAGTGAGAGATTGGAGAAAATGGGCCTCTTCTTCCTTGAAAAGAGGAGACTGAGAGGAGACATGATCAAAACATTCAAAATACTGAAGGGAATAGACTTAGTAGATAAAGACAGACTGTTCACACTCTCCAAGGTAGGGAGAACGAGAGGGTTCTCTCTAAAGTTGAAAGGGGATAGATTCTGTACAAACGTAAGGAAGTTCTTCTTTAGCCAGACAGTTGTGGAGAGCTGGAACGCTCTTCTGGAGTCTGTTGTAGCGGAAAACACCCTCCAGGGTTTCAAGACTAAGCTGGACAAGTTCCTGCTAAACTGGGACGTACGCAGGTGAGGCTGGACTCATTTAGAGCACTGGTCTTTGACCTGGGGACTGCCGCGTGAGCGGACTGCTGGGCAGGATGGACCACTGGTTTGACCCAGCAGCGGCAATTCTCAATTTGATCTTTTAAAAAATATGTTTGGCCATTCTGAGGTGATTTTTGTCCTCTGCGTGTCAATCTTTTTGAACCATTAAAAGAAAAAACAAGCTATTGAGATGCATGAGTAGACATCATTTTTAGTAGTTTGATAACAGAAACATCCCAACAGAGCAGTGGGGCACCCTAGGGGACAATGCAGTAAACATCACATAAAAAGGCCCACAAACCCTTTAAATTGTATGGTAAGCCCTCCCAAACCCACCAAAACATACTGAACTCAGATGTACACCACACTTATGGCTGCAGGAGTCACCTATATGTAGGCACAGTGGAATCAGAGTAGAATTTGAAATGCTCACTATTCTACTGTAGGCTTACAGTAGTTAAAGAGAGGGTTCATGCACTGACCTGCTTGGCGCTCCTCTCAAACACCACATACTGCTGGCACTGATCAAGCCGCCTCTTTCTCATAGTCCAGTAGTGCAGTACACGGTTTTCTCGCTGGAAGAGTTCATTCAAGATATCTAGCAAAACAATGTGAAAATAACTTAGTTGAATCAGTTTGCCTAGTGACATGCTGAAAAGCTTAGCTGACACTGGAGTAGCTGTGTAAACAGCACTGTATTGTGATCTGTGGACAATGATTTTTTGCAAAAAAATTTAAGTAGCAAACCTTTACTACAGCCTCAGATATGCAGAATAAAACTTTGATAAGCCTAAAACATCTTGCAATCATGTGTTTTCAAATCAATTGATACAACTACACAAGACATATGAAGTAAAAAGGTGAGGCATCTGAAGAAACAAACACTGCCAACTTAAGCATGGGAGTAGATATATGATGCTTTGGGGTTGCTTGACAGTCAGTGGCACAAGAAAATGTGTGGATAGAAAGAAGAATTGATTCAATCACCATATTTTTCACTCCATAAGACACACTTTTTCCACCCCCAAAAAGGAGGTGGAAATAAGGGTGCGTCTTAAGGAGCGAATATAAAAAACAACCAAACCCCATCATATCTTTTTTTCCCATCCCGGCGGTCCAGCGCACTTTCCGCACTCCTGCCTTGGTTCCCATACACTCTTCCAATTTACTTCTCTCCCCTCTGACTCTCTAAGATCAAGGTAGTTGATTAGTTAGCTTTTCACCCTCCCTCTGGCCCTCTGATTGGTCTGTTTCTCCCGTCGCTTCCCCGCGCCCGGTGACCTAGCAATGGCACTGCAACCTGCGGTGAGGCAGGAAAGGGAGCCGGGATTGGGGGTAGAATTTGCACCGGTAGCAGCGCCTGGCCTGCTGCAGGAGCCACACGCAGAAGCCCCTCTACAGGTCCAGCGAACGGAGCATCATGTCGATGTGCACCCTGCCGCTGCTCTTCATTATCCTGGGCGGGGAGATGCTCTACATCCTGGACCAGCGGCTCCAGGCCCAGAATATCCCTGCCGATAAGGCCAAGAAAGGTGATGATCTCACCGCACAGCCTCTGGTTCTCCTGTTTACAAGCCGTGTGTGTGTGTGTGAGGGGAGAGAGAAAGAGAGAGGAGAGAGAAGAGAGGTGAGAGAGAGAGTGAGAGAGACAGAGAGAGATAGAGAGAGCTCCCTACTATTGAACAAATTCTTTGACTGTGCCCAGGAAAGGAAAATTTCTGTTGAGTTTGGCTTGGGGTTAGTTGGCTGGCAGTCAGTTGCTTTGGGACTGGCTGGGGGCTAGCTGTCTGCCACTACATGTGCCTACCATTAGATGTGCCCACCCACTAGACGTGACCTGTGCCCTGTCCCGGCCTACCACTAGACTACTAGACGGGGGACAAGTTACAGGGCACACCATTTGGTTCACACCTTTTTATTCTTGGTTTTTCCTCCTCTACAGGTGGGTGCGTCTCATAGAGCGAAAAATATGGTAATCATCAACATATCCTAGATACTGTTATCCCACATGTTGGGTATTTCAGCAAGATGATCTTAAACATAACTGAAAATTAATCATGATGTGCTTATAGAAAAAGAAGATGAACATTTCTGAATAGCCTTCAGAAATCAACAGCTTTCAAACATTTAAGTCTTTCTAGACTTGGTGTTTTTTTTTTTTTGGAGGGGGGGTTGGGAGTGAGTGAGAGAGGTTTTTCCCACTCTTTGCAAAGTCTAGATGTTTTCATGCACTGCATGCTTGATCCCCCCAAATTTCCAATAACAGTCTTGATTGTGAAGGCTATTCAGAAATGTTCATCTTCTTTTTCTATAAGAACATCATGATTAACACTTGTTTCATACCCATTGATTGAATTTTTGCAGTAACATTGCTCTTAGTTAAACTCAAATTTGAAATCCATTGTTACATCTAACCAAATTTTTCCTTTTTCTAGCCCTTCTTGCACATACAGCATTACATGGTGATGAACATTAAGGTTTTCCTAATCTAACCAGAAACATCACTCTTTGGCAGGTAGAAATCCTCTCCATGAATCTATACCACCTCTATGGTATACACTGCTGGTCCTGCCAAACTCCATCCCCAACTCTGAGAAGCTGTAAATGAACCCCAGGGCCAAATAATACCACCACTGGACTGCCTTCCAGCCAGAAGTACCACCTAGAAGTGCCTTTTTGGTAGAAAGATTACTAGATATGGCAGTTTCATTTGTAAGCCCAAATTTTGTTTGAACAGTGCCTGTCTTCACCCTGCAGGACCTATGGTGCTTGGAAGAACCAAATCGCTCAACTGTACCAACTACAGATGTCAGAACAGGTAGAGCCATGGGTGCCATGGCACCATCCAAATTTTCCTTTGTACCACCTCCCCTCACCCCACAAGATGTTTCCTTCCTTAACTCCTCTCCCCCAGGGTGAAAAAGCTACAACTGGCATAATACCAAAAGCTTCAAGTCTGGCAGGTACAAGGCCTTGAGCATTTGTGTATGTTCAAAGTTTGATGGCTCCTATCCCTTCTGAAATTCCTGTTTTGGAGGGGGCAGGAGCCAGCAGGCCTTGAGCATGTGCAGATGCTTAAGGGCTAATGCCTGCACCCGCAATGTTTTTGGCACTATGCCGGTTGGAGCATAACTGCCCCCAGAAGAGAGAGGTAAGATAATTAACACATCATAAGGGAGGTTGAAGAAATGAGAAACATACTGGAGACTAGGGAGGGGGGTGGTTTGTTTGTGAAGGAAGAGAAGGAGAAGAATGCTGGTTTAGAGGAGGTCAGAAATAGGGAAGCAAAGATGCTGACTTTGGGGTAAGGGGTTATAGGATGGCAGATAAAGAAAAGGGACCATCAAACAATCGGATCTTTGTTCAAGTTATCCAGCCCACAACAATAATCATCGCAAGAAAAAGGGGGTTATAAAGGATAATTTATACACCATCTGATTTAATAGATTCATTTACTACACATCAATATCACACATTGATGTGTAGAGTAAATGAATCTATTAAATCAGATAAAGAAAAGGGAGCAGCTGGAGTTGGGGGTAGAGCTGACTCCTCCCCTCCCCGCCCAAAAGCATTCCATTACTCCTAGTACCCACTTACTTTTTACTTGCTGCTCAGGGGCCTTTATGTGCGTTACCATCCCTGGCATGTTCACACTATTCCTGTGCAGGTACTTCAGGAAGACATCAGCATTCCTGCGAGCTAGTGTGCAGGCCTAAAACACAGAAAAAAGATGTGATGTTCATGGGTTGCATGGGTTCTTTTTGAGCACAGGTTGCTAGGTGATAAAAGCATATCCATTTTCTGACTTCTGATAATCAGATTGAGGGATGAAAGAAACCTAAGACTGATTTTGTTCCCTCACTGTGGAATAGCAATAACAGGAGTGGGATCCCTAGGATAGTAGACTTGGGGGTGGGTCAGTAGAGTGGGCAGACCTGATGGGCTATGGCCCTTATCTGCCGTCATCTTCTATGTTTCTATGAACCTCCAGATGACTGGTTCTAGAAGCCAATCTAAAAATCATATACACTGATGTGACCTCTAATTCCAAATTTGAAGGCGTATATTAAATTTTTAAGCTGTATCTTCAGAATGTGCTTTCCGTGTGGTTAGTTATTGTACCAACATGAATCTCATACTGCATCCTTTATCAACTCTCGTTGAAAATGATGTGTTCCACTCGTCACTGATCAGCTTTTTTAGTTTAGTATAGAACTTCATGTAAAACTTCACATGCATTCAACAATTCAATATTTTTTGATTGTTTTTAAACTTTTTATCACTTTGCAAAGTTATACGGCACTTTTTTGAGTGCTATCTGAATATCGGCTGAGGACTAGCTCTTCTGACATGTTTCACCTATATCAGCTGTATCAAGGATGTCCCCTAATTATGTCACTCCGGTTCATTCCCCAGTAATTTTCTTTTCTAGAAGCCGATATCATTAGACAACCACCACTACATTGTGTGACGTAAGCAACTTACAAACCTTTAAGTGACATTAAAGTGACAACACCCATTACTCATCATAGTCGTAGAAAGTGAAACTTAATACACACCGGTCATTCTTTTGTGGCTGAAAGCTTTGTTTAAGTTCATCCTCCACCCCCTTTCCTCATTTTAATAAGCAAATGCATAAATCACCTGGTCCCAGCCAATCCTTTTATTAGTGGTCTCTTCGCACTACCTTTTTGTTCCCCTATGTTTTGGTGCACATGCACCCACCTCCCTTCCCAGACAGGATGGAAGGGCTATTGCCCGGATGCAGGGAAACATTCAAAAGAGGAAGAGCTCAGAGCTTATCTTTGAAATGACTAAAAATTAACATTAAGCCATTTTTCTTGTATCTATTTAAAAAGAAAATTAGAGTGAAGGAGGAGGAGGAGATTTGAGTGAGGGGAGATGAAAAGGAGGGTAGGATAAAGAGTGGTTGAAGATAATGCTACTGAAAATATAAAAATTTGTGTGTGTTTGGGGGGGCGTTAATTTGTTTTGTCCCTCCTCTTCAGAAGATGAAATTCTGACAATAGAGAACCAGGGAAGCCAGTATTAAAAACCCACTTCTCCTATACCGATAACTCCTCGTGACCATGGGCAAGTGACATAGGACCCAGTCACCTGAGTGTGACATCCTCAGGGCGAAAGAGAGCCCTGCGGGTCTCAACCCCAGTCCAGCAGCCAGAAAACCAATTAAAAATAGGCCGAGAGGGTCGTCTTTTCTTTTGCCCTTTTTTCTCTTTTTTTAAATAAAGGATACTCCTAGCTCCGAGGAACCCTCCTTCCCCCCAATTCACACAGGGCCCTGACTTCACAGGCTTACCACAGCTACCATTTGCTGAAACTGAAAACAGACTGATTTTCAGAGGATTGCAAAGCCCACTCATAGATTTAATTTAAACTCAGTAGTTCTCAGTTTCCATCTGCTGGTAGGAGTGCATAATAACCATCTGTTCCGGTCTAGAGGGATTAAAGAAAGTAGCAAGTGAGACCTAATTTTGTTTTCTCCTATACTGATAACTACTTGTGAGCTTGGAAAAGTGATACCACTATATCCTGCTCTAGGGACTAATTTAAATCATCATTTATTAATCCAAGTTAACATGTTAATTCCCATTATTGCACGTTATTTTGTATTAACACACATTATTTTACGTAAAGCCCATTATTCTCAATGGGACCTCTTTACCGACTCATAACTCACATTAATGTAGGTTAGTAAATGAGGTCCTAGAATGTTAAATGCCTCTAAGGAAGGAAATAACTTTCATACCTTTATAAAAACACACCTTCATCTCAGATTTTAAAGTGATCAAATCTAAAATCCAAATCCAACATATTCAATAGCAATGGGCACTACCTAAGATTAGAGCTCACAGATGCTCAGCTGTTATCAGCTGTATTTACTGAAGAGGATATACACAGCATACCAGAAGCCAACAAGCTATACGCAGGAAATGAGGATGGGAAACTGACAGGATTGACAGTCAGCCTAGAAGAGATATGCAGGCAGATTGATAGGCTTAAAAACGATAAATCCCCGGGACTGGATGGTATCCATCCAAGGGTAATCAAGGAATTTAAAGGAGTTAAAGCTGAACTGCTTCAATTAATAGCCAATCTGTCAATCAAATTGGGAAGGATTCCGGAAGACTGGAAAGTGGCAAAAGTCATGCCGATCTTCAAGAAAAGTTCAAGGGGAGATCTGGGAAACTACAGACCTCGATACTGGGAAAGATGGTAGAGGCGCTGATAAAGGACCGCACCATTGATCACCTTGATGGACACAATCTGATGAGGACCAGCCAGCACGGCTTCAGCAAAGGAAGATCTTGCTTGATGAACTTGCTGCACTTCTTTGAGGGAGAAAACAGGCAGATAGACAAGGGTGACCCGGTCGACATTGTATATCTGGATTTTCAGAAGGTGTTCGATAAGGTCCCGCATGAACGACTATTTCAAAAAATTGCGAGCCATGGAATCGAGGGTGAAATACTCGTGTGGATGAAAAACTGGTTTGCGGATAGGAAACAGAGAGTGGGGGTAAATGAACAATACTCAGACTGGAAAAGCTTGGACCTGTGCTCTTCAAAATATTTATAAATGACCTGGAAATTGGTACGACAATCGAAGTGATTAAATTTGCAGACGATACAAAATTATTCAGAGTGGTGAAGATGCAGAAGGATTGCGAAAACCCGCAACGTGACATAAACATGCTTGAGAAATGGGCTACGACATGGCAAATGAGGTTTAACGTGGATAAGTGTAAGGTGATGCATGTCGGTAACAAAAATCTTATACATGAATACAGGATGTCTGGGGCGGTACTCGGAGAGACCCCCAGGAAAGAGACTTGAGGGTACTGGTCGACATGTTGATGAAGCTTTCCGCACAATGGGTGGCGGTGGCGAAAAGGGCGAACAGAATGTTAGGAATGATTAAGAAGGGGATCACAAACAGATCGGAGAAGGTTATCATGCCGCTGTACCAGGCCATGGTACGCCCCCACCTGGAATACTGCGTTCAGCACTGGTTGCCGTACACGAAGAAGGACACAGTTCTACTCAAAAGGGTCCAGAGAAGAGTGACTAAAATGGTTAAGAGGCTGTTGGAGTTGCTGTACAGTGAGAGGCTAGAGCAACTGGGCCTCTTCTCCCTTGAAAAGAGGAGGCAGAGAGGGGACATGATCGAAACATTCACGATAATGAAGGGAATAAACTTAGTAGATAGAGGTAGAGAGAACGAGAGGGCACTCTCTAAAGTTAAAAGGGGATAGATTCTATACAAACAAAAGGAAGTTCTTCACCCAGAGAGTGGTGGAAAACTGGAACGCTCTTCCGGAAGCTGTTATAGGGGAAAACACCCTCCAGGGATTCACAATAAAGTTAGACAACTTCCTGCTGAACCAGAACGTATGCAGGTAAAGCTAGTCTCAGTTAGGACACTGGTCTTTGACTGCTGGGCAAGATGGACCACTGGTTTGACCTAGCAGCAGCAATTCTTATGTTCTTATGTTATATTCTTATTTGGTGCTCATTGAGGATTTGGATTTTATAACAGGATGTCAATGTGAAACAGTTCAAAAAAGTGCCTTTTTTTATGAAGGCAACATAGGTGCCTATGCCTTATAAAATAGGTTCCAAGAATCAGCTCAAATAGCATCCGTGTAAACACATTTATACCTGCTCCAAATTAGTGTAAATGTGTGCCTGTCTGTATGCATACCCATATTAAACTACACACTGCAACTCTGCCTTTGCTCGACCTAAACCGTACCGTCACAAAAATTTACACATAGCTTGTATAAAGGTAGAGGAAGGAAAAGAGTTGAGGGGAGTATTTTATTGTTCCTTCCCCTTCCGGCATAAAAATGTTTGCCACAACCTTCAGTAGTTGTCTCACAAGACTGCTGCCGAAGGTCTTGACATCCATTTTGATGCCGGAGGCAGCAGGAGCAGGAATTACTCAGGATTACTCCTGCCTTGGTTAGGCTACTCTAGACCACCAGGGGTTAAGGTAAGCTGGAGGAGTAGGGTTGCTAATGGGTAGATCTGAGAAGGGGGGAAGGCAGAGTTCAGATGAAACTGAAAAACTTGGTTTGGTCAGTCTGTAAACAGTATGTATATGTGTAGTTAGGACTTCTGGATTTCACATATTTTCATTTACTAATTTGTAGAGTCCAAGGGCTGGATGCACTAAAGTCGGCGATAGTCGCTAAACCTGTTTTCACAGCTTTAGCGACAATCGCTGTTACCGACCCAATGCACAAAATGGCCCACCGTGTGTTTTTCCCCTCGATCGCCCATTTTCCGATCCAACCATGCAAATTATCTAAAAACCCATGTAAAATAGTCAAGTAATTGAAACACTAACATCGCTTGGCAATTCCAAATGGGGTTTTAGCGATCGTAAAAAAAACTATTAGTCTGTTTTTTCTTTCATTGGCAAAATATCTGTCCCATTTTTTTTTTTAAATTAAAAAAGTCCCCCACCACTGATGACGTCTCTCCCTGATGACCCCTAACAAACGCAGCAAACCCCGAGCCACTGTCCAAACAAACCCAAAACAAATGGCCACTCCCTACTGCCATTTCGATGTCACCCCTGCGGCAAACTGCAGGAGGGATGCCCATTCCCTCCTGCCATGAAGCCCCCATCCGTGTCAATCACCACCCTGCCAATCATCTCCTGCCTTCCCCCACCAAAAAAAAGGCAGGAGGGTTGCCCATCCACGAAGGCTTCCCCTTGCCAATCACCCCCCCCACACCAATTATCCTCTACCCTCCTCCCCCCACCCCCAAAACAAAGGCAGGATGATGTCCATTCCCTCCTGCCACCGGAGGCCCCCCTCATACCTTTTAAGTTGGGAGCAGGAGGGGCACTCAGTCCTGCCTTCTCCGAGGATGCCAAGTCTAAAATGCCAGGTCTTCCCCTCCCCGGTGCATCATGTGATGCACAGGGAGGGGCCTAAGGCCTTGATTGGCTCAGATGCCTCAGGCCCCTCCCCTTCCCTGAGTCAATCAGGGACATCCTTAGGCTCCTTCCCCCGTATCCCGGACACAAGGGGGAGGAGGCTAAGGTCGATTGGATTGACTGAGCCAATCAGGGACTTCCTTAGGCTTCTGAATTAACATATGCTAATAAACATTAGTACAGAAAGGCATGCATCAACTGGAGGTATTAATGTCTACTGGTACCGGCAAATCCCAGTCACTGGAAGTCCCACTCCAGACCTATATGTCAAAAGACAAACTTTGACATTAATCAACAGTGTTTATCTTCCTGCAATCTGTAGCTTTGGAGTCAGATACAGTCAAAGAGGGTGAGCTGGGGTAAAGTAGAAACAAGGCTGAAAATCCATCGATGATCACAGCAAGAAGTAAGGATGGAATTCTGAAGGCCGATGAACTTTGAAGAAAGTCTAAGTTACTTTTTCTTTTTATGTTTCTACTTTACTTATTTTTAAAAGAAAAGTATAGAGAGAAGAATTTGAAAAAGTTTATAAAAAATATAAGCGGGAAGGCAACTCAACAGAGAATCAAGAGATATGTCTTCTTCACGCGGCGGAAAATGAAAAACTGATGACCTTGCAGGCTGGCATCAGGTGGGAGGGTGCTTATGCATGCACTGTGCGGGCTTGGTGGGGCTTGAAGTGATACTACACTTTTCACTGTCCATGCCACGGCTCTGTGGATGACGTCACCCATTTGTGTGAATATGCTGCCTGCTTGTCTAAGGATAAATAGGATTCTGTACTGTAGCTGATGTACCACAGTAGTGCCAGACTTCTTGGGGGTGGGGGGGGGGGGGGACAACGACAGATGAGCCTGCCCGCAGTACCAAGGACCCAAATGCACTATCCTCTTGAGCCACCACATCCACTCTATGGAACCTCGTAAAAGTGTGCAGAGAAGACCAAGTAGTTGCTCTACATATTTCATCAGATGAAACTGCCAGGGACACTGCCCAGGAAGCAGCCCACTTCTAATTGAATGTGCTGCGACTGAGATTGGGGGTGGTTTACTGCAGGCAATGTAGGAAGAAAAAATTGTCATGCAAATCCATCTGACAATTGAAGACTTGGAAGCTAGCCTCATCTTTATTGGCTGGTTAGCACAAAAAGGTGGTTGAATAGCCAGGAATCATTGGTCCTCTCCAGGTAGTGAAGTAAGACTTTACACACATCCAGCTTCCACAAAATCCTGTGCTGTTTTGCCGAACCCGTAGAATGAAAGGCGGGTAAATGGATCTCTTGATTGACAGGGAAGGCTGAAATTACCTTCATTAGACAAGAAGGAACCACTGGACTCTGCAAACCTGAGCAACGGTTCTCTACAGGAGAGAGCCTGTAACTTTGAATTTCGCCTCATTGAGACTATGGCAACCAGAAACATGGTCTTAACTGTATGATCCAAGAAGGACGTGTCTAACAGAGGCTCATGCAGAGTCCGAGATAAACCCTTGAATGACATTAAGGTCCCAAGACAGGAACGGTCAACGCACTGGATGATACAATCTGAGCGCCACCCCCCCCCCCCCTACAAAAACCGAGTGATGTCTGGTTGAGATGCCAGTGACTGCTTACCTCTTTGAGCCCTAAAGCATGAGAGGCCAGCCACCTATACCTTGGGAAATGAAACTACTATGCCTTTTACTAGTCTAGCCTGCAGGAATGCTAGGATCACCAGAATAGAAGTCCGAAAAGGCCTTTCAGGTCTTCGCATAAGCCGCAAATGTTGCAGGCTACTTCACTCTCAGAAGGGTTGCAACGAATATCTCCAAGTAACCTCTACGAGTTACAGACGTGCGCTCAAGATCTATGCCATAAGACCAAAGTGCTCTGGATTCTCCATGGAAACTGGGTCATGGCTGAGAAGCCCTGGATAACATGCAGCTTGAGACACCTGACTCTTTGTAGTCACACCAGATCCACACACCAACATTGACAGGGCCATTCCAGAGCCACCCGTATCACCAGACCCTGGTGACTCATGACTCTGTGGATAATCCGGCCTAACATGGCCCATGATAGGAACACATAGAGAAGACTGTGGGCCAGGGCTGAACCAGGGTGTCCAGCCCTGTGCTTCCCAGAACAGTTCTTCGACTAAAGAAGCAATCTGCCTCTGTGTTCTTGGCTGAGGCCATGCGATCTAGTTCTGGTCTTCCCCAGTGCCGAACAATGATGATGAACACTCTTTGGGACAGTGACCATTCCCCATGGATCAAGAGTCTGCTTCATGAGAAAGTCAGCCTGGACGTTCTCTACTCTTGCCACGTGGGCAGCTGAGAGAGCCTGTAAGTGAACTCCCGCCCACTTGAACATCATTTGCGCTTCTAGGCCCTCCCTATCTGTTCACATAAGCTATTGTGGTGGCATTGACTGCTTTTCCCATCAGAAAAATCTGCAACTCTTTTAGCACCAAATGAATGACTCTCAGTTCCAGATGATTAATGGACCACTTGCTTTCTGATGGGGTCCATTTTCCCTGAAGAGGGCGACTGCAACAGTGGGCTCCCCAGCTGCTCAGGCTGCCATTGATCATGAGCGTCATTCATGAGGTGATTCTGAGGGGCATGCCTCTCGATAAGACATCCCCTTGGAGCCACCAACATAAGCTGTGTCTTGCCTCCCATGACCAGGGGAAATACATCTGCAGAGAGTGTCTTTGCGGGCACCACCTGGAGAGAAGAGAGTCCTGGAGTGGATACATATGTGCTCTCGCCCAGGGAACAACTTCCAGGGAGGCCGCCATTGAGCCCAGGCCATGGGAAATCGGAAATGCTAAGATCTCTATGATCTGCTTCCTGAGCTTCTGTTTGCGTGGCTTGGGAAGAAAAGCTTGGCCTTGTACAATGTCAAAGCAGACTTCCAGATATTCCAGGCACCGAGTTGACTATAGCTGATTTTTCCAGAAGTTAACCATCCAGCCAAGTCTCTGGAAAAGAATCCACCACCTGCTGTATAGCGCACTCACCTTCCTAATGTGAGGGGGCTCTGATTAGCCAATCGTCCAGGAAAGGTTGAACCTGTATGCCCATTCTGTGAGGTAAGCCACAACCACCACCATCATCTTGGTAAAGGTGCATGGGGCTGTGGCCAATCCGAAAGGCCACAGAAGAACATGGAATCTAAGATATTTTCTGTAGTCTGGAAAGATGGGAACATGAAGATTTGTCTCCATTAAATCCAAGGAGGCTAGGAATTCCCCTGGAGCAACCACTGTGATGACTGAACAGGAACTCTCAGAGCCTCGTTTATGGACTTTAGGACCAATATAGGTCTCCAATCTTCTGTGCCTTTATTGGGCACTATGAAGTATATGGAGTATCTGCCGGAGCCTGATTCGTCTTCAGGAACTAGTTCTATGGAATGTATGTCCAAGAGTTGTTATATTGTCACTCGGATCCTGGCCTCCTTTTCTAGACGATCTAGATCTGGATGAGGGTGAGAAAATTCTATCTTGTGCCCTTCTTGAATAATGTCCAAAACCCAACAGTCTGATAGATCTGTTCCCATTCCTTTCAGAAAGCCAACAGCTGCCCGTCGACCTACTGTCATTGTGGCTTTTTGGTGCCTGAACCACCGCATGAAACCGAAGGTTGCTGGTGTCTGTAATTGCCCAATCTCTGACTGATCCCCTGGAAGGGCCTCTGGGAAGAGGAACCAGAGGAAAACTGTGATATCTTCAAGAGGAATGAAAATTCCTCCTGCTATCCCCACCAGAATGTTGAACCCTGCTGTCTGGGAGGGATTTTGGATGGTGGTGTGTCATGCTGGCCATGAGGTTGTCCAAACTTTGCCAAAAAACACCTGCTCCTTAAAGGGCAATCTGCTGAGAGTTGCTTAGGAAGCTGAATCACCCACCCACTATCTAATCCAGAGCATCTGGTGGGCAGAAACAGTATAAGCCGAAACCTTGCTCATAACGCTAATGACATCATAAAGAGCATTGGCCATATAATCCACTCCTTCCATAATTATGTAGAGACAGGCGTCATCCAGCTCTGAAGTACTACGCTGCAACCTGGTATGACAGACCCATGCCACAAAAAAGCACAGTTACTTACCGTAACAGGTGTTATCCAGGGACAGCAGGCATATATTCTCACATGTGGGTGACGTCATCTACGGAAACCCGATGCGGAAGCATTTTCAAGCAAACTTGATTGAAGATTTAAGTTTGCTCTGCTGCTCCACGCATGCGTGCCTTCCTGCTCCACTAGGGGGCGCATCCCCTCGTGGTCTCCAGTTCACTTAACTAGCAAAGAAGCCAACCTCGGGGAGGTGGGCGGGTTGTGAGAATATATGCCTGCTGTCCCTGGATAACACCTGTTACGGTAAGTAACTGTGCTTTATCCGAGGACAAGCAGGCATGATATTCTCACATGTGGGTGACCTCCAAGCTAACTGAAAAGGGATGGAGGGAAGTTGGCAATTTAAGCAAATAGATTTCGCAATACCGATTGGCCGAAGCGGCCATCGCTTCTGGACAGTGAGTCCAGACAGTAGTGGGAGGTGAAGGTATGAACCGAAGATCACGTGGCAGCCTTGCAGATTTCCTCAATAGGTGTGGACCTGAGGAATGCTACGTAGGCTGCCATCGCTCGGACCTTGTGTCCCGTTACTCGACCATGCAGCGCGAGACCAGCCTGAGCATAACAAAAGGAGATGCAAACGGCCAACCAGTTGGACAAGGTGCACTTGGAAACTGGGTGACCTAACCGGTTTGGGTCGAAAGACAAAAACAATTGTGGGACTTTCCGGTGTGGTTGAGTGCGTTGGAGGTAAAAGGCCAACGCTCTCTTGCAGTCAAGAGTGTGGAGCGCCACCTCTCCGGGGTGAGAGTGGGGCTTGGGAAAAAACACAGGTAAGACAATGGACTGATTGAGATGAAAATCAGACACTACTTTAGGCAGGAACTTTGGATGAGTGCGGAGTACCACCTTATCATGATGGAATACAGTGAAGGGTGGGTCCGCTACCAGAGCTTGTAGTTCACTAACCCGCCGGGCGGAAGTGAGCGCGAACAGGAAAATCACCTTCCAAGTGAGGAATTTTGGATGGCATTTGTCTAGGGGCTCAAATGGAGGTTTCATTAGTTGAGCCAGAACCACGTTAAGGTCCCAAACCACTGGAGGAGGTTTGAGAGGAGGGTGGACATTCAGAAGACCCTTCATGAAGCGAGAGACTAAGGGATGGAGCGAGAGGGCTTTTCCTTCCAGGGGCTGATGAAAGGCCACGATCGCACTGAGGTGTACTCGAATGGAGTTGGTCTTTAGGCCAGAATGAGATAATTGAAGTAAATAGTCCAGGACCAGAGGGATGGGGACCGACACCGGGTCCTGGCTGTGAGAGGAGCACCAGGCTGAGAATCTGGTCCACTTTTGGGAGTAGCAGGTTCTCGTCGAGGTCTTTCTAGAGGCCTCCAGTATCTCCTTGACTGACTGGGACACGGGGAGAGAAGTCAGGGGGAAAGAAACCAAGCATTCAGATGAAGAGATTGAAGAATGGGATGTAACAGCGAACCCTGACCCTGTGATAGTAGAGAGGGAAACCGAGGCAGAGGTAGTGGATCTCTGACGCTGAGTTGGAGCAGAAGGGAAAACCAAGACTGGCGTGGCCAGCGAGGAGCAATCAGGATCAGGGTGGCTTGCACCGTTTTTAGGTGGACCAGCGTCCGCAGGATCAGGGGAAACGGCGGAAACGCGTACAGAAACCTTCCCTCCCAGTCGAGGAGGAAGGCGTCGGCCTCGAGCCGGTCCGGGGAGTACATCCGGGAGCAGAAGAGAGGCGGCTTGTGGTTGTGGGGGGATGCGAACAGATCTATTTGAGGCGTCCCCCACTGTTCGAACACCTGTCGTAGGGTCTGAGAGTGTAGTGACCACTCGTGTGGCTGGAGGAGGCGGCTGAGTCTGTCCGCCAGACAGTTTTGTTCTCCTTGTATGTACACCGCTCGAAGGAAGGTGTTGTTGGAGATTGCCCATTTCCAGAGGCGCAGGGCTTCCCGACAAAGGGACCAAGACCCTGTCCCCCCCTGTTTGTTTACGTAGTACATCGCTACCTGTTTGTCGGTTCGGATGAGAACCACCCGGTCGTGGAGTAGATGTTGAAAAGCTACAGCTGCGAGATAGATGGCCCGAAGCTCTAGCACGTTGATGTGGCAGCGACGGTCCTCTGCTGACCACATCCCTTGAGTGCGTAGGCCATCCAGATGGGCTCCCCAAGCGTACTCCGACGAGTCCGTGGTGAGTACCTTGCTGTGGGGTGGGGCGAGGAAGAGCAAACCTTTGGAAAGATTTGAAGAGTCGGCCCACCAGCGGAGCGATCGTTGCAATGAAGGAGTCACTGTCACGGGACGGTCGATCGGGTCCCGGTCTTGACGCCATTGAGCGGCCAGGGTCCATTGAGGGATTCTCAGATGGAGGCGGGCGAAGGGTGTGACATGGACGGTGGAGGCCATGTGGCCCAGGAGAGTCATCATCTGTCGAGCTGATACCGAAGTCAGCAGGGAGATCCTTCGACTCAGACTTACTAACGCCTCTAGGCGCGGAGGGGGAGGAAGGAACGGAGGCGAACCGTGTCCAGCGTGGCCCCGATGAACTGTAGGGACTGCGAGGGGCGTAGTTGGGATTTTGGGAAGTTTATTTCGAACCCCAGACTCTTTAGGTAGATAATAGTCTGTTGGGTCGCTGAGATAACCCCTTCCCTGGACGGGGCTTTGATCAGCCAGTCGTCCAGGTAGGGGAATACCTGAAGGCCCTGGGAGCGTAAGGTAGCAGCGACCACCACGAGGCACTTGGTGAAGACTCGAGGTGACGATGCTAGGCCGAAGGGGAGGACACGGTATTGTAGGTGCCAGTCCCCTACCTGAAAACGCAAGAACTTGCGGTGGGCGGGGTGCACCGGGACATGTGTGTACGCCTCCTTCAGATCGAGGGAGCAGAGCCAGTCGCCCTCGTCGATCAGGGGGTAGAGGGTCGTTAGGGAAAGCATCCGAAATTTTTCCCGTACCAGAAATTTGTTGAGGCGTCTCAAGTCTAGTATTGGGCGTAGGTCTCCCTTTTTTTTCGGTACCAGGAAGTAACGGGAGTAGAAGCCTTTCCCCTGTTGATCGGGGGGAACCTCCTCCACTGCTCTCAGGCGAAGCAGGTCTCGAGCTTCAGAGAGGAGCAGGGGTAGCTGCGTCCGGTTGGGAGGGCAATTCCTTGGAGGGTTGTCTGGAGGAATGGCCCAAAAGTTGAGAGAGTATCCTGATGAGATCACGCCAAGGACCCATGCGTCCGACGTGACTTGTTCCCAGCGAGGGTAAAAGGCTTTGAGGCGACCTCCGATGGGAAGGAGGCCTGGGACTATGGCGGAGGGGGCCCGCCCCCTTCCGCTTATCCCGTCAAAAGGACGGGGATGGTTTGGTAGTCGCAGGTGGTTGGGACTTGGGTAGAGCCCGATGGTGGGCCTGCGGGCGCCTGGGTGGAGGCCGCGAGAAGGCAGGAGTGGATTTTTGTGGGTATCGGCGCGGAGGGGCCCTGAACGGCCTGGACGCGGTCGGTTTAGGCTTTTGCCGGACGAGGGAGGCGAACGAGCGTTCGTGTTCGGAGAGGCGTTTTGTAGCCGCCTCGATAGTGTCATCGAACAGTTCTTTTCCCACGCAGGGGAGGTTAGCCAACCGGTCCTGCAAGTTGGGGTCCATGTCGACCAGGCGCAGCCAAGCTAGTCGGCGCATGGCGATAGCAAAGGCTGCCTCTCTGGAGGAGAGTTCGAAGCCATCGTAGGCCGCGTGGAATAGATGGAGGCGCAGGTTGGAGAGGGCCTCTAAAAGCAGGCCAAACGCTCCTTGCTGGGAGGCCGGTAGGTCAGTCTCAAAGGCTCTCAATAGTCCAATGAGATGTTTGAGGTAGGATGTGAAGGTGAAAGTGTAGCTTTGCACCCTAGAGGCCATCATTGCATTTTGATATAGTCTCCTGCCGAACTTGTCCAGGGTTCGGCCTTCTCGGCCTGGGGGGACCGCAGCTGAGACCCGGGATGGGTGAGCCTTTTTCAAGGAGGATTCTACTAGCAGCGACTGGTGGGAGAGCTGTGGTTGTTCGAATCCCGGGTAGGGTACTGTGCGGTACTTGGCCTCCATTTTGGAGGGTACGGCTGTGACCATGTAGGGGGTCTCCAGGTTCCTGAAGAAGGCCTGTTGGAGTACCGGGTTAGGTGGTAAGCGAAGGGACTCTCTGGGCAGTGATGGCATATCCAACTCCGCTAGGTACTCCTTAGAGTATCTGGAGTCGGACTGGAGGTCTAAGTCCAAAGCGTGGCCCATGTCCTGGACAAAGCGAGTGAAGGATGGGCGGGATGTTCCCGGGGCCCCGTGCGGGGTCGGTGAACGAGACCTCCGTCGGGTGGAGAAGGATGGGGAGGCTTCCCTCGAGTATCGAGGTTCCTGCTCCGATCCACGCTCCGAGATCGGGGAAGCACTGTGAGAGTGTTCCGGGGTCGTCGATCTTCGGCGTCTCGAGAAGCCCCTCGGAGACGATGCCGGGGTTCGGGGTACCGATCGATGTCGAATCGGTGACCTCGACCCGGACTCCCTCGGAGAATACCTGCAACCTCGGGTCGGGGTCCCGGTCCGAGGGGGAGGTCGGAGGATGCGCGGGTTGGAGAGTGATAACTCAAGTCACCCTTAGTGGTCCCGTACGAGGTGTAGGAGAACGGCCTCGTAGAGTTGGTGAACCTCGGGCCTTCTTGGAGGTACGGCTGATCGAGGTTTCTGTCGTTTTAGCACGACGTTTTGCCCCGCGGCGGTCTGCGGAGGGAGAGCGTCTCGGGCGCCTCGGCGAGGAGTCCGAGGAGGATGGGATGCGCGAAGCTTGCGCACTTTTCCCCGAGGTTGCTTGATGCGAGGCTCAAGCTGGTCTGGCACCTGCGGGGTCGAGGTCGAGGCCGATTGTAACTGGGCCATTGCAGCGGACAGCTCCGATGAGATCATTGCTCGGAGTAGGTCCTGGAAGACGGGCACGGACAGCATCGAAGGCATGTCCACTGCCTCGGTGCACTCCACCGGGGGCGACCTCGTATCAGAGTATTCCCGTGTGGTGGAGGCACGGCCCGAAGGCTTGGAGGGCTTAGCCGGGGCTGTAAGCATGGGGCTTCCGCCATGCGTCGACGGTGTCCCCGAGGCTGGCTTCTTCGATGTTACGGAACCTGAAGAAGGAAGAGGGGACTTACCCGGGGCCGAGGCTTTCTGCTGTCCCGAGGGCTTCGGATTCGGGTCTCGGGGCGATGCCGAGGTATTCGGGGCCGAGGTCAAGGCCGGGGCCGACCTCGAGGCCGAGGTAGAGGGTTGGTCCGGGGCGAAAAGGTCCGCCATGCGGGCTTTTCTTCGACGGAGGGCCCGGTTCTGGAAAGTAGCGCACTGGGGGCAGGAGTCGGTTGGATGAGCCGCCCCCAGGCAGAGGATGCACCGGCGATGCGGGTCTGTGATGGAAAGAAGCCGCTCACACAGGGTGCACTTTTTAAAGCCAGTCAAACGCCGGGACATAGAATCGAAAGTAGCCGCGGCTCGAGTAGCCACGCGGCCCCGGAAGCCTCCTGGTCGTCAAAAACGAAGCAGGAATCAAGTTGAAAAGTAAAGAATTCGCACACAGCGACTTAATCGAGAAAAAATCGCGGTGCTAGAAGGCAGTTGGGGCAGAGCCTGAAAAACACAACTTCTAGGCTCAGCGGAAAATTTTGAACTGGAGACCACGAGGGGATGCTCCCCCTAGTGGAGCAGGAAGGCACGCATGCGTGGAGCAGCAGAGCAAACTTAAATCTTCAATCAAGTTTGCTTGAAAATGCTTCCGCATCGGGCTCCGTAGATGACGTCACCCACATGTGAGAATATCACGCCTGCTTGTCCTGGGATAAAGGCAGCTACTGCTGCTTTAATACCCAAATTTAGCACTTCAAAATGTCTTTTAATGACCATTTTGCGATCCTGTGCATCTTTCAGCATCACCTCTCCTTCGCTAGGAAAGGCGGGACGTTTAGTCACTTGCATTACTGCGGAATCCACTTTCAGCTGCTGGAATCCACTTTCAGCTGCTGGAAGTCTGGAGCCATAGGATAAAGTCTGGACATAGCTTTGGCCACCTTTAGAGAGCCTTCTGGAGATTCCCATTGGTCAGTAACTAACGAGGTGATGTCCAGATGTGATGGGAAAAAGTAGTTTATGCAATTGTTCTACTCATAATGGAACACTAGGAGATGAAGGGCTGTTGAGGATCCAATTCAACTTAAAGAGAGTGTCAGCAATGACATGTGAAACAGTGGCAGACTTGAAAACATGGCGCACTGAGGGATCATCACTGTGATCAACAGCTGCCACAGTCTCCTGATCCCCGGTTGCAAAAGGGGCTCCAAATCATCCAAGGATGTAGCGGATCATTGTGATAATAAAGAAACGGAAAGGTACTTCCAGTCTTCCCAGTTCTGCTCTAACTGGTCAGACACTTGGAGCCGATGTGTTCCAAGGTGGAGAAGCCTTCTTAGGACATAAATCCCCTTGTACCGGAGATGATGCGCTCGCAGGCAGAGCGGTGGCTTCCCGGGCCCGTTAAATAGGCTTTCTACAGGAGACTGACAAAGTCTGAGAATCCCTGGACTGGGGGCACTAAGGACCCCTGACTGGGGTGATAGCACCTCCTTTACCCCGATGTGTTTAAGTTTTGCACCCTTGTCACATGCAGCCTCTGGACGAGATAATTTCCCCGATGGCCGGGTCTTTTGGGGTTCTATCGCCCAGGAGGACTCCAGAGAGGCTGAGCCCAAAACTCCCACCCCTTCCTCCCCTGGCATATGGAACACGGACGTTCATCAGCCAGTAAATCTGCACAAAAGATGCACAAATTAGGGGTCGAAAGGCCTGGGGAATCCATTGCAGATGATCCCTTGGCAAAACAAAGGGTTTTGAGGTAGAAAAAAGCACTTGAAAAAAAGATTGATATAAATCCAAGATGGCGGCCAACAGAAAAATCATCCCAAAAACGGTCTGTGGAAGCTTTTCTGAAAAACAAAAAACATTGAAAAAGTGGTTTTGGATGTGGGGGAACCCAATACTAAACCCATGGATCTGCCTTTTTCAGACTCCCCTACTCTTCCCTGATTTTCCCCATAGGGAATAATGGGAGTATGCACTGTGACTTCTGGAGCCTATCAGCTTGCAGTAACCTGCCTGCAGGAAAAGGATTTCTGCCACAGAAAATGCCAGGAACTAATCCACTGCAGGATTAGTCTGGCTGCTGGTCAGGAGGACCCTGATCATGGACTCTGAACCCTGATAATCCGTGCAAAATGTCAAAAGAAAGAAAATTTGCAGCTGGCTCCCTGATACCCAGAGGGCTGTTACAAAGGGGGCCCACAGCCTGTACTCAAGCCTCTGATAAATCAGCAGGCAAGTAAGCTCCCAAGGAAATTGACCCTTAACTCTCAACCACAAAGAAGGCTCCACAGGTTCTCAAAGAGAGATTGGCCTGCGAGCAGCAGCTCACTCTTGTGGGTCTGCATCATTTCCCTTGTGGAGTAAACCTGAGAAGGGAACCTCCGAGCACTGAAGCCATGCAGGAAAATGAACTGATAGCAAAAATACTCAAAAATAATAAAAGAAAGCAGAGCAGATCAGAACATACCTTCTTGGTTTGATTACAGAATGAAAAACTGAAGGGGGAGCTGTTCTCCACTGCTGAAGGGGAGGAGTTGAAAGATTTGAGTGACACCCCTCTGCAAAGTTCACGACTACAGGGAAACAACAGCTACAGTACAGAATCCCATGTCTTTCCAACAGAAATTGACATTACATTGGCCACTCTCTAGTCTTCTGATACCATGCTGGATTTTAAAGATAAATTACAAATTATTAATGATAGCTCTGCAAGTTAATTTTTGAGTTCTATCAGTACTCAAGGATGTATATTATTTGATCCAGGCGATTTGCTACTCTTCAATTTGTCAAATTGTTCCATTACATCTTCCAGTTTTACAGAGATTTGTTTCAGTTTCTCTGACTCACCAGCACTGAATACCATTTCTGGTACTGGTATCTCCTCCACAACTTCCTCAGTGAAGACCGAAGCAAAGAATTAATTTAATCTCTCCACTATGGCCTTTTCTTCCCTGAGAGATAAGCTGAGTAGGGTGTTGTCTGTCTGAAGATACAAGGATGACATGTGATGTGTACCGCTCTTTGGAAGACTAGATTTACATCATCGTATTTGGAATTATTTGGATTTTCTTTTGAGGTCTCTCTGAAAACTCCTTGGTGAAACATGGTCCATGTCAGGAACTGGGAATTAATACTTATTAGATGTTACTTCAGTTTGTAAATTCAGCTGGCACCTGCACCATTTTTGGAGATAAATAGTGAATACACTTTGGATTATCGACTTTTGTATATTTTTTTTGTGTGACCAATTTTGGTTTTAGTTTTTTGGAATTTAAATTTTTGCTTTCATTATTTTTGATACATTCAAATATATTTGTTATGCAGTGATAATAATATAAAGAGGTGTGATTTACCAGCGCTTTGTTGTGCATGCCATCTCATTATGGCATCATTATAACATTTTTCAATTTGATTAGGTTTCAATCTTATCAAGAAGCAGGCTAAGTAACCTCAGCTTTTTTTTACCCTACTTTAAAAGGGTGCAGCGGATGATTTGGTCCCTGACCCTGCTTTCTCAGAGGCTAAATACTTCCAAACTGGAAGTTTTCTCTTCCTAATGTACCACTTGCCGACATCAAGCTACCACAAGCAATATGATGAAGCATCACTACAACAAAAGAATTTGGAACTTGATGCTGACAACTCAAGCACTTCTATCTTACTACAAATGCATGTGCAAAATGATATCAATGGAAGAGTTTTACTGGGAGAGGAGGGTGTTGGCTTTGTAAAGCATTTTAAACAAAGCTTCTCATCAGTGAGGTATCTGTAATCACCCATCTAGGCATATTTTACAGCAAAGTTTTCTGCTGTCACCCCTCAGCACATACCTTCAGGAAAGCTTCTTTCTGTTCAAGATGTTTGCTAATCATGGGGGTGACATGGTCTGTTTCAGAGTTGGGTCCCAGCTTGTCTGCTCCCCCACACCAGTCTTCTTCTCGCTTATACTCCTGCTCAAGGCTCTCTAGAACACTGCACACCTACAGCAAACACCAGAAAAAGGGCAAGAGATTAAAAAGAGAATAGTCAATAAGACTCAACAACATTTGCTGTCTCTTCTGTGACAGCAAATTCCATTAATTTATTTAATTTCAGTAATTTACTTCATAATTATGTATTTGACTTATCTAACAACTGACATGATTAAGCAAGAGGAAATATTAAATCTGCTGGACACACTTCATCGTTATTGAATATATAGGGCATGCTTTCATATGTGTTGATATTATTTTGAGGAATGATTTGGATTGTTTTTGTTTTCTGATTTATGTATGCTTATTTGGAAACCACTGTGACTCCAGGTGGTATATTAAGTTTTTAAAATAAATAAAGAATTAGAAATTTAACAAGTGAAAAAGCATAAAACGAGCATAGGCAGGGATTTTTCGTTCTGTTTTTCCTTCTCCTCCTCAGTTTCTAAGGCTTGATAAATTTTCATTAAATCTTGCAGCCAGTCCAAAAACTTAAGGATCAGCAGTTGAGACCTCTTTTACTTCTCCTTTGTGTGCAATGAATTTTATTTTTTTATTTGGCGGGGGAGTGCAGAGAAGAGAGATAGGAATCCCTTGCTAGATCATCAGTAGCTCTATCAGCAACTGATTTACTAAAGCTATTTTCCTATTCTATGTTCCCAGGCAAAGAAACTTTAGAAAATTAGTTCTTCAAGGTGCCTTTGTAAATCACTGGCAGAGCCAGCATTCTCCCTTTCCAAAGCATGCTGTCAGTTGTGTGACAGTACTGCCTTGATAGGTGAAGCAAAGAGATAACTGCATCTGTTTCATATATCACCATGGCCTGGGTCCCTATCATATGCCCCCCCCTTTCAACCTTTTCCAGTTACTCTTTTCTGTGCTCTCCCCCCCCCCAGTCTCTCATAGTCACCAGCTTTTGCCTCTGTCTCCCTATCCACAGATCTGCTTCTGAAATGGCTTTCCTGGCTCTGCATAGCAATCGGGCTCCCCATATACTTGAGTCATGTTGTGCAGGAAGTTTGGGAAGTCTTGCAGTTTCAAGTTCCATGAGACTTCCCAAACCCCCTGCACAACATGGCTCAAGTATGTGAAGAGCCCAATTGCCATGCAGAGCCAGGAAAGCCATTTTAGAGGAAGTGCTGAGAATAGGGGGGGGGGGGGAATCCCCACACACAACTTTGGGGGTATGAAATCACAGGCACCGGGGTACAATTTCTAGGCACCATGATGATCTGAGATTTGTAAAGGTCCAATGTAGCGTATAGGGTCTACCCTTCCTCTTCCAACATCTGTGTATCTTTGCAAAATATTGTGCCTCCAGAGAGATAATTACTGGTGCTTCTACACTACATGTTGGAAAAAGTGCCAATAAAATCACATGAAAGATATTCCAATAAGATTTCTGCACCAAGGCCCCGATTCTGTAAACTGCGCCTAACTTTAGGCGTGCTTTAGGCATCCGATTTAGGTGGATAATGAGCGATTTAAGGGTCTTAACAAGCGTTAATTGGGACTTAGATGGAGTTAGGCATCCTTAGAACACAGACGCGAGATAGGCGCAGATTTAGGGAATAGTCGCGTCTAAGTTTGTAGACGTGGGCGTGGTTGAGGATAGGCACCACATAGACGCTAGTTAGGTGGCAGAGGGCGTCTAAATAGTGTGGAAAATGTAGGCGAAGGAAAAGCTGGTCTAAGTGTAGTTTTTGCTTCATTTCAATGGAACTTCAGCTTTCTTAGTCAGAGACTTCCTATAGACACAGATTAGGCGTGCTTTCAGCTTTCGCAATCATATTTCCTATAGTGAGTTTATGTTTTTTTTCTTCTTTTTCCCTCCTAATAGATTTAATAAGCCACCATATCAATAGAACACATCAATATAAACATATTGCATAGAAAACATAGTACTTTTCTACCCAAACAGTAATATGATTTACTCATTACACCACCTTTGGCTTTCCTGCTTAAAAAGAGCCCCCTTTTTTCTCAACAGTGCTGCAATCAGCTCTTTCTTGAAAGCAAAGAACATGAAAAACATATCATTATTGCACACATTACTTCATTTCTCAGCGCTTAAAAAGAGAAAAACCAGATACAGACCTTAACATGCACTTTCCCTCATTGCAAAATGGAGCTCTTCAGCTTCACAAAGCTGACCTCATTGTGAGATCATCAAGCTGCACCTTCAAGGTAGTACGCCACAATTAAAAGATGTGCTGGGTGTTGAACTCACAGCCTCTGTATGATCAGCACAGGGCTTCTACTCAGATGGATCTCACTGCCCTTTCATATCATAGTTGACTGACCTGCCTATGTATCATCTGATTAGCTATCATATCACAATCACCACAAAGAAAGCATTTCTGGCTCACCAGGTTAATGTGCCTTGTTGCACTCTGTCCATCTCGAACTTCCTGGTTGAAATCCTACCTTCACTCATTTTAACAAGTTCCTATTAGCTGTCATAAGAGGGTCTAGATGGTGGACTTTGCCGTTTTTAGCAGCACATTTCCCTTTCTAGGCAAACTTATTTTCTCCTTCCCATGGCTAGGACATCCTAAGCTGTCATGGGAGGAAACATCTCCTCTGACAGAAAGATGCCATTTGTGGATCACCAGGTTAATAATGTGCCTTGTTGCACCTTCTTCTGAAGCTCCCTGATTCAAATCCCACCCTCACCTTTACTCATTTTAACAGCATCCTATCAGCTCTCATAAGTGGTGGACTTTTGAGCATTGGCCTCAGGGTATGCATGGGCTGGCTTCCCAAAGGAAGTTAGGTCCTGTGGCCCCTAACTGAGGGCTATGATTGTGATGGTTAAGTTACAGAGGGAGGAGGTTGAAACTCTGCCTGTAAGCAATAACTACTATATTTAAAGCGACAAGCTGACAGATAGAAAACCTGGGACTGTCAAGGAGGGTAACAAATAAGCGAGGCACATTGCTGCTTTCCATGCGATAATACACTTGCTTTATCCCACATCATAACACAGATGATATTAAGGGTTCCTTTTACTAAGCTGCGTTAGGGCATTAACGCACGTTACCATGCTGAGCGTGCTAGACGCTAACGCCAGCATTGAACTGGCGTTAGTTCTAGCCGCGTAGCATGGGGTTAGCGCATGCTAATCTGCTGCGTGCACTAAAAATGCTAGCGCACCTTAGTAAAAGGAGCCCTAAGGCAAGAAACACAGCCAAAACTTCCTCACCCCAAATACCTCTTTGAAAGGCATCTACTCACACTTACATTGCACCCAACAAGCAGCACGTTCCCCTACCTGCTCTGAAGTTTTATAGAAGGCAACAGAGGCGTTCACCAGCTTCAGGCGGTCCTCCATTTTCAGCATCAACTGCTGCCAGTGAGAGGCCACTTTTTCAGCACAGTCTCTGATCATATCCATGTCGTAATGGTTGGCTTGCAGCATGGACTCTGCCTTCTGCTGCACCTGCAGGGCACTCTGGTGAGTTTTCTAATCAAATAAATGGAGAGGACAAAATTCATACTTGAGAGCATCCCTTCACAGCTGGTTTTGCCCATTTTACTACAGGTTCCCTACAGTGAGCTACAGTAAGTTATCTGGTATGCAATCAATGTGACAATGGATGATTCCACAGCAAGTCCGCCTAAAAACCTTGTTTGCACTAATGTAGTGCATCCCACAACTAACAGCAAGTTGTAACATTTTAATTTTTAAAAATCATAAATGATGCATATGCAATCATTTCAAAGATTAACAGTTTAGTTTGCCCTAAGTATTACAAAAGTCATACATTATGATCCTATACACGTTATTTTGATTTCTTTACTACCTTTTGAAGAATTTCAACCAAGGCACTACAACCACACACACAAAATAAGGTAATATGAAAAAATTCCCCACTTGATTTCCACCGTTAGTGCATGGGTGTCACAATGAATGGTTTTCAGGTACAAGTTCCTTTATCTGAAATTCTGAAAACCAAAATTTGACACTTCATTTATGTTTGAAGGTACTGCTCCAGTCCTACAGTCTGGAACATGTTTATGTTTGAAGTGTTTAAAGTTTGGTGGCATGCCTTTTTCTGACTTAACATTACCATCACAAAGTCTAAAAAGTTCCAAAAACCAAAATATACCTGGTCCCAAGGATTTCAGATAAAGGATCTGTATTATTTTTTTTATGGGGGATATTTGGAGCATTGAGGTTGGGCACCAAATTTCTGCCTCTCAATGGCCACGATTTTGGTCTTGGAGAATTAAAACTACAAGGTCAGCATCTATGAGGCAGACCTGGTTCTTTTTGTTGCATAGAGCTTTTTGGACCCCAGTTCGTTTACAGAAGTTGGAAAGCTCTAGGTCCAATAAATGCTGGCATTGTAGTTTAGAAGCTGGGACTTTAGATCATTTAATTTTTTTTTGTCCCTATATAAATGCCTTTTGGAAAATAATTTGGTCCCAAATTAATTCATTGTTAGAAAATCATGTTGCCCTTTCATATGATACTATATTATTTGGTACATCTTGAGATTTAGGAGCCCAATTTCAGCAAATAATAATAAACTTTTATTGATATTGACCGGGGTTGCCATTCAACATATTACTGGAAACTGGAAAGATTATACTAAGCTTAATTATACCTTTTGGTGGAATTCAGTATGTCATATTTATAAAATGGAGAGGGTGCTTGCTATACAGCAAGGAAATTATCATAATTTTAAAAAGATTTGGGGGCCATTGATTACATATTCTAATGATCAGACACCTTAAACACCTTGTTATTATATAAGATATAGGTGGGGTGGGACTGGGGAATATGATAATTGCTAATTCATTTATTATTAATAGATGGGGTGGGTGGGAAGGGATTCTTTTATACTTTAATGATTATAAGTAAGATTGTCAAGTGATTTGTTAAAAATTTTTCTGATTGGTTATTGTACACTTGTTGTAAGATTTGAAAAATGAATAAAGATTTACAAAAAAAAAAAAAGGATCTGTATTAGATAGAGGGAACCTGAGTAACCACAGAATTTATAAATTACTTCATTTCTTTAAGGAACAAGTTATCCAATACCCAATATCATCCATATAAAAAAACTGACTGGCCCCTAAACTTAATGCCTGGGTGAATCACATTTAGCAGCAATAATTGCATAGAGTCTAACATAAAAGAATGAATTATACTAGTGAAAATAGGGCTGGAGGGCAGAATATGATGAAAACCTAATTATGTTCTGAAGGACACTTTTGTCTACTTCAGTGGCAATGACAAGCTTGCCCTCACTAAGAATATTTTTCTTTCCTGTCTACTTCAGATACTGTAATTTGATATCATCAATTTCAAAAAGGCAACTGTGCATATGAAAAGACAAAGAAGGGAAAAAGTGAAAACAAGCTTTGGTGAACTCAGCCTATCCCAGAACAGTATTTTGTTGTCATAGTGACAAGCGACCTACCAGGACCAAGTGCTACCTGAATCTTATTCTCCAGCGCAGGTTTAATATTCATAGTGTATCACCTTTGGGGAACAATGTCTCACTAACCATCCTGATATCATCATTCTTATCCTGTGCCGTCAAATGAGAAGGCGTCATCAAGTCTTTCAATTAATATACATTTCTCTTGTATCAATGCTCTTCCTTCATCCCCATTGTTTAATCAATGGGTCAAACTTTAGACCTTATACAGTGAAATGCAAATGCTATTTATTTACAGGCTAACAATTAAAGTAGTGAGTTCAAGTGAGGTGATTAAATTTGCATCTGACACTAAACTGTTCAAAGTTGCTAAAACGCATGCAGACTATGAAAAACTGCAGGAAGACCGGGCGTCCAAATGGCAGATAAAATTTAATGTGGACAAATGCAAAGTGATGCACATTGGGAAGAATAATCCAAATCATAGTTAGCGGATGCTAGGGTCCACCTTGGGGGTCAGCACTCAAGAAAAAGATCTGGGTGACATCGTGGATAATATGCTGAAACCTTCCACCCAATGTGTAGCGGTGGCCAAGAAAGCAAACAAGATTCTAGGAATTATTAGAAAAGGGATGGTAAACAAGACTAAGAATGTTTTAATGCCTCTGTATCGCTCAATGGTGTGACCTTACATTGAGTACTGTGTTCAGTTCTGGTCTCCTTATCTCAAAAAAGTTATAGCGGCACTAGAAAAGGCTCAAAGAAGAGCGACCAAGATGATAAAAGGGATGGCACTCCTCTCATATGAGGAAAGATTAAAGAATAGTTAAGCTCTGAAATGCGTTGCCAGAGGATGCAGTGATTACATTACATTAATGTACCTGGTTTTAAAAAAGGTTTGGATAATTTCCTAGAGAAAAAGTCTATAGTCTGTAGCTTAGACAAATATGGGGGAAACCACTGCTTGGCCTGGATCGATGGCATGGAATGTTGCTACTACATTGGAACCTTGGTTTATGAGCATAATTCGTTCCAGAAGCATGCTTGTAAACCAAAATACTCGTATAGCAAAGCAAGTTTCCCCATAGGAAATAATGAAAACTTGCTTTGATACGTTCCACCCACCCCCGATAACCGGCATCGCTTCCCCCCCGCTCGCAAAGGCCCCCCTGCGCAAACCTGTACCCCCAGCGCGAACAACTTGAACTTAACCCCCCCCGGTCTGGCACCAGCACGCAGCCCACAGGACGTGCCGGTGCCGTTAGAAGATCTTCCTGCCTCTGCCGGGCCTTGAGCATGCATCTGAGCATGCTCAAGGCCCGGCAGAGGCAGGAAGATCTTCTAGCGGCACCGGCATGTCCTGTGGGTTGCGTGCCGGTGCCAGATAGGGGGTAAGTTCAAGTTGTTCGGGCGGGGGATACCGGTTCGAGCCGGGGGGGGGGTGGCCTTTGCGAGCGGGGGAGGGAGCGATGCTGGTTATCGGGAAGGGGGTGCTCGCAAATCTAGTCAACACTCGGTTTGCAAGACAAGTTTTTCAAGAATGTTTTGCTCATCTTGCAAAACACTCGCAAACCGGGTTACTCGCAAACCGAGGTTTGACTGTATTTGGACTTTGGCCAGTTACTTGTGACTTGGATTGGTCTCTGTAGAGATGGGATACTTGGCTAGATTGACCACTGGACTGACCCAGTAAGGTTATTCTTATGTTCTTATCTTCGAATCTGACCTCTCATTTTCTAAGCACATTCAACAGACTGTTAAAGCTTGCCAAAATTTGCCCCTTCCTCTCTGATCACACTACCCAGACCTTTGCCCACACTCTCATAACCTCACACTTAAGACTACTGAAATTTAGAAACATAGAAAATGACGGCAGAAAAGGGCCATAGCCCATCAAGTCTGCCCACTCTAATGACCCACCCCCCTAACTTTACTCCCTTAGAGATCCCACATGAGTATCCCATTTTCTTTTAAAATCTGACACGCTGTTGGCCTCAATCACCTGCAGAAGTAGTTCGTTCCAATAATCGACCACCCTTTCGGTGAAGAAGTACTTCCTGGAATCACCATGAAACTTCCCTCCCATGATTTTCAGCGGATGCCCTCTGATGGTTGAAGGTCCTAACAGATTGTCTGCTGAACCGCATTCCCCCTCCCCTCCCCGCAATCGATGCAAAACTCAGCTGCACGACTGTGTGAAGTTTTGGAAATGCAGGATTATATGACATTCAATTTAAACTTCTACACAATGCTTACATTAAAAGATGTAAGGGGAAGGCTAAGAGTATCTGGGAGGATGATATCTGTGTTAAATGTGGTAAAGGCCAGGGAACTGTGGTTCATCATTTCTTAGAATGCCCCAAACTTCGGTTGTTCTGGGCAGGGGTATTGAATAGCCTGGCAAGTATAATGGGGAGGTCTTGTAAGTGGTGCTACAAGATTCTCCTTTTGGGTTTAGGTGCAGAGTTAATGGTCCAAAGACTGCAGGATCACCAGCAACAATTTCTACACAATGCCTTCTTTTTCGCAGACCCTTTCCTCTGGAATAACTTGCCACTTACCATTTGTGTGGAAGGATCATTTAAAACCTTTAAAGTCTTTTTTGAAACCTGGCTTTTTGAGCGAGTCTACTTTTCCTAAGCAGCCTTTGGGCTGTCGCTTGATGCTCACTCATTCCCCGGTGGGGCTGACAACTTGTAACTTGGTCTGAATGTGATTTCTGTCCTATACGTATATTGGAGTTCCTTTTCCCATTTAGTTTGTAAACCGCTTTAGCTGTGCATGCCAATTTTTAGCAGTATAGTAAATGTTGAATAAAGAAGAAATATATGGTGGCCGTGCTGATTGTGAAGAAACCTATATTACACCACTGGGTGGGAGCAGATCCCCCAACAATTCAGCAATTAGTATGTTGCAGATGGCTATGGAGATAGGGAGCGTTAACTGCATGTTGTACTCTTTGGCAGCAAGTTCAACTGCTGATTTCTGGGAAAACTAGACAAGGGAGGCAGAGAGGAAAGGCTGGGAGTAATAAAGAAAAAGGATTGAATCATGATTACGATACATTGTTTATATTGCTATTAGCTTCTTTGTGGAACCAGTTTTCTGATGGTTATTTCTGATGTGATCTCTTTTGGAATAAAAAAAGATTAAAAAAAATAATCTCCTAAATGAGCTGAAAAAGAGGCACGCTCAAATTGAGATCGAAGCTTCAGCCAAAAAGTAGGCCTAGAACTACAAAAAGAAAGGAATCTTAAAAAGGCCAGAAAAATATTGAGGAAGGACTGGAAAGGGGAAAGATACATTGTAAGAAAAATAAACAGAAAATGAGACCAAAGGGAAAGCACTCTCAGCTCATTAAAAAAAAAACTTTGCTGAGAACAGAAAACGCATGCTCTCAGCTCTGTGGACCTCTCCTCGCACATCGGGCAGGAAGGTATCCATGCATGTGCCATACAGTGCTACTAGAAAGTTCTGTATAATATTAGCTATGAGAATTACCAGTCTGCTTGTCCTTGGAGAATGGGCAACAACAGAGAAGAAACTTCAAAGAAATTGTGTAATAAAACTTAAGACACAATGATAATAATAATAACTTTATTCTTATATACTGCCACGCCACAAAAGTTCTAGGCGGTTCACATCAAAGAAGACTGCACAATCAGTGAAAAATACAATTGACATAAGAATACATTCAGGAAGTGTCAAAATTATAATATACATTAAAATTTGTAATTTCAGTTTACAAATTTGTCAAATAAATCAGTTTTCTACAACTTCCTAAAAGGAGAATAAGAATAAGCCTGAGAAATAATGGTAGACAACCAAGAATTCATTTTGCCTGCATGAAAAGCAAATAATTTATCAAGGAATCACTTATACCGACAAGATTTAATAGTTGGATAGGAAACTAGATGATTTCAATAATCTTATTCTGTTTATATAGTTCAAAACGTGAGGACAGGTAAGTTGGAGCCAGACGAAATAAAACTTTGAAACAAATACAACCAAACTTAAACAATATTCTTGCCTCAACTGGCAGCCAGTGTAATTGTTGATAAAATGGACTAATGTGACATTTAGAGCTTTGAGATAAAGCATCAGATTAGTGCGTCTCAATGGCCACGAATTTGGACTTGGAGGATGAGATGTACGATGTCAGCATCTATGAGACAATCTTGGTTTTTCTTGTTACATAGAGCAGTATGGACTCTTGTTAAGTTAAATAAGTTGGATAGTTCTAAAACTAATAGATGTTGGCATTGTCATCTTGAAGCAGGGACATTGGATCATTTGCTGTTTTATTGTCCACCGATACAAAAATTTTGGAAATCTATTTGGGATCAAATAAATAAATTAATGGAGAATCCTGTAGCTTTAACATATGACACAGTGTCATCTAATAATAAACTCCTTTTTATAATGACAGGGGTTGCTATACAACTGATTTTGAGAAATTGGAAAAACTGGGACAGGTTGAGTTACAGTTTTTGGTGGGAATCGTTGTGTCATTTTTTTAAATGGAACGGGTGATGGATGTATCATGGGGTAATTAGAGAAAATTTTTGAGGGTTTGGGAGCCATTGATAAGTTATTATAAGGATTGATCTTATTTTTGGTCATTTCATTATATACATTCAGGGGGGGTGGAATCACAGGATGATTCTAAACTGATTATTTGTAGTGGATTATTAATTTGGGGGTGGGGGGTTAAAGTGATTATTAGGTATTAGTTAAAAGTGTTTTTGTAGTACTATTATTTGTGTGAACAATTGTTGTGCACTATGATTGTTTGAAACTTAATAAAGATTTTTTTTTTTTAACCAAAAATCAAATGAACCGCTATGGTCTGGATGATTCTTAATCTTTTAAGGAGCTTTTTATGAGATCCCAAATATATTATGTTACAGTATTCAAGAACAGACAGGATAGAAGATTGTACTAATAACCTAAAGAATATACTATCAAAATATTTTTTTATTGTTCAAAGCTTCCAAAGGGTTGAGAAACATATTTTAATCAGTAGATCCATATGATCATCCAAAGTTAACTGTCGATCTAATGTAACTCTCAAGATTTTAATGGAAGCAGCTATTGAAAAAGTTTGACCTTCTCATTGATGTTATCGGAAGGACTAGGCCAAAAAAATTTTGTTTTTTCAGGGTTAAGTTTGGCCCTGCTGGTCCACTGTTCAATTTGAACCAGAATAAATGAGATTTGGTCTCTTATTTCTGCCATAAAAGATGTAAGTGGAAGCAATATAGTAATATCATCTGCATAGATGAAGAACTTAACTTTCAGATTATGCAGTAATCTTCCTAACGAGGCTTAATAAATATTGAACAGCATTTTTTTGCTACTTCAGCTTGTCTGCGGTGTTCTTTGCTCACATGTTTAAAGACAATAGACTGTTTTCAGTTCAATTCTTTATATGTGAGTTTGCAAACCATTGGACCCCTGAGGAAGGCGTGTTCCCCGAAACACGGACCGTATAGGGTTCGGTTGGATTTTTATCACAGTATTTTTTATCATTGTACTTTTTAATTGAATTTTCATGGTTTTATATGTCAGTGTTTAATAAATTATCTCCAGAACATCTGTATCCACAGTTTTTGTTTTCATCAGTGGATTGTTTTCACTGTGGATCATTGGGTCTCTCCATTTTTCTTTGTCATGAATAATTATCCTCACTGAACACTTGATAAGATCTATTTCTCAAAAAGCCATCAAACCAATTCCAAACATTACCTTCAATTCCAATTGAATCCAAGCAATCCAACAAGATCTCGTGATCAACCAGATCAAAGGCATTGTTTAGGTCCAACTGAAGAATCAATGTACTAGAACCTACACTAAATAGTCCATGAAGATAATCAATCATAGAAGCTAGTACTGTCTCTGTACTGAATCCCGAACGAAACCCCAATTGACTTTCATGAAGAATATCAAATTTTTCTATATACTTCACCAAGTTAGTATTAACCACCCCTTCCATTAATTTGGTAAACAGTGGAATACTGGCTATAGGTCGATAATTAGAATTAAGCGCAATAGATTCCTTAGTGTTCTTCAATATTGATATAATCAAAATTTGACCTAATTCTTTAGGAAATTGATCAAAGTTATAAATGGAAAGGAGGTTCTCCCTTTAATGAGCCCCCTCCACAACACTGCATCATGTTCTGCAAGAATATATAGGATAGTAAAATATCCACAGAAACCACATGCCGGTGTTGTTGTGCAGATGAAGAAATGATCTTGTTTCAAGATTGCACTGTGCAAGTTTACAGCTATTCAGCTTAAAACTGCAATTCTGCCTTGAAGGAAGACAGTTAGTAGGTGCAGATTGAAAGCTGCAGTGTTCACGCATCAGGTCACTGTGCCAAGGATGCCCAGGACATGGTGGAATAGAGTGTACAGAAGCCAGTTTTGGAAGTCCCTCGCTCTTCTGTACAAGGCAAGCTTCAAATTAATTTACAGCCTCCAAAATGAGTGGCGCAAGGAGCAAATTCTATAAAGTGTTCCTCTGCACCCAGACCTCTCAGGACTTCTATGCAGCTGCAAGGTGTTACTTGACACAGCGCAGACTTGGGTAAGTCTGATATACTACCATCACAGATAGAAAGTCTTGAAAGTGGTTTTTGATGACAATGAAGATGTTCAATTCTATTTTTGCAATTGATAGACATGATTCATGCAGAACATGAAGTTATTAAAGTTATGACTAGGATCCCTATCGGTGAAGACAAAACATTTTAAAAGGGGAAAAATTTAAGAGGCCATACTCTGAAAATATAATTTTGATGGTAAACCTGTAACAACAAAATGAAGTAAAGAAGAAATTGTCTGGCGAAGTTTGTCATATATTCTTTCAGCAGAGTGGAATAAGTAAAAGTGGAGAAATGAGGAGACTGCTGTATGTGGAAAGGGCCATTCGCACTCAGAATGGCATCCCCAACTTATGGGCTTGATTCAATCCTGTTTGTTGGTGAAAAAATTAAATTATACCAACAAGCAGATCAAATTGATAGACACCAGCTGTAACCTGCTTAGTGAAATCAACACACTAGACAAAGCAGCTCCAAATAGCAAGGTATGCCAACTAAGAAAAATATACGTTTTAGGATTTCAATTACCAAACTTAAAGAAAACCAGGTTGAAAAGGCAATGGCAAAAGTTACAAGGATGTTAGGGTGCATAGGGAAAGGTATGGCCAGTAGGAAAAAGGAGGTATGTATGCCGCTGTGTAAGACTCTGGCAAGACCTCATTTAGAATAGTGTTTGCAATTCTGGAGACCGCACCTCCAAAAATATATAAACAGGATATAGTAGGGTCAGAGGAAGGCTACTAAAATGGTTAGTGGTCTTCGTCATAAGGCATATGGGGACATACTTAAAAGTTCTCAATATGTATACTTTGGAGGAAAGGGGAGATATGATAAGAGACATTTAAATACCTGTGTGGCATAAATACACATGGGGTGAGTCTCTTTCATCTGAAAGGAAGCTCAGGAATGAGAGGGCATAGGATGAAGTTAAGAGGTGATGGGCTCAGGAGTAATCTAAGGAAATACTTTTTTACAGAAAGGGTGATAGATGCATGGAACAGTTTCCTGGAAGACATGGTGGAGACAAAAAAAGCATGGGACAGACATGTTGGATCTCTTAGGGAGAGTAGGAAACAGTGGATGTTGCAGACGGGCAAACTGGATGAGTCATTTGGCCTTTATCTGTCATCATAGTTCTATGTAACGTCTACCCTCATTAAGAACACACACATGTGCCATCCCTCAACACCAGCATCAACAAAATGACTTGAACAAAACTAGTGCAAGAAACTAGAGAAAGTACCTCTATGGCATGCTGGAACTGCTCATGTTCACGCTGAAGCTGTTCCGCCTCCTGCAGTGAGCCGGCTGTAATGAGCCCAGCGTTAAGCATGGATTCTCCATTGCGGATCCAGCCCAGCACCTGAAAAAAAAAAAAAAAAAAAAAAAGCACAAATATAAGACAAGTAGGACAGAAGAAACATGAACCGCACTGCAAGAACAATAGAGCCAAGAGAAAATTATTTTCCTATTGACACCTTGATAGGACTAAACTAACTGTCACTAGGACTAAGTACTGAAATTTTTTTGCGCCTCTGCTGAACATGCCAGTATAATGCTTGTAATGCTGGACAGGGGCATAATTCACCTTCCTTATTTTTTACTTTCCCCTCCTATTGTTCTTTCCATTTATGTCTTCTCCTATACTCTAATAAATACAATTGTAGTTCTGCCCTTCTTACCTTATGTAAGTCTGTTAGTTAAACCCATTATATTTAATGACTAAATTGGTATATGCTTATACCTTTTTAAAATTTGTAAATTGCTTAGTAAAGTAAATAAGCGATTCATCAAGTCAAAATAAACCTTGAATGGATATGAAAGCATCACTGATAGCAAAACAAAATGCAGAAATCTAGTTAAACAGAACAAGTCAACTCCTTAAAAGGAGTTTCTTGCTATATGTATTGTGGCATTTAAACACCTAACACATCCATCTATATTATTTTTTTTATCTGCATACTCCACAGGAAAACAATGGAAACTTCAAAGAGGTTGAGGAGGAACAGTTATGAGGGGGGAGAAGGGGGTTTGGCTGGGGGGTATTGAAAGGAGGGTTTAAGAGAAAGAGAACAGACCCAAAAAGGTATGAGAAGGGTCTGACAGGGGAAAGAAAATGGATGGGAGAGGGATGGTGAAGATCAGGAAGGGATAAAAGAAGCCAAACAAGTGATAACAATTATAGTTTTTGGAAAGTTCACTAATAGCAGATGTAATCCCCCTCAGGGAAACCTTTGTGGGCTCCCAGCATAGGGGGTAGGTTTTTCTGGGGGTGTGGTTTAGAGGGGGGGAGGATCTGTAATTGACTTCAGTAAATATCGTTATGGCAAAAGATGAATGACAAGTATTAAATTGGGGGCAGGCTTCTGGGTTAAAAAAATGGTCAGCTCAGACTTAAGCGGGGCCCTTTTTTTTTTGTAGGAGGAGCTAGTGGTTAGGCAGATGCCGGCAATATTTGGCGCCGGGATCCGCATAGCTAACCCAACAATGTTAGGAAAGCTCGAAAGCTGTCTTAACTTGGCCAGGGTAGCTATGCGGGTCTAGGCACTGAATACTGGCCAGGACCTGCATAACTTCCTCCTCTCTCACAGCAGCCCTCTTCCTTCTGAGCTTGCAATACCAATTCACCCCCCTACCCTGCCTACCTCCTAGCCTTGGTGGGCCAGTGGGGGTGACGAGGGAAGGAGCAAATGGGACGGTTAGATGGATTGGCAATGTCATGAGCTAGGAAAAGGGTGGAGGATGCCTGGAAGAAGGGGGCTGCTTCTTAGGGGAGAAAGAAAAAAGGTTATGCAGGTCCAGCTAATTTTTAGCTGGACCTTTTAGCCAAAAGGAATGCCACCGAGAGGTTAGAAAAGCGAAAGGGGAATACGAAGAGGGGCTGGCCAGGGAGGCGAAAAACTTCAAGGCATTCTTCAGTTACGTAAAGGGGAAGCGACCAGAGAGAGAGGAGGTGGGGCCGTTGGACGATGGGGATAGGAAGGGAGTGATTAAGGAGGATAAAGAGGTAGCTGAGAGGTTGAACACGTTCTTCTCGTCGGTTTTCACGAGCGAAGACACATCTAATATACCGGACTCAAAGGAGCTCATGAGTGGGGAACAGGCCGAAAAATTGGAGCACATAGAGGTAAGTAAGGAGGATGTCCTCAAACAGATAGACAGGTTAAAATGCGGTAAATCACTGGGCCCGGACAGGATCCACCCAAGGGTTCTGAAGGAACTAAGACAAGAAATAGCGGGCACAATCCAGCATGTTTGCAAACTATCCTTGAAAATTGGTGAGGTACCAGAGGACTGGAAATTGGTGAATGTCACACCTATCTTCAAGAAGGGATCGAGGGGTGACCCCGGGAACTACAGGCCGGTGAGCCTGACTTCAATTATAGGGAAGATGGTGGAAGCTATGATCAAGGACAGCATTTGCGAGCACATCGAGAGGAATGGCCTACTGAGAACAAGCCAGCATGGATTCTGCAAGGGAAGGTCGTGCCTAACGAACCTTCTGTACTTCTTTGAGGGAATAAGCAGTCGGGTGGACAATGGGGAACCCATAGACATCATTTACCTCGATTTTCAAAAGGCTTTCGACAAGGTGCCACATGAAAGGCTGCTTAGGAAGCTGTGGAACCACGGGGTGGGAGGGGATGTGCACAGATGGATCAAGCACTGGTTGTCGGGTAGACTGCAGAGGGTCGGAGTGAAGGGCCAATATTCTGACTGGCGGGGAGTCACAAGCGGTGTGCCACAGGGATCGGTGCTGGGGCCGTTACTCTTCAACATATTTATCAATGACCTGGAAAAGGAGGCAAAGTGCGAGGTTATAAAATTTGCAGACGATACCAAACTGTGCGGCAGAGTTAGGTCCAGGGAGGAGTGTGAGGACCTGCAAAGGGACCTGGACAAGCTGGAAGACTGGGCAAACAAATGGCAAATGCGCTTTAACGTGGAAAAATGCAAGGTCATGCATATAGGTAAAAAGAACCCGTTGTTCAACTACAAATTGGGGGGGGCATTGTTGGGAGACAGCAAACTTGAGATAGACTTGGGTGTGCTGGTGGATTCATCACTGAAGCCATCTGCACAGTGCGCAGCAGCCTCGAAAAAAGCCAACAGGATGCTGGGCATCATAAAGAGGGGCATAACAACCAGGACGCGGGAAGTCATCATGCCATTGTATCGAGCAATGGTGCGTCCACATCTGGAATACTGCGTTCAGTATTGGTCGCCGCACCTCAAGAAGGACATGGCGGTACTTGAGAGAGTCCAAAGGAGAGCACGAAACTGGTAAAAGGGCTGGAACACTGCCCATACGCCGAGAGGTTGGATAGGCTGGGGCTCTTCTCTCTGGAAAAAAGGAGGCTCAGGGGAGATATGATAGAGACCTTCAAGATCATGAGGGGCATAGAGAGGGTGGATAGGGACAGATTCTTCAGACTGAAGGGGACAACAAGTACGAGGGGGCATTCGGAGAAACTGAAGGGAGATAGGTTCAAAACAAATGCAAGGAAGTTTTTTTTCACCCAAAGGGTCGTGGACACTTGGAATGCGCTACCGGAGGAAGTGATCAGGCAGAGTACGGTACAGGGATTCAAACAGGGATTGGACGGATTCCTGAAGGATAAAGGGATCGTGGGATACTGAGGGAGGAGCTGGGATGTAACACAAGTATAGAAAGCTAACCAGGTAATAAGTATAGAAACCCAACCAGGTCATGCATGTGCAAGACCGGAGGGTTTGGACTTCGATGGGAAGATAGGACTTCAATGAGAAACCAAGGTGGCAAGGGAGCCCCTTCTGGTGATTCAGACAGGTCGTGACCTGTTTGGGCCGCCGCGGGAGCGGACTGCCGGGCAGGATGGACCTATGGTCTGACACGGCGGAGGCACTGCTTATGTTCTTATGACTCACATGATTGCCTTATGTATGCCCCGACTGATATCAGCTAGGGCCCACATAAACTCTAGCGAAGCCAAAGTTCAGTCCCACTGAAATAAGCTCCCGATATTTGGTGCCAGTGCCCAAGACATGGCCCAACAGTGAATATCTGGGGCTAATTCTGCCTTCAGTTAGCATTTGAAAGAACGTTGACAGCTGTGGTATGAATATCTACCCCTATTTTTTTTATTACACTTGCTATGGACCATTAATGAGTCCACCCCAAGAGCTCTGATGCTCTAGGAACACTGAAGTCAGTAACAGTATTGTGCATGCACTGACCTGGCTGCATACCCTTTCAATACAACATCCTAATTAGTTTCTACTTCCCAGCCAGGAAGAGTTGAATGTACTTGACTGCAGAATAAGTACATAGAAAAGTGATAAAAGACTTCACTTAGCCATGGCAACATGAAGATAAGAGCTATTGTTAATGTCTTGAAAACGAGAATTCTACCCATTGCTTAAAGACAAAATATCTTCTTGCTACATCATAATGGCATTTTCTATTGCCATTTTTCCTGCACTGAATATAGGAGTTATGGATTACTCCTCACATTTGGTAACAGAAAATCACTTGCTCCTCAGAGGGTGATATAATTCTTTCCTATTACTATTCTCTTGTCTTCCCAAGTCTCAAACTTTTACACCACTGAACTCATTACCAATCAATATTTCAGCATACATGCAGCAAGCAGAATGAGGACTGAATTCTATACAGCTCTACATTCCTCGGTATTGCTAAGACAGGTCATATTGTCAGGATCTACACATGGTACCAAGACGAGCCATGGAATTCCACCCAGCAAAACATCTCCACATACTAATGGATCCCCCAGGAAAACAGAGAATTCAGGCTAGGCACTTGTCTTAAAAGACCTCAGTTATAAAAGGCTTTCTATAGTCACAAACTGAGAATAAAACCTTTTAAAAATTATCAGAACTAGAATGTACTCTTATCCAATTTTGAAAAAAAAAAAAAAAAAAAAAAGGTCTCCTATGCCATCTCCTCTCTATACAGTTACCACCCCTATACATACTGATTGTGGGCTCAAGGAACTGCTAAGAAGTCTGAAAATAAGTGTAGCAAGACTGCATTTATGCAAAAAGGAACTATGTGTGTGGTAGAGAGTCACAGTGAGGTAATGACATTGCCATCACCAGTATTTTATGTACATGTCCAAACCAATTTGTTTCATATGCTAAGCCGCTCTATAGTCAAGAATAAATTATAATGTGAATTATTCTTCATATTCCACTGACACTTGATTTTGATCTTTATAGGCAGCACACACAAATAACAGTTGCTATCTGTGCTATATCACTGTAAATTAAAACAGAAGATTTTATATGAACCAATCTCTTGCATGAAGAAACAAATCTTTTATGGTGCTTTTTCTCTGTTGTCCTTCTAGATGCTCAATCATATCCCTTACTAGATTCAAATCTCTTTATTGAAAACAGTTCAGTGCACAAAGTACATAGTCATATAACTTATTTACATCGTCTCCTTTACAACCAAAACCTTTAAGGACAAAAGCAAACATATCCATCAACCTTCCATAGAAACATAGAATATGACGGCAGAAAAGGGCCATCGACCCAACATGTCTGCCCACTCGAAGAACCCTCCCCCCAAGCACGTCCTCGAAGTGAACCCACATGTTTATCCCATTTTTTCTTAAAATCGAGCACATTGCTGGCCTTCCCTTCCCTATATCTTATAGAAACACTTTATCTTTCCTTGGCTATTATACAAATTAACTGCAGGAGGGTGGGGCTTGATACTTAATCCTCTATTAAAAAGGCTAATTTTGTGTCCTTGGAAAATAGAGTTCCAGATTCTTACCAAGGAAGAATGTCTTTTTTTTTTTAAGGAAGAATGTCTTATACAAAGAACACGATGGCACAGATAAGGACTATGGCCTACCTAATTTAAGCTTGCTTATTTTTTGGATTTAACCTGCACCTTTAGAGCAGCAGTTCAGAGTGAGTTACACTCAAGTAAAGAAGGCATACAACTTAAATTTGCACCAAAGGAGAATTAAATATGTAGGGATGGGACATAGCAAACACACACACGCAGGCTAAGAGTCAGGCGGAGGCAACTGGGAGAGTTGAGCGTGGGAGCCCTTGCTCCGCCCCTCTCCCAGACCAGCGGGGGACCCGAATTTAAAAATCTAAAGCGCCAACAGCGCACAGCCTTTACCGGACCCCCTACAATCACCAGCAGGAGTTCCTGGGGAGAGTTGAGCGTGGAAGCCCTTGCTCCGCCCCTCTCCCAGACCAGCGGGGGACCCGAATTTAAAAAATCTAAAGCGCCAACGGCACACAGCCTTTACCGGACCCCCTCCAGCCACCAGCAGGAGTTCCTGGGGAGAGTTGAGCGTGGGAGCCCTTGCTCCGCCCCTCTCCCAGACCAGCGGGGGACCCGAATTTAAAAATCTAAAGCGCCAACGGCGCACAGCCTTTACCGGACCCCCTCCAGCCACCAGCAGGAGTTCCTGGGGAGAGTTGAGCGTGGGAGCCCTTGCTCCGCCCCTCTCCCAGACCAGCGGGGGACCCGAATCTAAAAATCTAAAGCGCCAACGGCGCACAGCCTTTACCGGACACCCTCCAGCCACCAGCAGGAGTTCCTGGGGAGAGTTGAGCGTGGGAGCCCTTGCTCTGCCCCTATCCCAGACCAGCGAGGGACCCGAATTTAAAAATCTAAAGCGCCAACGGAAACCGCAGGACATCCAGAAGCGCTCCAAGCCCAGGCACCAAACACACTGGCTCCACCGACAACAAATACAACAAAGTGTTAGTGCAACAGCGGGCCCAGGAAGCACATCGGGAGCCTGCTCCACCGAGGCGTGCGAGTGCCGCTCCACCCCCCCCCCCCAAGCCAGCGGGGTTCTTCTTCAGTCAGTGCAGCAGTGTGCCTAGGAAGCACATCGGGAGCCTGCTCTGCCGAGGCGTGTGAGCACCGCTCCGCCCCCCCCCCCCCCTGAGCCAGCGGGGTTCTTCTTCAGTCAGTGCAACAGCGGGCCCAGAAAGCACATCGGGAGCCTGCTCCACCGACACGTGCGAGCGCCGCTCCGCCCCCCCGAGCCAGCGGGGTTCTTCTTCAGTCAGTGCAGCAGCGGGCCCAGGGGGCGCGTCGGTAGCCTGCTCCACCGGGGCGTGCGAGTATAAATAAAAAATTTATACTGAAAGTCGCATGTTAAACTGCATGCTAATCTGTTAGTGGCATGTACTGTTAATGTTATGGCATGCACTGCTAGACGCATGAAGAACTTAATAGCATGTACTGTTAGACGCATGCATTGTTGGGAGCAGGTATTGATAGTTGCATGAAAAACCGTTAGGCTCATGCATAGTTAATATTAACGACATGTACTGTTAGACGCATGTGTCGATAGGAACAGTTACTGATCGTCGCATGAAAACTGTTAATGACAAGTACTGTTAATGTTAATGGCATGCACTATTAGATGCATGAAGAACTTAATGGTATGTACTGTTAGACGCATGTACTGTTAGACGCTATACGGTCAGAGACGTCTCAAAACCAACCTCCACTTAACTTATCTTCTTTTCCACCCTAACCCATCTACAATCCAACCATGAACCTCTTACTAATATTACTACTCTACATGCTAAGTATTAGCATCAAAGAGATTCACACTCTCTACCCTCAACTACAATTTACCCATTTCCCCACTTTATCGACCACAAGAAGACAATACATATAACATTAGCATTATCTCAAACACAAGAACACATCAATGCACCCGCAAAAAAAGAACAAGGGTAGTAAAACCCATAAGAACCATAACCCATACCAATCCCATTACATCCACTACTATCCCAGGTGCTTATCTTAACACTAGATCAGTCAGGAACAAGGCCTTTCTAATCAAAGACTGGATCATCAGCAAGCACATAGCCTGCCTCTTTCTAACTGAAACTTGGCTACTGTCTGAAGATGACCCAATAATTACCGATCTCCTTCCTGACAATTTGAAAATCCTTACACTAAACCGCGAGGGAAAAAAAGGAGGAGGATTAGCAAATCTTCTCAAAGAAGGATTCGAGTTCGAACTTATGGACTCCAAAACATCCAACCAACTAGAAATCCTAGCCTATAAAATCAGTAACATCCACTTAGAAGATTCCCTCTCATGCATACTATTCTATGTCCCACTGAAAAGTTGGTCAAAAGCCAAAGAGGACTTTTGCGAATTCATCATACACAACTCTCTTAGTTCCTCCTACAATATTATCGCAGGAGACAAACATACATCTCGATGAAGAGGACAATACAGACACAAAATAATTCAAAAACTTCCTATCCCTACTTAATTACAACCTCCCTCCCTCCGCACAAACTCATGAAAAAGGCCACCATCTAGACGTAGTAGCCATGTCCACAAAGGAACTCCCAGACCCCACCATCTCATTACCAGGAGGCACCTGGTGCCACGACATCTGGTCCGATCACTTCACTTTCTACTTCAAGCTAATCTGGTTCCAACGAAAACAAAATACCCAACCAAAAATAAAAAAAGAACATCTCACGAGAGGCCACATCAACCCAGATAACTACTGGGCGCAATATAAACTACAAGCAGAGGTAAAGGAAGTAGCTGATTTTTGGGATCACTGGACCACTACCAGCACCTGCATTTTAGACAACATTGCACCTAAACATACCAGTAAAAGTAATGCAAATAAATATAACAAATGGTTCGATATCGATCTCCTAAAAATGAAACAGTTAGCCAGACGTCTAGAAAGAAAATGGAAAAAAACAGGAGAATTATCAGACCGTAATAATTGGAGAGCCAATATAAAAACCTACAAACAACTAATAAAAGATAAACGCAAAGCATTTTACTCAAACAAAATCAATTTATCCTGCAACAACTCACGAGGAGTTAATACAAAAGAGCTGTTCAATCTGGTTACTAACCTATTTGACACCACCCGCTACACTCTACCCATACACAACTTTAAATTACCCTCGGCGAACAACCTAGCCCTGCACTTTGACTCAAAAATTAAAAAACTAAGAAACAGTTGCCCAACAGAAGAACCTAATGAACACCATATAGCTAACACACAAGGAAATGAAACCCCTGCAGACATGTTCTGGGATTCATTTCCAAGACATAGATTGGAATAACTATACCAAATTATACAACAAATACTCCAAATCATACTGCTTCCTGGACTCATGTCCCCCGGAAATCATGAAAGCGGCACCACTTGAATTTAAACTATCTCTACTGCACTACTTAGCCCATAACCTGAAAAACGGAAAATTCCTCACCAACAAAGGCCACATAATAATAACCCCTATCCTAAAAAATAGCAAAGAATCGTCAGCCCTAGTTTCCAACTACAGACCAATTGCTTCCATACCACTCTTTGTAAAGATCATGGAGGGGCTGGTACACTCCCAATTAATGGAATATCTAGACCAGTTCTCACTCCTTCATGAGACTCAATCCGGCTTTAGACCACTTTTCAGCACAGAAACGGTAATTGCGGCCATCTTAGATTACTTGCACCTACTTTTAAGCAAAGGCCTAAGTGCCCTGATCATACAATTCGACATAAGCTCTGCCTTTGACCTTGTAGACCATGCGAATTTGCTACAGTGTTTAGACGCTATTGGCATTAGAGGCGAAGTGCTAAACTGGTTTCATGGTTTCCTTTCGTCCCGAACCTATCAGGTTCGCTTCAACAATGATCTCTCCAACACCTGGAGCAACCCATCTGGCGTTCCGCAAGGGTCCCCACTATCCCCTCTGCTTTTCAATATCTACATGACCTCACTGAGCGTTCAATTAACCCAGCTGGGGATAAAATTATTCAGTTACGCTGATGACTTCACAATTATTATCCCATTTGCCAACTCCATCTCGGAAACAATTCCAAAAGCATCAGAAGACATAAACTTGATGGAACATTGGATGACAGACTTCAAACTCACGCTCAATACTGAGAAGACAAAATTCTTTATCGCTTCACCGCGCCCTCTTGACACCAAAACCCCACTAGACATCAACAAACATAACTACCCCATACAGCCCACCATTAAAATACTGGGTGTAACTCTGGACCAATGCCTCACCATGAAAGATCAGGTGGACTCCCTAATCAAAAAGAGTTTTTTCACCCTCTGGAAACTTAAATCCATTAAAGCATATTTTGATAACTCTGCCTTCAGAATCTTGGTACAATCCCTCGTATTAAGTCAACTCGACTACTGTAACATCGTCTACTTAGCAATCCCCCAAAATAATATGCGACGATTACAACTAATGCAAAACACTGCGGTCAGACTAATCTTCGGTCTAAAGAAGTTCGATCACGTGACGCCATATTTCAAACAGCTACACTGGTTGCCGATGGAAGCTCGTGTAAAGTTTAAATTCGCCTGCCTCTGTTTTAAAGTTTTCTATGGTCTAACCCCTAAATACATCACTGACCTATTCTCCTTCTCAGCCAACAAACACAAGAGAAGTTCCCACTCGCACTTCGTTTCTCCCCCGGTTAGAGGATGCAAACTAAAAAAACACCACGAGCATCTTCTCTCACATCAGGCTGCTCTATGGGGTAAAGACCTAGAACAACTCCTATTGCCCACCACTTATGAGGTATTCAGGAAACGCCTCAAAACCCACCTATTCCTGAAATACCTAGACAGTTGACCCACTTCCCTCTTTCCCCTCCCTTGCCCTTTCTCCCCATTGTTCACTACATCCCTTAAGTTAATTCAACTTGTATGTCAACTCAACTTGTACTCCACTAATCTTTTGTAAACCGCATAGAACTTAACGGTATTGCAGTATATAAACTGTTATTATTATTATTATTGTGCTTCTATGCTAATGATATCATAGTAACTCCCTCGATTACATGTCTAATAATTGGTGGATACAAAGTCACATGCATTTACATCGTGTCACCCTCAACTCAGCACTTAGGCAATGCCTGAATAACACGTAGACAAAACCTGAATCTTTGCACATATTCAATGCCTGTCAGCCGATGTCCTTTCCAAATAAGTACTGCTTAATTAAGATAAGGGTTAATTTGTGACAAGGAAGGGAGAGAGAGAACGATTCAGCATTCTTTCACAGGGCTTAGAAATCAGTGTGCTGACCTCGCCCTGTTTCAGAATTGCGTCCCTTCAGAAATAATTCATCTATGTACACAAGAAGAACCAGGGAACTCTCTGGTTTCCCTAATACTTAGCCAACTTCTCTGGTAAGCAAATTAATGGAAATGCTTTTAAAACAGAGAATGGTGAAGTTTCTGGAATCTGGTGGATTACATGACCCAAGGCAACATGGATTCACTAGTGGTAGGTCTTGTCAGACAAATCTGATCAATTTCTTTGACTGGGTCACCTGAGAATTGGATAGAGGAAGTGCGTTAGATGTGGTGTATTTAGATTTTAGCAAAGCCTTTGACAATGTTCCACACAGACGTCAGGATGGGCCCCAAAGTGATGAGTTGGGTCAGAAACTAGTTGAGTGGAAGACGACAGGGGGTAGTGGTCAATGGAGAGCGCTCTGAGGAAAGGGATGTTACCATTGGTGGGCCTCAAGGTTCTGTTCTTGGGCCTGTTCTTTTTAACATTTTTATAAGCGATATTGCTGAAGGGCTGTCAGGTAAGATTTGCTTCCTTGAAGATGATACCAAAATCTGCAATAGAGTAGATACCCCAGATGGTGTGATTAACGTGAAGAAAGACCTGGCGAAGCTTAAAGAATTGTCTGAAATTTGGCAGCTAAAATTTAATGGTAAGAAATGCAAAGTCATGCATTTTTCTGCAAAAACCCGAGGGAACGCTACAGATTAGGAAGTGAAGAGTTTATGTGCACGACAGAAAAGCGGGACTTGGGTGTGATTGTATGTGATGATCTTAAGGTGGCCAAACAGGATGAAAAGGTGACGGTGAAAACTAGAAGGATGTTAAGGTGCATAGAAAGAGGTATGGTCAGAAGGAAAAAGGAGTATAAGACTCTGGTGAGACCTCATTTAGAATATTGTGTACAATTCTGGATACCACACCTTCAAAAAGATGTAAAAAGGATGAAGTCTGTCCAGAGGAAGGCTACCAAAATGGTGCGTGGTCTTCATCATAAGGCATATGGGGACAGACGTAAAGATTCCAAAATAACAAGAAGATCTCATTGTTCAAAGCATAAGATTTATAAAAGGGGAGGAAAAGGACCTCAGAAACCTGTATTACACCTTAAGCTTTGAACAGTGGAATCTTCTTGTTATTTTGGCGTTATTCCAGTGGGTCTTATTTACCATCTTTATTGTGTATGACAGACATAAAGATCTCAATATGTATACTTTGGAGGAAAGGCGGGAGAGGGGAGATATGATAGAGATGTTTTCTTGAAAGATGTTTAAATACCTAAGTGACAAAAGTCTCTTTCATTTGAAAGGAAGCTCTGGAATGAGAGTGCATAGGATGAAATTAAGAAGTGATGGGCTCAGGAGTGATCTAAGGAAATACTATTTTTTACACAAAGGGTGGTAGATGCGTGGAACAATCTCCTGGAAGAGGTGGTGCAGACAGTGAGTGTCTGAATTCAAGAAAGCATGGGACGTGGGATCTCTTAAGAGAGAGGAAGAGATAATGGTTAATGCAGATAGGCAGACTGGATGGGCCATTTGGCCTTTATCTGCTATCATGTTTCTAAGTAACTGTTCTCATCACTACACTAGTTCTCCGTTCTTAATGCAGTGGCAAAAAGCTCAGAGCATAGTTGGTCTTAGATCTCTCCACTTCTTTGCATCTCTATCTTCTGTACTTATCCCTAGTTTTCTTTAACTCTGTTACTGAATATTACCTCCATTGGCTCCACTGTTCCATGCATCCATCACCCTCTTATCATGTAGCAGTTCAGGAATTGTCCTTCTATATTTGCAATGAGGAAAACTCTGGACTCCAAGCTGGACCTACAAGTGATGTAATGTTACAAGTGTTTGGCTTGTGGGTCAAACCCTGCAACAAGTGTTTCAGAATTACGTAGGGGTGGGGGGGGGAGAGAGAGACTATTTACAACTCTGGATTTTGGAGCTAGCAGAGTTTTTGTTCCAGCACAAAGTGTATGCTGAGGAAGCCCTGGGGATTCAGGAGTAGCAACATCGGGAAGTGCTTCTCTAGCAGGGTGAGCCTTGAAAAGCGGAGACAAGAGGGGCATGATTGAAACATTCAAGATAATGAAGGGAATAGACTTAGTAGATAGAGACAGGTTGTTCACCCTCTCCAAGGTAAAGAGAATGAGAGGGCACTCTCTAAAGTTAAAAGGGGATAGATTCCGTACAAACGTAAGGAAGTTCTTCTTAACCCAGAGAGTGGTGGAAAACTGGAACGCTCTACCAGAGGCTGTTATAAGGGAAAACACCCTCCAGGGATTCAAGACAAAGTTAGACAAGTTCCTGCTGAACTGGAATATATGTAGGTAAGGCTAGTCTGTTAGGTCTTTGACCTAAGGGCCACCGCGGAAGCAGACTGCTGGGCACGATGGACCATTGGTCTGACCCAGCAGCAGCAATTCTTATGTTCTTATAAGATATCAACTTAAGGTGTAGGGTGGGGGGAATTTTGTTATTATTTGTTATATAGGATACTGGAATATATGGGTGGGAAGGATGAGAAAGGGGGAGGGTTAAGAATTTATGAAATGTATCAATGATTGTTTGTAAGTGATATATTTATTGTTAATGTGAATGAATATATTTAACACTTAATGTAATTTTGAAAATGAATAAAGAATGAAAAAAAAAAAAAAGATAGCAGTTCCCTTAGGCTAGCTCAGCCTAACTAAATGAGAAGATTTGAAAAGGTGCCAACCTAAGAGAGAGTCTGGAAAGAAGAACCACTGTACTTTTTTCTTTTTTCAACCATCTTTATTTTCTCTTCTTTATTAATTTCCAGGTACTTTAGTTAGATTGTGAGCCTTCGGGACAGTAAGGGAATTTTTTAAGTACCTTCTTACTTCTCATTTATAATCTTAATGTATATTTTCTTCAAACCGCTTAGAACCTAAAGGATATAGCGGTATATAAGAAATAAATTACATTACATTATATTACATTTTTGAGTATGCCTCAGGAAGTAAGTAGGACCAACATGGTTTATCCCATCTTGTCCACTGAGGTCCAATCTGATTGTTAAGACCAATCTCCAGTGCATCTCTAACACCTAGGGGAGGAAAATCAATCTAAGAGTCATTTCATTATTTTGGGTTTTTTTGGAAGGAGAATAATCACCCCTATTTTGTTCTCCCCTCAAGAGATATTTTTTGAGGAACAATGAGATTTTCTTATTGAAATCTGCAAGAAAAGCAGCTTAAAGTAGTTTTCTGAACTGCTGAAGAAGAAATTGTGATTTCAGAAAAAAAAAAAAATAATTGATGGTGACTTGTAAAAGACCCCCTTTCCTGATCGCCCTTCATACGGCTACAAGCAAAAACAGATCCCGACTTCAGTGAGGCCTCGGCGGGAGCAGACGGAGCACTTCTTCAGTTGAGAAGTGTTCATTGCAAACCACCATGTGGTAAGCCTCACCTCAAACAACCTGGTAGGAAGGAAAGTACAAATAAAAACTTCCCTTCATACTGGCACCTTTTTTTGGTATAAACTTAATATATAATGGACTCTGGATATAACGTACTGTTTTTCCAGGTCCCTTGAAGTCCGTTATAATGGGATTATACTGTATTTCTTCTTGTCAGAGCTGTTTGCATATCAACAAGAATTAGTTTAATTTGTTTTCCTTCCTGGATCCTATCTCTGGATTCTTAGGTTTTGGATATACAGTACACTGAAAAAATAATTTATTTTCATCTTTTAAGAGTGGTGGCGCCCTCTTCAGAGATATTGGTCTTATGATGCACAATTTCAGGTTATCATTGTTTACTATGGCCAAAGCTTTGGGAACACTGTCAGTATCTGTACAGGGGTGTTACAGCAACCATTATAGAAGGCTCTGGAACCTGATACTGCTTCAACCCCTATTGAGTTTTGAAAGTATACAAAAGTCATCGTCCTCCAGAACACAGTGCATATTGCTAAGATTTACTGATCCAACTCTGCTGATGTCTCATTTTGAGGAGACTTACTCTGATCAGCCATTCTATTTTGTAAGTACAAAATAATAATACTAACAATAACCCCCCCTCCACCATCACCATCATAGTGCCTAAACATAAGAAACCACAAGTGTGGAATACTTAAAAGTCTTCAAGATACCCAACACGTGATTAGGGCAGGTTGATAGCAGGACTGCAAGTCTCATATCAGGATATCAAGATGGTCACTGAACAATGGGGTAGGTGTTATGATATGCTTCTGTACACATTCACAGCAGGAAGACAACTTTATATGGTCAGTTACTGGATCCTGGGTAATCCGTTTGTAGGTATCAACAACTGCAACCAGCCTGTTTTTCCAAGCTGTGTTATGTTACATTAAAACTGAACATGATTTGACAAAGTAGCTGCTTGGTAAATATGGTTGGCAAACATCTCAACCACATATTTAGCAGCTCCTAAAAAAGAAAATATGACAATGAAGATCAAAACTAGAGAAAGGCAACCAAAAGAAAGCAGATGGAACGGTTCCCTCAAGTAAAACAAGCAAACAGATTAGGACGTTTGAGCTTAGAGAACAGACCACTGAGAAAAAAATATTTAAAAGTCTACAAAAGTCATGAGTGGGATGGACCTAATAAATAAGGAGGTCATCTATTTTTCAAATACTAAACAAACAGGTAGTTCAATCTGAAAATGCATTCTTCATTCAGCACACATTCAAGCTGTGGAATTTGTTGTTGGGGGAAGTGGTCAAGTTTTCTAGCATAGCTGTATTTTAAGAACATAAGAATAGTCATCCTGGGTCAGACCAATGGTCCTTTTAGCCTCGTATCCTGCTTCCAACAATAGCCAATTTGAATTGAATTTTCAGAAGTCATTGGATAAAATCCCTCATGAGAGAATCTAAGAAATAAAAGTCGTGGGGAGGAGGAAATGTCCTGTGATACATGGGGAACTAGTTGAAAAAGAAGAGAGCTATAAATGGTCAATTTTCTCAATGGAAGAAAAAAAAAGTAGAGAACTCCCAGTAATTGTTTAAAATGATTTGGAAATCAACAAGACAGATGATGAAATTTGCAGATGACATAAAATTAATCAAACTTCATAAATCACACATACGATCACATCATCCCTCTCCTCCGAAAAGCACATTGGCTGTCCATCACACATCGCCTCACCTATAAAATACTACTTCTTGCCTTCAAAACAAAAAACTCCCACCAACCAGCTTTCATTGATAAACTTCTAATTCTGTATGCATCTTGTAGGACTCTTCGATCTAGTAACCCAAATCTGTTCACAATCCCTTCGATACAAGACACTACCCGCAAATCCATCTTCTCTGTTACAGCTCCCACCCTGTGGAATGCCCTTCTTGTCGACCCTTTATTAGAAAACTCTTTAGATAAATTTAAAATCAAACTTAAAACCTTCCTTTTTAAAGATGCTTACACCCTGTAAACCCTATGACAATTGTTCCTCTTTTGCAGAACTTCTTTGACAATCAAAACGCTTCTTTTGAAGTGACCTCCTACCCCTTTTTCCATTTTCCTCTTTTTATTTTCCATCTCGATGTATTTAATAATTTCCCTCTCCCCACTTTTTCCCTTTCGTATAATGTATGTCAATGCGTAAATGCTTCCCTCCTTTTAGCTTAGATACGATTTTATTTTTATTTTTTATATTCTATTTTATCGTTAACCGTTTAGATACCTATATGATAAACGGTATATCAAAAATAATGAAACTTGAAACTTGATTGTGAGACATTGTAGAGGACCTTGAAATAGTAGGAGAATGGGCAAATGGCAGATGAAATTTAATGTGGACAAGTGCAAAGTAGTGCACCACAAACTACAGCTACACAATACTGGATTCCATATTAGCAGTCACCACCCAGGAAAAGATCTAGGAGTCATTATATCTAATATGTCAAAATCCCCTGCTCAATATGTGGTAGTAACATTGCAATGATCACTCCTCAGTATCATCCCATGATGCCACCACAACTTGAATAACATGTGCAATTCTGGTCACTGCATCTCAAAAGAGATATAGAGTTAGAAAAATACAGAGAAAATCAACCAGAATAAAGTGGATGGAATGATTCTCCTTTGAAGAACGATTAAAGAGGTTAGGGCTCTTCAGCTTGGAGAAGAGATGGCTGAGGAAATGGAATGGAACAAAGTTAACAACTGATCTGCATTTACTTTCCTAGAAGACCAAAGACCAGGGAACACGCTACAAATCTCGTTATAACGGACTTCAAGGGACCTGGAAAAATGGTCCTTTATATCTAGAGTCCGTTATATCCAGTGTTGCATTTTTAAAAAAACTTTATTTAGGGCAACTTGAAACAACGTAAATCGATGAACAACAGTCACTGCACAAGCATATCAGCAACATCAATAACAAAACTCAGCAAAACATTGGTATGGCACGAAATGATTGCAAACCAGAACACTGTACTGGAAAGAAAAACACTCTTGTCTTTTTTTTCTGAGCTGCATTTTGATACTGTATCACCAGCATGCCATGTGCCTTGTAGGTGGAGCCTGCATGTCCATTATAGCCGAATAAAACTACAGCTAAAAGTGGCTCTGGGGACCAAAATAGTTGGTCGTTATATACGAGTCCGCTATATCCGATGATTTTCTGTATGTTTATAATGGCGCTCAGCCGGGACCAGCGGACCTCGTCCGCTATAGGCGAGGTTTCGTTATAATGAGATTATACTGTAATGCATATACTAACTGGAATTTGTTGCTGAATAATATGGTAAAATCAGTTAGCATAGTTAGGTTTAAAATAAGGTTTGGACAAGTGCTTGGAAGAAAAAGCTATGAACTGTTCACATATATTTAGAAGAATCTTCTGTGGTTAGCAGCATGAAGTCTGCCAGATATCTATATCCTTTTTCTAGCAGCAGCCAGTGCAGTTCATGGTAGTTTAATTTTGGTTTTATTATTTTGTTACCAATTCATATTTTGTGCTGTTCACTGTAGCCTTCTTGCACAGAAGTGGTCAAAGGCTCCATAAGTTTACAGAATGGCAGCTGATATTCCAAAGAAACTGAATACCTGATCTAGGTAATTCAGCTTTAGATGGCTAAAGTTAGACAAGATTTCAACCAAACCTAGGAGCTTAATATAACAGATGCTTAAAAACTTAGGCCTATTATTTCTTAATCTAAATTTAAGATCTTGGGGGGAGGGGGGAAGAGGAATTATCAACATGGGCTACAGCAGTAGCGTACTAAGGGGGGGGGGCGGTCCGCCCCGGGTGCCAGCCCTGAGGGGGGTGCTCCCGGTCTTGCCGTTCAGTCCCCCCCACCCCCGAAGGACCGCTCGCCCCCCTGGCCTCCCTGCACCACCTATGAAGCAGCCCACAGCAGGATCGCGATGTTGGCGATCCCTGAACTGCTTCGGCGCTGCTTTCTGCGCCGCGGTCCAGCCCCTCCCCTCCTCTGATGTCAGAGAAGGGGCGGGACCGTGGCGGAGGAAGCAGCTCCGAAGCAGTGAAGGGATCGCTGACATCGCAATCCCGCTGCGGGCTGATTCAGGTGGTGCAGGGAGGCCAGGGGGGCGAGCGGTCCTTCGGGGGTGGGGGTGGGGGACTGAACTCAAGGCCGGGAGCACCCCCTCAGGGCCTGATTCAGGTGGTTCAGGGAGGCCAGGGGGGGAGAGCGGTCCTTCGGGGTGGGGCAGCAGGCAGGCCTTCAAGGGGGAGAGAGGGGTGACAGGCAGGCAGGCCTTCAAGGGGGGGAAAAACATGCCTTCAAGGGGGAGGGAGGGGTGACAGACAGGCAGGCCTTCAAGGGAGGGACAGGCAGGCCTTCAAGGGGGGGGTCAGGCAGGCAGGCTTTCAAGGGGGGGGGGTCAGGCAGGCAGGCTTTCAAGGGGGGGGTCAGGCCTTCAAGGGGATCAGGCAGGCTGGCCTTCAGTGGGTGGGGGAACAGGCAGGCAGGCCTTCAAGGGGGGTGCAGGCCTTCGGAGGGGGGTGCATGCCTTCAGGGGGGGTGCAGGCCTTCGGGGGGGTGCAGGCCTTCGGGGAGGGAGTGCAGGCCTTCAGGGGTGGGATTCAGACCTTTAAGGTGGGGACAGGCCTTCAGGGAGGAGGGCCCTGGTGTAGAAATACACGGAGGGAATGAGGGGGTTCAAAGAGACGCGCATATGCCGGACTTTGGGTGGGAAGAAATAATGGGTCTGAAAATAGAGAAGAGGGAGAGATGATGGACCATAGTTTTTAGAGAGGGAAGAAACAGAAAGGGAGAGAAGTTGGACACAAGGGATGGTGTGGAGGGGGAATAGAGATACTGGATAGGAGGGTAGTTGGGAAAAGAAAGGGAGAGATGCTGGATGAAAGGATAGTTAAGAAAAGATAGATCTGTGGAGGGAGACAAAAAAAGGATAGATGCCAGACCTCCTGGGGAGGGAAGGGAAACAGGGAGGACAGAGATGGCAGATGGATGGTTAGCATGCAGAAAGAAGGAAGAAGGAGACCCTGGCAAGCAAGTTATCAGAAGACAACCAGAGCCTTGGACCAACAAGATTTGAAAAATAACCAGACAACAAAAGGTAGAAAAACTAATTTTATTTTCTGTTTTGTGATTACAATATGTCAGATTTGAAATGTGTATCCTGCCAGAGCTGGTGTTAGACTGCAAACGTGAGCTAGGATTTAACAGAGAGGAAAAGTCCTTTTTGTTTCTTTATTTTATTTACACCACAGCGCCAGTGTGGTTAGGAGAAGCCAAAGGGGGGTGAAAAAGCTATTAAATAAACCCACCAGGTTTAAAAACAAACAAACAAACACCCAATTGGGCAGGAAAGTTGAATCGAAAAACCAATTCAATAGGCTGAATCGAATCGAAAAAATTTTTTTTCTTGAATCAGGCAGCACTAGTTTGCGCTACTGTCTTAGACTTTAGGACCTGGGATTGGAGAGAGATGGCATCCTCAGTACTTTATAATGCAAGTGAAACGAGGATTTGGTCAGACTTTTGAAGGGTCTGCAGAAGAAAAATATTGTATAGGCTGGGGACATGAGTCAGCAGGAAACGGGAATTTTTCTTCCTTCTATTTTTGTGAATGGCAAGGCTGAGGATGTCAGAGAGTTCAATTAAAATATGTGCTTTATAAGAAAATATAATAATGTGTTTTATAAAGTTTATAAGCATTACTGGCCTACCCGTTGAGGTGTTCCTAATGGTGGTGGCGGTGGCGGCAGCGTGTCAATGTGTTGAGAGGAAGAGGTGGTCTGGGAAATTCTGCTGAGCAAACTCTGGGCCCATTTCCACCCCCCCAGTTAGTCCACTCCACTGGTTCACACACTGAGTGGGTCTTTGGGTGTTGTGCCTGGGTAGTTGTTTTGGGATCTCTTCTAGTGGTTTGTCAGTATCTCCTTGTGGTCCAAGGAAGGAAACTTTGTTAACCTTAGCATTGACCTTCAGAATATGTTTGTAACAGCGCTGCTTGTGTGGCATTAGACTATGTAGTGATCGAAAGAAAAAAAAACAGATCTTTGCACATTTTTGCACTATATGGTGGGTGTATGAGGAGATTCACATTTCCTGCACAGCTAAGTCCTTGTGAAGTTACCTTGTTCTTTCTGTATTTGACATCTAGCAAGGTCTCTGTTTGGAAGGAAAGAACTAAGCTTAAAAATGAAGTGGCCAGAAGTTATGGTAAAAGCAGATAGCATTGCTGATTTTAAGAAAGGTTTGGACAAATTCCTGGAGGAAAAGTCCATAGTCTGTTATTAAGACATGGGGAAGTGTCTGCTTGCCCTGGATCGGTGGCATGGAATGTTGCTACTCTTTGGGTTTTGACCAGGTACTAGTGACCTGGATTGGTTACCATGAGAATGGGCTACTGGGCATGATGGACCATTGGTCTGACCCAGTTAGGCTATTCTTATGTTATGTTCTCATCTGTAGGGGCCTTTGTTTCCACTTCTTATTTTAATGTATTTTTTTTCTGGGAACTTATCAGTGTTTTTTAGGATGGGAAAAAAAATGGAAGAGAATTAATGCGTGTGGAATGGGGGGGGGGGTACTAATTTCTTCAGCTAAATAATTCAATCCACCTCAACCAGACATAGGAGAATTCACGCACCATTCACACACCCTCCAACCAAAATCGTCAAAAGAAAAAAAACTGTTCGACAACCTCCTAACACTCGACCCCCAACTCTACAACCTATTGACCTCGACCACAGATTACTAAACCTTCAAAAAATAAATAAAAACCCTTCTATTCAAAAACATATAAAACCGAACTAACGCAATCAGAACTGTCCCAAGCATCACCTGCAACTACTCCATATGTACTTCTGATGTCATGACAATTCAGACATAATTTATGTTATGTTTGGATTAATGGTTACATATATGAGGTTCAATAAAAGAAAATTTTCAGTGCCTGTTTCTATTATGACCATTTATTTTTCATGGTTATTACAAAAAATATTTTTTTACATGGGGGGGGGGTGTCAAAAAATGATGGGCCCCGGGTGCCACATACCCTAGGTACGCCACTGGGCTACAGTATGACATTACAGAATTGTTAACCCCAGTTGTTAGTAAACCGTTCATACTGCATAAATAGGACTGCTACTGAAAGTCCTCAAAGCCATTTTGACCTGGAGCCAGCCATGTGCAGGAGCAAGTGAGGGCACCCCTGCTCCCACTATCTACTAAAACGGCAGGCACAGGAGAGAGCTGCTGCCAGGGGGAGGGAGGCAGAGTCGTCTCTTTTTGATCAGTGGAGGTGGAGTCGGGAGGGAGTGAAGACTACGCAAGGTTTCTGTTACAGCCGAAAATGCACAAGCGTATTTGGCCAAAAACGAAATTCGGTCAGCCTCTATTCTTTTGAAAATCGATTCCCTTCTCATTGAGTGCAAGCTGTTGTCCCAGCGCAGGTATCTGACCAGTTAATTTACCTTACCTTTAGCAGATGCCTGAATAGAACTGTCCACAGTAAGTACATTTTGAAAAACAAAATTTACATGCTTTCTGTTTGAGCACATGAAAGCAGCTGAAAAACAAAGATATACAATTTAATTATCTGTAACTCAAGGATTTAAACTAACACTAGGGTACTGAGTCCTTGAAACTTGATTAAGCCATTTATGATATTACTATAAATCTGTTAAGCTGGGTCAGTTGGGTCAGTGTGAGAGTTACACGTCCTCAGGAATGCCTATTTCACCTTGCTTTCTATAGTATAGTACAGATTTTTCCAGGGCTGGGTTAATAAATGGCTCAGAATCTTTTAAAAAATTACTTTAAAAACTGCTGCTTAGCAAGACTCAGTTCCCCAAATGATATCTGCCATCTTGCCTCCAAAATCAAAATGCTTTTTTTGAGGGGGTTGGCTCAGCTCTAATATTAAATGACTGGTACTGAAACACATTTAGAAATACAATTTCTAACTATTGAAAACAACTGTATAGCTCCAGCCAAAACAAAAAAGGGACCAGAAAACATACAGCTGTTAAGATGTAGGGCAAGTTGAGTTTCTCCTCATCTCACCTGTTTCACTTCAGCCTGCAGATGGCGCAATTGCACACACTGCTCCAAGTGCTTGCGGTGCTGTTCTGCTGCCACATCCAGCTCCTGCTGTTTCTCATGAAGAAACTCCAGCAAATCCTGGACTCGCGTTGCCATGTCCACATCCCTGTCACAGAGCAGCTCTACACCTGCACACAAACAAAAAGCAGCAACAATTACCCTTCAGTGCTGGGGCTCACCTATAAAACATCAAAAACTGCTACTACTAAGCCCTCCACCCCCCACCCAAATCAGGATGGTGAATTACTTCTAGAAAGAATGTGATGCTAGGATTTAAAAATAATAAAAAAAATTACACACTGCCCTATAAAAAAGATAACCATGTCATCTACACAAGTGTCAATCTGTCCTACACAATAATAATCCTGATATATCAAATGTGAATTCTCTACTGTCGCTAGACAGAATGCCCTCTCCCCATACCAATCTGGATTCAGGAACTTCCATAACACTGAAATTATTGATGACTGCTGGAACTTACTAGACAACAAAGGAAATGATGGCCTACTGGTCCTTCTAGACCTCAGTGCTGCCTTTGATACTATTGATCACCACTGCATACTTGCCAGACTCTCAACTATTGCAATAAATAATCGAATGCTCCAATGGTTCTTGTCATTCCTGAGCCATATGACCCAAATTGTCCTACTTAAATATACCCTATTGCGACCTAAACCAATAAAATATAGCGTACCACAAGGTGCCCCCTTTGCTTTTCAACTTCTATATCAGACCAGTGATAGACATCGACTTAAAATACCAAATAAAGATCCACTCATTTGCCGATGACATCGGAAGAACATGGCTCCATTGTCAGCCTGAAGGCAGAGCTGCGAATCAAAACTGCCAGCTGCGCACAGGAACCCGCAGAACCCTCCTGTGCTCCTGCAAAATCAGGATGAGGAGGTAAGCTTCGCAAGATCCAGGCAAGTCAAGAATTCCCCAGGCACTAGTGCCACCAAAACTGAACGCACTGTTCCCATCCGACAATGTTATACATGCAGATAGGTAAGAACAGACTTGAGTTCCAGAAAAGGCCTCCAATCTTCGGAACCTTTCATTGGAATGGTAAGAAACATCGAGTATATCTAAGAGCTCAAATCTTCTTGTGGAACCGGGTCCATTGTTGGCAGATCCAGCAATCTTTGAACCACGGCCCGCATGTGCTGGGCATGATCCAGATTTCCCGTGACAAGAACAAGGAGAAATCTGATGGAGGTCTGAAAAAAATTTAAAACGGAGACCCAGTCTGAGCACTTCGAAGACCCACATGTCCGAAAACATCCTCTGCCATTCTGTCAGGTAGCCCGAAAGGCATCTCCCAATCTGAGGAAGTGGAGCCAGAGAACTCCCTCGTGGAATGGGCAGGAGGACTGTTGTTGGAAAACTAATGTCGCACCTGACCTCCAAAACGAGGTCTGGAAGGTGCTCCGAACCGGTACCCTCTAGATGGGGGGGGGGGGGGGGGTCTGGAGTACTGGAGAGGTCCTCTTATAAGGACAAAAAAATCTTGATTTTACAGGTTGTAAACCACCCAAAAAAACTTTTTTAGGACCCACCCCCCAAAAAAATTGCCAAACTTCTGAGCACACATGTGCTACAATAGAAACTGCTGCCAGTTAACCCAGAGCAAGCAGAGAGATACCTCAGAAGTTGATAAAAACTGAATTTCAGATCTTCTGACTGCCTCACCTTCCCAATCACCCCAGAGACTCTCCGGACCTCACAGCAAAATTAGGAAAGACACGCAGTCCAGTTCTGATCCTAACGTACCTCCACAGAACTGCAGCAGCATACGCTCTACCCTGTTGCGGACGAACTAAGAGTGAGGTGGGCTCCCGATCCCGGAGACCCATTCTGACCTGCAGGCTGTCTGAGGGGTTTACTGCAGGTCTGCTAAAAGTGCTCCCTCAGAAGCAGACAAAGTAAATACTAAAGTTTGCGATCACTCGCCAAAGGATGTCCCCGAAGGGTGAATCCACAGCACAAGGCAACCCACGCCAAATGATGAAATAAAAGAACTAGAAATGTAAAATGAAGCACGAGCAGAAAAGATAGACCAGCAGTCAGAGCTGCAGGAACAGACTGGAATTCACACAACGCACGTGACAGGATGTATATACCTAGGGAGGGGCTAAAGGTTTGATTTGGAGTGCCTGTAGCTCAGAGCTAGAGAGAATACACAAACCCGTTGGTGAAGATTCCAGAGTTTATTGTATAAGAAAAATGATTATGCACGACCTTGGGACGCGCCCTCCACCTTGAGACTGCCCGAAAAAGATCTTGCAAGCACTACCTACTGTGCCTCTGGAACAAGCTACCTATCCACATTAGATCATTAGAAAGTCTACTGAACTTCAGGAAGGCAAAAAAACCCCACCTCTTCCCTTGAGAATGCACCTACCCAAATTCCCAAACCTTACAAAGAAGAGCACCAGCCCTTTGCTGTCATGAGTCTCAAATGATGATGCGCTTCGCCCACCATACCGTGAACTGTTGCACTTTATATTACCCATCATATAATGCGCTAACCTACCAAATCACCTCTTGTGGTATAATATGCAGCCTCCACTGTGCAAGATCTCACTATTCTATCCACTACATACTATGTCCAAGCATACCACGCTTTGCCACATTTTGTCCTACTGTCCATTTTCTCTATCACTCTACATTGTTATCTTTCATGCTATGATTACCACACTTTGTCTAATATGCTACATTCTCATGCTATGCCCATTAAACAATGTTTGCCATCCCATGTGTACCATGCTAGATTCTATCTTGTAACATACCATACTGTCATATCATACTAGGTTAGCCACACTTGTATACTGTATCTACCATGCTGTGTTTCCCATGCCATGTTTTGTATATATAATACTAGGTATGCCATGCTATGTTAACCACGCTTGTAATGCAATGTTTGCAATGCTCTGTTTTGACATACAATGCTCATCATACCATGTTATGTTATGTTGTGTTGTGTTTTGCCATGCTTTGTTGACTGTTTTGCCATCCGTCAGACAATGACTTGCCATGCTATGTTTGCCAACAACTTGCATAAAAACAATTTAATATGTTTGTAAACTTGTAACTCGTTCTGAGTTCCCCTGGGAGGATGGGATAGAAAACCAAATAAACAAACAAATATGATCCACAAATGCATTACTGATGAATCTACACAATTCTTGTGCATATGGATGCATACAACACTGAGAAATTTTGTGAACTCCCCAGGGTGGTCTGTATTTTATCACAATTCATGCACAAAAAGCCCTCAAAGGAAAAAAGATAAAACCTACTGAATAAAGGACCTTATGCCTGCAGGTGTTACCTGTATGTAGGAACAGTGAGATTTGGGTGGGTTTTGGAAGGCTCACATATTACACCATAAGTGTAATTAGAGTGAAATATGGGCCTGCATCCCCATCTCTATGGTCGACTATTTTGTGTCCACTATGTTACTCCAGGAATCTATTTGCTGCTCTACTTGGATAACATCTGAAGTTATCATACAGGCAAATACGTACCGTTTCATTCACATCTGGGGATGGGAGGGGGGGTCAGTGATCAATGGGGGGAGGGGGAGAGGTCATTAGGTCAGTTTAGGCACCTCTTCATCACTTATTCACTGTTAAAACAGGTCTAGCCCCAAACATCCAAACTGTGTCCTGGACATTTTCTAAAGTGTTTGATTGTTGCAGAAAAACATCCAAAACATAAGCCTGCCCTAGTTCCGCCCAAACCAGCTTCTAACATATAAGGGGAGTCAGACACGCTGCGGACAAGCACCATAGAAATCTGTCTACAAAATCTGTTTCAAAAATAGCAAATTGGAAGAGTTTGGTGAGAAAACCATCAATTTGACCTTTATGCCACATTTTGGATGTTTTTCGTTTTTTGAAAATGAGCCCCATGGTGCTAGTATCCTTTCAATACTTTCATTTTACACCATTGTGACAGTACAAAGGTTAGAAAAAACAAATCATCTAAAGCACCTTGCCCCTGTATTTCCTTCAACTTAAAAAATCTATTCTATATTTTGATTTGTATTGTAAGTCTAAGGAGTTGCTGTCTACTCCATTCTCATATTGTGTATTCCTATAATGGGTGGGTGGGGGTATGAGAGGACTTCTGTAGATATAATGGAAATATCTGGAAAAACAAGACCTCAAAAACATTGAATTTGCTTGTTAATGCAGTTCTTTTAGGATCATATCTGATGTTGATGATAATATGAACACAGTGAAGTCACCCCCCCCCCCCCCAAAGTGTATGGATGAGGATGGGACTATTCACATCCCTACCAACCTCGAATTATGATCTTACAATTATCATGTACAGCCCTATTTTCCCCCTCAAAGTATCTTGACCATGGCATGGCATGGCATGATCACAATGTTTGCTGCACTGTCTTATCTGAAGATGCTCTGATAACTGAACTCTGGAGAACATGCTTTAGCTTTCATTAGTTCTTCAAAATGCTGCAACATTAAATGCTACCTGTATCCAGTCTTAAATAACTATTTACAGCAACACAGAGCAGTGTGTGATACACATTCTGATAGGCTATGAACATCCGAATACTGTCAGCCTTCTAAGTTAAAGGGTAATCCCTAGCTTTAGGTCCACACCCTCAATCCACCATGGCAGCACACTGTGAGGCCACATGAGTTGCACAGTCCTACCAAGAACTTTATGCATTTTTACAAATTAAAATGCATACTAGAGAAGGACATGGGGACAAATTTGTCCCCGTCCCTGCAGGAACTCAATTTTCCCGTCATGAACTCGTGGGTTTTGTTGCCGTCTCTGTCCCTGCTCCATTCCTATAAGCTCTGCTTTAACCACACAAGCCTGGAACGCTTATGGTTTTAAAGTGTTTGAGGCTTGTGCAGATGAGGACAGAGCTTGCAGGAATGGGGCAGGGACAGGAAAAGAGCTCACGGGGACAGGACGGGAAAATGAGTTCCTGCAGGGATGGGGAAAAATTTTTTCCCGTGTCATTCTCTAATGCATACCATTGTCTGTTCTAACAAATTTATATGAGAGTGATTTACCATCAAAAAATAATCTGGAAAAATTGCTAAAGGTCATAAATATAAGTTTTTCCTTTGTTAAACCAATTGACAGTACAGGCAAGGATTACTTTTAAATTATAGTGGTGTGAAAAAGTCCACTCCACCACCTGATTTCCCACACATCTGTCACAATAAATGATTTCTGATCTTTAAACAAAATGTAATACTGTATTAGATAAAAAGAATCTGAATAAACACAATTTTAAAATTAATTCATTTACCCTTAACCCTACTGAATGGGCTCCCATGGGACCCCCAACAAATTTTTGGGCTGTTTTTGTGTGACAGACCAAAAGCATTTAACATTAGTACGGTGTCCTGACTATGAAATATTGCACTTGCTTTACACTAGACATATTGGGACCTGTGTTGTCCAAACTGTTCCACTTTTGAGTCGTCTGCCTGTTAAAATATTATCCCAAAAGGTTTGGGGATCATCCAGGTGTGTGCTTCTGCAAATGTGAGGTAACCACAGATGTTATTCTTGGATAGCAGCAGTTTCTGCCTTGCTATTCTCCCATAAATCTCATTTTTGTCTAGTCTCTTTCTTACTGTGGAGTCATGATCTTAACTGAGGCTAGAGAGGCCTGTTTTTGGATGCTCTGGATTATTTAGTTACTTCCTAGATGAGTTATCACTGCACCCTTTGAGCAATTTTGGCAAGCCAGCATTCCTGAAAAGATTCACCACTGCTCCAAGTCTTTTCCATTTGGAGGTAATGGTTCTGTGTCACTCAGTGGAGTACCACGGCTTTAGAAATTACTTTGTAACGCTAACCAGATATATTGTAACAACTTTTTTTTAACATTTCTTCTGGAATTTTCTTTGATTGTGGCACAGCGTTCTTATAGAAACTGTGCTAACTACTTCACTCTAATGCAGTGGTCTCAAACTCAAACCCTTTGCAGGGCCACATTTTGGATTTGTAGGTAATTGGAGGGCTTCAGAAAAAATAGTTAATATCTTATTAAAAAAATAACAATTTTGCATGACGGTAAAACTCTTTATATTTATAAATCTTTCCTTTTGGCTAAGTCTTAACAATAATATTGTAATTTATAGCTAAAGAGACATATGATTAAGAAACTGTGTTATTTTACTTTTGTAATTATGATAAACATACCGAGGCCCTCAAAATAGTACCTGGTGGGTCACATGTGGCCCCCGGGCCACGAATTTGAAACCACTGCTCTAATGGTATCGTTCAATATACTGTATAACAAGGTTTAGATTCAACAGTGCTGGCTGTAATCAAACCTAGCTATGTTCAATCAGTTGAATCTAATCATCAATTAAGTTTGGTCAATTGATTCATTGCATAACTAAGAGGGCAATTACTTTTTCACACAAGTGTATGTTTATTCAGATTCCTTTTGTTTAATATTAAATTTTGTTAAAGTTTAGAAACCATTCAGTGTGACAGGTATGCAATAAGAGTGGAAATAAAGGGGGAACTTTCACATTACGCATATTTAGTTTTTAAATTATTGAACAGATTAGTTACAGAATGTGTTACTTTGCTATCAATCCCCAATTATAAAAGATCATTACAATCAGGAGAACAATATTATCACTCCTGACTATTAAAAAAAAAAATAGCACAGTTACTTACCGTAACAGGTGTTATCCAGGGACAGCAAGCAGATATTCTCTACGTGGGTGACGTCACCAACGGAGCCCCCTAGTGGACGTTTTCGCAAGCAGACTTGCTTGAAGACCTTCAAGCTTGCGATTGGCCTGCGTATGCGCGCGTGCCCCTCCCGCCCGGTCTAGGGCAAGCGTCTCCTCAGCGTGTCCTCAGTTCAGATAGCTAGCAAAGAAGCCAACCACGGGGAGGTGGGTGGGTTGTGAGAATATCTGCCTGCTGTCCCTGGATAACACCTGTTACGGTAAGTAACTGTGCTTTATCCCAGGACAAGCAGGCAGCATATTCTCTACATGTGGGAGACCTTCAAGCTAACCAGAATGGGATGGAGGGAGAGTTGGCAATTTAGAAGAACAGATTTTGCAAAACGGACTGGCCAAAATGGCCATCACGCCTGAAGAAAGTATCCAGACAGTAGTGCGAGGTAAAGGTATGAACCGAGGACCAAGTGGCAGCCTTACAGATTTCCTCAAGTGGAGTCGAGCGGAGGAAAGCAACTGACGCCGCCATTGCTCTGACCTTGTGGCCAGTGACGCGACCCGGCAGGGAGAGACCAGCCTGAGCATAACAAAAGGAGATACAAGCGACCAACCCGTTAGAAATGGTCCACTTACAAACAGAGCGACCCAAACGATTAAGGTCGAAAGAGAGAAACTGCTGGGAAGCAAAAAAATGCGGAGCGGTGCGCTTCAGGAAGAAGGCCAGCGCATGCCTACAATCAAGGGAATGCAGAGCCACTTCTCCAGGGTGAGAATGGGGCTTCGGAAAAAACACAGGAAGAACAATGGATTGGTTAATGTGAAACTCAGAAACAATCTTAGACAAAAACTTAGGATGGGTACGGAGAACCACCTTATCATGATTGAAGACAGTGAAAGGAGGGTCCGCTACCAAGGCTTGAAGCTCACTGACCCTATGGGAAAAAGTGAGAGCAATAAGAAACACAACCTTCCAAGTAAGATACTTCAAGTGAGCCCGCGCTAGCAGCTCGAATGGAGGTTTCATCAAACGAGCAAGGACCACGTTAAGATCCCAAACCACAGGGGGAGGAGGTTTAAGGGGCGGATGAATGTGGAAAAGGCCTTTCATGAAGCGGGAGACCACAGGATGAACAGAGATAGGCTTCCCGTCAATCAGCTGATGAAAAGCAGCAATGGCAGTAAGGTGGACTCGAACCGATGAGGACTTGAGTCCAGCGCCAGATAAGTGTAACAAATATTCCAGGACAGCAGATAAGGAGGCAGACAGCAGCTCCTGTTGTTGCGGGTCCACTTTTGATGTTAACACTGGTGAGTGGACTCCTTCCGAGAAGCTTCCAGGACATTGAGAGCATCAAGCCGTGAGGAACCAAGCCATTAAGTGCAAAGACTGCAGGTTGGGATGAAGAAGAGAATCCCGATTCCGTGTAAGGAAAAACAGGCAGAAGAGGCGGCTCCCTAAAACTGAGTTGCAACAGGAGGGTGAACCACGGTTGTCGGGGCCACCGAGGAGCTATCAGAATCATGGTGGCACTCGTGGACTTGAGCCTGAAGAGAGTCTTCAGAATCAGAGGGAATGGAGGGAACGCATACTGAAACAGGTTCGTCCAATCCAGCAGAAAAGCATCTGCCTCAAGTCTGAGCGGGGTGTATACCCTGTAGCAGAAGCGGGGCAACTTGTGATTGTGGGGAGACGCGAACAGGTCGACGTCCGGAGTCCCCCAGTGAGCAAATACGTGACGCAGAGTCAAGGAATGGATGGACCACTCGTGAGGCTGTACAAGACGACTCAACTTGTCTGCCAGACAATTGTGCTGGCCCTGAATGTAGACCACTTGAAGGAATATGTTGCGGCGGATGGCCCAATCCCAGAGCCACAGCGCCTCCTGGCACAGTGATCGGCCCCCCTTCCCCCCTGTTTGTTGATATAATACATGGCGACCTGGTTGTCTGTGTGGACCAGCACCACTTGATCGCAAAGCAGGTGACAAAAAGCTTTCAGGGCGAGGAAGATTAGTTACAGAATGTGTTACTTTGCTATCAATCCCCAAGCTCCAGCAGATTGATGTGAAAAAGGCGGTCGGCACTGGACAAAAGACCATCCAGATGAGCTCCCCAAGCGTAGGCCGACAAGTCCGTCGTGAGGACCTTTCGCGGAGGAGGAGCATGAAACAGAAAACCTCTGGAAAGATTGGAAGAGAGCATCCACCAATGGAGAGACTGCCTCAACAAAGGAGTTATGATAATGAGTCGAAAGACAGGGTCTCGATCCTGGTTCCATTGGGATGCCAGAGTCCATTGAGGAATATGGAAGTGAAGTCTAGTAAAAGGAGTCACGTGAACCGTAGAGGACCATCATGAGCGAGCCGGGGCTGAGGACAGATGAGCCACCTTCCGGCATAATCGAACAAGGGCCTCCCGTCGAGGCTAAGGCAGAAAGGAGCGGAGACGAGCCGTGTCCAGGACTGCTCTGATAAATTCCAGAGACTGGGACGGACAGAGCTGAGACTTGGGGAAATTCACCTCGAAGCCGAGGCTCTGAAGGAGCGAGATGGTTTGATGAGATGGAGATCTCCCACCCGGAATCTCAGATACCGGCGAGAGGCTGGGTATATCAGAATGTACGTATACGCCTCCTTGAAGTCCAGAGAGCACAGCCAGTCCAGCTCGTCCAAGAGGGGGTACAAAGTAGGAAGAGTGAGCATTCTGAACCGTTCCCTGACCAGAAACTTGTTCAGAGCACAGAGGTCCAGGATTGGACGCAGATCCCCCGTCTTCTTGGGTACCAGAAAGTACCGGGAATAAAATCCGGTGTTCCACTGGTCCGAGGGAACCTCCTCGACCGCCCGAAGGCGAAGAAGGGCCTGAGCTTCCTGTAAAAGGAGAGGCAGCTGAGATCGAGCAGAAGAAAATTCTCTTGGAGGTAGGTCCAGGGGTACGTGACTGAAGTGAAGGGCGTACCCCTCCCGGATGATAGAAAGCACCCAACTGTTGGTGGTAAGACTTTCCCACTGGGCATAGAAATGGTGGAGATGGCCCCCGATGGGGAGGGGGGAAGGATCCAGGAGGAAGGGAGCCCAAAGGCTCGGACCAGAATTTTCAAAAAGACGATCCAGGCTTCGCCGGAGCCGGCAGCTGGGCCTTAGATTGACGTTGCTGCTGTTGTTGAGGCTGCTTCGGGAGAGGCCAAGAGAACGCAGGAGTATATTTCTGTGGATATCTCCAGAGAGGAAGTTTGTATTGCCTTCGGTTTAAGTTTCACCAGAGAGGTAAAGGACCGTTCGTGGTCTGATAGGCGCTTGGTGGTCGATTCGATAGAATCATCGAAGAGCTCATGACCCACACAAGGGAGATTGGCAAGACGATCCTGTAGATTCGGATCCATATCCACAAGGCGGAGCCAAGTGAGGCGATGCATGGCGACCGCAAAGGCTGTGACCCTCGAGGATAACTCAAAGGCATTGTAGGCCGCCTAGAACATATAGAGGCAGAGTTGGGAAAGGGTCTCCTCGAGGAGGTGAAACTCCCAACGCTAAGAATCCGGTATGTCCTCCCGGAACGAGCGGAGGGCATCCACACAGAACCGGAGGTAGGACATGAAGATAAAGTTATAGTTGAGGACACGATTCGCCATCATTGAGTTTTGGTAAAGATGGCGATCAAACTTGTCCATCATACGGCCCTCTCGGCCCGGAGGGACGGCATCGTAAATCTTAGACGGGTTGGACTTCGTCAAGGAAGACTCAACCACCAAGGACTGATGAGAAAGCTGAGAACTTTCAAACCCCTTAACCGGAATCATCCGGTAACGGGACTCCAACTTGGAGGGAATGGCCGTGACCGCATAGGGGGTCTCCAGGTTCCGGAGAATGGTTTGCCGGAGAACCTGGTGCAATGGCAAGCGCAACGCCTCACAGGGCGGATGATCAACACCCAGTCTGAGTCCCATTATACCAAGATATTCCTGGGTATAATGGGACTCAGACTGGAAGTCCAGTTTCAAGGCCCTACCCATGTCAGAGATGAAATGAGTAAAGGAAGAGTTTCGAGAAGAAGACTCATCCTCCTGAGGAGACCCTGAGCGAGATCTGGGGCAGCCGAGAAAGAGGGAGAAACTTCCCTCGAATAGTAAGCTGGGGCCTCGGAGTCCTGCGAATGGGAGACTGAAGAGGCTCTACTAAAGTATCTGGGGGCGTCGAGGAACGACCCGTGCTCGGTGGGCCGGGGAAGACCCCGGGGTCCGAGGAATTAGCTGGCGACGCCTCAGGGAAGACTGGGTAAAGTAAAATTCCTTCACCGGTGTCGAAGAAGACTCCTTAGAGGCTGGTAGCTGCCTCGATGGGGAACACAACCCAGAGTCCAACTCAAGGAAAAGCGTGTGTCTAGAAGGTTTTGCGGTCGGAGACCTGCCCCGAAGGGGCGGTGAAGACCAGGGCTTTTTAGGAGGGGCAAAACTCGACAAAGTAGCAGGGGAAAAACGGCCCCCTGGCCTGGATCCCCGAAAAGTTACAGGTGACTCGGGGGATGATGAATCGCTTGAGGGAACCCAGTGAGTCTTGCGGGCAGGGCCTCAAGAAATGAGGGGACGCTCAGGCTGGTCAGACTGAGACAGGGTCAAGACCGAGGTCAGAGGCGTCGAAGTCGGGACCAGTTGGCCCACCGAGGAAAGCTGCGTGGTAAGAATAGCCTTAAGCATGTCCTTGAACATAGGCACCGAGACCAAAGGTGGTTGGGTCTTAGGTGCAGCAGTGCACTCCTTCGGGGCGACCTCGAGGAAGAGTATTCCCTATGTGAGGAGGCACGCTTGAAGATGCCGACGAGGCGGCACTAACATGAGACTCAGAGGTAGGCTTCTTTGCCAGCACACCTGAGGAGGAAAGAGGAGACTTACCCGAGGCCGGAGTAACAGGAGGGGCCGAGGCCAATGGGGACTTCGAGGCCGAAGCGCCCAACAAGGGCACCGAGGCCGAGCTCGAGGCCTGGCCCGCAGGATCCATGGGGCCAAAGAGTTGGAGAATCTTGGCCACCCTCCTACGAAGAGCCCGCAGTTGCAAAGTCGCACAACGGGGGCAGGACTCAGCGCGGTGCTCTGCACCCAGGCACTCCACACACCAACGATGAGGGTCGGTGATGGAGATAATCCGGTTGCACTTAGTACAGTTTTTAAACCCGGAACGAGGCCGGGACATAAGAAAAAAATACGGCTGCGGCCCCGTGAGGCTAGGCGGCCAGAGTAAGCCTGGTCAAAAAGATACGAACTGAAAAACAAATAAAAAGAAAAAAAAACCACAGATGCGAGCACAGCGACTCAAAATAAACTAACCAAACAAGCCGCGGGGCAAGAGGGACAGCGATATTGCGTGAAGCAAGGGAGCAGTTCTTCTGGCTCTGCGGAAAACAGAGAACTGAGAACACGCTGAGAAGACCCATGCCCTAGACTGGGCGGGAGGGGCATGCGTGCATGCGCGGGCCAATCGCAAGCTTGAAGGTCTTCAAGCAAGTCTGCTTGCGAAAATGTCCGCTAGGCGGCTCTGTCGGTGACGTCACCCACATGTAGAGAATATGCTGCCTGCTTGTCCTGGGATAATCATTCATAGGACACGTTCAATAAACAGTTTTCTTATCAGGTTGCTTTAGAATGGAATAATCTTTACACTGAAGGCAGGATAATTACTACGTATATCATCATTCCATAAAAACAATGTTATTTGAAACCTTTAATTTTTAAATTTATAATATGATCTCATGCTTAGGGCTTTTTGTTTGTATATTTTTCATTATCATCTCAATATGTAATATTAATTGTAAACTGTTCTAATTTGTAAAATTTTGGTTTTATAATAATTTATTTCTATTATATGATACTTTGGTCACCTTTAATGGAAATTCATCAGCTCTGAGAAGCATTTGATTTTAGCTCTTTTTCTTAAATGCCACAACATCAAAAGGCTGCAAGTGATCTAAATCAAGTCTCCCGGTAGCTGGTTGTGTTTTCTTTGTTTACACCTCAAAGATCTCATACTTAAAACAAATTGCTTTGGTTGTACCACAGAAAGGTGGTATATCAAAATGAATGACCCTTTACTTTGAGTGTTCTGCTGTTTAATATGTATTTGTCCTCTTTAGCAGTTCCTTTTTTTTTTTTTTTTAACTCAGCAGCTACTCTTCTTGCTCCTTTAAGCTTCCAGCTCAGTTGTCATGAATCTTAATTTTTAAGTATCTGGACTTTTTTTTTTTTTTTACCCTATTTTATACTCAAACTATGATCCAAACTTGTCTAGAGGAACCTAACCAGTCAGGTTTTCAACATATCCACAATGAATATACATGAGATGCATTTATAGATACTGCCTCCTTATTATGCAAATCCATCTCATGCATATTCATTGTGGATATCTTGAAATCCTGACTGGCTGGGTTCCCCCAGAACAGGCTTGGGAACACCTGCAATAACTCCTTCCAACATGTTGCAGAGACCAGACTAATGCAACATGCAATAGAGCTCTACAAACATGGAGCCTAAATAAGAATGGAAATACAGTCAAACCTCGGTTTGCGAGTCTTTTACAAGATAAGCAAAACATTTGCTAAATTTGTGACTCGCAAATCGAGCGTTGACTCACTAAACGAGCTCTCAGCTAAGGAGGCCCAAGGGTGGGTATGTGCCTGTGTGTGCTGCAGCTCCTTCAACAGAGTGGCTTCCTTCTCTCAGAGTCCCCGTGCTGCTACCCTCCTGCTTCAGGCGATGCCTCTGCCGTCCGCCAGTGCCTCTCGGCGCCTGATCCAAGCCAGCTGCCATCCTATACAAGCATGTGCACAAGCTTTCAGCTCCTGAGCCAGGCCGGCCGCCACCCCTACAATGCGCGCATCACATGCAAGCACAAATGTCAATGAGCCCAGGAAGTTATGCGTGCTTGAACTTGGCATGTGCATTGTCGGGACGGCGGACAGCTTGGATCGGAAGCCAGGAGGCGTTGGCGGATGGCAGAGGCATCGCCCGAATCGGGAGGGCAGTCGCACGGGCACCCTGAGGGAAGGAAGCCACCCCGCTGAAGGGGCTTCAGCACCCACAGGCAGGTTCCCACCCCCGGGCCACCATAGCAAACATCGATTGTAGAATGAATCACCTGGGTTTACATTATGGCCTATGGGGAACTTTGCTTTGATATACAAGTGCTTTGGCTTATGAGCATGCTTCTGGAACGAATTATGCTCGTAAACCAAGGTACCACTCTACTGTTTAAAAATTAACCTGAAATTTAATAACTGAAACTCTTAACAGTTTGAAAAATAACTGAAACCTACAGCTTTGGGAGGGGAGGAAGTAGTTTTGCTAAAATATCATGTTAGTCCTTTGGAATGCCCAGAAATAAAAGTCAATTAAAAAAAACCCCAAAAACACCACAAAATCCTTTTCATTAGAAAAGGGGTTCTTAACCCAGTCCTTGGATCAAACCCAGCCAGTTAGCTTTTCAGGATGCCTGCAGAGTATGCATGATTTGCATAAGATGGATGCAGTGTGTGAAAATATACGTATCTCATACATGTTTACTGTAGATATCCTGAAAACCTGTTGGCTGAGTATGTCCAGAGGACTAGGTTGAGACCATTGCACTAGAATAAGGTTAATATATTTTTTGACTAGTTGTCAGGGAACTAGCAAACTAAAATGAGAACAAATTAAAAGATGACATTCCTAGCCTAAACATGTCTAATCACAGATTAGAAAACAATACTGGTGAGAAGGTAGCAGAGTGATAAGGTTAACAGAGGCCTAAAATTATGTCTCTTAGTGAGATATGAAACCTGACTGAAAACTTGCAGTCATGTTACAAAGAAAAAGCAGCACATACTCATTAATGGGTCATGACCAACTGATGTAGTCCACAGAGCCTGAAAAGAATTAGACGAGGCCTGCCTGAAAGCCATCCTGACTGGATCCTATGCACACTGCTGTGACATGGGGAGATCTATCTTACCAGAGGCCTGCACCTCGTTGACATATTGCAGCAGGTCCTGTCCTTGATGGATCACATCAAAGGTCAAATTATTCATGGTCAAGGCCTTGTCCGCATGATGTTGCAGCCTTTGCTCTGCTATCGTCAGGTCTTCTGTGTCGAAGTCATTCATCTGCTGGGAGAGTTCATCATTCCAAGACTCCAGGTCTGAGATGATCTGGAAAAGTAAACAGGGAAAGAAAAACATCACTTATCAATGGGGTTTAAGAAACAAGATAAACAGAGGGTATTTAGTAATCCTTTTCATGGAAGCTTCTGGCATTTTCTTTTTTCCTTGTTGCAAAGGTGTGGAAACACTTGGATTTATTTCCAGAGCGTAATGCCTTTTTTAACTTATTGGTTTATCATGCTCAAAGAATTACCAGTGACAGATCCTGCAATGGAAGTACACGTATTATATTATAAATATATATGTTTGTTTCTCTCTTAGGGCTCTGAACAACAGATAACTACTAAAAGAGATACCAATCCCCACTCTTCCCCAGCCTAAACTATTTCCAATAAACTAAACTACCAGAACATATGCACTGAATTCTCAACTTTTTAGTAAATTAAAACAAAATAGCCCCTTAATGACTCCCAAATTTTTAACTTCTGTTTTTACCTCTAAGCAACCTCTTCTCTAGGCTTCTTTCCTTCTTTAAATATTCATGCCAGCAATTGATTAGAAGCCCAACTTTCAGTAAATTTTGATAAAAATTGAAAGTTTGAAATTCATCTGTAATTAACTATTCAACTTATTAGAATCCTAAGAAGGATGCATGAGTGGTCAAAGTTCGCACATTTAAGAATAAAGAACAATGGGGCCCTTTTACTAAGGCACGTAAGCCGTTTTAGCGCACGCATGCCAACGCGTCCATAAGATATAATGGACGTGCTGGCACGCGTTAACATTTAGCGCGCGCTTAAACAGCTAGCATGTCTTAGTATAAGGACCCCAAAGTGCGCTAACAAATTTAGTGCACGCTAATGAATTAGTGTGTGAAGTGCCATGCAACTCATTTCACAATGGGCTGTGCAGTATTTATGCAAATTAGCCCACCTTAGTAAAATGAACCCCCAAATCTCATAAAAGTTTACCCATAATGAATCATAACAGCCATAAAGGGTCAAAATAGTGCCCTTATGCTAATTATTTACACACAAATCCTCTGACACTTTCCAAACATCCTAAAAATTCTAAACTTCCATTATTCTCCAGGTCCAAGTCCACACCTTATGGGAAAGCCCAGTGGATGTTAAGAATTTATTCAAAATATAAAAGACTTTTCCTCTCTACATCTTCTTCTAATGGTTCCCCTTTCTTTGACATCCTTAGAGAATAACTTATTAGCCTGAACAATATGGTTCCTTGAAGAACTATCTTTTTATTTTAAAAAGCATTTCCTATATTTCCAAATTTCCAGAAGTTTGGGGGATAAACTTTCTACCATAATCATTATTACTGTCCCTTCCCCTTAACTTCTTTGGATTGAGAAATACATTTATGTTGAAATGAAGAGATGTTTTCACCCCAATCTATCAAATCTACACATCTGTAGAAGGACAGCACACAAACTTGGCAGTCGTTTTGATGGTGATAATGTCTTTCATCATTAAGTGTTTGTTATTTGAACATAGTGGGTACTCTCTCTCGAGTACACATGTGCACAATGGTTTGCACAAGTGTGTAATAACAAGTAGCGTGCTCATAATGTGGGAGGAGTGTAATTTCAAAACTCAGCATATTGATTTACTCCTCATTTTGTGCCAGTTTTTGCACTACAATTACCCTTGAGTACATTTGGTCTTATTTTCTGTCCTCATGTTTTATCTGTTCTCATAACTTAGTTTAGGGTGATCATAACTACCACTGGATCAAGTCAAGAATGGCTGCCTTAATGGCATGTTTCATAACCCTCGCTCTATATACTGTTCAGAAGAACTGTGGTGCAGGTGACAGCAGAGAAAGACAATGGCAAATAGTACAGCTGGACTAACCAGAGTGTTGCAAACAATCACAGACTTCCAATCATAGTGATGTTAAATGGCAGAAAGTGCAGTATGGGATTGATTGCCTGGGGGATGTATACCTTAGAATGTTTGCCATCTGCAACTGCCTGGCACCTAACACCAGGAACTCCAACAAGGCCACCTTTTGTCAACAAAGGCTCTATAAAATATGAGTTAGGGTAGACATAAGGCAAACAGAATGCTAGGAATGATAAAGAAGGGGATCATGAACAGATCAGAGAAGGTTATCATGCCGCTGTACCGGGCCATGGTACGCCCTCACCTGGAGTACTGCGTCCAGCACTGGTCGCCGTACATGAAGAAGGACACTACTCGAAAGGGTCCAGAGAAGAGCAACTAAGATGCTTAAGGGGCTGGAGGAGCTTCCGTACAGCGAAAGATTAGAGAAACTGGGCCTCTTCTCTCTCGAACAGAGGAGATTGAGAGGGGACATGATCGAAACATTCAAGTTACTGAAGGGGATAGACTTAGTAGATAAGGACAGGTTGTTCACCCTCTCCAAGGTAGGGAGAACAAGAGGGCACTCTCTAAAGTTGAAAAGGGATAGATTCCGTACAAACGTAAGGAAGTTCTTCTTCACCCAGAGAGTGGTAGTGAGCTGGAATGCCCTTCCAGAGGCTGTTATAGGGGAAAACACCCTAAAAAGTTAGACAAGTTTCTGCTGAACAAGAACGTGCGCTGGTAGGGCTAGTCTCAGTTAGGGTGGTGATCTTAGACCAGAGGGCCGCCGCATGAGCAGACCGCTGGGCATGATGGACCATTGGTCTGACTCAGCAGTGGCAATTCTTATGTTCTTAGTCAAAAAAAGGAATTCCAGTGTTCTGGTACTATGGGAGCAGGCTAATGTATCTACCTCCCTTCCCCTAACTAACCAACCCTCCTTTTAACAAAAGCTCTGTAGCTGCTCCGACGCTCATATTGGAGCACTGCAGAGCATTCAGCTTGCTGGCCAGCGCTAAAAACCTTTTCCATGCTTTTGTAAAAAGGGAGGAAAGTAAGTTTTTCCTTATAGTCTCATTGAATAAACTGTGACACAAATAAGTCTTGCCCACTACTGAATTACTGAAGCAAGAACTGGGGACTCCCAATTTCTATTTACCTTTGCTAGGGAATCAGTTAAAAAAAAAAAAAGGCAGTTTTCTTCAATCATGCATTTTGCTCTAACTGCCTCAAATACTGAATGTTTCAACAAATTAACTGCCTCGCTTACATTTTATCTTTTTCAGGTCTTAATCCTAAATCTCTCCTTTTTCTTCAACATTATATTTTGGATGCTTTCATTTGTTAATGTGTGTCCTTTTTTGTGATAGTCGAACCTAATTCATGCTTAAGTTATTAGCACATTGTCAATACAGGATTTTGAAAGAAATCCAACACAGCAGGACCATGTATTTACAATAAGACAACAGATAATTGAGAAAAGCTCTCCAAATCCTGCAGGTGTCTCCTCGGGTATACAAATTATCCCTCTTGCCCGACCACCAAATCCAAGAAAAAAAAGCAGATATGATGATTTTGTTTCATCTGCCAGATAACAGCGGTTGTACTAGTAAAAGTGCTTTAGATACAAGTGAACATGCATAAATTTTTTACAACAATCTGATTTTGGGGATTTTAGATACCCCCACCCCCATTTTTCCACAAGGCTTCAATAGCCTACACTCACAGTCTGTGCTCCTACCTATTTCAGCTGAACCCAATAGCTGTGTGAAAGAGAGAAGACTTCTGCCTCTGGACTGGATTCTGTATCTCTAACGTTGCAATCTTTGGGCTGCTAGTCTGGTCAAAGCTGGACCCCAACCTCAACCCCCTAAAAAAATGTGCATTGCGATGGAGGTAACGAAAGAATGCAGCCAGCACCTGTAAAGCCCTCGGCCTAAAAGAGGGCCAAACAGCCTGCATTCAATTCCTGATAAATCAGGGATGTGAGTTAGCTCCTAAGGGAATGGAATGGAACCCAAGCTCCAAAAGTAAAAAGCAGGCTGGCTACACCGGGACTAAATGGTTGCCTTGTGAGCTACAGACAACTGCTGTGAGAATCTGCATTCTATCTCAGGCAGAAATGTCACAGAAACCTGGGATCCTCTGGGCAGTAAAGTCTCCAGGGAAAAAAAGGAGTAAAATCTCCCAAAACAACAAAAGTAGTCAGAGTAGATCAGAAAAACACCTTCTCAGTTCACTTGCAGAAGGAAAAAACTGAAGGTGGCAGTACAGTCCACTGGAAAGGAGACAGACCTGAAAGATGTGATTGACATTCTTCTGCAATAGTTCATGAAAAGGGGGTATTCAGCTATTGTATGGAATTATTTGCCCTTCAATATGTGGTATACTGAATCAAATTTAACCTTGAGAGTCCTGAAAAATTGCTATGTTCTCTTACTGGGTTTTTTAATGTTGACATTGCTATTATCTAATTTGTGTCCATTTATTCTATTTCTTAGGGGCTCGGTCCTGGGTCCACTCCTTTTCAACATATTCATAGGGGATCTGACTCAAGGGCTTCAAGGTAAAATAACACTATTCGCCGATGACGCCAAACTATGTAATATAGTAAGTGAATGCAGTTTACAGAATTATATGGCGCAGGACCTGCTTACATTGGAAAGTTGGTCCTCAACCTGGCAGCTAGGCTTCAATGCTAAGAAATGTAAGGTCATGCACCTCGGAAGCGGAAATCCATGTAGGACGTACTTCTTGAACGGAGAAACTTTAACTAGGACTTCAGCAGAACGAGATTTAGGAGTAATCATTAGTGCAGACATGAAAACTGCCAATCAAGTGGAGAAGGCTTCATCTAAGGCATGGCAGATATTGGGTTGTATCAATAGAAGTTTCGTCAGCCGAAAGCCTGAAGTCATAATGCCGTTGTACAGGGCCATGGTGAGACCTCATCTGGAGTACTGTGTGCAATTCTGGAGGCCACATTACAGTAAAGATGTGCGCAGAATTGAATCGGTTCAGCGGACGGCCACCAGGATGATCTCGGGGCTCAAGGGTCTCTCGTACGAAGAGAGACTGAACAAATTGCAGCTCTACACTCTCGAGGAACGTAGGGAGAGGGGAGACATGATCGAAACATTTAAGTACCTCACGGGACGTGTCGAAGTGGAAAATGATATTTTCTTTCTCAAGGGACCCTCGGCCACAAGAGGGCACCCGCTCAAACTCAGGGGCGGAAAATTTCATGGCGACACCAGAAAGTATTTCTTCACAGAGAGAGTGGTTGATCTTTGGAACAAGCTTCCAGTGCAGGTGATCGAGGCAGACAGCGTGCCAGACTTTAAGAATAAATGGGATACCCATGTGGGATCCCTACGAGGGTCAAGATAAGGAAATTGGGTCATTAGGGCATAGACAGAGGGTGGGTAAGCAGAGTGGGCAGACTTGATGGGCTGTAGCCCTTTTCTGCCGTCATCTTCTATGTTTCTATGACATATTTGTCCTATGTAGACAGCAGAGGAATAACACTGGCAGATCATAGAATTTTTAATCATATTGGAGGAAAAGCAGGTAAATAAGTCCCAGATATTGCAGTTGATCTTGCAGGGTTCTATAATAGTGTTACATGGGTAAAGAGTTGGCATCTGGTTTTCAGCAGGGTTTAAGCTCTAAGCAGATGACATTATTGCACAGTTTGTTGTTATTGGTGAGTGCATGTTTAGGTTAGGGAGCTGTTGGTACCCCAGGATAAGAGTGCCACTACAGTTCTTGGAGAGGAAGGCATAGTTGGTCCAGTTTGGATTAGGAGATCCTTAATGATACCTTTCAGTAAGTGAGAACTATGGGTGCTCTGTTTTGTTTTTTTTGGGGGGGGAGGAGGGGGAAGAGGAGGAATGGTTTTGCATTTAACATCAATGAGCATTTGCTTCCGTTTCTTAATATCAGAGTCCCTTCAGTTGAACAAATGTTGTTCAACAATGGCTGGGAGGGTGTAGATGGGCTGGAGTAGGTTTTAACGGAGATTTCGGCAGTAGGAACCCAAGCACAGTACCGGGTAGAGCTTTGGATTCTTGCCCAGAAATAGCTAAGAAGAAAAAATTTAAATTGAATCAGGTTGGGCAGACTGGATGGACCATTTGGGTCTTTATCTGTCGTCATCTACTATGTTATGTTACTATGTTATTCCTAAAATATGACTTTAGAAAATGCATCTAATGACAGGTGGAAGCTGAAAGCATGCAGATGTGTGTTAGTTTCCAGTAAAATGTGGTTATGGGTCCCTCATGTAATTGCACAATGGTTTCTAAAAAGTGAACTTACTATTTGGACTGTTCTAGGCTCAGATTAATGATGGGGTGGAGTTTGTTAAATTCTTGATGGAATTTCCGCAGCTCTTCGAGTCTATGGGTCATCAACGTATCTCAATAAAGTAGAGGCTCCTGGGTGTTTTAAGTCAGCCATGAAAATGTTGACAGATTGTGGAGCTGTACAGGCACCCCATGGCTGTGCCGTTGATTTGCAAATACAAGTCTTTTTCAAATTTAAAATAGCTGTGTATGAGGACAAGGAGGCAGAACTTGATAGCCAGGTCAGCTGTAGCAGCATGTAGCTTGCAGTTTATCTTCATCAGGTATATTGGTATAAAAGACTTCAAAAGTGAAAAGTTATGCTAAAGAAAAGCATTTTACATGCTCAGTAAATACAGCCCCCACTTAGTGCAGAAACAAAGAATGCTCCATTCGTCCAAGCGTTCATTCTGGCCCGTAGAGACCAAATGTTGGGAAAAGTTTGGGTTTTTGCCAGACAGCAACTGTTGTAAAAAGCTACATGCACAAGATACTGAATATGAAAAAATATCCAGGGAACATTTGAACAGCTGTCACCACAGACAATCCATTAACACCATTCTACTCACAGACCTGCCTTCAAACACTTGCTCACCTAAACAACAGATACACCTTTAAATCATGCCTGGATGCTCATAGACCTATTTATATTTATTTTTACTTCAACTTTAGGCTAGTTCTGGTCTAGGCCACAGCACCGACACAGCCAAGCTGTTCCAACTGTTCCTTTCGGAACAATTTTGGCAAACAACCTTACGTTGAAAATAAATACAAAGACTAGCTCCAACATTTTATTAAATACCTAACACCAAAACAGTTTTTGACATATTTTTAATTATTCTTCTTCCTTTGTAACCATTAATTTTGAAGGGGCCATGACAGAAATCACCATCATTTCTGTAAAAGACAAAAATCTCTTAAATACCACTTTGGATTACCATGTCAGCTAGAACTCATGTACAACGCGCCATTTTACCTTACTTTGGGCTCCTTTTACAAAGCTGTGTTAGCGTTTTAACGCGCATAATAACGCGCGCTAATTTGCCAGCCACACTAGCCGCTACTGCCTCCTCTTGAGCAGGCGGTAGTTCTTCAGCTAACGCGGAGTTAGCACGCACTAAAAATGTGCGTGCGATAAAGCCGCCAACGCGGCTTCATAAAAGGAGCCCTTTATATTAAACTGAGTTTTCTGTATATTCATACCTTGTCCTTCTTAAACATTATTATACTTCCCACATTCACACTCTTTTCAAATTTATTTAGACATATGCATACCATACACATTATTATTGGCTGGTTATATATAAACTGGAGAGAGTATACTCGTATATTCCCACGATTATGTCACTACCAAAACACATGGTTTTATCATAATATATTATGGTTTTATCAGATATATTATATATCATAATGATATATATATATATAATATATTATATATCATAATATAGATGGTTTTATCAGATATATTAATATGAATGGCTTACCTACACTGATTATTCATATTATGCTGCTCTACTTACAAATTATCTCTAGCACATCATCTACTGGCCACAGATTCATTTCTCTTACTAGATACAAAAAAGTTCATTACTAATCTACATTTGAATACATAAACATTATACAGCAAAACTATCCAAGTCGACATTCACACACGGTACTAAAAATGCAAGACTCATAGAACTACACCCTTTAAGTACTATCTACTAGGCTGACATTTTGCAAAGAAATATAGCTCTTCACACTTATGCACTTCATTGTCCAAGTGGTATATCAAATCCCAATCCCTTTTCAACTATATGGCTCCATGTTCGGTCTGTGATTATGATCCTGCTCTCTCATCATCCTAACTGTACCAGGCTGGTGGCTATAGCAGAATCCCCCAGTGCAGTGTATCGCAAACTGTGTGCCTCCTGAGATTTCAAGTGTGCCACGGCATACTGAGGAGGAAGAGAAGTGCCGGCCATCGGACTTGACTCTCGCTGCGAGGCACCTCCTGTAGGGCCAGAGGTTCATGTGCCAGCGCTGCATCTTCCTGCTGCTGTTGCGCTTCTCTCTGCCTCCCTCCCCAGCAGCAGCTTTGTGTGCTTTTTAACTTGGTCACACAACTGCCGCTAGAATGTTCTGTAAGTCAAAAACTAGAGCTGACAGGAGAAAGCTGGTGGCATTTTTGGAATCAGAAGGTCAAATATATCCAGAAACAGAACATTTGAGGCATCAAAATAAGTGTTGGCCAGTGATTATTATTTTTTTTAAAATTATCATTTCACCAATCCCCGCGTGTGAATTTCCTTACACTGCAGAAGCTGGCAAAATCCATCTCAGACCGATGAAAAGCATTCTTTATACAATTCAGTTAGAGCACACTGAATTATTAAGAATATTTTTTCCTCCCAGAGATACTCCTTTAATTCCTGAAGAGCTGGGGTAGAGGGGGAGATGACTCCTCTAACCTAATCTACTCAGTACCATATATTATGGTATACACCAGTGGTTCCCAAACCTGAATATGCATGAGAGAGATTTGCATATAATGGAAGTGACAGGTATGCAAATCTTTCTCATGCATATTCATTAGGGATATCTTGAAAACATGACTGGCTGGGGGTCATTAGAATCATGGGTTTGTGCACACAAAACCAACAGGCACCCAAATGAGTTGCTGCCTTCACCACCATCCTTCTTCTACATCTCCTGAAGCTGACACTGGACAAAGGTAAAACAGGTGCTCACAGGGGATGCTCTGCAATTACCAAGGCAGCAGAAAAAAATTAATCTACGTAGAAAAGGAAGCGGTCAATCAAGCATAATTTAGTTTTAAAGTAAGTACCACTTCACTCTGGCATTAAAAATATACTTTCAAATGGAACATTCAATCCTCTAATTCAGCACAAGGAGGTGGGTGGAAGATAACTCCTAAATCACCTCCTTTTTAAGCTTTCTTTGCTAGCAACCCCAGGAGGGCCCCTGATGTCACTTGGAATACCATACAATTTCCAACACTAATTTGGTAGATGGGCTTCAAGATTGGTCTTCTAACCATTGCCTCTCCCGCTCCCCAAGAAACTTCCAACTCACATCTATGGCATCTCTCTCAAAGATGCGCAGCTGTAAGAACAGTTCCAGTTTTATCTTGCGCTCCTGAAAAAGCTCCTCCATCTGAGACTGGGCCTCATCCAACTGCTGCAGGACACTCTCTATGTGATTGATGGAACTGTTATGAGGCGTCTTGTTGCTGGAAATCGCAGAATCTCTAAGGGAGAAATACGACAAAAGAAGAAGAAAAAAAAAAGGAATCGTCATGCATTTCGTAAAGGTCATTCAAAAAACAAATGATTATGATGAAGTTTTGCAGTAAAAACTGACAAATCAAAGCAGACACACACTGCTGTACACAGAACGAATCAGGAAATGCAATTATTTTAGCAAACAATATTCACCACCATCTGAGTGCATGAACTGTGCATTATCTGAGTGTTTTCATGGCTTGGTTTCAGACTGTGCACTATAATACAAAAGACTCATTTCAGAGTCCCTTGCTTGGCATTGCCATATATCCCAACTCTGGCCTCAATATTCACAGTACCTACCAAAAAGCTCCGTTATGTTATATGTTTCAAGATTTGGCTGTGCAACAGGTTTCAGTTTATTAGAAAACCTGGTGAGTAGCCAAATAAATCCCAAACATCCTTGTTTATTCTGTGCTGGCTTAAATTTTCATTGCTTGGTTCTGCTGGCAGAGCTTCTGAAGACTCCTCCACCCCCATGTTTGCACACATGCACCTCAGCACTAACACAGAAGATGTCGGCAGATAAATACCAAAGAACAGCCCATCCAGTCCACCCAATAAACTTAAGAGATATAACTGCTGCTCCAAAGTACATCAGAAAGTGTCAAGAGGAATGAATTTACATCCTCCATTTCTTTCCTAAACGATCACAAAGCCAGAGCCCCACTCTACACAGTCATCCACAGCAGCCTGCTTTTCAGTTTACATTATATGAAAACTTCAGCCCACCAGGACAGCTGGCAGCTTATCCATGCACTAGAGTGGTACAAACAGCTTTCGAATTGTGAGAAATTTTCCTCTAAGCCAGCAAGGAGTGAGGGGACTTGGTCTGTTCAGGCATCCAACATATCATTATTTTTATTTTTTTTTTTTTGGGGGGGTGGGCTATGAAGCCTTAGTTGCTGAACTTTGATTGTGTTTCAGAAATGACTCACTAGCACCCAGTGTAGTCATAAATCCCTGCAAATTTACAACAAAAACAGCTACATGATGTTAACTAGCTAAACATTAGCCTCAATACATTGAAAACCAACCTTGAAAGGTCCACAGAAGGCTCCATGTATTGCATTACATGATGGAGAAAAAAAAAAAAACTACAACAGAGCTGCTACTCAAACAGAATAATAAAATTAGCAGCCTATGATGGTAATAGCGTGACTGTGCACACCAGTCTTTGGTACAGAGACATGGAAGATTGCCTTGTATGTACCTCATGGGGAATTCAAACTGCACCTCCATATGCTAAGCCTATGGGAGGCACTAGAAACTGGCAGAGAGCCAAAGGGAATATGGCTTTCAAGGTAGCCAAAATATATTAGTACTACTTATCATTTCTATAGAGCTACTATACATGCACCTTATTGCCAGTTTGTCTGTCTTGACTAGATTATAAGCTCTTTTGAGCAAGGGCTGTCTCCTTCTGTGTTTTGAATGGGGAAACCACAGAGGGAATGACAAGACAGATACTGGTGCTTAGGTGGGCTGGAATTTTAAATAGACAGCAGCAAACAAAAGATGCTTCTTTGGAAGATATATGTTGATTTCTATCACTCATGTATAAGAATAGCCATATTGGGTCAGACTAATGGTCCATCTAGCCCAGTATCCTGTTTCAATCCAGGTCATGAGAACCTGGCAAAAACCCATATAGTAGCAACATTCCATGCTACCAATCCAGGGAAGCAGTGGCTTCCCCACGTCAGTCTCAACAGCAGACTATGGACTTTTCCTGTAGGAACTTGTCCAAACCTTTTTTAAACCCAGCTACGTTAACTGCTGTTACCACATCCTCCGGCAACGCATTTCAAAGCTTAACTATTCTGAGTGAAAAATATTTCCTCCTATTGGTTTTAAAAGCATTTCCCTGTATCTTCAACGAGTCTTCCCTAGTTCAGTATTTGTAATTTTTAATGGAATAAAAAATCGATTCACCACTGACATCCTGAAAAACACCCATCTGTGGGTCTCCAGGAATCACATCAAGACAAATGAGCCTGGTCTCCCATCCCTCATTCCACTCTGAGAGATGTCAGCACCCAGTTATATTGTGCCTCTAACACTGCCTTTATCACCACCTTTTATTGTATTTTACACTCAAATATCCGAGGGTTATACATGGAACTTCACGCCATTCCGCCCTCTCTCAAATCCCAGCAATGCTTTAATACAAGGTCCCTTCTCAGTGTCTGGAGGCTGCTTTTCTCAACACCCTCTTCTAGGCATAAAGCACAGTGCAGAAAGATCTAAATGTTTTAACTGCTGTCCCTTTCCCCTTATCCTTTCCTATTTCTTTTCTCACATTCCTCCTTCCCTTTTTGTGTTCACTCCCCTACTTTCCCACGTCCTTGGTGCCTTCAAATTTCCTGGCACTGGCTAGGCTGCAACAGTGGCGATGGGGCAGGGTCTGTGATGCTGCTGCTGCTTCTTGACCTGCAGCAGGGCTTGCAGACATGGGGACCACCAGTGGTTGCAAGAATCACCTGCTCCTCCCACTCTCCCCTACATTATAAGCAGCACCCCTAGTAAGGGCGTTCACTATAGCTGCTCAACGGAAGCACGAAGTTCAACTGGACAAAGACAACCTCAACAACAGGCATGCTCACTTTTCATGAACACGTAGCATATAAGGTGGACCACTGAGATCATATATCACCAACATATATCCTCTCTTGTTAATAATTCCTGTATAAAAGCCACTAGCCTTTGGCTGTGTAGACCTGCTCAGGACTTTTAAATTAAATGTTCCCCCACCCACCCAACCACCTTAGCCTCTAAAGAATCACAAGCTATGTGCTGCCTAGACCAATAAAACAAATCTCTCTTGCATAGCACGAGAGAAATCAAATATTTTTCTATGCACAAACATACATGGAAAAGAAATAATAATAATAATAACTTTATTCTTGTATACCGCATTACCATGGAAGTTCTATGCGGTTAACAGAAGAAGAGACTGTACATTTACAGTGATGTTACAATTTCGTTAATGTTAGATTTACATTTTGGACAATACAAATTCGGTCAGGTTACCTTTACATTTTTTGACAATAAATATACTGTGAAGTTATATTGGCAGCTAGGTTATATGTTCAGAGCGGTTACAATTGCTATAGTTAGATACAGCAGCGTTACAGATAGCAGTGTTGCATGAGGTGGTAAGGGTCTAGGGGGAGAGGTCAGGAGGGGAGGGGGGAGGAGAGAGGGTTGATCAGAGGAATTTGTCAAAGAGGTAGGTTTTGGTTAACTTTCGGAATGTTTGATAGTGGGGGGAATTGTTCCATTTGCCCGCTTGGAATGCTAGAGATCGGTCAAGGAATTTTTTGTAGAGGCAGCCCTTCATGGAGGGGAAGGAGAACAGGTAGGTGTTTCGAGTGCGAGAGGGGCGTGCAATTTCAAGGTGTTCAGATAGGTAGATTGGTGAGGAGCCTGCTAAGGTTTTGAAGCAGAGGCAAGCGAATTTAAAGGTGATTCTTGCCTCCACCAGCAGCCAGTGGAGTTTAGCATAATAGGGGCTGACGTGGTCGTATTTTTTGAGGCCGAAGATGAGGCGGACGGCGGCATTTTGTACTATTCTTAGGCGTTTGATGGTGTTTTTGTAGGCTCCTAGGTATATGATATTACAGTAGTCCAATATGCTTAAGATTAATGATTAGACCAGTAAGCGGAAGGAGAGGTGGTCGAAGTGGTGTTTAATAGTGCGGAGTTTCCAGAGGGTACAGAAGCATTTTTTGACCTGGGCATTGGTATGGTCATCTATCTAGGATGACTCCGAGTATTTTTATGGAGGGGTTGATAGGATAATCTAGGCCGTTCAGTTTTATGGAGGTGTTTGTTATTTTGTGGGTAGGGCTTGCTAGGAAGATTTTGGTTTTTTCGGTGTTCAATTTTAATTTAAATTGTGAGGTCCATTGTTCTAATTTGGTGAGGATGGAGGATGTGAGTTGTTCCGTCTGTAGGGTGAGTGAAGTTAAGGGGATGATGATGGTGATGTCATCAGCGTAGATGAATGATTTAAGGTTTAAGTCAGCTAGTGTCCATGCTAGAGGTGCCAAGTAGATGTTAAAGAGGGAGGGGGAGAGTGGGGAGCCTTGTGGGAGAAGATTCCATTGCTGTGGACTTGATAGGTACGGCTAGTTAGGAAGCTTGAGAACCAGTGGAGTACTTGGCCGGAAATGCCGATGGAGTCAAGGCAACGGAGCATGATATCATGGTCGACCAGATCGAAAGCGCTGCTTAGGTCGAATTGGAGTACTAGGACGCTTTTGCCCAGGGAGAATAATTGGAGGAGGTAGTTGGTTAGAGCAGCTAGGACTGTTTCCGTGCTGTGGTTTGCGCGGAAGCCGGATTGGGAATCAGGAAGGATGTTGAACTTTTCTAGGTAGTTCATGAGGTCATGGTTAATGAGGCCTTCCATAAGTTTTTGGAAGAGTGGTATGATGGCGATGGGTCTATAGTTGGTAGTGGAAGAGATGGGTTCTTTGTTGTTTTTGAGGCGGGGGGGATACGAGAATGTGGCCGAGTTCAGTCGGGAAGAGGCCGGTGGACAGGCATAATGAGACCCAATTGAAGAGTTCGGCTTTGAATTGGGGGGGGGGCAGATTTAATAATGGTGTGTGGGCAGTTGTCTAATAGGCAGTTGGAGTTGGCATATTTTGAGAGGAGTTTGAGAAAAAGGTTCCAGTCTGGGCTTTCGAATGAGCTCCAGGTCATGTCAGCCCTTGAGCCTGTTGTGTCTATTGCTGGAAGGTTAGGAATTGTCTCAGTGTTGGGAGTTGTAAGTGACAATTTTAGGGTTTTGATTTTATTGGCGAAGTGGTCAGCTAGGAGCGTTGCGGGGGGCGGGAGTTCTGAGCTAGAGCGTTTATGTGAATCGGTGTCTAGGAGGGAGTTGGCTAGTCGGAAAAGTGCTTTGCTGTTTAGAGTAGGGGTGTTGATGAGTTGAGAGTAATATTTACTGCGTTTTTCAACTATGGATTTTTTGTATTCGCTGACTTTTTTTCGCCAGTTAAGTCTGTCATTGTCGGTCCCTGATTTGCGCCATTTTCATTCTAGTTTCCTTACTTCGCGTTTTATGGCTAAGAGATCCGCGTCAAACCATTTGTTTGTGGGCCGAGAGGATTTTTTTGCGGAGTCTTGGGGGGGCGATGGTGTTAAGGACTTGGTCGCTGAAGTGTTTCCAGTCAAGGTGGAAGTTGGGGTTGGGGTCGGATTTGGAAATGAGGGTGTAGTGGGACCAGAAATCTACAGGATTAATTTTTTCTCTTGTCCGGGTCATTGTCTTTGTTTGGTGGTGTATTTCCTGTCTGGTTGTTTTTTGAGCCAAGATAGTTCAAAATGGCATAGGTGGTGGTCAGACCAGAGAGTGTTAGACCAGTTTAGTTTTGTGAGACTTATGTGTGGAGTAGTAGAGGGGTTGGAAAGAAAAGTGACCATGTCAAGCTGGTGACCTTTATTGTGTGTTGTGGTAGGAGGGGGTTTGGCGAAGCCTAGTGATGTGAGGAAGGAGTATAGGTCTGCAACGCTGGGGTTTTCTTCTTGTTCAAGATGGAGGTTGATGTCTCCTGCTAGGAGGTTGTGGGTGCCAGCTGCCGAGTTTGTGATAAGAAATTCGAAGTAGTCTTCTTTTGCTAGGTTCCATTTATTAGGGGGGATGTAGAATAGCGTGATGTTGAGATTAACGATGAGGTCGGTTTTAGAGATTTTGCAGGTGAGGATTTCTAGATCATTGGTTAATTTGGAATCTAGGATTTGGAAGTGGAAGTGGTCGCGTAATATGATGGCCAGGCCACCTCCCCTTTTGGAGTTTCTTGAGAGGGGGATTATTTTGTAGTGTGGTGGGAGAATGTCTGCTATGATGGCATCCTGGACGGAGATGAGCCATGTTTCTGTTAGAAGTACAAAGTCCAGATGGGTTTCTTCAAGCCAATCTTTGAAGAGTTGGGCTTTGTTTCTAACCGAGCGAATGTTCAGGTAGGCGCCGGGGAGAATGGATTGTTCTAGGGGGGGCAAGAGTTCCGTGCGTTGTAAATTTTTTAGGGATCGTTTTTTGTTTTGTGTTGGTCTGGGTGAGTGGCGGGTAGTGTGGATGACGGGGATGGGGAAAGGACCTGTTTCTGTGACGTCCTGAATGAGTCGGTGAGGTCGGAGGGGTTTGTCGTGTCCCGGGATTCTAGTCCATACGATGTAGGTAGGTATAGGTTCGAAGGCTGAAGCTTTGGGGATCCAGCTTCTTGTAGTAAGGAGGTAGAGAAGGAGAAGGGCGGTGAGCTTGTGGGTAGGGCTAGACATGTTTGTTGATAGGTGAGGTAGCTAGGGGGGATGAACTGGGAGAGGGGGGAGGGCAGACTGGAGATGTAGAGTAGGAGGACAGACAGATGCTTGAGTAGTGGTTGGGTTGGTATGAAATAATTCGATGGGTAAGGTGTTTGTGAGCAGTAGGGAGAGAGGGACTGTGGGCAGATGAACAAGTTACGATTATGAGCTAGATAGGGATACAAGCAGTGAGTTGTAAGAGACAATGAACAGTATCAGCAGTTGAACAATATGGATGTTAAGTTTAAATGGTATTAAAGGCAGGAGCAGGTAAGAGTTTGATCTGAGTGGCAAAACTTTCGGTGGCCCTCAAGTGGGCGAAGATTTCTGCAAACGGTGAGGTGGGTAAAAGCGAGGCCGAAATGTCTTGAGGGCAGGAGGTTTTTGGTGGCCCTCGAAGGAGCTGGGGAGACGATTTGGCTCGGAAGAGGAGCCGTAGCAGGGATGGTCTTTGCGGCGTCAGGCTCTCTTTGGCGGCGTGGTCTGGTTCCTGCCACCGAATCTCGACGGAAAATGTCTCCTCTCCCAACTAGCAGTGGGGGGGGGGGGGGGGGGGGCCGGAGCGGGGCCTATGGTGCATTTTTTTTTATGCACAAAAGATCAGCATCCACATGGCACAAAAGTACACCAGCTGCTCCAAAAAGACATCAGGGGCAAGTGCTTGAGCTTCTTTCAAAATTTATTGATTTTTTTCCCAAAACCGTACTGTCAACTGCACGGTCTTATGTAAGAACATAAGAATTGCCACTGCTGAGTCAGACCAGTGGTCCATCATGCCCAGCAGTCCGCTCACACGGAGGCCCTCTGTTCCAAGACCAGCACCCTATCTAAGACTAGCCCCACCAGCGCACGTTCCTGTTCAGCAGAAACTTGTCTAACTTTGTCTTGAATCCTTGAAGGGTGTTTTCCCCTATAACAGCCTCTGGAAGAGCGTTCCAGCTTTCTACCACTCTCTGGGTGAAGAAGAACTTCCTTACGTTTGTACGGACTCTATCCCCTTTCAACTTTAGAGAGTGCCTTCTTGTTCTCCCTACCTTGGAGAGGGTGAACAACCTGTCCTTATCTACTAAGTCTATTCCCTTCATTATCTTGAATGTTTCAATCATATCCCCTCTCAGTTTTCAAGGGAGAAGAGGCTCAGTTTCTCTAATCTCTCGCTGTACGACAACTCCTCCAACCCCTTAACCATTTTAGTTGCTCTTCTCTGGACCCTTTCGAGTAGTACCATGTCCTTCTTCATGTACGGAGACCAGTGCTGGACGCAGTACTCCAGGTGAGGGCGTACCATGGCCCGGTACAGCGGCATGATAACCTTCTCTGATATGTTCGTGATCCTCTTCTTTATCATTCCTAGCATTCTGTTTGCCCTTTTTGCTGCCGCTGCACATTGTGTGGACGGCTTCATCGACTTGTCGATCAGAACTCCCAAGTCCCTTTCCTGGAAGGTCTCTCCAAGTACCGCCCCAGACATTCTGTATTCGTGCATGAGATTTTTGTTACTGACATGAATCACTTTACACTTATCCACGTTGAACCTCCCACCCACTTTTCGACCCTTATTAAGACCAATCAAGATCTTGAGGAATCTGACATTTTGATGACCATGGACCTAAAAGCTTTATATAGCAATATTCTCCAACAGGCGGCCCTGGAAGTCACTCATGCTGCTTTGAATCAGGCATGTGAATCTCATAGGATATCTGTGAAATTTCTTATGTCCCTGGCACAATTAGTTTTGACTAAGAATTTTTTCCTATATGAACAGACATTCTATTTACAGCTGCATGGAGTCACCATGGGTACTGCTATGGCCCCTAGTGTGGCTAATCTTTATGTAACCCATTTCAAAGAAACTCACCTGTATGGATCTCGGTGGTTTTAATATATTTGATTATGGTCCAGATACATTCACTAATAAGATATTAGGGGGGTTTTATGATTAAATCTCCCCTTCACCACCTTCAATGTACAAAGTAGTTCATACAGTTCTTTCCGGCCCTCAGAAGTGCCACCAAATGTTCAAAAACTTTCATAACATTTGGCTTTATGCACCCAATCGTCACCGGATCATTTTTTATAAAGATTTGTGCATATTATATAAATAATTTAGTTAAATAGTTTAGTTATAAGAGTAGTACTTAGCTTGGGTAGTAAGTCTGGAGGGATAGAAACGCCAACATGTTTCACCCATAGGGGGTTTCCTCAGGGCAGTAATCCCTCATTTAACCTATTTCCACGACGCAGCCACCCAAAAATAAGATCTGCGTTATGGAAATAGGTTAAATGAGGGATTACTGCCCTGAGGAAACCCCCTATGGGTGAAACATGTTGGCATTTCTATCCCTCCAGACTTACTACCCAAGCTAAGTACTACTCTTATAACTAAACTATTTAACTAAATTATTTATATAATATGCACAAATCTTTATAAAAAACAACCCGGTGACGATTGGGTGCATAAAGCCAAATGTTATGAAAGTTTTTGAACATTTGGTGGCACTTCTGAGGGCCGGAAAGAACTGTATGAACTACTTTGTACATTGAAGGGGAGGTTTAATCATAAAAAAACCCTAATATCTTATTATTTGACACTTCTAATTGACTGTTATTTGAAGCCACGGGCCAGATACATTCACAACATCTTTTTTATCTGGACAAGTTCTCTAGACTCTCTCAAGCAATTTCAATCTTGGATCAACAGTTTGGATGTGAATTTGAAATTTACCATGGAGCACGACGTCTGTTCTGTAACCTTTTTGGATACAAGTTTAACATCTTCTGTCTATCGCAAGTCCATTGAGAGAAATACCTTACTTGAGATATGACAGCAGTCACCCAACTTGTCTAAAACAAGTGTTGCCTGTTAAGTCAATTCTTATGTATTGGTAGAATCTGTTCTATGGACCAGGAATATAAGAAAAAGGCCAAGATACTTAAATCCAGATTTAAAGCACGCAATTATCCTGCCTGGACAATACGCCAGGCTTACCATCGGGCATTATATGCCAATCCAGCGGTTCTCCTTCAACCACAATCCAAAGCGCCTTTGGCAAGCAAGTTTGTGTTTTAACTCATTCTGATAAATCGGCTTCTGTGGCCGCCAGTATTCACCACCATTGGAACATACTTTCTACTCATGAATCATTTAATCGAGGCCCATGCATTGCCTACAAAAGAACAAAACATTTGGGCAATTTGTTAAACCATAAACGTCTTTCGATTCAGTCAGATGAAGGTTCCTTGTCTGGGCACCAACCATGTGGGGCTTGTATCATGTGTGATACTTCTCTAACATGAACCACTTGGACTAATCCTCAAACGAATAAAACATACATTCTTAGACAACAAACCACTTGCATGACAGCTTGGGCAGTTTATATCATCATCTGCCCTTGCCAGTTGGTGTATGTGGGCCGTACTTTCAGACGAGTTAAAACTCATCTCATTGAGCATAAGAGCAGACTCTCTACGGCTACAACTACAGCTCCCATGTTCCCTCACTGCCTTCAATACAACCAATCATTTAACCAGCTCCGGTGGTTTATAATTGAAAGATTGCCTCAAAACTTCTTAGGCAATAAAAAATGTTTCATTCAATATCGAAAACAATATTGGATCTTTGAAATTAATTCAAATGGGTCTAAACGAGAATATTGAATGGAACACTATCATTTGATCTATCTTGTGACATCTTTCTACTTCCGGTTTCCTGTTCAACAAGTAGGCCGGTTGAGCTTTGTTTCTCCACTGCCTTTTTCCACATGCTGTTACACGTAGTTGATATTTCAGCGGTTTTGCTGTTTTTGAAAGATTGCTGAATTTCTGTAGGTTCCTGAAGAAGGATTTTATCCGAAACTGAGTCCAGTTGAACCTTTGCCGAGTCCTCTTTCAAGCAGCTGTTATTTCCACGTGTCCTGGATTTTGTCCTGAAACCTGTCTGGAAGCGGCGTGAGTCTTTTGACCCCTTCTTGAGATAAGTTTTGGTCTCCCTATACTTTTCGGGACCGTGCAGTCACTTTTGTGTTTTATATACTATGCTAGCATAGCATTTACAGGCTATGATTTACACTGCTTTAATTTTGTCACTTTATTAAATTGTGCACTAATTTATATCTCACACAGAAGACGTGATGATGGTGAGGTTGTGGTAACACACGGATTGCAGTATTGAACGTTCACCCATTCATTTGACTACACAATCCTGTACTGAAGTCTTCCCACCATTTAAATATTATTCATCAGTTCCTGTCAGTGCTGCACTGCGTAGTATATTCTACATTTATGTTATAAAACTCATTTCTTTTTTGCTCTTACATCTGTTCTATACAAACTTGGGTTTTGTTATACTCTTGATAGTTTTTTGTTGGTTTTTTCCCCAAGAAGACAACTGGCATGCTGTCCAGAAGCATGTCCAATGTGCCTCTGTGTTTAGAAACTAAAATTGGCAATCTAAGAGTAAACATCAACCAGTATAGCACAAGTAACTGACCTCAGCTGCTGAATCAGGTCCTCTCCCTCCTTGATGACATTGACCGTCACCTGCAGGGTGGTCTGCTGCTGCTGTCCAAAACGCTTGATCAGATCTTGTACCGCCTCCACAGACTCTGCATACACATCATCCAGCAGCTCCTTCTGCAGCTCCTCCAACCATGTCCACAGCTACAGAAAAGGAAGAAACAGCAGAAACAGCACCTTACAAACATGCAGACATTGCTCAGGGCAGCTTTACGTAAGGAGAACATTGGCCCTTAGAGGGCAACATGTCTAACCTAGATAACATTTCTAAACTTCCAAGGTGGCATTTGCTTTAACGATCCCTGTGGTTCCTGGTAAGCAACATCCAAGAAAGGTGCTCTCCAAAATCAAGTTTTCACATCTATGCTGTGGTGCTGTGTGCACAAGGCAAAACATGTCTGCTTTGTACTGAGAAAGCATGATTTTGTATTGCAAAAGTTCTTGGAAAAATCACTGGGAGGGAGGGAGATTGTGGTAACAGATTCCAAGAGAAACGAAGGGAGGAAGGAAGGGAGGGAAAAGCGTGTCATTAATGTATATCCAGATTTGTGACAGCATGCATGACCAATATCACAGCAAAGCATTCTACATTGATCATGAGAATTACATGTCACTGGGAATGAAGATTTTCCTACTCAACACAGGGCACCTTGCAGCCTTATTGCTTCTATTACATTGATATGAGGCAATGTGTATTACTATTCATATCAATTGTGTTCAGCTAATATCAAAACCAATAGCCTAAAACTATTTACACCACTCCTGCAAAATACAAAAACACACTAACTTAGTCATAAAAAGAGAATTAAGCTTAAGGCTGATATTTTATATCCTACCTACATGATGATTTTTGTTTAAGCTGTATATACTCTCCACCTTCCACTTATATTACTGGGTTCTGGGAAGACCTTGCAGGGGATTCTTTATCAGAGACCTCAGTACAGTATTGTTTTGCACAGTATGTATCACAAGACATGCTTCATCACCAGCCATGGCTTTGGAACTGGGGGATGACTTTCTGCCTCCTACCACCTCATAAAGTGTGATACCTTTCCTGGCCAGCAGGGAGTTGGTAGAACAGCTAAAATCCCTCTAAGCTCTGGTTCTTGATGTATCGTCACTTACGTGTGTCCTAAAAGTTAGCTAAGTCATTGTGATCATTATAAGGAAATAATGTGTTAAATAAAGTCACCAAGCTCTTCTCCTAGTCAGGAAGATAATCATAACTGTGTTTACAAAATGCAGAACGTAAGCTTCTAAGTTGCTTGTCTAATCTCTTCAAAAAGGACTCTCGCATACTTCCCTTCACATGCTCACCTTGCAAACAAGACTCCCTCTCCTCACAACTGGAGCAGCCAGAAGCCTATCTGTGCTATTCCGAACACATTATTTAACATTTTTTACTTCTCATTTCCTCTAGCAGTTCAGTGTATAACAAAAACCCATCTTCCTCTGATCTTCTGACACTTGTCTTCCCAACCCTTCTTCCCAACCGGGCCCGGACAGGATCCACCCAAGGGTTCTGAAAGAACTAAGACAGGAAATAGCGGGCACAATCCAACATGTTTGCAACCTATCCTTGAAAACTGGTGAGGTGCCAGAGGACTGGAAATTGGCAAATGTCACACCGATCTTCAAGAAGGGATCGAGGGGTGACCCCGGGAACTACAGGCCGGTAAGCCTGACTTCAATAATAGGGAAGATGGTGGAAGCTATGATCAAGGACGGCATTTGCGAGCACATCGAGAGGAATGGCCTACTGAGAACAAGCCAGCATGGATTCTGTAAGGGAAGGTCGTGCCTAACGAACCTTCTGTACTTCTTTGAGGGAATAAGCAGTCGGATGGACAATGGGGAGCCCATAGACATCATTTACCTCGACTTTCAAAAGGCTTTCGACAAGGTGCCACATGAAAGGCTACTTAAGAAACTGTGGAGCCACGGGGTGGGAGGGGATGTGCACAGATGGATCAAGCACTGGCTGTCGGGTAGACTGCAGATGGTTGGAGTAAAGGGTCAATATTCTGACTGGCGGGGAGTCACGAGCGGTGTGCCACAGGGATCGGTGCTGGGGCCTTTACTCTTTAACATATTCATCAATGACCTGGAAAAGGAGGCAAAGTGTGAGGTTATAAAATTCGCAGACGATACCAAAATGTGCGGCAGAGTTAGGACCAGGGAGGAGTGTGAGGACCTACAAAGGGACCTGGACAAGCTGGAAGACTGGGCAAACAAATGGCAAATGCGCTTCAACATGGACAAATGCAAGGTCATGCATATAGGGAAAAAGAACCCGTTGTTCAGCTACAAATTAGGGGGGGTATTGTTGGGAGACAGCAGACTCGAGAGAGACTTGGGTGTGCTGGTGGATGCATCACTGAAGCCATCTGCACAGTGCGCAGCAGCCTCGAAAAAAGCCAACAGGATGCTGGGCATCATAAAGAAGGGCATAACAACCAGAACACGGGAAGTCATCATGCCATTGTATCGAGCGATGGTGCGTCCACATCTGGAATACTGCGTTCAGTATTGGTCGCCGCACCTCAAGAAGGACATGGCGGTACTTGAGAGAGTCCAAAGGAGAGCAACAAAAATGGTAAAAGGGCTGGAACACTGCTCATACGCCGAGAGGCTGGATAGGCTGGTGCTCTTCTCTCTGGAGAAAAGGAGACTCAGGGGAGATATGATAGAGACCTTCAAGATCATGAGGGGCATAGAGAGGGTGGATAGGGACAGATTCTTCAGACTGAAGGGGACAGCAAATACGAGGGGGCATTCTGAGAAACTGAAGGGAGACAGGTTCAAAACAAATGCAAGGAAGTTTTTTTTCACCCAAAGGGTCGTGGACACTTGGAATGCGCTACCGGAGGAAGTGATCAGGCAGAGTACGGTACAGGGATTCAAGCAGGGATTGGATGGATTCCTGAGGGATAGAGGGATCGTGGGGTACTGAGTAAACCAACCTGGTCATGCATGTGCAAGACCGGAGGGCTAGGACTTCGATAGGAGGGCAGAACTTAAATGGGAAACCAAGGTGGCAGGGGAGCCCCTTCTGATGATTCAGACAGGCCTTGACCTGTTTTTGGCCACCGCGGGAGCGGACTGCTGGGCAGGATGAACCTGTGGTCTGACCCGGCAGAGGCACTGCTTATGTTCTTATGTTCTTAACACTTACTGTGCCCTCCCTACCACAATTAGAGGAGGACCATACCATCCAAACATCTCTCTCCCATCTGCTCAGACATCTCCTGAAGGCAGCAGTTTAAAAAACACAGCATTTCCCTAACAAAAATAAAAAGAAGATTGTGAGATAGTACAGATGAGAAGGCAGGAGAAGACAATAGGAAAATCAAACGAAAACCAGAAAGGGAAGAGAATAGATGGTAGGCATGATGAGAATAGTAGATGGGTGAATAGATGACAGGGGAAGGTTATGAAACTCATAATTCATGACTCAGCATTGTGGAAGTTACACATGTACATTGTGACACTAAGGGGCAAATTCTCAAAACTAAAATCTGCTTTTAACATGCTCACTAAATGATTCTAGCCGATTTAGCATGCATGTATTTTAGCGGAAGATTATCAAAACGGCTTAGGGAGGTCTTTTCTGAGTTTTCTAGCAGTCTCCGATACTGCCAAGCAAATGTAGCACAACAAGGTCAAAATAACCACTTCGAGCAATTCTCTATAATCATCGAGTGATTCTCTAACCTCGTTGTGCCACATTTGCAGCCAAAATTTACCGGCAGATCTAAGCTGTTGTTGCCTTACTTTCTGATCAGTGCTTGAATGCCAGTTGGTTCAGGCATTGACAAGAAAAGTAAAGTTTGACAGCTCAGACCCCCCCCCCAACGCAAATTAAAATAATAATAAAAAAACAAACTGAAGATTGGCAGGAGAGATACCCACTTTCTCCTGCCATGTCACCAACACTAATAACCTCCCTCCCCTGGCAGCAGGCCTTCCCCTCCCCAGGGAGGAGCCTAAGGCTCTGATTGGCCCTGATGCCTAAGGCCATTTCAATAGGAGAATCCTTAAACAACCTGGGTCAATTAGAGCTTCAGGCCCCTCCTTGGTGCATCATACACCGGGAAGGTCCGCCATTTTGAAGTGGCAGGCCTGTTGGCCATAGGGAGCAGACATCCCTCTGGCCAGCCATCTAAGTAAGGTAAGGGGGAGTGGGCGGGGGTCGTCGGTGGCACGGAGGGGAGTTGCATGGTAGCAGGAGATAGTGGCCATCTCTCCCACTGCAGGAGAGTGGCAGGAGTGCGTCACTTGGCGGTGGGAGGGAGTGGGCATCTCTCCCGCTGCTGGGGGGTGTCAGGGGTGCGTCACTTGGCGGTGGGAAGGAGTGAGCATCTCTCTCACTGTCGAGGGGGTGTTGGTGAGTGTGCTGCATGGCGGATGGAGAGTTGCTTGACTTCAGCAACTCAATTTGTTGTTTGGGGGGTTGGGGAGTGCATTTATTCTGCATATGTGCCCATCTCTATCACCAGCGATGGGCATATGCAAATTTAGCGAACTTTCACTACTCTCTGCCAACCTCATTTGCATGAGCATTTTTTGGAGAAGACTCGCTTTTTTATAAATCGCTACTATAACTGCTACAATAGCAGCCCATCGGTTTTTAACATGAATTTTTGAGAATCTAGGCCTAAGTTTGCAACAAGCCTGAAGCACTAGCCACTTAACAGCTTTTAATATTTGAGAAAAGCAGAACCCGAACCAGATCTCTTACTAGCTGGATCCTTTATTTTTCCAGTTGAAATTTCACTATTTCTGCAAGAGTCTGAAAATCATTCCTTGCCTGCAGGTGTGCCTGCACTATAGCCAAGGAGAGTATCCTGTGACATTAGCTCAGTCCTTAGTGTACTGAATAAAATGAATGGTTTCTTGCTCTCTTCAGATTCACAATATAAAGCCAAACTCTTGTCTTCACATTTAAGGCAAATTTTTTTCTTCCCCCTCTCCCATACCCTCATTATACTTAGGGGTCTAGAGACATCTGCTAGAATGTCTGCATATCATATAACACAGATCATTCTTGTGAAAATAGCTGGCAATACATCACTTCTAATATTCATATGTATTGGTTCTCTCGGGTTTCTGCAGCCCAAATGCATGACCTTGCATCTTACCTTTAAATCTTAGCTGCCAAATTTCAGACCATTCCTCAAGCTTTGCTAGGTCCTTCCTCATGTTTTCCACACTATCAGGGGTGTCTACTCTATTGCAGATTTTGGTATCATACACAAAGAGGCAAATCTTAGCAGTCAGACCTTCAGCAATATTGCTTGCAAAAATGTTAAAAAGAACAGGTCCAAGAACCAAACCAATGACCACTATTCTGTCACCTTCCACTCAACCAGTTCCTCACCCAGTCTGTCACTTTGGAGTCCAAACCGAAGGCACTCAGTTTATTTATTACATGCCTCTGTGGAACACTGTCAAAGGCTTTGCTAAAATCTAAAATACACTACATCTAGCGCACTAGTCTCTATCTAATCCTCTGGTCACCCAGTCAAAAAAATTGATCAGATTTGTCTAACAAGATCTGTCTAGTGAATCCAAGTTGCCTTGGATCCTGTAATCCACTGGATTCCAGAAACTGCACTATTCTTTGTTTTAAAAGTGTTTCCATTAATTTACTTACCACAGAAGTCAGACCTACCAGCCTGTACTCCCCTACTTCTCTCCTTGCTTCCATTTTCATGGAGAGGGACCATATCCACCCTTCTTCAATCCTCCTGACCTTGCGGTTCAAGGCAGATTACAAAAGAATTAAAAAAGGTGGTTACAATGGAAGATCATTTGTCATTTCTAAAGAGGTAAAGAGTAGGTCATGTAGTTTCTGTGTGGCGGGAAGAGGGAGGAAGGACGGTAAGTATGATGTTAGGACTGTTTCAGAAATTTCTTGAAGATTATACTTTTTATTTCTTTTCTGAACATCTTGTAGTCTGGGGTCGTTATCTAGACTTCTAGAGAAGCATTGAAAGTCAGCCAGTGGAGCCGCCACAACTTCCCTAAGTTACCTCAGATGTACACCATTCGGTCCTGTCGCTTTATTCACCTTTAGTTTAGTGAGATCCACACAAACACAATCCTCTGAAAATCGATCAGGGTCTACCACAACACCTCTAGGCTTATGTTCTGATAGACTACTGGGTCTACCTGCTACGTGGTTTTGCTCCCCAGGGATGGTAGTGGACTGGATGGGTCTCTTGAGGAAAAAAAATCTCATAATTGTTGCGCATCAGCACAGTCAAAGTGATCCTGCTCCTCTTAGTCTGTTGATCCAAAGCATTACCACTTGATTGCCCATTTTGATCAACACCGACTGTCTGCAAGTGTGCACTATTCGGTATAAAATATTACTCTTAGCTCTTGATGATTGACATGGGGGTGACTTTTTTTTTTTTAACCACAGCATATGTCAAAGGCTGCTTGGTGTGCTTCCCCCTCACCAAGGGTCCATGGTAGGTACATAAATAATGCTCCTAAAGTGTAAGAGGGGGGGGGTTGTTTATGTGGTCCACTACCGCAGCATGTTTTGTGGACAAAATGACAGGTAGATTTTGCAAAGGTTGGGAAGTGAAGTTTGGTTTCATTAAAATTTGAGGTTCAGTTGCAACATTATTTTGAGGCAGTTATGAAGAATGGCATGAACTGTGGAAGACACATGACCCTGATATTTTTTCTGAACTTTTTGATTCAATTGTGTGATGGATGTGAAAAATTTAAATTAAAAATAAAATGATCCTGAATTTTTAAATAAGCTCTGACTGTGACCTAAGAGGAATACCGAACCATTAGAACAGCGTATGTCCAGCAATGTCTGTCTGGAAGTGCCCTTATAAAATAAATCTTTAAAGATATTAGGCAACTCAGAGACTGAAAACACTATAAGGTCTAGATTTTCAATGATACTGACTGATCCATGGATGGTGCTGCCAGAGGTGGAAATAAGAGTGTGTCTTATGAAACGAATACTAACTAACCCCCCTCCCCTACCTTAATTTCTCCAGCAGTCCAGCAGTCCTGCCCTTCCATCCGGCTTTCTCCCCAGCGGCAAAGTTGGAGCAGCAAGAAGGAAGGCGCGAGTTTTTCACTTCCTGCCTTGCCGCTGCGTGAATGGCAGTCCAGTGCTGTAGGGAATCTGGGTTTGCTTTCCACTGCAGCTCCTTGGTAGTTATTTTGTACTTTGGGCAATGGTTGGTTAAAGTGACTTGCCCAGAGACACAAGGAGCTGCAGTGGAAATCAAACCCAGCTTCCAGATTCTCAGACCACTGCACTAACCAGTAGGCTACTCCTCCACGCCAACAGACAAGAAATTGTTTGGACTATGTCAAAGCTACTCATATTTGGCTGTTTTATTTCTTTCTAGCAGCATTTACAATAAGAGCGTCATTGAGCTTGTAAGCTTCTCTGACAAATGGAAGAATGCTTCTCTTTCAAAAGGAAAATTTTCCTTACTTAACTGTTCCCATACACCTAAAGTAAGATAAAGGTTGTGAGAAAGAGAGATGCTAAACGGGTCATACAATGAATTTGTAATTTGTAATTTATTTCTTATATACCGCTAAACTCCGTTAGGATTCTAAGTGGTTTACAGAAAATAGACAATAGTGTGCATTAAAATTATAAGTAATATAGGTTTACAGAGAAATATACATTAAAGGATACAATAAAAATAAGATAAATAAATAAAGAATAGGTACTTAGAAATTCCCTTACTGTCCCGAAGGCTCACAATCTAACTGAAGTACCTGGAAAAATAACAATTAGTTGAGTAATAAAAGTAAGAAATAGAAATAGAAGAAAAAAATAAGAAAATAAACATTCTAACAAGACTACATTGATCTAAGGACTTTGAAAGGTAGAAAAGAAGAGAGATAGGAATGTGAATGCATCAACCATTTGTCTCTCTCTAAAGAGGTTATTTCCTGTACCTTAGCATGGATAACTTTCCTAAATCCTGACGTCTTTAACTAGTGAAGACTTCAGGCTATATTGGCTGAGTAGGAAATTCTAGTACGCATCAGTGGGTGCCGCCTTGATGGGGTCAGAGGCACCTTTCCTCCTCTCTGTCCCCTGGACCTTCCCCACTCCTCCCCCAATGCATGTATGCCTTTCCTCCCCACCCCTTGCCTCTAACTCTTACCGGCGCAAGCAGCATCTCCAATCTGCTGCTCATGCCAACCTCGGCTCTCCCTCTGATGTCACCTCCTGGTTGCGGGACCAGGAAGTGACATCAAAGGGAGAGCCGAGGCCGCCACAGGCAGCAGTTGGAGATACTGCTCATGACAGTGAAGTAAGAGGTATGGGGGAAGGGGCACCACAACCCCAGGCACCTCCCACCCTCGCTACTGAGCAGCATTGTCAAAAATATCAAAAGCTGAACAAATAAGATGAGTGCTATATTTACCGGCTTCATGTAAGACAAACCTGTTTAGTCAGATTGTGCAGAAAAGAGGGGTTTTTTTCAGGGGTGGGGGTGGGTTAGAAATTTCTAAAGCAAAGTTCTCATGTATTGCAACAAGTACAATTGATGAAAAGCAGTTCTTATAAGCATAACTCCTTAGATTTTCTTTCCAATGTGGTCTAGGAGCCTGGGGATTTTCCATGGCAGAGTTTTAGATTTTTTGATTGCAGACAACTTCCATTCATGTACAGTATATGACAGCTGTACTGTGCTGAATTCAGGTATAGACTGCACTTGCGTATAGGTATTGTATATACTCGAATATAGGACAAGATTTTTGGGCCCAAAAATGGAGTTCTTGTCCTATATTCGGGTCATCACCCAACCCCCCTTCCCAGACTTGATGCAGGCCTCTGATAAGCTGACAAATGAGGGATCCCTCGTGTCTCCCGTCCGATACTGCTACTAATTTTTTTTACACCCCTTCCCCCCACATACCTTTTCTATTATCCCTGGTGTTCCAGCAGTGCAACTCCTTCCAGGCTCGGGGTTCGCAGTGCACAGGCACGAAGGAGTGAGCTTCTCAAGCTCCTGCCCGGCTCTGCACCAGTCGCTGAATGCCTGGCACCAGGTCCCGTGAGAACTGGCGGCAGCCATTCAGCGACTGGCACAGGGCCAGGCAGGAGCTCGAGAAGCTCGCTCCTGCGTGCCTGTGTGCCATGAGCCCTGAGCCTGGAAGGAGGTGCACCTGGGTTGGTCACTGTTGGAAAGAGGATACCAAGCTTGATGGACTTTTGGTCTGTCCTAGTATGGCAACTCTTATGTACTTGTCACAGCACATACTTTTCTGTGGGGGTAATATATAATACATTTTGTGTGTGTATACTGGTATATATGCAAGAAAAGTCCATTGCAATATTAGCTACTTACGATCCTTTTTTTATTATTATTAAACAATAAAAAACAGCTGTATATTCTGCCACATGAGAATTTTGTTCTTGAAGCAAACTATGCACTGGAGCTCTCACTGTAGCTTTTGGGGCTTCTGTAAGTTTTAGTAAGGTAATGGCATTATAGTTTGGCTTGGCCTCCTGTTGGAATGGAAAACATTTCCTTTGCCAACCTCTGCACAAATTTCAGATAGAAGGCAAGGGAAACATGTGGAGGGATGAGAAAGGAAATAAAAAGGATGGCAGGGGATTGAAACAAAAACATTTGAATGTTAAGTAGAGAAAGAAATGCCATACTGAATCAGACCAAACAGTCCATCAGCCAAACATCCCATTTCCAACAATGGCCAAATATATTACAGTATCCCAAAGAGTCAAATTCATTCTTTGTACCTGTAAAGGAGCAGAAAATGTGAGAGCACTTCAAAACATTCCGAAAAGAAATCAAAACCCTGCTTTTCAAAAAATTCATCCAAATATCTTAACCATTCTTCACCTACCTCAAGATATTACTTCCCCAAATAACCCACCTAAACACCTTCCAAGCAAACAGACCCCAAAAATTAGATGGTAATCTTACCTACTCTAACTATATTCTCTTTGTCCATATCACACAGTTCGGCACTGTCATTCTACTATCCAACCCCTAAATCCCCTTAGGAATCTATCCAGCTATCTCTCCTCTGTCAAAAAAAAAAAAAAAAAAAATTGTATCTTCACTGGAAAATGTCCAGTCAAATCTTTTGTAATCCGCCTTGAACTGCAAGGTATAGGCGGAATAGAAATCCGTAATGTAATGTAATGTAATGTAAAATGAGATGAGAACTGGGAAAAGAGAGGTGTGAGAACAAGGAAGCAAAGTGGAGCTTGAGTTTCTGGTGATAGGAGCAGTAAAAGGTAGTTTTATGATAGGAACAGCTCATGATGGTACAAACACCCTGTATAACTACAGTGCACAACCACACAAGGCCCCTCAGGAAAAAAAGCATAGTTACTTACCTGTAACAGATTTTATCCAGGGACAGCAGGCAGATATTCTTACAGATGGGCGCATCATCCACGGAGCCCGGAACGGATAGTGCAAAAGTGTGCTGTCAATATAAATTTCTTAAGAGATCTTGAGACTAATGCCTTACCACCCGGCATTGGCTCGCGGGACCATCAGTTCAGTAAAAAAGCTATGAAGCCGGAGAGGAGAGGAGGTAGTGAGAATATCTGCCTGCTGTCCCTGGATAACAACCATTACAGGTCCGTAACTGTGCTTTATCTCAGGACAAACAGGCAGTATATTCTCACAGATGGGTCTTTCAAGCTAATAGTGAAGGGTTGGAGGGAAGTTGGCATCTAAATAGAGAATACATTTTGTAGAACTGCTTGGCTGAACTGACTATCCATCCAGAATGAGTTTCCAGACAATAGTGGGATGTGAAAGTAAGAATTGAGGCACAGGTTGCTGCTTTACAAATGTCTTCACTAGAAGTGGAATGGAGATAAGCTACTGAAATTGCCATTGCTCTAACTTTATGTGCTCTAATTACGACCTTCCAATAGTAGCCCAGCCCACGCACAGAAATGAGATAATAATAATAACTTTAATAATAATAATAACTTTATTTTTTTATACCGCAATACCACAAAACAGTTCAGAGCGGTTTACAGGATAAGAGACTGTACATTTACAGCGAAGTTACAGCTTAGTTATAGCGAAGTTACATCGAGGTTACAGCACATCGAAAAACAGTTGTGTAGATACAGTATGCTAAATTTGTAGAGATTGTTCTCTTGGTTACAGGAGTTCCCAGCTTGTTAGGATCAAACGACATGAATAGTTGAGTGGAAGTTCTATGATGCTTGGTCTATCCAGGTAGTAAGCCAACACACGTTTACATTCCAATGTTTGGAGCGCAGCTTCACCAGGATGGGAATGTGGTCTTGAGAAGAAGACAGACAGGACTATAGACTGGTTGAGATGAAATTCCAAGACTACTTTTGGTAGAAATTTCAGATGAATGCGAAGGACAACTCTATCATGATAGAGTGTTGTATTTGGGGGGGGGGGGAGATCTGACATAAGTGCTTGAAGTTCACTGACTCGGCATGCAGAAGTGATGCAGATTAAGAAAACTACTTTCCACATGAGGTGCTTGAGTGATGAAATTGCTATTGGTTCAAATGGAGGCTTCATCAAGGTGGAGAGTACAACACTGAGGTCCCAAACAACTGGCGCAAATATGTTTGGAGGTTCTGAATAGTAGGCCTTTTATGAATCTGGAAACCAATGGGTGTGTATCCAGAAGTTTATTGTTGAAAGGTATATGAAAAACACTGATAGCACCAAGATGTGCCGTTACTGGTCTTTAGACTGGAGTTGGAGATATGTAAAAGATAGTCTAAAACTAATTATCTCCCTTTTCTTTCAGTATGAGGAAGTATTTGAAGTAGAACCTCTGGCCCTTCTGGTCAAAAAGTACTGGTTCGATGGCCCTGAACTGCAGGAGGGCCAAGAGTTCTAGATGAAGGAAGGAAGTCTGCTGAGAATTGAAAGAATACTCTTTCAGAGTTTTGTTTGGAAGCCTGTTGCATAGGTGAAGAGCATAGCTCTGTCTCACCACACATACGACCCAAGTATCATTTGTGATGAGAGTCCAGCACTGGTGAAAATGGGCAAGATGACCTCTGATGGGGTAAAATAGAGGTCGAGCACTTTATGTTTTTTGCACGTGGCACTTTGTTCTTACCAGTTGTTTTAAAGTTTTATTGTTTAGTTTTAAAGTTTCAATTGTTTTACTTTGATTTTACTTTTCTCCTGCAGTCTTCCATCTGACCTTTTGCCGCCACGCAGCGGCGGCACGCTGAGGACTCCGCCCCCTAGTTACCCCGGTATATGGCCTTTAAATTCAAGCCTCTTGCGGCGCACGCCAAAGGAGTCCTGCTCCTTATTGCGCTCCTTTGTGCGAGACCATACAGATATACGGCAAACCGCAAATCAACCCTAGGTACGCACATCTTAAAAGTGTTCTGGTTTCTTTTTTTAACACTTAACCTCTATACAAGTCTCTTTATAACCTTAAGTACCTTCTGTATGTTTTCACCTAAAGACTTCCCGGAAATGGTTATCCCCACCTATGAAATCCCAGTTTTGTGCGGGCATAGGCCTCCGAAACTTACCAATACAATTTTTTCTTGCAATACATCATTGCCCTTTCAAAACCCTAACCTAATAAAAATTAAAACTATTGATAGTGAAAAAACTGATCAAACAAAAATAGGATTACTAAATGTTCGCTCCCTGAAAAATAAACATCATTTGGTGAAAGATCTAATTATACAATCATCCTATGATATACTTTGTTTGGTAGAAACTTGGCTTACTGAGGGGGAGGAAGCCTACCTTACTTATGCCTGCCCCCCAGGATTTTCCTTTATCTTTAACCACCGCCTCCAAAAACGGGGTGGCGGATTAGCAGTCATTTTTAGAAATTCCTTAGCTAAAAGCTTAGACTCTTCCTCTTTAAATTCCCCAATAGAATATCTACAATTTTCATTAAGGACCAAACCTAAGTTAGATGTTCTTTTGATTTACCTCCCTCCACCAGTCAATAGCAATAACCTTTATCATTTACAATCACTGTTATTTGACTTCGGTTCCTCAACTATCAACCCCTTGATTTTAGGTGATTTTAATATTCATTTCGAAGATTTTAATAATAACTATACCAAAGACATTCTTTCACATCTTAGATCGCTCGATCTATCTCCTCTACTTTCAGTACCTACACATATAGCTGGTCATACGATTGACATGATTTTAGCTTCTACTTCTTCATTCAACAAATTTCAAATTCAATTCCATTCCTCTCTACCAGTACCATGGTCAGATCATTTTTTAATAACAGCAACCTTTGAAGTCACATTGCCTAAATTAAAAGAAATTTCTCAAGTTAGGAAATTCAAAGATTTAAGTAAATTATCATCAGAGTTAATTTTATCAAATTTTAGCCTTGACTTTGGAAACTCCGATTCATTTTCGTTAGACGACCTTATAAGTAAATGGCACGACTCTACCCAGGTTTTAATGGACAAATTAGCTCCAACTCAAACAAAAAATATTTCACCAAGAAAGAAAACCAATCCATGGTTTAACGCCGAGTTAGATTTAATTAAAAAACAACTTCGCTCGTTGGAACGAACATGGAGGAAAGATAAAAATCAATTCAATTTATCAAAATTTAAAGAACAGGCAACATACTACAAAGAAAAAATAATTCAAGAAAAATCAGCATACTATTCTAGACAAATCTTACAGGCTAAAAATACATCCATGCTTTATAGTATTTTAAAAACCATTACTCATCAATCCAAAAACTTGCCTTATGATCCTAAGCCCCTTCCAACAGCTCAAGAATAAGCAGACTGCTTCGTTGAGAAAGTTAACAATATCAGGAAAAATTTTATACTAAATCAACAATCCATTTCTACACTGGATCTTGATAAGTCTTCGTTATTAACTTCAAAATGTTCCCACTTCAATCTTCCTAGTCTTAAAGACTTAGAACTTATCTTTAAATCAGTCAACCTTAAAGGATCCTTTACGGAATCCATTCCTCCTATTACCATTAAAAATATTTTTCTATTTTTGGTCCCTATATACACACTTTAATCAATATTTGTTTACAACAAAGTAATGTGCCAATAGCTTGGAAAAAATCGACCATATGCCCAGTTCTAAAGGATCAAAAAATCGGTCCAGATATAAAATCTAACTACAGGCCAATTGCCAATATTCCATATTTAGCAAAAATAACGGAAAAAATTGTGTATAATCAATTATCGGAATACATAGAAAAAACTAACGTATTACATCCAAATCAAACTGGATTCAGACAAAATCACTCTACAGAGCACTCTTTGATTGGGATGACCACAACGATACTTTACCATTTAGATCATCACTCTTCGGTCGTACTAATTTCTCTTGATCTATCCTCCGCCTTCGATACCATCGACCATACTCTTTTAATACATAGGCTTCAGTCCGTTGGTGTGACTGATCAAGTCCTGTGCTGGTTCAAATCTTACTTTGAAAACCGTTCCTCTAATGTTTTCTTTAATAATACGACCTCAAACAGCTTCTCATTACCTTATGGTATCCCTCAAGGATCAATACTTTCTCCTATTTTATTTAATATCTTCCTCGCTCCACTTATGACTTTATGTCAATCCATTGGTTTTTCGGTATTCGCCTACGCCGATGATATACAATTATTACATCCAATTGATCCCAATAATACACAGGAAATAACAGCAATAAACGACAAACTGGATCAAATTCATCATTGGCTGGATGCTAATAAATTATCCTTAAATATTCATAAAACCAACATGATGCTCTTTCCATAGAAAGACTGTAGTACACCACTTATTCCAATTTCTATTAATGGCACTCCATTGCAGATACACCAAAACATTAAGATTTTAGGAATAATATTTGACAATAAATTATCATACCACGATCACATAAGCAATGTGGTTAAATCCACTTTTTTCAGACTACGCCAAATACGTTCCGTCGCCAAATTCTTATGTGCAAAATCCCTAAATATTCTAATACACTCTCTAGTCATCTCCAAACTTGATTATTGTAATGCCTTATTTAAAGGCTTACCGCAAAAAGAAATCAGATGGCTTCAAATTATTCAGAACGCATCCATTAAAATAATTCATAAAGCAAAAAAATTTGACCACGTCACACCTTTACTCAAGGAGTCACATTGGCTCCCCGTTGCACACCGCATTTTATTTAAAATATGTTTGCTCACTTTTAAATCATTAATATTTCAAGCCCCCGCTTTTATTTTTAGAGTTTTAATTCCTTACACTACTTCCAGAACACTGAGATCTCAGGATCAACATTTGTTGGCCATTCCCTCATTGAGAGTCATTAATACAAGACGTCTTACTATTTTTTCAGTGACTGCCCCCCAGTCTTGGAATGATCTCCCACTTTATATAAGAGAAGAAAAGAACTTAGATAAATTCAAGACTAAGCTTAAAAGTTTCCTTTTTAACGATGCTTTTAGTGATTAAATGATTCTTCAATCCCTTTTTATCTTTTATTTCCTTCTTTTTTTTTTTTTTTTTTATGTTGGTCTTCCCTCCTAATGTTTTTACCTTTATATTTTGAATTTGATACAGATTGTAACCTTTAAAGAATTTCCCTATTGTTTCTATATTGTATTTAAGGTTGTTGTTTTTTTTCGTTGTCGGTTGTTGTTTGTTTTTAATTCATTGTTTGTCTATGTAATAATTTACCTATGTTTTTAAATACTTTTACTATTTTGTACATCGCCTAGAATGTAGATTAGGCGATTAATCAAACTATATAATAAACTTGGAAACTTGGAACATTGGCTAGGCTTTCTATGAGCAAGTCACAAAGATTGAGTTGACTTCTGCTGGGACCGAGGTTGGGGATTTTGAGACCTCTGCGCTTCTGTACTGGAGCCCTAGAAGATGAAGCTGGCTGAGCATAAAATCTCTTGTAGTAAATAGATGGGTATCTAGGATTGAAATAATATTTAGGAAATTGAGGTTTTGTTGTTTTAGTGGCAGAAAGTGTGAATGTGCTCTGCTCATGCCTGGTGATTTTTTGAGTGGCTTCCTCAATCTTATCCCTAAACAACTTGTCTCCTAAACAAGGGATATTGGCCAAGCATTCCTGGACATTTGGATCTAAATCTAACACCCTTAGCCACTCTTATAGCAATGGATAGTGCTGATGCTCTGGAGGTGACACTGAAGGCATCAAACACAGATCTCGTCATAAATTTCCTAGTTTCTAGGAAATCATGTGTGGTTTTTTGAAAGTCTGCCAGCTGATCGCTTGGAATGTATTGTTCATAGTGGGACAGTTATTGCACTAATGATCTGAAATAAAAGATCATATAAAAGTTGTTAACTCAGGATATGGCTATTGAGCATAGAGTTTTGAAAACTTATCCAAGGTAAGGCCCTCTCTACCTGAAAGAGTGCTAGCATATGTCTTGGAACTGGAAGATTATTTTCAGAGCAGATTCTACCAGGTGAGACTGATGGTGAAGGTGGGGTTTGTCAAACCCTGGACTTGACTGGACTCTATAAAGGGAATCCAACTTCCTTGGTGCAACAGGAATAAGCAAGGGCATCTCCCAATTTTTGAACATGGCATCTTTTATTAGATTATGAAATGGGAGCTTTAAAAACAGACTTTGGGAATCTGTTCATAGTCCAGAGCACTGAAGAGCTCCGCTCTTGGATCTGACTCAGATTCCATCCTGACGGCTTGTCCTATTTGCCTTATGAATTCTGTAAAGGATAAACTCTCTGGCAGTGACCTCTGTCTAGGTGGTGGAGGAGATGGGTCTGAAGAGATGCCATAAGACTCTGAAGCTGATAGTTCTGGATCAGAATAAGTATGACACGAGAGATGTGAATCATCTAGAGTGATGACTCCTAGAAGAATGGCAACGTCGATATGACCATTGACTATGGTGTCGATGTGAGCATCGAGAGGTACTTCCGGTTCTCCTTCGATGCCAGTCGGACATCAATCAAGAGGAGGTGCTTTGATGCCGGGATAATTTGGACCTTGATACAAGGCGATGAGGAGAGCGTGATCTAGTACTTGAAAGCCTCATAGAGCAATGCTCGGGCTGGGCCGGTATTGTTGGAGTCAAGGCAGGACTTGAGCAGAATGAACAAGAGTTCACCCAGTGTTCACTAAAGACACAAATTGTTTGATCAGTGACAAAGATGGTCCTGTTACACCGAGTACATTTCTTTGACATCGAGGGGAAAACCGCTGCTGAAAGGCTGAAAGACTCAATTGTCTCAAGGGTGGAGTTAGAATGCGGCCAAAAAAGGCTCAATGTAACCAGCCTGAAAACAGGCTGAGGAAGGGCTGCAGGCCCTAAAAAACAGAAAAAGGAAAAAAATAAAAAATAAGGGTAGGCGAAAAGAAAAAAAATGAAGAAAACAAGATTAAGTGCTTTTGGAGAGACTCCAAAAATACACAACTTCTTAGCTCTGCGGAAGACTAAGAACTGATGGTCCCATGAGCCGATGTAGGGTAGGAAGGTACCAGTGCATGTGCAGTACGGGCAGTCTTGAGATCTCTAAGAAATTTAAAGTGACAATGTACTGGGCTCCATGGATGACATCACCCATGTGTGAGAATATACTGCTTGCTTGTCCTGGGATAAAAAAATAGAACCTATCTGCTCAAATTACATAAGAACAAAAGAATTGCCGCTAAACAGTTCCATGATTTGAGCACAAACACACAGTTCTCTCAGCATAATCGCTGCCATTTACCCCACATAATGGAGGTCCCTCCAGTTTGCACCATACCTATTCTGGATACTTTGCTGCTGGCATCCTACCTCTTTGACGTGACTGTGAAAAGACACAGACATGTCCAGCAGGATCTTGCGCTGTTCCACTCGCCTCACAAAGTCCTGTATCCGGTCTTCTAGCTGGTGAGCAGCCTGATAGATTTCTTCCGGGTCACACTCCCCCGTCTGAGCCAGCTGTTCAGCTGCTTCTAGTAATTTGTCAGCATTGGTGTAAGTGTTCTGAGAGAGACAGAAGCAGTCATCATGGAATGACATGGATGCCCACAATGCAAAGCACTTTCCCTTTGCTTCCAGGAATATCCAATCACATCACACCCAGCAGGAAAAAAACAGTAACAGCTACAGAGCAAAATTCTGTGCAAATAGAAAATTTTGCATTACTGCAACTTAAGCAAAACATGTCATCACCCCAATGCAGAAAGCATCTCAGCTGGCCACCAGCTAATTAAGGTAAGAAGCAACACTTACCCCATATATATATACTGTATATAAAAAGAACAGTTCCCTTTTCGCCAGGAAAATAAGAAAAAGAGAAGGTTTCCTCTTCTTTCGTTTACTTGAATGGAAATCCCCAAGTGTACTATACTCATCTTACAGAGGTCAAATTTAAGCCGACAACACTCTAAGGACAGCCTAGATTGACACTTCCTCTAATACATGATGTTCTGGAGGATTTCTTTTTCAGATTATGAAGAGTTCCAGTAGGTTAATTCCTTCCACAATGCAATTAAAAATTTAGACAAGGTGAAAGTTTGGTTGTTTGTTTTTTAAAAGAATACCTAGGTTAATTGGGATGCAAGGTGCCTCTTTCTCATATAGTTTATAAAGGCATATAAGTACCTGTTTGTAATTATAAAATATAAGTACAAATTCAGCAGAAATTACACTAAGGGCTCCTTTTACAAAGCCGTGCTAGGGCCTTAACGCGCAGAATAGCGCGCACTAAATTGCCTGGCGCGCTAGCCACTACCGCCTCCTTTTGAGCAGGCGGTAGATTTTCGGCTAGCGCGAGCATGCGCTAAAACGCTTAGTACACCTTCGTAAAAGGAGCCCTTAGATTTCAAGTGTGGACACTACACTGGCTCTTGAGCAGGCTTAAATGATAGTGCATACTGGATTTATGTAGGTCTTCACTCTGTTCAAACTCAATTATGCACCAACCTGCGTGTTTTAGGCATGACCTAATCTTTCAAAATACTACAAAAATCTCCAAAGATACTGCTGCAAATACTTCAAAAGACACCAAAAAGAAGGGATTTTTCTCCATATCGTTAACTCTTCACACTGAGGGCATACCTCCCACATTATAACATAAGAACATAAGCATCGCCTCTACTGAGTCCGACCACAGGTCCATCATGCCCAGCAGTCCGCTCCCGCGGCGGCACCCCAGGTCAATGACCTGTAAGTTATCTATTACTCTATAGCATTTTGTATTGCATAGTACCCCTCTATTTGTACCCTTCAATCTCCTTTTCCTTCAGGAACTTGTCCAGTCCCATTTTGAAACCCACAATCACACTTTGTTCTACCACTTCCTCTGGAAGCGCATTCCAGGTGTCCACCACCCTCTGAGTGAAGAAGAACTTCCTGGCATTTGTTCTTAATCTGGCTCTCTTCAACTTTTCCGAGTGCCCTCTAGTTTTCGTTTCCCCGGCCAGTCTGAAGAATCTGTCCCTCTCTACTTTCTCTATACCCTTCATGATCTTGTAAGTTTCTATCATATCCCCTCTAAGTCTCTGCTTTTCTAGGGAGAAGAGCCCCAGCTTCTCTAATCTCTCAGCATACGAAAGGTTCTCCATGCCCTTTATCATTTTTTTGCTCTTCTCAAGTACCGCCATATCTTTCTTTATGCTAAGTGGTGATAATTGGGCTTTGAGTGCTTGCAGAGTCCCGGCTATGAGAACCTATTGACTACTACTGCTTCTTTTTGGTGTCTTTTGAATTAATTTTATAAAAGGCTTTTTCTGTACATAAATTGGCATTTTACACAAAGATTAGATTTATAAAATTACCATTCATATGTAATAAGAGTGGTGCTTGTGAACTAACTGCATGGAACACAATAGTCCTCTAGCTATCATGCCATGAAAGATCAATCCTTGTAGAGAGCTCTAATTTCCCCTGACGGGTAAGCTTCATGGTGGCAGGGGCCTATTTTTTATTTCAGGTCAAATACTTTGTTAGCACTGCTGGGAACATACTGGCAGAACTGGGAGCCACATTGTGGATAAGAAAGTCAAGAACCCTTGCTTTGATATATGCCAAAAGCATTTGAGGGGGGATATTAAGGATTTTGATTTAAGACTAGTTACTTGCCTTTCAAAATGTGAGCATCAGCTGAGTTAGACTCAGGTATATAATTCATTAAACTCATTCCATTCAATCCATCTGTGTGTCCTAGATGGAGTACAATGTTTAAACACACAAAATCACGAGCTTATCAATCATTAATTCCACATAGAAGTCCTCCACCAATCTGAGCAATATCTTGACTACTTAAGTCTTCAATTGCTTCCTAAATACAAGTTAGTCCTTTCTCAGCCTACAATGGTCAGACAAATAATGATGGCCCTATTACTCAGAAGGCAGAATTCCCAATTACAAAAAAAATACTAGTATGTTTATGGTTTATTTTGTTTAATAATTGTTTAGGTAACCCGCTTAGATTTTTTTTAGATAAGGCCACAGTATAATCTCCAATCTATCAGTACCGGCTACATACAAATAACAGTTTACAAGGTCTGACAATTAAGTCTATGAACTTGCCTCCATGTGCTTACATTGGCAGCACTGTACAAACAGCTAGGTAAGGTTTTATAACCTTGGTATATCAGTGTCTCACAGCTATGTTCATGTCAACGTGTGGCAGTGTCTTGCTGAGTGGTGTTCATTACTGTTGTTAAATGTTTTTGTGTGCTGTCACAAGAATGTCGGAGCTTGAATTAGAGCAATGACCAAACATTAAATTTCTTGTTAAACTTGGCAAGAGTGGAAGTGAAATCAGGGACATGTTAGTCCAAGTTTATGGGGATAATGCCATGAAGAAAACAGCAGTGTACAAATGGATTAAACATTTTTCTGAGGGTAGAGAAAGCATCACTGATGATGAAAGGTCAGGGTGGACAGTAACGAGCAGAACTGACAAAAATATTACAAAAATTCATCAAGTTGTGTGTCAAAATTGTCGGCGGACTATGAGAAGCATATCAGATCAAGTAAACATCGATAGAAAAACAGGAAAATCTTAATCTTGGAATGAGAAAGGTGTGTGCAAAAATGGTCCCAAAGGAGCTCACCGATGAACAAAAGCAAAGGAGAGTAGAAGTTTGCAAATACTTTTTTGAGAGGAAGGGCAAGTTTTAGGCTGTGTTATCACTGGTGATGAAAACATGGGTGCATTAATACCACCCTGAAACAAAGCATCAAAGTGCACAATGGAAGTCAGCCAATTCTCCATGACCAAAAACATTTTGCCACTCCAAATCAAGAGTCAAAATGATGTTGCTAACCTTTTTTGATATCAGAGGGATTTGAATTTATACCAACTGGACAAACAGTTAACCAAGTTTACTATTGGAAGTTCTGAAAAGGCTGCGTGAAAAAGTTAGACGAAAATGACCTGAATTTTTCGGTAACAACTCATGGCTCTCGTATCACAACTATGCACCAGCTCACACGGTACTGTCTGTGAGGGAGTTTTTAGCCAGAAAACAAATAACTGAATTGGAACACCCTCCCTACTCACTTGACCTGGCCTCCAATTACTTTTTTTCTTTACCTGAAGATATAAGGAAATATTGTAAGGAAGATATTTTGATGACATTCAGGACATCAAAAGTAAGACGATGACGGCTCTGATGGGCATTCCAGAGAGTGTTTCAAAATTGCTTTGAAGGGTGGACTAGGCGTTGGCATCGGTGCATAGCTTCCCAAGGAGAGTACTTCGAAGGTGACCATGGTGATATTCAGCGATGAGGTAAGTAGCACTTTTTGTATGATGAGTTTGCAAACTTTAATTGTCAGACCTCATCTATAACCATAATCTTTCAGAAAGATATTCTGGGTTCTTTTCAGTCAACATTTGATAGAGGAAGTTTTGTTTCAGAGATAGCATCACAGACTAAATTAAAAGCATAAATTGCATTTATTTCTGTGCAAAACTGGAATTAGGATTTTTTTCTCCCTTCCCAAAGACTGCACTTTGGGGTGAAATATACAACACGCTGATGAAGAACTTCTGTAGCAGAAAAAGGTACATGCAAGGCTCTTCAGCAAAACCTGCTATACTGCCACTTTAAAGAAAAGTCATTAAGTATGGCACGTTAAAGAAAAGTCATTATCTACAGAGTATGGCAATTCCCTCTTGTCTGAGGCCACATGACATGCAGCAAGTCACAGGGCTGGTTCCTGTAGTGCTTCTGGTAGAAAATACAAGTGGTGTGAAAAGAACAGGCCATCCTCACCTGTGCAACTTCTTCAAAATCTTCATGGCGTTTCTGCAAAGCTCTTGCCCTGTGCAGTGATTTCCCCACTCCTGTATGCTTGCTCAGGAAAGCCTCACCATGGTTCTCAATCCAGTCTAGCACCTGCAAAGTAAATGCAATAAAGTTATAAAAGCTTCGCCTGTTTGTGCTATGGACACTGCTGCAAAGTTTTACTTCCCTGGAGGACTTCCTGCTCTGCAAGACAGAAGCTATAAAACTTAAAAACCATTTTCACACAAACAGATCAGTAGAAGGGGGGAAAAGGATTTTCATCCTCACATTTTGTTACAGCTGCATCTATAGGCAGTTTTCCCATTAAAAGATTGGCTCTATTTACTCTGAAATTCAGCTCCTATCCTTTTATAGAAAAATGGTGTCTAATCAGTGAACTCAGTAATACTCCAAATAGACTCTCACACCTTCCTCTGTAGATAATTCTAGATCTTTATGGTAAGAGCCGTTTAATATCAGACGTGAAGACTGCCATTTCTTCAGGTGGTCACATGAATATGTTATACATGTTTCTGCCCAGAAATCTCTATGAATAGTAGCTGCAGAAAGTCATACTACACACAGCAAAGACGTAAAGTTGCCAACTTTAAGACTTTAAGCACATCTTTTACAATTATCGCACATATTTTTGTTGAAGTGTCCAAAGATTTATCCACATGTACCTGAATACCTTTTTACAATTTAAAATTTGAGTCTACAAACTGGCTTTTAATCAGACAACCTGATGCCCAGCTAAAAGTTAAGCAGTTAACAAGAACATAAGAATTGCCACTGCTGGGTCAGACCAGTGGTCCATCATGCCAGCAGTCCACTCCCGCGGTGGCCCTTAGGTCAAAGACCAGTGCCATAACCAAGTCTAGCCTTACCTGCGTACGTTCCGGTTCAGCAGCAACTTGTCTAACTTTGTCTTGAAACCCTGGAGGGTGTTTTCCCCTACAACAGCTTCCGGAAGAGCATTCCAGTTTTCCACCATTCTGGGTGATGAAGAACTTTCTTACGTTTGTACGGAATCTATCCCCTTTTAACTTTAGAGAGTGCCCTCTCATTCTTCCTACCTTGGAGAGGGTGAACAACCTGTCTTTATCTACTAAGTCTATTCCCTTCAGTATCTTGAATGTTTCAATCATGTTTCCTCTCAGTCTCCTCTTTTCAAGGGAGAGGAAGCCCAGTTTCTCTTATCTATCACTTTAAGGCAACTCCTCCAGCCCCTTAACCATTTAGTTGCTCTTCTCTGGACCCTTTAGAGTAGTACTGTGTCCTTCTTCAAGTACGGTGACCAGTGCTGGATGCAGCATTCCAGTTGGGGACGTACCATGGCTCGGTACAGCGGCATGATAACCTTCTCCGATCTGTTCGTGATCCCCTTCTTAATCATTCTGTTTGCCCTTTTTGCCGCGCATTGTGCAAACGGCTTCATCGACTTGTCGACCAGTACTCTCAAGTTTCTTTCCTGGGGGGTCTCTCCGAGTACTGCACCGGACATCCTGTATTCGTGTATAAGATTTTTGTTACCGACATGATTCACCTTACACTTATCCATGTTAAACCTCATTTGCCATGTCGCAACCCATTTCTCGAGCATGTTTATGTCACATTGCAGGTCTTCGCAATCCTTCTGTGTCTTCACTACTCATAACTTCGTATCATCTGCAAATTTAATCACATCGATTGTCATACCAATTTCCAGTTTGTTTATAAATATGTTGAAGAGCACGTGTCCAAGCACCGAACCCTGCGGCACTCCACTCGTGACTCCGATTATTGTCCATTTACCCCCACCCTTTGTTTCCTATCCACCAACCAGTTTTTAATCCACATAAGTATTTCACCCTCGATTCCATGGATCCCAATTTTTCGAAGTAGTCGTAAATGCGGGACCTTGTCGAACACCTTCTGAAAATCCAGATATATAATGTCGACCAGGTCACCCTTGTCTATCTGCCTGTTAACTCCCTTGAAGAAGACACGTCAAGCAAGCAAGATCTTCCTTTGCTGAAGCCGTGCTGGCTGGTCCTCATCAGATTGTGTCCGTCAAGGTGGTCAGTGATGCGGTCCTTTATCAGCACCTCTACCATCTTTCCCAGTACTGAGGTCAGACTCACCAGTCTGTAAGTTTCATAGATCTTTCCTCGATCCTTTCCAGTCTTCTGGAATCCTTCCCAATTTGATCGACAGATTGGTTATTAGTTGAAGTAGTTCAGCTGTAACCCCTTTCAGTTCCTTGATTAACCTCAGATGGATGCCATCCGGTTATTTTTAAGCCTATCAATTTGCCTTCATACCTCTTCTAGATGGACCGTCAACCCAGTCAGTTTCCCTTCTTCGTTTCCTGTGTATAGCCTGTCGGCTTCCGGTATGTTGTTTATATCCTCTTCAGTAAATACAGACGCAAAAAATGTGTTCAGTTTGTCGGTGATTGGTTTGTCCTCCTTTAGCACTCCCTTTATTCCATGATCATCCAATGGCCCCAACGCTTCCTTCGCGGGTCATGTCCCCTTAATATATTGAAAGAACGGCTTGAAGTTTTTTGCCTCCTTGGCTATTTTTTCCTTGTCGTCTCTTTTGGCCCCTTTTACCGCCTTATGGCACCTGCTTTGATGTTGTTTGTGCTTTTTCCAGTTTTTGTCCATTTTTGTCCTTTTCCATTCTTTAAACAAAGTCTTCTTATCTCTGATCAATTCTTTCACCGCTACAGTGAGCCATGCCGGTTCCTTGTTCTTTTCCCTCTTGGATCCCTTGTTGATATGCGGTATATACAGATTTTGTGCCTCGGTGACTGTGGCCTTAAAAAGGGATCATGCTTGCTCTAGCATTTTTATAGTGCTTATCCTCTTCTTAATCTTCTTCCCCACCATGAGTCTCATCCCTTCGTAATTCCCTTTTCGGAATTTCAGTGCCGTGGCCATCATTCTGGATCGATGTTTTGCCCCTGTGTCCAGGTTAAAGTGGATCATATTGTGATCACTGCTTCCCAGCGTCCCTTCTACTTCTACACCTTGTGCCAGTCCTCGTAGTCCAGAATTGCATTTCCTCTCGTATTTTCTTTGACGAATTGTTCCAGGAAGTAATCGCCTACAGCATTTAGGAACTTGGTCTCCTTACCGCAGCCGGAGGTGCCTAGGTTCCAGTCTATCCCCAGATAATTGAAGTCACCCATGATAACTGCGTTGCCTGTCCTGCAGTTGCGTTTAATCTCGTCCATCATTTCTCCATCAGCTTCTTTGGACTGCCCTGGGGGTTGGTAGTAGATGCCAATCTTCATTTCCGTTCAATTTGTTCCCGGAATTTGGGCCATAGAGACTCTACCTTATTTTTTGTTTCTGGCGTGTTCTCTCCGGTAGACTCAATTCCCTCTTTAATGTATACTACAATACCCCCACTTTTTTGGCCCACTCTGTCTCTGTTGTATAGCTTGTATCCTAGTAGCACAGTGTCCCAGACGTTTTCCTCAGTCCACCATGTTTCCGTGATGACAATGATGTCAAGGTTATCTTTTTGTGCAATGGCTTCCAATTCCCCCATCTTATTCTTTAGGCTCCTTGCGTTTGTGTACATACACTTGAATTGCAGCTTGTTACTTTCTTGCATTTCCTTCCCTCTTGTGTCCCTTTCGATTCATCAGGATTTCTGTCTCGCCTATGATCCGGTGAGTCTTCCCCGCAATCTTCTTGTACGGTATCCTCTGGATATACCATTTCCCGAACCATCGACTCTTGGTCGAATGTCGGCTTTCCCCTTCTTCCTAGTTTAAAAGCTTCTCAAATTCTCACTTGATGTTGCTTGCAAGTAGCCTCGTTCTGTATCTGCTGAAGTGAAGTCCATCCTTCCTGTAAAGCTTGCTCTTCCCCCAGAATATCGTCCAGTTGTGCACAAAGTGGAATCCTTCTTCCTCACACCAGCGCTTCATCCATGTGTTGACTGCCTGCAGCTCCATCTGCCTCTTCTCATCAGCCCTGGGTACCGACAGGATTTCTGAGAACACTACCTTGTGTTGTGGTCTTCTGCTTCCATACTAGCATCCGGAACTGGTCCTTCAATACTTTGCTGCTGTAATTCCTGTTGCTCAAGTTGTTTGTTCCCACATGGATCACCACTGCCGTATCTTCCTCTTCCACGCTGTTGATGATCCTGTCAATGCGGCTCACTATATCTTCTATCTTGGCTCCCGGTAGGCAGGTCACCAGCCGATCCTGTCTTTCTCCTACTATGTGGCTGTCGACTTGTCCGAGGATTAGAGTCCCTCATGATGATTGCTGTCCTCTCTATCTTCTCTTGTCTCTTAAGCCACAGGTCCGTGTCCCCGGTGTATGTCCATCTCTCCAGCCGTAGGTTCATGTCCTCTGTGCACTTCCATCTTCCCTTATCAGACTCGTCTTCCTGTGGATTCCCTATGCTGTTTCCAGGTCTCGCTGCTGTGTCACCAATTTCTTCCTTGTGGCTGTCCTCCAGGTGGTCCTCACTCACTGTACGTGAATCTTGGCAGTTCCACTGTTGTTGGTGATTTTCCACAGCCTCCCTGTATGCCTCCTCGATGAAACTCTCTAACTTCTGGACTTCTTCCTCAATGGTTTCCTCTGTCTTGAAGTTTTCTGCCTCTCTGACCTCCTCCTCCACTGTTCAAAGTGCTTCTAGTTTCAGTATTCTGCCTTCCAGAAGTCTAACTTGTTTCTTCAGGTCCTCCAGTTCCTTGCATCTAGTGCATACATAAGACCGCTTCCCAGAGGGGAGGTAGTCATACATATGGCAAACGGTACAGAAAACTGGGTAGCTCATCATCCTGCTTCTGCCTCCTGCTTCCATTGCTGTCCACTTGCCGGTCTGCTGTCTGAAGTGGCCTTTCCCTGTTTCCTTATGTAGCGCCCTTGGTGTTACTGTGAGGTCCCTTGCCTGATTTTAAACCTGCTACCCTTGCTTGCTTGTTGCTTGTGTGTCCTCTGTGTCTGCTGTGGTTGCCCTCTGCTCTTCTTACTTGCTTGTTGCTTGTGTGTCCTCTGTGTCTGCTGTGTTTGCCCTTCTGCTCTTCTTTGCAGTGACTCATCCCTTCTTAAGGCCCTTCGCAAATATGCTCTCACTAAGGCGAGCGCCTTTGATGCGCGCCAAATGCCTAAGCGCCATTGGCCCCTTCCCTTTTAAGGGGGAGCTCCAGATCTGAGCTTCGCTGATGTCAGAGGGGTGGACAGAGCTACCTCTCACCACTGCCTCTCTCGCCCTTTCCCTTCTTACTCTGTTCTTCCTCCTCAGCTGATTTGCCTCCTTCTCCTGCCTCCCGACTTTCTCCTGGCTGCCCTGCTCTCAGCTGCACTAATATAATACCACTCATGATGATGTTGACAGAGTTTGTAGTCGCCACCCAGCTAAAAGATTATATTTCAAAATGGAATTTACTATTACCCTCCCAACAAGGGTTCAGAAATGAACACAATAAAGAAACATACTTGACCAATCTGACATCGAGAGCTAGATCAGTATGAAGCACAGGTAAACAAATGTTACTACAGTTTGATGTCTCAGCAGCATTTGACACTGTCAACCATATTCTGCCTCGTAAATAGACTAGCTGAAATAGGAATTTCAGGAACGGTTTTACAATGGTTCCAAGGCTTCCTGATGAAAAGACGCTACAGAGTGTTAAAAGTTGGAGCCTTCTCTATTGGTCTCCACCATGCAAGTACTAGAATGATCTCCCATCTCACCACTATTGAATATCATCTTCATGACCACACTGAACTCGATAAGCCTCAGACCAGGGGAATGGATCTTCTCATACACAGATGATGTCTTTCTACTAATTCCTGCAAGTCTGAACCAAGCAAGCATGACTACAATATTGTCCAGAGCAATAACTAAAGTGTGAGAATGGGTGGTGAGATACCATCTTAAATTAAATGCTGAAAAACCAAACTATTATGGTTTGGGTGACACACACCCCTAATCCCATCTACTATTACTCTGACAACTAGAACTAGCTTCAATATTGAGAAAACCTCCAAAGGGCTGGGAGTTGCTTTAGATAGCTTGTTAAGTGTTGAAGATCATGTTTACAACATAATCCAAAAATCCTCTCTCATACTACAAAAACTAACAGCACTACAGCACTACAGGATACTAGTGCAGTCAATGATATTGTCATTACTAGACTACTGAAATGCTCTACTCTCAAGTATCTCTGTGAAATTAATGAAAAAAAACTCCAACATATAAAAAAACTGCAGCAAAATAAATACTATAAATCAAGATTTGACCTTGTCAAGCCACTGGTTACCGATAGAAAGAAAAATTAGGTTCTTATCTCAATAATCTTCTTTCTTGTAGATCTGTCTAGTAGTCCTGAACGGAAGGAAAGATTAGGTTCTTACCTTGATGATTAGGGAGTGTGTGGCACAGTGGTTAGAGCTACAGCCTCAGCAACCAGAGGTTTTGGGTTCAAATCTGATACTGCTCTTTGTGACCCTGGACAAAATTACTTAATCCCCCATTGCCCCAGGTGTATTAGTAGGTAGATTGTGAGCCCACCGGGACAGATAGGGAAAAATACTTAAATACCTTAATGTAAACCACTTAGGTTATAAGTGGTATATAATTACAAAAAATTAATTAATTTTTTTTTTTTTTAAACCACACCTTTTTTTTTTTTTTTGTAGATGTGTCTAGTAGTCCTGAACTGTAGAGTTTTACATCTGAACTTGCAAATTGCTTGTGAGTGCCGTTGCTAGACCGAGAACTGGAAATGCTGGTTCAGAACATGGAACCACAAGTACCTCCTGTGAGCCAGAAAAATGGAATGTGAAGATAGGTTTCCTTCAAGTTGAGGGAAGGAGGAATTCCCCCAGTATCACTGCTGCTATGACCGACTGAACAGTCTCCATGTGGAAGTGTGGCACCTTCAGAGCCGCATTGACAGACTTGAGGTCTAGAATTGGTCTCCATTCTTCTGAGCATTTCTTTGACATGATAAAATATATGGAGTATCTGCCCGAGCCCAATTCAGTGACCAGTACTGGCTCTATGGCACTAAGATCCAGTAGCCTTTGCACCGCTACCCTGACTCTGAGGGCCCTCTTCAGTCAGTCAGCCAGAGAATTTACAAAGTGGACTGGGAGGGAGGCATCAAATTCGATTTTGTAACCACCCCAACAACTTCCAAAACCCAACAATCTGCGTCAATCTGAGTCCAGACTGACCAGGAGACAACCTGCTTCCTATATGAGGAAGCTCAGCCCTTGGCCTGGTATCATTGCAATTTCTTAGAGACTGGGAAGAAGCAAGAGCCCGAGGCCTGCTGTCTCCTGCCTCCACTGACATGATCACTGAAAGAACCACTGCGTCACTTGGCATACTGCAGAACAACAAAATCAAGAACCATGAAAATTACCATTTCCTGGACCCCGAGTCATCAAGGGTCTGCTGTCAGATAAAGCTTTGGAGTGATGGTCCGTAACACTTGCCATCAGGTTATCTAGACCCTTGCCAAATAGCATCTGCCCCTGAAAGGGGGACCTGCTCAGTGTGGCTTAAAGCAGAATCTCCTGCCCACTGTCTGATTTAGAACATCCGCCGAGCCGGAGATCAAACAGGCAGATGGCCTTGCTCATAACTCTGATGAGATCACACAGAGCATCCATTATACAATTTACTCCAGCTAGGAGCATTTGGGGATCCTTGTTGATCTCTGGGACTGATGCTTGAAACAGTCGAGTGTGGCAAGCATGTGCCACAAAAGAAGTCACAGCTGCCTTCTTAATCCGTAAGGCTAAAGCTTCAAATTGCCCCTTGAGGAGCAAGTCCACTTTCAGTCTTGTAAATTCTTTTAACATCATACCATCCTCATTAGGCAGGGAGGTGCATTTGGTAACCTGCGCCACCTTCAAATCCACCTTCAACTGAACAAATAGCTGCTGGAAACCCAAAGACATTGGGTAAAGCTTGGCCATAGCCTTAGCTACCCTCAGGGACCCCTCTGAAGATTCCCAATGGTCTATGACCAACTTAGTAATGTCAGGATGCAAGGGAAAGCACACTGACTGAGTAACAGAGCTGCTCATAATAGGGAAATTGACAACTTCTGGTTTGCATCAAATTTTGGATTTTGGAGCTTCTCATTTTTCAGAATTTTGGATAAAAGATCTTGTACCTGTACTTCGTCAAATGTCTTTTGAAAATTCAGATACACAATGGGGCTCATTTTCAAAAGAGAAAAATGTTCAAAAAATGGCATAAAGTGGCATTTGGATGTTTTTCTTGCTACAACGTCCAAATCACTGTTTTCAAAACTCATATGTTAGATGTTTTTCTAGGCTATTCAACTAAATTCCAAGTGGGCATATTGAAGGTGTATTTTGGGCAAGCTTAGGACTTGGACATTTTGCAGTGATAATCGAACATTTAACAGAACGTCCAGGGCACCATTTAGACATTTGGGGGCTAGACCTGTTTTAAAAATGAATAAGGACAAAAAGGTGCCCAAACTGACCAGATGACCATTAGAGGAATTAAGGCATGAACCCCCCCCCCTTTTACTTCTCCAATGGTCACCGACCCCTCCCACCACCCAAAGATGTAAAAGAAACACTACATACCAGCCTGTATTACAGCTTCAGATAGTCACACAGACACAGTTCAGCAGAGGGGCACTCTAGGGGGTACTGCAGAGAAAGTCAGATTAAAAAGTCCCAGGTACACATCTCACCATAACCTTATATTGTATGGTGAGCCCTCCAAAATCTACTTTACTTTCATAAAGATGATACCTGCAGACATAAGGGCTATTGTTCTGGTATACAGGTGGATACAATAAGTTTTGGGTGGGTTTTGGAGGGCTCACTGTACAATATAAGCAGGTTATAGTGATGTGTACCTGGAAATTTTTTATATGCTGTTCAATGCAGTACTCTAGAGCACAGTTCTTCAACCGCCGGTCCACAGGAAATTTTTGCCGGTCCGCACAGGGCCGGCAAGATTGACTCACTTCAACTTCCTTCCGGTCTGCGCAGGGCCGGCAAGATCAACATGTGAAGCGTGCGCTGGGCCGGAGAGATCTTGGGGAGCCTCCGACAGTGGCTTTCTCCCCTCTCTGCAGCTCTCCTTTACTTCCCAGCGCAGCGATTAACGAAGGCAGTCTCGGGGCTTTTGCTGAGTAGCGGCTGCCTCTGATGATGCAACTTCCTCTTTCCTCAGAGGCGGCACGACCCAACAAAGGACCCAAGGCTGCCTTCATTAATCGCTGTGCTGGGAAGTAAGAAGAGCTGCTGGGAGGGGAGAAAACCATTATCAGAATCTGGGAAGCTGCTGGGCAGGGGAAAAAAGGGACAGCTGCTACTGGAGAGAGAGAAGGAGAGATGCTTCTGGGAGGGGAGGAGGAAAAGGAATCTGGGATGCTGCTGGGCAAGGAAAAAAAGGGACAGCTGCTACTGGAGAGGGAGAAGGAGAAATGCTTCTGGGAGGGGAGGAGGGAAAGGAATCTGGGATGCTGCTGGGTAAGGAAAAAAGGGACAGCTGCTACTGGAGAGGGAGAAGGAGAGATGCTGCTGGGAGGGGAGGGAAGTGAATTACTGCTGGACAGGAGGAGGAGGGAAGGGAGAATGAAAAAAGGAAGGAAACAGCTGGCAGAGAGATTAGAGGAGGGGAAGGGGAGACACAGGCATGAGAAAGTAGAGAGATTGATGATAGGAAGGGGTCAGCAGAAAAATAAGCAGAGAGGGACAACGATGATAGATCTGGTGTATGAGAGATAAAAATGAAGAGAGTAGTGAAGCTGGAATGAATCATGTAAAAAGGAGAGAGGGGGCACAAGCTGGATGGAAAGGGGAGAGAGGCATAGAAAGAAGACAGATACCATATGGAAGGGGGAGAGGACAGACAGTGGATGGAAGGGGCAGATGCTGGATTGAAGAGACAGAGAGGGCAGACGCTGGAAGGAAGAGAGTGAAAAGAAGATTGAAAGCAGAAACCAGAGACAACAAAAGGTAGAAAAAAATAAATTTTATTTATATTTTGTGATTAGAATATATCAGATTTGAAATATATATCCTGCTAGAGCTGGTGTTAGACATAACTGGGGACTGCAAAGCCCAGGCAGTGCTTCTTTAGCTTCCAGCTGGCTTAGGGCGCTCTCTGACCAGGGGACAGTTGCCCTAGTTGCACTCCCCTAAAACTATTCCTGCCATGTGTGACTGCAGTATTCTGTTAGCATGATATTTCTGTGTAGCATTCTGTAATAATTTGGCTTGTTCAGTTTTCTTGATAGAAGAGGGGATATATGTGAAGGGGAGGGGAGACAGGGGTTTTGTTGATCCTGCTCTGAATTATTTGTATTTATAAAATGACAATTGTACAGAATATTGTTTCTTTTTATACTTTAATAAAATACATTCAATATAAAATCATAACTGAGGCTTGTGTGGATGGGATCAGATGATTTGTGGGGACCGACTCGCGGAGATGGGGCGGAAACGGGGTTTTTAAATTTTAGTCCTAGTAGTTTGCCGGTCCACAAAATAATTATTTTTTTTCTGCCGGTCCACGGGTGTAAAAAGGTTGAAGAACACTGCTCTAGAGCAGTGTTCTTCAACCTTTTTACACCCGTGGACCGGCAGAAATAAAAGAACTATTTTGTGGACCGGCAAACTACTAAGACCGAAATAAAAAACACATTTTCGCCCCGTCTCCGCAAGCTCGGTCCCCACAAACCATCTGATCCCATCTGCACAAGCCTCAATTATGATTTTATATTGAACGTATTTTATTAAAGTATAAAAAGAAACAATATTCTGTACAATTGTCATTTTATAAATATAAATATTCAGAGCAAGGACCAACAAAACCCCTGTCTTCCCCTCCCCTTCACATATATCACCTTTGTCAAGAAAACTGAACAAGCCAAATTATTACAGAATGCTACACAGAAATATCATGCTAACAGAATACTGCAGTCACACATGATAGGAATAGTGTTAGGCTTTGCAGTCCCCAGTTATGTCTCTAGCAGGATATATATTTCAAATCTGATATATTGTAATGACAAAATAGAAATAAAATGATTTTTTTCTACCTTTTGTGGTCTCTGCTTTCATCTTCTTTCCATTCTTCCTTCCAGCGTCTGCCCGTTCCATCCACTGTCTGGCCTCTCTCCCTTCCATATGTATCTGACTTCTTTCTATGCCCCTCTCCCCTTTCCATCCAGCCTGTGCCTCCTTTCTCCTTTTTACATCATTCATTCCAGCTTCACTGCTTTCTTCATTTTTATCTCTCCTACACCAGATCTAGCATCTTTATCCCTCTCTCATTTCTCTGCTGACCCCCTTTCCAGCATCAATCTCTCTCTACTTTCTCATTCCTCTGTCTCTCTCCTTTCCCTCATCTGATCTCTCCATTCCACCCTGACCCCCTTCCCCTCCTGTAATCTCCCTGCCAGCTGTTTCTTTCCTTTTTCCCTTCTCCCTTCCCTCCTTCCCCCTATCCAACATTAACTCTCTTCCTATCCCTTTCCCTCCTCCCATCCCAGTAGCATCTCTCCTTCTACCTCCCTCCAGGTCCAGTAGCAGCTCTCTCTTTATCCATCAGCTTCCCAGCCTCCAACAGTGGCTTCCTCTCCTTCCAACAGCTCTCAGTACTTGCCTGCAGCAGTGATTTCCTTAGGCAGCCCTGGGTCCGTTGCCGCTTCTGAGGAAAGGGGAAGTTGCCAAAGTGAATCACTGCCCTGGTAAGTACAGAGCTGCTAGGAGAGGAGACAGCCACTGTTGAAGGCTCCCCATGATCTTACTCCTGCTGTGCCCTGCACATTCACGACCCCCCCCCCCCCCCCCCAAGCTGGCAAAAACAGCTTTGCACCGCAGGCCCTGCCGCCCAAGACGAGCCGGAGGCCCCTACCCACCGCATCCTGCACGTGGGCAGACTCTCAGCACAAACGCTGCTGATGGCCCCAATCGACACGCTGACTTCCCTGTGCACGCTGACCATCTCCTCTCTGTCTGCACTTTCCCCGCGGCCCTCTTCAGCGACTCGGCAGGGGCAGCGATCAAGACAGGCTGCTGATATCGGGATCTTTCCTCTCTGAGTCCCGCCTATTTTGTTTCAACTTCCTGTTTCCGCATAGGCGAGACTCACAGAGGGAATGCCCGACGTCGGCAGCCTGTCTTGATCGCCCGAGGCTAGGAGGAACAAATTTCCAAACACCACCGGGGCAGGAAATTTAACTGCGTCCATCTCGCCGGTCCTGCGCGGACCGGCAGGAATTTTCTGCGGACCGGCACCGGTCCACGGACCGGCGGTTGAAGAACTGTGCTCTAGAGCACTGTTCTTCAACCGCCGGTCCACAGGAAATTTCTGCCGGTTTGCGCAGGGCCGGCAAGATTAAGGTGACCATAGGTCCCATTTTCAGACCTCCTGTCCCATTGTCCCCACACACAGCTTCGGGGCAGCTGCTGCTGCTAAAGCCAACAGGAAGTCTTCTTTCCGACGTCAATTTTGACGTCAGAGAAGACATTCTGGGCCAGCCAATCGCTGCCTGGCTGGCCCAGAATATCCTCTCCGACGTCAGAATTGACGTCGGAAAGAAGACTTTGTGTCGGCTTTAGCAGTAGCAGCAGCAGGGTGGTAAGATAGCAGCCGACCCGGAGAAAGGAAGGAGGGAGGCTTTTTTTTTTGTGTGCGGCAGGAAGGGAAGTAGGTAGGCAGGCAAGCAGGCTGGCTTTGGCCAGGGACGGAGGGAGAGAGGTAGGCAGGCAGGCAGGCTGGCTGGCTTCGGGGGTGGGACAAAGTGTGGAAGGCAGTGAGAGGGACATAGGAAGGAGGCACTGGGGGCACTATAAGACATGGGAAGAATGCACTGGGGGCACTAAAGACAGGAAAGGGCACTAAGGACATGGGAAGGAGGCACTGAGGGCAATGAAGACATGGGAAGGAGGCTCTGGGGGCAATAAAGACATGGGAAGGAGGCACTGGGGGCACTAAAGACAGGAAGGGGCACTAAGGACATGGGAAGGAGGCACTGGGGGCACTAAAGACATGGGAAGGAGGCACTGGGGGCACTAAAGACATGGGAAGGAGGCACTGGGGGCACTAAGGACATAGGAAGGAAAGAGTGAGGGAATAGAAAGGGACAATTCTTGGGCCTGAGTGCAGAAAGAAAGAAATGAAATAAAGGATACACAGACAGAAGGAAACACAACCAGAGACTCATGAAATCACCAGACAGCAAAGGTAGGAAAAATGATTTTATTTTCAATTTAGTGATCAAAACATGTCAGTTTTGAGAATTTGTATCTGCTGTCTATATTTTGCACTATATTTGTCTATTTTTCTATAGTTACTGAGGTGACCAAGCTCGTGGAGATGGGGAGGAAACAGGGTTTTTAAATTTTAGTCCTAGTAGTTTGCCGGTCCACAAAATAATTCTTTTATTTCTGCCGGTCCACGGGTGTAAAAAGGTTGAAAAACACTGCTCTAGAGTGACCCTCTGCTCTGCTGAGCTGTGTCTGTGTAACCAGTGTGCTTGCTAAGAAAGTTGGCTGCTTGAACATCCCAATGGCTTGTTTTTGTGCGGTTTTCTTTCAGACTTTTTTTTTTTTAAATGGTGAAAAAAAGATAGATGCACTGAGGGGCGAACACAACTAGAAATGTTTATTTTCAAAATTAAAATGCTTTGCTGTTTTGAAAATGGTCATTTTCTTTACATGATTTTGGATGTGTTTCCCAGAACATCCAAACTCGGACTTAGACGTCCTATCGAAAATGCCCCTCCACATCAACTGGCTCACCTTTATCCAAAGCCCTCTGCCTGGATTTTCACCAGCAATATTAGGATATTGCTACTGAAAATCCGGATACGGAGCTAGTAAGCGGGACTTCTGTTCCTACCTAGACAATTCCCAATGTATAATCAACCCCTATGTTTTAAATCAGCTATGTCTCCTATATACAAGAAAATTCATATTTGCTCTGTGCAAAAAGGCATTACATTTTTATTTGAATTTTCAAAACTAGCTGTGGCATTTCTGACATTAATAGGTATTTTGTGATGTTTGAGCTTTGAAAAATACATTGCAGTTTGTAGTAGATTACAATCCAGATATTAAGTGTTTTGGTCTTTTTTTCCCCCCAAAGATAAAAATTCAGGTTTAGTAGTCACACACCAGTCCCAGAGATCCTTTGCAAGTTATGCTAAAAGAGCAGTGTGTTCTCAACAGCTTGTGTACCTAATAACTAGATAATTCTAACACTGGTCTGACACACAGCACTGAAACTAGAAAATATCCATGCGTTTATAGCACATTCAAAGTACTTATTTAAGTTACTAGTGTGACATTGCCTGCTCAGGCTGATGTGATCCCCGCTGAGCCTGCATCTCGCAGCCCTGCATTACTACAATACAACCACGACTGCCCTGGTCCTAGAGCCCAATACAAGCTATGACGCAAGTATGAATTATGTGGAAGAAATACACTGTTGGCATTCCAGAGCACCGCGGGAGCTGTGTCAACATGTGAATAGGTTAAAGCACTGTTTACTTAGAAAATTCCTTTTTTCATCTAAGGAGAAATTTGCTCATCTGTTGTTTTACTTGTCTTGAATCCTGGTAGACCAGGTATTCTTAACCAAGGTGTCCCAAAACACTTGCTCTCTCCTGGCAGTACCTCATAGGACAAAGATAAGTGAGCACGGACTACAGAAATGTTAAATAGTACAGTAGTAGTAGACACTGAACTTGCAGTATATACAGCACTACTACTGCCTTGCCACATCCTGACTGCTTTAATCATCCCAGAAAGACTGGAGGTAGAACCACTTAAAAGAATATCTCCTGCTTGACCTATTTGAAGGTTGTTCTTTATTCTTCCTCCTCTTCTGGGTCCAATGAGCTATTAATACTTTAACCCCTACAGGTCACAGGTAATACTGCAAATGTTCTCTTCATCTGTAGGGCTTGGAGTTGATAAAGGCAATAGGAATATAATGGGAGAAAGGAGCATAACTGGAGAAAGGATTATCATGGCACTGGCCACCTGGCTGAAAGTGGAAGCAATTTCCTTTCTCTGCTGTTTCATGCTATTATTGTCTATGCCAGCCTGAAAATAGTCGGGATCACCGGTCTATTGTTTCTGCTAATGGGAAAACAAGGCCCTGACCTAGAAGCTTTTCTGCTGCCTGTGAAAAGTGGATGTGGCAAGGCAGGGGGGAGAGATGAGGTTAGGGTACCACAAGGTAGGGAGTGATAAAGGGCTGTCGGACTGGAAGAGGGCAGCAATTTGCTCAGCAAAGAGAAAGGGTGATATGGGCAAAGGGTCTACTGGGCTGTAGGGAGAAGGTCTAATCAGCAGGAGGGAGGAAGGTGGTATTGCGTAAGTCTAGTAATGCTACAAAAAAGATTAGTAGTAGAATGTACTGAGCTAGGAGGGGGTAGAGGGGAAAATAGAGGAGAGCAGGAGCACAGTGAAGAGGGGTCATGGAGATGCTAGGCAGGGATGGCAGATTGTGGGAAGTGGTGATTGAAAGGGTGTAGTTTGGAGAAGTAAAGAAACTATTGGAGAGAGAAAGTATCAATGTGGTTATTTATATAGACACATATAGGGATTGATGGGTTCATAACAGTCTAGGGCAGTGGTCTCCAAACTTTTTCATGTAAATGGCCACAGTGTGAAAATGAGAAAGCTTCGAAGGCCATGGCGGCTGGTGGATGCTGGTGAAGTTTGATTCAGCGATTATCCAAACTTTTTGCAGTAACACATTTAGAAAGGGGTTTATGAAGGATTTTCTGGATCAATGAAAGAAAATTCAATCCAGTTATAAACAATGGATGTCAATCTTATCCATGGTTTTGATTTCTGAGATCCTTTTCCTTCACACATATTTGTGCTTAGTGTTATAATGGCATGTGCTTTCAAGGAATAAACCTCTAGTTGTCTGATATTTTGGATTGTCTGATGAGCCCAAGGTTGAGGAGCTTCTCTTGTGTCTATATTGGTAGGCGTTTTTGGGGGGTTTGCTTCAGGTGATAGCCCCATGTAGAAACACACGTGAATGAGGGGTACAGGGAAACTCTCCAATCCACAACGCTGTTCTGCTCTGAATTCATAACAAACATGTTAAATACTGCCATTGAACAATCAAAACAGTGAAACAATCATACAAACAGAAACATTTATGCAGCTCTAGTATTACCCCAATGTGTTATGGCAGAAGATTATTCTTTATGTCCTTAAGGTGTGATTTACATCCAAATTTCAGTTTGGACTCGAACTTTCTGATTGAGACAGTAGGCAGGCGTAGGAGGTAATTGACAGGATTGGTCTCCAGAATGACACACCTATCTACTAGAAAAAGATATTAGCAAGGTTGAAGTTAATCTCTTTTTCTAGTGCAATAGATATGTCATTCTGGATGGACAGGATGTACAAAAGCAGTCCCAGAAATCTAGGGCAGGACCACTGCACTGGCTCATAAGGTGGAGTCCTCCTTTGCCACTACATTCACTCTGTATGTAGGTGTACCAAGTCACTGCCCTTTAAATCTCCTCGAGGAGACCTTATCTCGAGGAGACCTTCTCTCGGGAGAGTTTCTGCCTAAAAAGAAGCCACACTTCTAGTGGAATGCGCCATTACAGAGCTCGCGAAATGGCCCTACGGATCCATTTGGAAATTGTGACCTTGAAAGCTGGTGTGTCACGTCTAGCCTGACTAGTGAGCATAAAAAGATGATCAGATAGCCTGAAATCACTGGTGACCTCAAGATATCATAGAAGCACTCTTCTCGCATCCAACTTTTTCAGAATCTAAGTCCTTCTTCTTAGAACCTGTGGAATGGAATGCCAGCAATCTGACTTCTTGATTGACATGGAAAGCCGAAACAACCTTCAGCAAAAAGAACAGAATGGTGCGCAAAGAAACTCTAGCCTCTGTGAACTTGGGGAAAGGCACTCAACGAGAGCCTGTAGCTCCAAGACTCTTTTTGCTGAGGTAACAGCCACAAGAAAAACCGTCTTGAGCGTCAGATACATCAAGGATGCTTCTTCAGCAGTTTGTATGGAATCTGACTGAGGCCTTGCATGCCAAGAAAGCCTTACGCTCTCAATCCATGAAACAAGAGAGAGTCCAACCACTTGGACTCTGAGGTTCACCACTATAAGATCCTTGTCAAGGCCAGCCTGGAGGAAAGCAACCACCACCGAGATCAGAGCAGAGAACAGCTTCTTGTTCTCCTTAATGCACCAGAACTGAAATATTTTCCATGCCTTAGTGTAAATAGATAGCGTCAAAGGCGTTTTGGCTCTGAGCAAAGTAGCAATGACTATCTTTGAATATCCCTTGCGCACTAATGCCGCTCACTCAAGAGCCATGCTATAAGAACAAAGCGATCCAGATATACAACCACTGGTCCCTGAGAAAAAAGGTCGCAGTCTGAGACTTGAGCCCTTTTGAAGACATGCAAGGTCTACATGCATAGTCTATGTAGCCAATCTGGAGCCACGAGAATGACTTCTCCCTGATGGCTTGCAATCCTGTAGAGTATCTGGCCTATCATGGGCAAAGGAGGAAAACGTACAACAGTTCGTTCTTTGGCCATGGTTGGACCAGAGCATTCAGACCTATGCTACCAGGCTTGGATCTTCGACTGACGAATCAGTCCACCTTCTTGTTTCTTGCTGTTGCCATCAGACTGAATGTTGGGTGATCCCAGCAACAAACAACGGATTGGAAGGCTGCTGCAGACAGCATCCATTCTCCCGGATCAAGTGTCTGTCAGCTGAGGAAATTGGCCTGGACAATGTCCACTCTCACAACATCCATGCTGAAAGAGCCTGAAGATGAAACTTTAGATTACCTGAGCAGTAAGCGAGCCTCCAGATTCAGCTGCGCACTCTTGGTACCTCCCTTGTGATTGCCAAATGTCACCTTAATAGAATTGTTTGAGAAGATTCGGACTGCGTGTCCCTCCAGACTCTTCTCCAGCTTCTGCAACACCGATCGAATGGCTCGAAGTTCCGATCGAATGGCTCGACCACTTCCTTTGGGAGGCCAACCAAAGCCCCTTGATCGGGCATCCATTGCAGTGAGTCCCCAGCCGAAAAGGCTGGCATCCATTTTCACAGTTACCCATGAGGCTATTCCGAGAGACATGTCACTTGATAATGCCTGTGGGCAGAGCCACCAGCTCATACTGTCCCGGGATTCTGGAGTCCATGGCAGAGACATCTGCAGGGAGTCTGACTTAAGGTAACCACCACAATAGTTAACAGTTTGGAGAGGACGCATGTGAGCCTTTGCCCATGGGACCACGTCTATCGTAGCTGCCATGGAGCCTAGCAGTTGGGAGGTAGTGCCACGCGGATGGAGCTGGTTTAGCCAACAACCTTACTATCTGACCACTAAAAGTCACCTAGCATTACATAAAACTATATATCTTTCCATCATCATCAACCACGCATTCACTGCCTGTTTGGAAATACAGATTGTGAAAACAAAGAGGTTAAAAAAATTAGGACTTAAAAGCCATTTGTTTTCGTTGCTAATCCTCTTTTAAAAATAAATTATACTATTTAGTTCCAAAATCAGCTTGCTGCATTCATGGAAAGAAATCATAAAGCTGTCCTTTAATCACATGGTTATCCAGCATAATACCTGCTGCTTGCCTAACCTGCATATTAATTTCACAGCACTAATAATTTTCAAAAGCTATCTACATCTATCTAGTACTGCTGCGTTTAGGTTTTTTTTTAAATGTAACTGAATAAAGCCTTACCACATCTTATACATCTAATAGCCAGTTAATATACAATTTCTATAAGGAAATAACTATTTTTTGGGTAGATGTCATGCATAAAATTTTTAGCACATTAGTTACACTGACATAATTCTATTTGGAATAATAAAACTAACCTGCTGCACGTCTTGCTGGAATACACAGAGCTGGAGCCGCTGATGTAGACGGACTTTGCGGTGCTGCCAGATGTTCTCCAGCTGTCGCTGGTGGTGCAAAACCTCATGGATGGAATCAAGGACATGCCGCACTGCTTTAGAGTAGTTAGCAGAGGCAGTCAGCGAATCTGAACTGCCAGGAGTCAGAGGTCTTTGAAGTTTGTCAAGTAATGATTTTCCATCTTGACTGACCTGTTTCACAAAACATAGGACATATCAGAATTAGAATTCTTTAAAAAAGGGATGGCAAATGCCTACATTTTCCCTCAAGTGCATAAAGGGAAATGAATTGGGACTTGTATATTGTTTTTTTGTAGTTATATAACCACACTCAAAGCGGTTTACATATAGGTACTTTCAACATTTTCCCTTTCTGTCCTGGTGGGCTCACAATCTATCTAATGTACCTGGAGCAGCAGAATATTAACACCTCCCCCCTGTGCAAGAAGATTTTAGTGCCAGCTAGCAAGCTGAATGCTCTATGCTGCCAACGGTCATAGAATTCCTATGAACGTCGGAACAGTGCAGAGCATTGAGTGCACTGGCCGGCACTAAAAACCTCTTGCACAGTTTTGTAAAAGAGAGGGGGGAGGGGTAACTACTCCCTCCCTCTCCATTATACTAAGTCCCCTCTTTCCTTCCTTTTTATCAAGCCCTTCTTCTTTCCATTGGAGTTCCTTTCTTTATTAATTCCTGTAAACCGTGTCGAGCTCCACTTCTGTGGAGATATGCGGTATATAAACTTAAGGTTTAGTTTAGTTTAGTAAGTGACTTGCTCAAGATCATAGGGAGCAATGTGAGGTTTGAACCCACAACCTCACAGTACTGAGGCTGTAGCTCTAACCACTATGCCAGACTCTCCTCCACATAAAGAAAAGATTGCACCACGAAAGAAAAAAATGTTTTTGTTTCCTTTTGTTTCCTCTGCCCTTGATCCTCTCACAAGGACAGCATGTCCTTGCCAAATTTGGGGCATACCCTCATTTCTAATCTTTGACTGGCAGGGAGGGGGGAAGAAAGCTGCCACCATCATCCCTCTCTAGGCCTGAATGCATCACCTGTGTGGTGGGCAGATTCAACCATTCCTGACAAATGGGAAGCAGATCACCTCCATGCCACGCCACAGGGCCCTGCCCAAGCTAAGGTATTGTATTATACTATACTGAAAATTAACGTATTAAGGATCAAAGCTGCATGTTTGGTTTCTGTCTTATTCTGTTCTGGTGTTATGGCAAGACTTCCACACTTTAAAAATCTCTAATTGTATATTGCAGCTGCATTGGACTGAATACTATAAAGTGGCTGAATAACCTCCTGTCAACCCAAAGAGCCCTTGCAAATTACTAGGAGCAAGGGAGGGGAGAGGGGGAGGAATAACAAGGTGGCTATCAGACATCACATTCCTTATAACTGTGCAATTATTTCTCATTAAAATAAAACCAATACTAGGGCTGCACTTGGCCTAAAAAAATTCAGTGTGTTCTTGTTATAAACAAATGTTCTCTTTGGTTTTCTTCTCCTATTTATCATTTGCTTGCAGACACTAGTACCTAAGAATTTACACTTATACAATCAGTCAGTGCACTTAAAGATATTTTGTGTGCAATCTGTGGACATTTTAAATCTGCAGGTGCCCAAATGAACCAAAATGCATGCTTATGAATGCACCTATCAATATTGCTAATATGTTGAAGATCAGAAGTGTGTATCAAAGCTAACAACATATATATTTCTCAAATCAAAAGCTGAATATAGAAAAAAGATAAAGCTTAAGGCTCATAGTCTCAACTTTTTTCCCCTGATCTCTAGAAAAAAATTAGTTCCAATTTCTCTTCTGCCATTGTAGGTTACATGAGCCACCATTTTCTAAATTGATTATACTACCTTTCTGTGGTACAACCAAAGCGAATCACATGTTACATACACATACTTTCGGCTCTCTAATGGACTCACAATCTAAGTTTGTCTACCTGGGACAACAGAGGATTATTTCAGGAAGCAGTATACTGTAATTTATAAAATTTCAGCATTTCTGTGCAACAAACAAAGGGCTCCTTTTACTAAGGTGTGTTAGCGTTTTTAGTACACGCACAAGCTTAGCGCAAAGGAGGCGGGTGTGGCATTTTAGCGCACGCGATTCCGCGTGTTAAGGCCCTAACGCACCTTTGTAAAAGGAGCCCAAAGTGTCTGCTGATCCACTTATTAGACTGCCTCTACTGTATTACTGAAGCATGGGAGTTTCAGGTACTCAATTGGATTGCATGTACCGTAAATTATCAAATCATTTTTTTCCTCATTTAGGGTCCCTCATTTACATTCAGATAGTATCACACACCTATAGAAAGTTAATATCCACTGCAAGGCCTAAAGACAAAACCCCAGCCCTCTTGTTTTTTGTCACATTAATTTTGACAATTCTTTGATGCCATTGTTTGCCAAACAAGTGTGTAAGACAACAAATACATAATTCAAAGAGGAAAAAAATACAGCTGTTGCCCCCCCCCCCCCTGTTCAAAAAACTTAAACTGTCAAAATGCACTTTACCCTGATGACCCAGTGCTAACCACTAGAAAGCACATTTACAAGCAGAGTATGAAAGAGCTGATCAGGAAGGGGAGAGAGGTAGTCCAGAAGATCCAATGAAATCAGGTAGTAGTACTGAGAGGGAGGATGGTGTGAGACCACAAAACAAGTGGACTGGAAGGAAGTGAGAGATTAGGTCAATTTTAGTGTAGTGAGAGGAGTAAGGTAGGCCTGGAGAAGGGGAGGACCATAAATCAAGCTGAGGGAAGGGAAGTGGAGATCAAACTTAAAATGGCTGAGAGAAAGAAATAAGCACACAGCGTGAGATGGAAATACTGTGTATAGAAAGAAGGGTAACACATGGGAATGGAGATGTGTGGAACCTGGAAGGCAATCCACTAAGGGGGAGAAAGTGAAATGTCTAAGATGGAAGAGGGATAGATGGTAAAAGGGAAAAAACATGAAAGGATAAGTGGTTATAAAGAAGAGTGAGACAAAGTGAGAAAGGATGAAAGAAGAACAAGAGAGGCACAGATGGACTAGAAAAACCTAACCGAGTAGAGAGATGAGTTGAGCACCAGAAAATTTAGAACTGCGGGGTAGGGAAGAGATAAATGAAGGAAAAACAAACAAACCTGACAGAGAAAGGACAAGGGGTATAAGTCAGGAGCAATGAGGAGTCAAAGTAGACATTAATCTGACCAAAGCAAGGCCAAGTCCAAGATAAAACAGCAAAAAAGATGCTCAAATGACATAAAAAAAGAAAAAAATTGAAAAAAAACCCTACACAATAGAGATTTGCACCCGAAATATGGCATAAAGTTTGTATAAAAAAAGTGACATCACATCTTTATGTCATGATATCTTTGCCTCCAGTTGGCTACAAGGAATCCTAGTGCAAATCCTAGACGTACATCATGGGTCATGAGGCCTTAAATTTCTTTTTTTTTTTTTTTATTTCTTTATTGATATTTTGAACTTGACAATGTATATATTTGAAAAATCGAAAAAAAAAAACAACTATATGAAAATACACTATTAACATCAGAAATATTACAATAAAAATTTTAAATCCCTTCTTAACCTATAACAGTAATGATATTATATTATACTCATCAATATTATAGAATATTATGAAATTTATACCTCTAAATAAATAATACACCCCCCCACCCTGGATGTGCAAAGGAATCTAACATAAAGAAAAAGGAATCACTTTAATTATAATGTGACAAAATTAGTTAATGGACCCCAAATCCCCTTAAAGGATTTAACAAACCCTAAACGCTCTGCCATAATCTTTTCATATTTATATGTTGCACATACAGTTGCCCACCAAAAACTAAAATTAATCCTATCATGATTTTTCCAATTAGATGTGATCATTTGAACCCCCTATTCCTGATAAGATCATGAAAAGGCGACTATTATTTCTATCCAAAGTGGGTTTATCATGCAGAATCGTTCCAAAAATTATTGCTTCATATGTCAAAGGAATAGAGGATTGAAGAATATTATTAATTTGCCCCCAAATCGACTTCCAAAAGCCAAGTATCAATGGACAAAAAAATAAAAGATGATCCAAAGTCCCAATATCAATATGACAATGCCAACATCTATTAGATTTAGAACTATCTACTTTATTCAACCGAACTGGAGTCCAAAAAATTCTATGTAATAAAAACAACCATGTTTGTCTCATAGATGCTGACATTGTGCATCTTAATCTCCAAGTCCAGATTCGTGGCCAACGAGAAACAGAAATATGCTGTTTTAACTCGATACTCCAAATATCTCTAAGACTATTTTTTGTTTTTTTATTTAAAAATCCAGAAATCAATTTATACCACTGGGCAGCCTGATGTCCTATTAAATCTGTTTGGTAGCAAAGGATTTGCAAGCTAAAATAAGTTTTCAAATTTTTCCATTCAGGGAACCCCATCTGAATAGCCTGCTTCAACTGCAAGCACCTATATTGTTGAGTGTTTGAAATACCAAATGAATGCTGCAGTTGTGAAAACTCAAGCAGATTACCATTAGAAATAAGATCATCTAATGTCCTAATATTTGCCTGCATCCAATTCTTCCAAGCGATTCCAGCACCGCCTATTTGAATCTTGGAGTTTAACCATAAGGACTGTAAAGTAGATTTCATTATTGGTACCTCTGTTAATTTATCAATAAATTTAATAGTTTTCCAAGTATCCAATAAAATTATATTGTCCTTAGCATATTTATGAAATCTGATACTTAATACATGCGGAAGTTTCATAGGGGACACCAAATTCCGTTCCAAATATAACCAATCTGGTTGATGATCAATAAGCTCAGGGAGGATCCAATACATACCTTGACGCAATATATAGGCTATACCTATAAAAGTTTGGAAAATTTACCCCACCCTCCACAATTGATTTTTGCAACGATACTAAAGCAATTCTTGGTTTTTTCCCAAGCCAAACAAATTTTGTCAAAATATTATTTCATTTTTTGTAAAAGGACTCTTGAAAATAAACTGGTAACATACTCATTTGGTAACAAACTATAGGCAAAATCATCATCTTTACTGTTTGCACTCTCCCCCACCAAGAAATATGCAAAGGATTCCATTGCTCACACAATTCTGTAACTTTTAGTAATAAGGATTTTTCATTTACCTTCATTGTTTCTTCCAATGTACTTTTTATCCAAATTCCTAAATATTTTATTCCATCTTTCTTCCAACTAAACTGAAACGAATCAAATAAGCCTTTTATACAATGTACATTTAGTGGAAGAATTTCTGATTTATTCCAATTTATTTTATAACCTGAAAATTTTCCAAATTTATCAATCAAATCCAATAAATGTGGAATGGTTGACTCCGGATTTCTCAAATGAATCAAAATATCATCTGCATAAGCAGAAATTTTATATTCCCGACCTGCATAAGGAACACCTTCTATCTCCTTTGATTGTTGAATAGCTAAAAGTAGAGGTTCCAAAACAATATCAAATAACAAAGGAGATAATGGACAACCCTGTCTAACTCCCCTTTCTAAAAAGAACCTTTCTGAAAAAATATTATTTATATATAATCTAGCAGATGGGGAGCTATACAGGGATTGAATCATTTGTATAAATCGAGAACCAATACCAAACCAATCCATTGCTTGATACATAAAAGTCCATTCTACCCGATCAAATGCTTTCTCTGCATCTAAAGAAACAGAGAAAGCCGGATCTTTCATATCCTTTGTTAAATGTAAAATATGAAAAGCTAATCTGGTGTTATTTGAAGAATGTCTTTGAGCAACAAAACCTGTTTGATGCATACCAATAATATAAGGGAGAGCCTTATTCAAACGCAAAGCCAATATTTTAGCTAACAATTTCCCATCAACATTAATCAAAGAAATAGGCCTATAGTTTGAAACCAACATGGGAACTCTGTTTGGCTTAGGCAAAACTATTGTTAAAGCTTCTGCCATAGTACCTGAAATACAACCTTTATTTAGTTGAAACTGATATAATTTGAAAAGATGGGGTAACAAAATAGTTTGAAAAGAGTTAAAAAATTCTACCGTATATCCATCACTTCCTGGAGCGGATCCAACTCCAAGGGACTTTAAAGCCCTCTGAATTTCTTTTTGTGTTATAGGTGCTTCGAGATTTTCTTTCATATGAACAGGAACTTTAGGGCCATTAATCAACTTTAAAAATTCAAAACCATCTTTCTCTTTATTAAAATAATGCTCAGAAGAATACAAGCTTTCATAAAATTTCAAAAATTGTTGTAAAATATTTTTAAATTGAGAATGAATTATTCCATTATCATCTGAAATAGCCATTATATTAGCTTTCCTTTTTTTTGCTTTTAAATAGTTAGCTAGTAATCTTCCCGCCTTATTTGAGGTTCCATAATACAATGCCTTATAGGACACAAACTCCTTTCTAGTCAATTGTGATGATATCTCATTGTATCTAAATTTTACTTTTAGCAAATTCTGATAAATACTTTGTTCCCATTTTTCCTTTAATTTAATTTCCAATTTTCTAATATTTTGTTCTAAAATTAAAAAATCTTTATTTAGTTGTTTTTAACATATGCTGAGTACGAAATTATGTGTCCTCTCAAGGTAGCTTTAAAGGCATCCCATAAAATTTCCTGAGACATTTCTTCTGATTCATTAAACTGAAAAAATTCACTTATTTTTAACTTAAATTTTTCTATAAAATTGGAATCTGCTAGCAATGTATTATTAAACCTCCAAACAGGTCTATTATTTTCTTGTTCATCTATCTCAAAATCAATCCAAATACACCCATGATCTGAAAGTATAATTGAATCTATATTCGCCTTCTTAACCTTCTGTACTAAATTATCTGAAACGAAAAAATAATCAATTCTAGAAAATGATTTGTGAACATGGGAATAAAATGAAAATTCCTGATCATTGAAATGAAAAATCCTCCAAATATCTTTTAAACCACAAGAATTTATCAAATTATCTAATCCTAAAGATTTTAAAATTTTACTAGGCTTTTTATCTAAAATAGGGTCCATTACTGCATTAAAGTCCCCTGCCATAATTAAATTGGAGGAAGATGATGGTAAAATTATTTGTTGAAGGTTTTTAAAAAACTCAGATTGATTCAAATTAGGTGCATAGATATTGAACAGTATCAAGGTATCTTTCCCTGAGCTCATTTTTACTTGGACCCATCTTCCGAAAGGATCCATAGATAACATAGTAAAAATAGCCATACATTTTTTATGTATCAAGATAGCCACACCAGCTTTTTTGCCTACAGCAGGGGAAAAAAACCACTGTTTAACCCAACCCCCTTCCAGCTTACTTGATTCTAATGCAGATAAATGAGTTTCTTGCAGGAAATAAATATCTGCCCCCTGTCTTTTAAGAAAAGATAAGGCTTTCTTTTTCTTTATAGGGTGATTGAGTCCATTAACATTCAACAAATACATTTTAAAATACATTTATATTTATTTTAAGGAACCAAAGAAAATGACCTGAAAAGATTTTAATTCTTATATATAAATTATCCCAATTACACATCCAATTACCCTCCCTTAAAACCCCTATATACCCTCCCACACCCATCCCCCATAACAAATATAAGTGAATGATAGCACACATAAAGACCAGGAAATCGAAAGAAATCCCCAACCAGCAAACTATCAATTCATACTATAATAAAATCTTAAAATAATGAATTAAATTAAAATCATTACTTAAAATTACCATAAAATGAAATCTTAAAAATAATAAATTATATTATATAACTAATATCATTTTTCATTAGACATTAAAACTTATTATATAAAATTTCCAACTTATCCAAACAAAACAAAAATCACAAAAATTAATAAATACCAAATATAAAAAACTAAATGAATAAATAAATTAATGTTTATGATTAATAGATACCAATAAAATATTAAAATAATAAATATTGAAATATGAAATGTTAAAATTAATATATTAAATTATATAATTTATATTATCTAAAATTAGAGACAGTAGAAATTATTATATAAAATTATCATCCTATTCAACCAAAACGTAACAAATTTAGAAAAATTAATAAATATTAAAAATGAAGACTAAATGATTAAATAAAATGATTATTACTAGATATCCAGAATATAAATGAACATTAAAATAATAAAAATTCCAAATCTTCCCAACCTTTAAAATTCATATCCATTCATTCCCTCATTATAAATTTTATAATAAAATAAAAACCTAAAATCAGCAAACAAAGAACATATAAGAATAAATATTATATAAATACTAAATACTTGTCACACTAGAAGAAAATCATATCTAAAGATAAAAGTAATCCATTTCTCAACTTAGAAAAGATTCAAATCATCTTTACTAAACACTAATGTTACAGCTAGAGGATAAAAAAAATAAAATAAAAATAAAACTCATATCTCTATATTATTTATGTTATTATGGAAGTATCTGCCATAATATTAAAAAAGATATATAAATTATAATTAATAAATCAAATAAACATCTATCATCTGTTAATCCATAACATCAGAAAAAATAGAATTAGATTTCAAAAAATTAATGACCAGAACAAAATTTCCAGGATAAGCTTGTCAAATCAATATTAGGTTTCATAAGAAGTTGCAAAACCACAGAACCAGTCGACCTCAAAGACTTGTTAATTCCCCAGGAAAGTCAGTCTTGTTAAAACCACAGGAAAGACAACAGAAAAAATGCTCAAAAAATTAATAGAACTTTGTAAAAAGTCTTTCTTCAGGACTCTTCCTTTGAATGTTAAAATGCTTCAATGAAATTACAATTCAGGCAAATTAAAAGTCTCGTATTATATGATGAAGTTGTAATAGCAGTTAAAACATTTCTGCTACAAACTAGTTTGGATTGAACTAGTTTGGATTCAAACAAATTGAAGAAGTTAGTAACAAATCATAGCAGTTTTTGTTTAAATCTTGGATAGTATCCTATTCCATACGATTTTCACAGCCTTCAATATATTGTTGAAGTTTAATAGGATCATCATATTTTATAGTATGATTATCATGAGTTACCCTCATGTAAGCAGGATAAAAGAGACCATATCTTGCCCCTAATTGCTGTAATTGGGGTCTCAATAATAAAAACTGTTTTCTTTTTTCAGCTGTTTTGGGGGCAAAATCAGGAAGAAACATAAGAGCTGAATTTTTATATTCTATTTTCTTTTTTTCTTTGGCAAGCTGCAAAATTTCAATTGCATGCTGAAATCTGAGAAGTTTTAATATTATAGGTCTTGGTCTAGGCTGCCCATTTAACTGCCTCACAGGAATTCTGTGTGCACATTCTATTTCAAACGGAAACTTCGTTGAAATTGAAAATAAATTTGGCAGCAAATTTTCTAAAAAGGTGACACAGTCTTTTCCTTCCGATCCTTCAGCCATCCCAAGGATCCTAACATTACATCTACGAGAGTAATCCTCATAAGCTTCCATACGTTTTTGCAGGTCCTTAAGCTTAGCGTGATCTTTTTTGCACTGCCTCTGGTCCACTTCCATTTTCTCAATGCGGGACTCTAACTGATCCACCCTTGGATTAGATATCTCCAGCTGCTTAGTAACAGTAGAAATCTCCTCTCTCATAGCTGCCATATTTTCTGCGTTATCTTTTAACATTGATTTAATCACCCGAAGTTCCTCCAGAATATCCACCGATACAGGATCTGCACTCTCTTTCGGTAAGGGAACTTGAGCAGCTATTACCGACTCAGGCTTCAATCTCTTTGCTTTAACTCCGGTAGAAAAATAATTTTCTAGTTTTGTTTGTTTTAATGAAGCCATTTCAGCACTTTCTTTAAATTTTTTTTAAAAATAAACTAATAATATATTCAAAAATAACTGCTGAGTATGAGGAGCTCTTCAATCAGCCAGCCATTCTATTGCACTGACATAGTTTCCTGGCCCATAAAAAGGGAGGCAAACTCATGTTGGGTTCCAGACTTTGAACAGGATCTTAGTACCACAGGTTGTACTAATCCCCAAAAAATTTCAGTCCCCTGACAGGTTTTGTTGGGCTGCAGTGCTTGTACAAAGTGGATGTTTTGTGTTATGTGGAGTGTGGAACTCTGAAGGTGGACCTCCATTCAGCTGCCTGTAAGTCTCGAACTAATAGAGATCCAGTCGAAAAATTTTGCATGATTTTAGTTTGAGACCCTAGTGAATGTCCATACAAAATTTTATTCAATTTGAAGGAGGTTAAGTGTGGACGATTTTCAAAATTGGTCCACTTGACATGGAATGACCCTTACCAATTCAGAAGCAGGTGTCCTTCACAGAAAGAATCAGTTAAGTGTCTGAACTAAATTCAATAGCTCAATACAGATAACTGAACTATACTGTCCATTTAAAGTAGAACTGGAAAACCAATGTGTTTCCGATTTATCACTGTAGAGCGGAGTAAGGAAAAAGAAACCATGGAGAAGAAGATTAAGAAGAGGATAAGCACTGTAAAGATGCTAGAGCAAGTCTGGTCCCTTTTTTTTTTTTTTTTTAATTCTTTATTCATTTTCAATCTTACATCAAGTGTACAAACATTAAAACAATACAATTAAATACATCACTTGACAATCTTTCTATTTTATCTTATAATACATAAATTACCACTCTCCCCTCCCATCGTTTCCTCTATTATTTTCCCAATATGAATATTAATATATAAAGCCTCCCCCTTCCTAACATTAGACGGTGTATATTTCAATAGTAAATGGTATTTACTCATTACAATAAGAAGTTAATGGCTCTCAAATTTTATTAAAATTCTTATAGTTCCCTTTTATATATGTGACCTAATGAGTTCCACCAGAAATTATAATTGAGTCTACTGTAGTTTTTCCAATTACTTGTGATATGCTGAATGGCGACTCCTGTCATTATCAATAAAAGATTTAAGTCTGGTCCCTTTTTAAGGACACAAAGAGGCGCGCAAAATCTATTTATACTACGTATCAACAAGGGATCCAAGAGGAAAAAGAACAAGGAACCGGCGTGGCTCACTGTAGCGGTAAAGGAAGCGATCAGAGACAAGAAGACTTTGTTTAAAGAATGGAAAAGGTCAAAAACGGACGAAAACTGGAAAAAGCACAAACAGCATCAAAGCAGGTGCCATAAGGCAGTAAGAAGGGCCAAAAGAGACTAGGAGGAAAAAATAGCCAAGTAGGCAAAAAAAAAATACAAGCTGTTCTTTCGATATATTAAAGGGGAAACGACCCGCGAAGGAAGTGGTGGGGCTGTTGGATGACCATGGAATAAAGGGAGTGCTAAAGCAAAGTCATCGCCAACAAACTGAACACATTTTTTGCATCTGTATTTACCGAAAAGGATATACACAACATACCGGAAGCTGACAGGCTATACGAGGGAAACGAAGATGGGAAACTGACAGGGTTGACGGTCAGTCTAGAAGAGGTATGCAGGCAGATTGAAAGACTTAAAACTGATAAATCCCAGGGACCGGATGGCATCCATCCGAAGGTAATCAAGGAACTGAAAGGGGCTATAGCTGAACTGCTTCAACTAATAACCAATCTGTCGATCAAATCGGGAAGGATTCCGGAAGACTGGAAGGTGGCAAATGTTACGCCGACCTTCAAGAAAGGTTTGAGGGGTGATCCAGGAAACTACAGACCGTTGAGCCTGACCTCAGTACCGGGAAAGATGATAGAGTCGCTGATAAAGGACCGCATCATTGAGCACCTTGACGGACACGATCTGATGAGGACTAGCCAGCATGGCTTCAGCAAAGGAAGATCTCGCTTGATGAACTTGCTTCAAGTGGAGTAAATAGGCAGATAGACAAGGGTGACCCGGTCGACATTGTACATCTGGATTTTCAGAAGGTTCCGCACGAACGACTACTTCGAAAAATCACGAGCCATGGAATTGAATGTGAAATACTGACATGGATTAAAAACTGGCTGGTGGATAGGAAGCAGAGAGTGGGGGTAAATGGACAATACTCGTATTGGAAAGGCGTCAACAGTGGAGTTCCTCAGGGTTCGGTGCTTGAACCCGTACTTTTCAACATATTTATAAACAATCTGGAAATTGGTACAATGAGTGAGGTGATTAAATTTGCGGACGATACGAAGTTATTCAGAGTAGTGAAGACGCAGGAGGATTGCGAAGATCTGCAACGTGACATAAACATGCTCGAGAGATGGGCTGCAACATGGCAAATGAGGTTCAACGTGGATAAGTGTAAGGCGATGCATGTCAGTAACAAAAATCTTATACACGAATACAGGATGTCCAAGGCGGTACTTGGAGAGACCCCCCCCCCAGGAAAGAGACTTGGGAGTACTGGTCGACAAGTCAATGAAGCCATCCGTGCAATGTGCGGTGGCGGCGAAAAGGGCGAACAGAATGCTAGGAATGATTAAGAAGGGGATCATGAACAGATCAGAGAATGTTATCATGCCGCTGTACCGGGCCATGGTACGCCCTCACCTGGAATACTGCATCCAGCACTGGTCGCCGTACATGAAGAAGGACACAGTACTATTCGAAAGGGTCCAGAGAAGAGCGACTAAAATGATAAAGGGGCTGGAGGAGTTGCCATACAGTGAGAGATTAGAGAAACTGGGCCTCTTCTCCCTTGAAAAGAGGAGACTGAGAGGGGACATGATAGAAACATTCAAGATACTGAAGGGAATAGACTTAGTAGATAAAGACAGGTTGTTCACCCTCTCCAAGGTAGGGAGAACGAGAGGGCACTCTCTAAAATTGAAAGGGGATAGATTTCATACAAACGTAAGGAAGTTCTTCTTCACCCAGAGAGTGGTGGAAAACTGTAACACTCTTCCGGAGGCTGTTATAGGGGAAAACACCCTCCAGGGATTCAAGACAAAGTTAGACAAGTTCCTGCTGAACCGGAACGTACACAAGTAGGACTTGTCTCAGTTAGGGCGCTGGTCTTTGATCTAGGGGCCGCCACGGGAGCGGACTGCTGGGCACGATGGACCACTGGTCTGACCCAGCAGCGGCAATTCTTATGTTCTTATGAGAGTACAGTAAATGTCGACTCACCAATATAATTAGCAGCACAGATCTAGAGTTTATTAACAGCATCTTCCACTACTAAACAAGGAAAATTAAAAAAAAAAACCAAACTAAAAAGGTTCAACAGTACAGGTAGTCGTCGACTTACGACCGCAATCGGTTCCAACTGATAGGTCGTAAGTTGATTCGGTCGTAAGTCGGCCTATGTTAATACAGTATTGTATACAGTACTGTACTAACTATTTTGTAACCCTTCCCGCGTACATTTTCCCTGGTGGTCCAGCGGTGTATCCTGTCTGAGCCCCTCCTGCCGATGTCAGAAACCAGCAGCGCACCCAGTCCAGCACATGCAGAAGCGAGCTTTTAGAACTCCCGTCCCCCCCCCCCCCCCTCTGCCGCTGACCGAAACACTGCCGTAAGTTCTCAAGGGACTTATGGTTCTCACGGCAGTTTAGACGCTGGTTATAGAATTTTTGTGTGAGTGTCCCCAACATGCGACAAGTGAAACTGCCTCTCACCTCCTCCTCTTCCAAATCTAGTACTTTAAATTCTGCCTCCACAGCCTAAACCAAAACTAAGGGGCAGACCACTGGTATAAGAAACCATATTCAGATCACCTCCATTGTGGCACAAAAAGCAATGTTACTTACCGTAACAGTTGTTATCCAGGGACAGCAGGCAGCTATTCTCACTAGTGGGTGATGTCATCAGACAGAGCCCCGGTACGGACGTCTCACAAGCACGTGTTGCTTGTAGAAACTTAAAGTTTCTAGATGCCCGCACCGCGCATGCGCCGGTGCCTTCCTGCCCGGAGATCCGGGCGTGTCTCCTCAGTTCAGGTAGCTAGCCTGAGAAGCCAACCCAGGGGAGGTGGGTGGGACGTGAGAATAGCTGCCTGCTGTCCCTGGATAACAACTGTTACGGTAAGTAACATTGCTTTATCCCAGGACAAGCAGGCAGGTATTCTCACTAGTGGGTGACCTCCAAGCTAACCTCAGTGGGATGGAGGGGGAGTTGGCGACTTAAGAGAATAAATTTTTCAATACTGTTTGGCCAAACTGTCCATCCCGTCTGGAGAGAGTATCCAGACAATAATGTGAGGTGAATGTGTGAACCGAGGACCAGGTGGCAGCCTTACAAATTTCCTCGATTGGTGTTGATCTGAGGAATGCTACTGAGGCTGCCATTGCTCTGACCTTATGGGCTGTGACCTTACAAGGAAGTGATAATCCAGCCTGGGCATAGCAGAAAGAGATACAAGCCGCCATCCAATTAGAGATGGTGCGCTTTGATACGGGTCTTCCCAACTTGTTAGGATCGAAGGAGACAAAAAGTTGAGGAGTGGTTCTGTGTGGCTTGGTGCGATCCAGGTAGAAAGCCAAGGCACGTTTACAGTCTAGAGTGTGAAGGGCCGATTCTCCGTGGTGAGAATGGGGCTTAGGGAAGAATACTGGAAGTACAATGGATTGGTTGAGATGAAATTCGGAGACCACCTTAGGCAGGAATTTCGGGTGAGTGCGTAGGACCACCTTGTCATGATGGAATACTGTGAATGGTGGATCCGCCATCAATGCCTGGAGTTCGCTGACTCTGCGAGCGGACGTAAGGGCTACAAGAAAAAGCACTTTCCAGGTGAGGTACTTAAGAGGGGCCCTGTTGAGTGGTTCAAACGGGGGCTTCATGAGACGGGAAAGGACTACATTGAGGTCCCAAACTACTGGGGGTGGTTTGAGAGGAGGGTTAACATGGAAGAGTCCTTTCATAAATCTGGCGACCACTGGATGGGCCGAGAGGGGTTTCCCTTGTAGGGGCTGGTGGAACGCCGCAATAGCGCTCAGGTGGACTCGTATGGAAGTGGACTTGAGCCCAGATTGAGATAGGTGTAGGAGATAGTCCAGCACGGAGGATAAGGAAGCTCGCTGAGGTTCCTTTGATTTAGAAACACACCATGAGGAGAATCTAGTCCATTTCTGGGAGTAGCATTGTCGAGTGGCGGGCTTCCTGGAAGCTTCCAAGACCTCCCTCACTTCTTGTGAGAATTGGTGAGGGGTTACGTTGAGAGGAACCAAGCTGTCAGGTGGAGAGACTGCAGGTTGGGATGAAGTAGTGATCCTTGATGTTGAGTAAGCAGTGAAGGAAACACTGGAAGTGGTACTGGTTCCCTGCTGCTGAGTTGAAGTAGGAGGGAGAACCAAGGTTGTCTGGGCCACCGAGGAGCTATTAGAATCATGGTGGCCCGTTCGAGTTTCAGCTTGACCAGAGTCTTCTGGATCAGCGGGAATGGTGGGAACGCATATAGAAATCGTTTCCCCCAGTTCAGTAGAAAAGCATCTGCCTCGAGGCGATGAGGAGTGTAGATCCTGGAGCAAAACTGAGGCAGTTTGGAGTTGTGGGGAGCCGCAAAGAGGTCTATCTGAGGCGTCCCCCATTGCGTGAAGATTTGGTGAAGGGGGCTGGAATGGAGAGTCCATTCATGCGGTTGTAGCAGACGGCTTAGTTTGTCTGCTAAGACGTTGTTCTCCCCCTGGATGTATACTGCTCTGAGTAGGGCGTTGTGGCGCACCGCCCAGTCCCAGGCTCGTAGAGCTTCCTGGCAAAGGAGGGCCGAGCCCGTGCCTCCTTGCTTGTTGATATAATACATGGCGGCCTGATTGTCTGTGCGAATGAGGATTACCATGTCGTGGAGTAGATGTTGGAAAGCTTGGAGCGCATTGAAGATGGCTCTGAGTTCCAGTAGATTGATTTGGTGTAGTCTTTCCGCACTGGTCCAGAATCCTTGGGTGCGGAGACCATCCAGGTGGGCCCCCCATGCATAATTCGACGAATCGGTTGTGAGAACTTTCTGATGGGGGGGAGAGTGCATCAGCAAACCTCTGGATAGATTCGAAGAGGTCATCCACCAAAGTAGAGACTGCCGAAGAGCAGGTGTGACTGAGATGTGTTTGGATAGTGGATCGGACGTCTGATTCCACTGTGATGCCAGGGTCCACTGGGGGATCCTGAGGTGGAGTCTGGCAAAAGGTGTCACGTGTACTGTGGAGGCCATATGGCCCAGGAGCACCATCAGTTGTCTCGCCGGTAGAGTTTGGCGAGTAGACACCGCCTGGCAGAGGTGAAGAAGGGACTCCATGCGTTGCAGGGGCAGGAATGCTCGGAGTCGGGTGGTGTCCAGGACCGCTCCGATGAAGGGGAGGGACTGGGTGGGTTGTAGATGAGACTTGGAAAAGTTGATCTCGAAGCCCAAATTTTGGAGGAAGTAGGTTGTAGCCAAGGCCGCCGAAGTGACCTCTGGGGCTGACGGGGCCTTGATGAGCCAGTCGTCGAGGTATGGGAACACCTGTAGACTCCTGTCCCGGAGTGCTGCGGCCACTACCACCAGGCACCAGGCACCAGGGGACGAAGATAGGCCGAATGGTAGCACTCGATACTGTAGGTGCAGATTTCCCACCCGAAATCTGAGGAACTTTCGGGAGGCCGGGTGAATGGGGATGTGAGTGTAGGCCTCCTTGAGATCCAGGGAGCATAACCAGTTGTTCTGCTCGAGGAGGGGGTATAGAGAAGCCAAGGTCAGCATGCGAAACTTCTCTTTGACCAGAAACTTGTTGAGGGCCCGAAGGTCTAAAATGGGTCGCAGGTCGCCCGTTTTCTTCGGGACGAGGAAGTACCGGGAGTAAAACCCTCGGTTCAATTGGTCTGACGGGACCGGCTCGACAGCCCGAAGCTGAAGTAAGGTTTGGACTTCCTGAAGAAGAAGGGCGGTCTGCGTCGAGCTTGAAGGATACTCTCTTGGAGGATGGTCCGGGGGGACCCGGTGGAATTGAAGAGAGTATCCTTCTCTTATGATGGTGAGGACCCATAGGTCCGTGGTTATGGCCTCCCATCGATGGTAAAAAAGATGGAGGCGGCCCCCTATGGGAGAGGCCGAGGTTATGCTCCCGGGAGGGGCGTCAAAAGGGCTGGGGAGCCTTAGGTGCAGCCGGTGGCTGAGGTTTTTGCTGAGACTTCTGGGGAGGTTGTCTCTTCGCAGGCTGTCTCGCAGCAGGCGTTTGTCTGGGCATGTAACGCCGCTGGTAAATCAGGGGTGGCCTGGAAGGTCGAGACTGTTGAGGTTTGGGTTTGGGCCGCAGGATGGATTGAAAAGATTTTTCATGATCCGACAGCTTCTTGGTAACAGTTTCGATAGACTCATCGAACAGGTCAGCTCCAGCACATGGTACGTTGGCGAGTCTGTCCTGGAGGTTGGGATCCATATCGATTGTACGGAGCCATGCCAGGCGACGCATAGCTACCGCGCTTACGGCGGCGCGTGCCGAGAGTTCGAATGCATCGAAGGAGGATTGCATCAGCTGGAGGCGTAATTGGGAGAGGGAGGCTACCACTTCCTCGAACTCGAATCGAGCTTGGTTGTCTATGAACGGAGTGAACTTGCGGAGCACCGGCAAGAAGAACTCCAGATAGGAAGAGAAAAAGAAATTGTAGTTTAGCACCCGTGACGCCATCATGGAGTTTTGGTAGAATTTTCTACCAAATTTGTCCATCGTTCTCCCCTCTCGGCCCGGCGGTACAGAGGCGTAGACCTGGGAGGGATGAGAGCGTTTAAGGGAGGACTCGACCAGTAGGGATTGGTGGGAGAGTTGAGGGCCCTCAAACCCTTTATGGTGCACGATGCGGTATCGAGCATCGAGTTTGCTGGGGATCGCCGGTATGGAATACGGTGTTTCGAAGCACTGCATGAAGGTCTGGTCCAGTAATTTGTGCAAGGGGAGCCGAAGCGACTCCGTTGGAGGGTTAGGTAAATGCATGGTGTCCAGATACTCTTTGGAGTATCGGGAGCCCGTGTCAAGGGTCACATCCAGATCATCCGCCATTTGTCGGAGGAATGATGAGAAGGACAATTGTTCCGCCAGCGTCGGTCTGTGGGACGGGCTGGAGGAGGAGGAGGCCTCCAGGTCCATGGACATCGGGGAGTGGCAAGGAGAATCGGGCACCGATGTCTCCTCGTACTCCGGGCCCCCCGGAGGGGACACCTCTGATGAGGAGTATCCCCTACGTTGCAGTTTTTTCTGCGGTGACACCTCCGAATGGCGTGAGGAGTGCCAGGATGAGTGTCTCGATCGGTGCCCGTCTCGGTGGCGGGACGGGGATCGGGATCGTCTGTGCATCGCATGGTCTCCCGAGGCCCCCAAGTGGATAGGGCTGGAAGCGGTGGATCGCAACTGGGTTTGCGATGCGGGTTCTTGCGATGCTACCCAAGTCTGGTAAGGAGTACGGAAGAACTCTTCCTGACTATGCCCAGGGCTTCGAGTATCGATCGGAGGTCTGGTCCCATGTTGGCGCGGAGGCGTAATGGGTTCTAATGGCAGCATATCGGTAAGCGAGGCTTGCCGCGTGGGCATCGCCGCCCTCCCCCGTTCGTCCTCGTCGGTTGTCGAGGTCGAACGGTGTGGGGGAGGGGGAGGGGGCGGACCGCCCCTTTGGACCGGTACCGGGAGGTCACCCTGTATGGCAGCGATGAGCCCGGGTCCGATGGTCTGCATGAGCTCAACGAATTGAGCTTCCAGCACGGACCGTAGCGAAGCCGATAAGGAGGGATCCGCACCGAAAGGGGGTCCTCCTGCACGGACATCGCGCTCCTTCGAGGCCGAGTGCTTCTGCTTAGTAGCTTTCGGCACTTTGATGACCACTGGTGGCACTGTGGAAGGAAGAGGTACCTGAACCGAGGAGACCGGGGCAGGCACCGACGTCGAGCTCGTGGATGGTGTCGGGGTGAGCGATGCCGGTTTCACCGCACTCGATGCAGGAGGGGTCGATACCGGTTTCGCCCGAACCGGGGAGGTATCAGATGAAGTGGAGGCTGAGGGATCCTTAGCTGCGTCCATCTTGAACATCGATTCCCACAATAGGCAACGCCGCTTGAATGAGCGTGCCGTAAGGGTAGAGCAAGGCCTGCACGATTTCGGGATGTGGTCAGGGCCCAAACACTGCAAACAGCGCCAGTGAGGGTCCGTGAGTGAAATCGCGCGTTGGCACTTGCTGCACTTTTTAAACCCGGTGATTGGTCGGGACATAGGCCGGAAAATCTCCGCCGCGAGGTCGAAGCCAGTGGGCCTGAGCCACGTGGCCGGCCCGTTCGACCCGCCGGAGGAAATAATCTTCTTTTTTTTTTTTTACTGAAAAAGAAAAGTACTGTTAACTGTAATTAAAAGAAAGCAAAAACGCGGACGAGGAAGGCAAATTTAACTGAATTCAGCTAGCGCATGATGAAGTTGAACTTCTCAGCTCCGCGGAAAAGAAAGAACTGAGGAGACACGCCCGGATCTCCGGGCAGGAAGGCACCGGCGCATGCGCGGTGCGGGCATCTAGAAACTTTAAGTTTCTACAAGCAACACGTGCTTGTGAGACGTCCGTACCGGGGCTCTGTCTGATGACATCACCCACTAGTGAGAATACCTGCCTGCTTGTCCTGGGATAACACTACTACTGCGCTAACTAGCTAGCTCATTTACCAAGTTAAGCACAAGTACTGATCAGTGTAACCACAGCATGTAGCAGAATTCAAGAAAATTAAAAACAAGAACCTGATTTGTGCTCTGGTGATTAGCTATTGTGAACTGGACCTGAGAAACAAGCATTTGAGGCTGATACATATGTTGCTCCCACAAGTGGAGAAGAAAAGCCTTCACAAAAAAAAGACTTCCCAGAAATTTTTTCTCTACCACCCACAAAGCGCCTGAAGTCTATAAAGCCATATGAAACAGCACCACTTTTACACAAAGGTGTTTCTTTCACACACTGCTCATTCACTCAAGGTGATCAGCTTTTTCACCCAAGGTGTTTAACTGAATGTGAGAAGACAAATATGTTTTCAAGCATTTAGGAACAAGCACTATGAAGCAAACAAGTACGAGGCAAACAAGCACCAAGACAAACACACACAAAAAATAAGGATTTTGGGATTGTTTTAGTTTGGCTTAATTTTAAAAGGTGGTTTGACATGTTATTAAAAAATACCAGAAAATGCATGAGACACCATTTTATCTCACATTTGTCCAACTCCAACCACCAAAACCTTAGCACTGTCGGTAGAGACTAACACAGAAAACACCTACTGCACCTCACTAATAGGCAGCAATAGCACACTCCAACGGCTGCTTGCACTATTGCTTCATGGGGTGACTGCACTCCGAGTACTGTGTGCAATTATGAATGACCATATCTCAACTCCCCCCATAAACACAAGGGTAATTAGACATGATTAGAGAAGGGTGATCAAAATGATTAAAGGGATGGAACAATTCATATGAGAAAAGGTTTAAGAGGCTGAGGTTCTTCATCATCGAGAAGAGAGGAACATGATAGAGGCCTACAAAATCCGGCGTTTAGTGCCGATCAGATTTGCCGACCCGATACACAAAACAGCTCACCACGTGGTTTTCTGCCAATCGCTCATTCTCCGATCTGGCTATAAAAATAAGGTCATTAATATTGAATTGCCATGTAAACTAGTAGAGCGATTGATGCTCTAATATGGCTTCGCAATACACAAAAAGTGATCACTTAATGAAAATAGATTGCTGACTAGGGAACATGCTATAGTTATATGCTACGTCTGTGTCAATCATAAGCATGCCAGCGCTATTAGATGAAAGGGAGGGGAAGGGAAGGGAGGTGCAAGCATTGGCTTTCAACAAGTGCGCATAAAACACGCCTTTAATACACGCACTTGAGAAGCGTGCTTTTGAGATTATTTTTTCCTCCCCCCCCAAAACTACTATAAGCCAGAAACTCACGTCCGAGACACACTTTGCACAATACCAGCACTCTCAGACCAGCCGGTAATTTTTGGTCATCAAAAGCCAGTGTAAGTGTGTCTAATGGAGGAATGGTATGTATTTAAGGTCTTGAAACATTGGGTTGGTTGGCGCCTGAATCATTGCTTAGGTATGTTCTTTCTTCTTCCCACTGCCTCTCCCCTGTTCTCTCCCCCATGTTCTTTATAATTTTTTTCATGGCCTACCTCAGTGCCATGAGGCCTTCTCCAGTGCCTTGTCCTTATGGCATGTTTCAGTAAAACAAAGACTAGTCCCCACAATGAAACAAAGAACCACAAAGCAGCAGCGGTGAGGAAACAAAAATCTCAAGAATCCACCTTGATCATAACTTTTAATATCTGGACAATCACATCAACCTAACATGGCAGCAGCGTTTCAGCACTATATGCCTGTCAGAAGTCCAGGACTGCAAATCTGTGAGATTATTTTATAGCATTCTTCCAAGAAACAAGAAGGCTTCAAATGACAATATCACAATCTTCTATAGCCGTGTTGAGTCGATGTGATTGCCCAAACATTAGAAACAATAAGTGTTATAATCAAGGTAGCTTCTTGAGCTTTTGTTCCTCTCTTGGATACCACTACTATGTTTCAGTGCTCTTCACCTGACAGCAGAGTAACTTCCCCACCATAATATATAATGCCAGCTCCTGCACTCTTTTAAACATAAGTTGATTTCTCATGTGCAAACCTATGCGTACAGATAAACCATCCATCACCAATAGGTGCTAGATGCCTCATCTTGCTACAGCAACAACGGAGGTTGGAATAATCCGAGGTGCTGGAGATAAGCACTATATCAGAATCTAAACGTGTAGGACAGAGGTAGAAACAGGGTTGAAAGGCCGGGATGGAAAAACATGTTGCTTTACATATAGGAGTTATATGAACATCTAATCAATGCAGTAGATAACTAATGTGTTAAGAATGGATAGGCCAAATGAATAAGAACTTTTTACCCCAACATTACTTACGTTTTTATCTCACATTTCTGTTGCCCTTTGATTTTTTTTTTAATTGTAATTAACCCTTATCTTTTCTTCCCATATGTTCCAGTGACATCTGTAATGTTACTGTCATGTCAGTCTACAAGTTGTTGTTTTTTTACCCCTACCTTTTTTTTTGCAAACAGCTTAGATTTTAACATTGGTTTTATATTGGCGGTATATGAAATAAACTGAACTAGAACTATCATATACAGTAAAACTTTGGATTGCAAATAACTTGGTTTGCAAATGTTTTGCAAGCCAAGCAAAAAACATTTTATTAAATTTTAACTTGATATACAAGCAATGTCTTGCAATACAGTATACACACATCACAACTAAGCTAATCTAGTAGTTGTGAGTCGCGCATACCTAAACAGGGTCTAGGCAACTTGAGGAAAGGAAGGGGAAAAGGGTTAGGGTGGAAGGAGCGGAGGGGACAGGAAACAAACTCAGGCAAATTAAATAAGGTCAGGTGCTTAAAAAGATCTTAGAAGAATTAACTGTCAAAGAGTGAAGTTTTCAGTTTCTTTCGGATGGTTCTTCTCTCTCTGACATTACAAGAGTGTAGTGACTGTTCTAAACAAGTAAAGTCTTGCAATACGAGTACATAAAGTATACAAGCGCCACATCATCACAACTGAGCCGATGGTTCTTCTCTCTCTGACACTGCAGTGTAGTGACTGTTCTAAATGAGCAAGGTCTTGCAATACAAGTACGTATAGTATTTTGTATTAAAGTTTTTGGGTTGTGGAACGAATCATCTGAGTTTCCATTATTTCCTATGGGGAAATTCGCTTTGATAGACGAGCGCTTTGGATTATAAGCATGCTTCTGGAACGAATTATGCTCGCAAACCAAGGTTTGACTGTACTATGTTACTGTTATATTGACTAGAAATTGCCAGATGATTATCCCAGTGAGCTTCTCATGGTCAGCCTGCAAACCCTAGCTCTTGTGAACATCCTGGACAATTAAGATGTCCTCTGGGGTCAACACAATGAGGTTCACAGAGTTAAGCACAGGGAATATGAAGATCAAACCACAAAGGAATTTTATGAGCTTCATTAGGATGGTCACACAGGCTACAAAACAAAAATAAATAAAAACAATCACACAAAATTTGTCAACATATCAAAACTGCATATCAGAACTACATTTCAGAAAATAAACATGCAAAAAATAAAATGCAACACACAGCTTACTTCAGAATAAGCCAGTGTGATATGTTCGTATATTCCTTGGTGGTGATGAATGGCATCTTCTAAATCCTGTAGCTCCGAGGGAAGTTCCACCTCCCCACAAGCCTTGCACCATGAATCCACATTGCTCATATACTAAAAAGTAAAAAAAAAAAAATCCAGAGAAAAATTAATAACACGCACAATACAGCACAGGTTATTTACTCAAACAAGTACAGAGTGGTAGAAGACATCTGTGGCTGCTTCCTCGATGTAAACACTATATATATATAGTTTTTTGTTTCTTTTTGTTGCTGCTGTTCATAGAATCAATGCTCCTAATTTCATATTTAAATAGTTTGGGGTGTTTAACTAGCAATTGTTTTCACCTTTCCAAGGTTCACGGTACACTGGATAAAACCCATTTCTTCAAAGATCAAACAATCATTCTAATAAATAATCAAAGCAGAATTCATGAGGGATGACTATCAGAAGGGATACACAAGGAAAAGGAGGAAATACTTGATCTCAAATGAGCCCTAGGGAAGAGGCAGCCAGTCTTGCTTCCAGGATATCCACAATGATTATGCATGAGAAAAATCTGCATGCAGTTAAGACCATGAATCCAAATCTCATGGATATGCTGAAAACTTGACAGGTTTGAGAACCACCGGATTAAAGATTCCTTCCCTCTCTCTCCCTTAGTTTCAGAGAGTCAATGGATTCAGGGTCTCAAAGGTTTTATTGAGTGTCATCTGCAAAACTCAGCCCTCATTAGTGTAAAGATCACTATCCAGAAAAGCACAGGAGCCAGGAATCCTCAGATAAAAACAACCCAATTTGCATGCAAACTGAAAATAGTCCTAGCTGCAAGAACACAGCTTAAAACAAATCAATTTGCAGTGCTTGACTGTTTAAAGTCATTCCAGCTCTTGCCATTCTGTTTCCCACCCACTGTTAATCAAACAGCTGATAAATCACCACCAATTTTCCTACAGAGTATTAGAAACCTTAACACTTAAGCGTCAAATGAACACAGCATAAGAGGCAATTACAAATCTAATTCAATTAAGGGAAACCAGACATTACAAATTGTTTCCTTTCCTCTGACTTTTATTTTATCAGTGTTACTCCTTTACACATTTTTTTCCTGCATACTAAAGCTGGGTTGTTCTATAAAGCATAGATGCAAAATGAATCCAAACACCAGGCAGCACAAGATTTCAAAAACATTTACTTTATTCTGGTATTATACATTGAAACTTCAGAGGAGAATTTGCTAGTGTGGTTATGAAAAAATTCAAACTTATGCATTTAAAATCTAGTTATCAGGGGTCAGTAGAAATTTTTTTAAATCAAGTACAGCACTTTTATCTAAATTATGTCTTTAAAAAGACAACCTCAGTGTTACTCATGCCTGGGCTTGGGTAGTGCTAAATAGTGTGGACCTTCATTCACAAAAATCTGGATTCAGTAGAATCTCAGTTATCCAGCACCCATGGGGATTGGTGGATACCGGATAACTGTTTTCTGGTTAATTGAGAGTTTGTTAGAAACCTTGTCCAACACTCTCTCAATTCCTTCTCCTCCATACCCCGAAGCACCAGCGCAGCAGCGTTCCTGAGCCCTAAAGCCCTCCTCCCTCAAACCCCAACGCAGTAGAAGCAGGCGGCGGTCCTAAGCCATGACCCTTCTTGCTCCCTCTCTCTCTCTTCCTTACACAAAGCGTAGCAGTAAGCAGGAGGAAGCCTCAAAACAGGCAGCTAACGGCCAGTCCTGGCAGGGTCTTTGCTCTGATGTATCGGAAGTGATCTTTATTTAAACCTTTTTTAAGCTACTGATGTTACCACTAAAATGGTTAAGGCTGGAGGAGTTGCCGTACAGTGAGAGATTGGAGAAACTGGGCCTCTTCTCCCTTGAAAAGAGGAGACTGAGAGGGGACATGATCGAAACATTCAAGATAATGAGGGAATAGACTTAGTAGATAAAGAGGTTGTTCACCCACTCCAAGGTAAGGAGAACTAGAGGGCACTCTCTAAAATTGAAAGGGGATAGATTCCGTACAAACGTAAGGAAATTCTTCTTCACCCAGAGAGTGGTAGAAAACTGGAACTCTCTTCTAGAGTCTGTTATAGGGGAAAACACCATCCAGGGATTCAAGACAAAGTTGACAAGTTCCTGCTAAACTGGAATGCAAGCAGGTGAAGATGGACTCATTTAGAGCACTGGTCTTTGACCTTGGGGCCGCCATGTGAGCGGACTACTGGGCATGATGGACCACTGGTCTGATCCAGCAGCAGCAGCAATTCTTATGTTATGTTCTCCAGCAACGAATTCCTAGAATTTAATTACACGTTGTGTGAAGAAACATTTTCTCCAGTTTGTTTTAAATCTATTACTTAGTAGCTTCATCGCATGCCTCCTAGTCCTAGTATTTTTGGAAAGAGTAAACAAGTGATTCACATCTACCCTTTCCACTCCACTCAGTATTTTATAGACCTCTTTCATATCACCTCGGAGCTGTCTCTTCTCCAAGCTGAAGAGCCCTAGCTGCTTTAGCCTTTCCTCATAGGGAAGTCATCCCATCCTCTTTATCATTTTTGTTGCCCTTCTCTTTACCTTTCCTAATTCTGCTACATCTTTTTGAGGTACAGCAACCAGAATTTCACCCAGTATTCGAGATGCGACTGTACGATAGAGCGATACAAGGACATTATAACATTTATATCTTTGTTTTCCATTCTTTTCCTGATAATTTCTAACATTTTATTTGTTTTCTCAGTTGCCATTGCAAATTGAGCTGAGGTTTTTAATGTATTCTCAACAATGACACCTAGATCCTTTTCCTGCCTTGCCTTCTAGGGATGATACCAATGATTGCAACGCTAGATGAATTGCTTGAAGCTCCAGGTGATATATGGACCAATTTCTCTGAGAGACCAATTGCCCTGAAAAGGATCATAAAGGCTGGCATTGATTGTCAATATCATCCATGAGTCTATCTGCAGTGGCATTCCCTTTGAAAGGGAAGCTGGCTGAAGCCACCGCTGCAAGCAGTTTTGTACCGCCGCCCTCCAAGGAAGTGGCTGCTGAAGTGAGTCCGTTTGAGAAGACCAACAGGATAGAAGAAAGTCTTGAAGAGGATGCATATAGTTTATTTGGCGATATCCCCCCTTTAACAAGGTGGGTTACAATCCTACATTCACAGTAAGCAGTGCAAACAGCCATAAGACACATGCATCCATGCTTCATTTCGCAAAAAAGATGTCTCTTCAAAGCCTCTTAAAAACAATCACATCTTTTTGCTTTCTGATATACAATGGAATGGCATCCCACGAAGCTGGACCAGCACAAGAAAAAGCTCTCACTCTTGTAACTTTCCCCAAAGAATTACCTCTATGATCACCGCCATTGACCCCAGCACCTGAAGGCAATGCTACACAGTCAAGAGCTGGTCTCTTCAAGAGGTCCCCTATCTGTTCCATGAGCTGCTGTCTGCATGGCTCTGGAAGAAAGACACAGCCCAGTGCTGTATCCAAACAGACTCTCAGCTCCTGCTAAAGATAGATCACCCGCATCACCGCTTGCTCTCCTTACTTTTGGGACAGGGCTCTGATTCCCGCCTTGCAAAGGTGTGCTGCTACTACCTTTCATTAATCAGTTTGCTTAAGCTCACATTGCTCAGTCATAAGGCATCAGAGATAGCCAATTCATTCACTCTCAACTTATTTTCATCTGTTATTGTTCTGTCTCTCATGAGTTTCAATTTATGACATGGGTTCTTGTTTTAGCTTTGAGATATCTTTAGTCTACAATTTAACTGAGAAACGTTTTATTTCACACTTTTAGAATACATGTTCTTTTACACGTATATGCTATGTTTTACATGTGCATGCCATTTTAACGATGCTTTTGTATCTTGTGCATGTAAATGTTTTGTTCACATGTGCATGTCATTTTATTGATGTCCTTGCATTTTATGTTACATTCCATATTGGATTTTACAATTGTTTGTATTTGCATTTACTCTTGTTCAATTTTTATGCATTTACTCTTGTTCAGTGTCCCCTGAGGGAGGCATTGTTTGGATGCTGAACTAGGATCGTGTTAGGACTTGCATTTTCTGAATAAAGATAGTTATCCTTGGCTGTCTGGACTCCTCCCTTGCTCTTTTGTTGAACTGTTTGTGGTCTTGAGGCAAGTTGTTTCTTCTTTCTTTTCGCTACTACTACCACCATCACCTTGGAAAGGTGTGTTGCCTTAAGAACCTCCTGTAAGCCAGAAAAATCAAAATATGAAGATAAGCTTCCGTTAAATCCAGGGAAGCTAGGAATCCCCCTGGCACTACTACTGCAATGACCAAATAGATGATCTCTATACAGAAACGAGGCACTTTCAGTACTGCATTGATGGATTTGAGATCAAGGATCGATCGCCAATCAACTAAGCCTTTCATCTAAACCTTTCTTGGTTATTCAGAGTAGTGAAGACACAGGGGGATTGCGAAGATCTGCAACGTGACATAATCAGGCTCGAGGAATGGGCATCGACATGGCAGATAAGGATCAATGTGGACAAGTGTAAAGTGATGCATGTCGGTAACAAAAATCTCATGCATGAATACAAGATGTCCGGGGCGGTACTTGGAGAGGCCTCCCAGGAAAGGGACTTGGGAGTTCTGATCGACAAGTCGATGAAGCCATCCATACAATGTGCGGCAGCAGCGAAAAGGGCAAACAGAATGCTAGGAATGATAAAGAAGGGAATCACGAACAGATCGGAGAAGGTTATCATGCCGCTGTACCGGGCCATGGTGCGCCCTCACCTGGAGTACTTCGTATAGCACTGGTCGCCGTACATGAAGAAGGGCACGGTACTAATTGAAAGGATCCAGAGAAGAGCAACAAAGATGGTTAGTGGTTTGGAGGAGCTGCCGTACAGCGAAAGATTAGAGAAACTGTGCCTCTTTCTCCTTCGAACAGAGGAGATTGAGAGGGGACATTAAAGGTACTGAAGGGGATAGACTTAGTAGATAAAGACAGGTTGTTCACCCTCTCCAAGGTGGGGAGAACGAGAGGGCACTCTCTAAAGTTGAAAGGGGATAGATTCCGTACAAACAAAAGGAAGTTCTTCTTCAACCAGAGAGTGCTGGAAAACTGGAACGCTCTTCCGGAGGCTGTCATAGAAGAAAACACCCTCCAGGGATTCAAGACAAAGATAGACAAGTTCCTGCTGAACAAGGACATACCCTGATAGGGATAGTCTCAGTCAGGGCACTGGTCTTTGACCAGAGGGCCGCCGTGGGAGCAGACTGCTGAGCATGATGGACCACTGGTCTGTCCCAGCAGTGGCAATTCTTATGTTCTATGAAGTATATGGAGTAGCTGGCCAAGTCCAATTCTATGGCTTGAATATCCAAGAGTCTCTTTACCATCGCTCGCACTGGAATCATTTTTTAATGAATGTCCACCCAAAGAAGCTATAAAAAGTTCCAGGAGATAATGACAGAATTCAATCTTGTAGCCCGCTTGAATAATCTCCAGAATCCAGCATTCCGAGCAAATCTGTGCGCAGACTTTCCAGTAAGCCGACGATCTGCTTCCTGTGTGTGTGTGTGTGTGTTGGGGAGAGGGTTGCTGACCTGGCATAATTGGGCTTTCTTGGAAGCTAGAGATGATGGAGAACCAGAGGCTTGCGGTTGTCTGACACTGCAGAATCTCTGTCTGGGTCCTTAGGTAGGCCTCTGAGAGGTATAATTGCCCAAGTATGGCCAAAATCTTCAAAAGTATGAAAATATGCATTCCTGGAGCCCCTAGTGGCTTAAAATCTGCTAACTAGCAGAGCTTTAGGATGATCTGCTACGCTAGTCAAAAGATTGTCCAGGCCCTTGCCAAAAAAACAGCTGTCCTTTGAAAGAAAGTCTACTGAGAGTGGCCTTAGAAGTCGAATCTCCCGCCCGTTGCCTGATTCTGTGGGCAGAGATGAAATAAGTTAATACTTTGCTCATGACTAATAATGATTCAAAATATTGTGTGATCGTGGCACTGAGGTACCCCCCTCTTCAAACCCAGTACTTCTGAGGCTTTTTTCCCTCTTTTTGGTGCATTCTGGGTTTGAAGAGGGGGTACCTCAGTGCCACGATCACACATTTTGAATCATTATATGGACATAATATATGTTGTGCATCCTCGTATAATTTCATGACTAATAATGTCAAAGTGCATCCACTACCTAATCCACTCCCGAAAGAATCATGAGGGAGCAGTCCATGCCATCCAATGATGGAAGCAGAGTTAGCCAAGTGTGGCAAGCTATTGACCACCGGTCTCAGACTCAGAACCACAAACTTCCAGGAGAGAAGCATCTCCCTGGGACAATAAAGGCATGGATTCAGACCCCCAATCATCCCAGTCCTTCTTTGGCTGGACCTCTGGCCCTGGGCTGAGTCTGACTCCAGCAGGGGGGCATTCTGAGAACCCCTGTTTGCCTTGAGAAGATGCAGGAGGGCCCCTGCAATTTAAATATGCACTTCACTTCAGATTTACAAAATCAAGCATAAAGCTCTGTCCTAATGGCCCAAAGGACCACTGCAGGGATTCAGTCTGTCTCCTTCTGGGCTCCATGGTGATTGCAGGTCTATGATTCATCAAAATTCTGTTTGTGGGCTCTGGCTGGGATGTCTTCCCTGGCAAATGAGTCCCCCGCAAATCCCCAGCCCGGGAGGGCTCAAAGATGGCTGAACCCCCCCAACTTGGCTGACCATCCAGTGCAAACATGGCATGATAGAGGGGTAAGAAAGTCCTGAGGAGTCCAATCCTATTGAATTTAAGAAAAATTGAGGGATTTTGAGGCAGATAGGAGTCAGACACAACCCCTCCCCCCCTCACTGTGCCATGTGGTGTCTGCCTGCTTCAGCTCAGAGGTGTAGTTGAGATGCTGGAAAAGATTTCTGCCTCAAATATATCAGTCAGACCGATGTCAGACTGAATCCCAACTCCCTCAAATCATGCTCCCGATTAAGCACAAACTGCAGAAAACAGGCTCCAACAGCCTGCGCTCAAGTTCCTGATAAATCAGGGATGCATGCATGCCACTAAGGGACTGGACCTCTAAGCTCCAAAACCATTAAAGTAGGCTGGTTAAGGTATCTTCGAAAGTTGATCCAGCTAGCTGCAGACTTGGCGCAGCATGTCTGCTTCTTCTCCCAAGCAGTGGTCCCAGACTAGTAGAAACCTCAGGGCACCGAGCCTTGAAATTTGGATCAAAAACAAAACCCGAAAATAATAAAATACATCAGAGAAGAGAAAATTGAGGAGGCATGGGACAGCCCACGGGAAATTGAGGCAGAATTGAAAGATGGGCAAGATCCTTCTGCAATAACTGGTGGGTTGAGGGACATAACCCTAGCAGATCAGGTCTACTAGACACATTGCACTAGAACTGCCATTCTATCAAGCACAAATCCCCTCTAATTAGGGACTTGATCGCAGGCCATATTTGTGACTCCTTCTGCCTTTTAGAAACCGGTTTGCGTTTCGGGGAGGAATTTTATTTATATCAATTTCTCCCCATCTTGATGTTTTGCATTCATCATATACATCTATATATGAGAGGAAGCTTAGCTTTCATTTTTCCCATTAATGGTTCTGTTAAAGAACTATCTGTGGCCAACTACTCATATCCTGAAATGATTTTGGTGGTGATTATTTTTAATCCTTGCTGTGTTATTGCCCTCCTTCTCTTCAAGGACAGTGTGATGGTTTTTCAGACAATTGTGGAAGTCTTGAATAAATTACCTAATCGTATTCTACTAGGGGACTTTAATTTTATGTAGATACTGTTCACTCATGTTCAATTTATTTTACTTCATTTCTCTCAGTCTATATTTACATCAGCATGTCTCTCTACATACCAATCAAGCAGGTCACACATTGGATCTGATCATTATGCATCAGGCTGCACCTTTCTTGCCCCTAGTCCTTCAGTTTATACTATTGCAATGGACAGACCACTACTGTCATTTTTATATTCAGATAACATTTTCTCCTTCTAATTATTCTTCTCAACCTTTAAGGGGCTATCGGACTGGGCAATTAGAAGCGACATCTCTCTCCACTTTGATTTCCTACCATCTGATTTTTCTTCACTAACATTGGAAGAGAAGGTGAATCACTGGACTACATCAGACAGCTTTGCTCTTCTTTGTTTTGTTCATAAATCAGTTTCTAGCTGACAGCCTTGGCTTCACACAGGACTGAAACTGTTGCCATAAACATCCAACAAAATCTAACTTATTAAATCATTATACTTATTTTTCACAACGTTATTATGTTCAACAATTATGCAACGTGAAAAAGGCCTATTTTTCTAGAACAATCAAGTCTGCTTCTAATTCCACTAAGTAACTTTCGCTAAGCTGACATTTGTTCCTTTTATTTCTGCAATCTATATCCATTGAATAAGAGATGTTTGCTAATTTCTTTCACGCAAAGATTAGCTTTTTGTGGGCTAGCAAACAATGATGAAACTGTAGGTGCATCATTGGTTCACTGTGCTTCCTGGTATACTTTTAACGTTCCTTCTATAACTTCACTTATAAAAGTACTCACTCATCTTAACACTTCCACCTGTTCCCTAGATCCTATCCCATCCACATGAATTAAATCGTTTAATTCCAGCTTTGTCTTCATTTACCAAATGATCTCAGAGAGCATTCTAACAGGATCCATACCATCTGTACTTAAAAACAGCACTAATACCAGTTCTGAAGAAAACTACCGTATTTTCGCGGATATAACGCGCGCGTTATACGCGTTTTTACCTACCGCGCATACCCCCCGCGCGTTATATGCCTGAGCGCGGTATACAAAAGTTTTTAAACATAGTTCCCACCCCGCCCGACGCCCGATTCACCCCCCCAGCAGGACCGCTCGCACCCCCACCCCGAACGACCGCTCGCACGCGCTCCCACCCGCACCCGCATCCACGATCGGAGCAAGAGGGAGCCCAAGCCCTCTTGCCCGGCCGACTCCCCGACGTCCGATACATCTCCCCCCGGCAGGACCACTCGCACCCCCACCCCGAAGGACCGCCGACTTCCCGACAATATCGGGCCAGAAGGGAGCCCAAACCCTCCTGGCCACGGCGACCCCCTAACCCCACCCCGCACTACATTACGGGCAGGAGGGATCCCAGGCCCGCCTGCCCTCGACGCAAACCCCCCTCCCCCCCCAACGACCGCCCCCCCAAGAACCTCCGACCGCCCCCCCAGCCGACCCGCGACCCCCCTGGCCGACCCCCACGACCCCCCCACCCCCCTTCCCCGTACCTTTAGTAGTTGGCCGGACAGACAGGAGCCAAACCCGCCTGTCCGGCAGGCAGCCAACGAAGGAATGAGGCCGGATTGGCCCATCCATCCTAAAGCTCCGCCTACTGGTGGGGCCTAAGGCGCGTGGGCCAATCAGAATAGGCCCTGGAGCCTTAGGTCCCACCTGGGGGCGCGGCCTGAGGCACATGGTCGGGTTGGGCCCATGTGCCTCAGGCCGCGCCCCCAGGTGGGACCTAAGGCTCCAGGGCCTATTCTGATTGGTCCACGCGCCTTAGGCCCCACCAGTAGGCGGAGCTTTAGGACGGATGGGCCAATCCGGCCTCATTCCTTCGTTGGCTGCCTGCCGGACAGGCGGGTTTGGCTCCCGTCTGTCCGGCCAACTACCAAAGGTACGGGGCAGGGGGGTGGGGGGGTCGTGGGGGTCGGCCAGGGGGGTCGCGGGTCGGCTGGGGGGGCGGTCAGAGGTTCTTGGGGGGGGCGGTCGTTGGGGCGGGAGGGGGGTTTGCGTCGAGGGCAGGAGGGCCTGGGATCCCTCCTGCCCGTAATGTACTGCGGGGTGGGGTTAGGGGGTCGCCGTGGCCAGGAGGGTTTGGGCTCCCTTCTGGCCCAACTACACAAAGGTACGGGGAAGGCGGGTGGGGGTGTCGTGGGGGTCGGCCAGGGGGGTCGCGGGTCGGCTGGGGGACGGGCGGAGGTTCTTGGGGGGGGCGGTCATTGGGGGGAGGGGGTTTGCGTCGAGGGCAGGAGGGCCTGGGATCCCTCCTGCCCGTAATGTAGTGCGGGGTGGGGTTAGGGGGTCGCCGTGGCCAGGAGGGTTTGGGCTCCCTCCTGGCCCGATATTGTTGGGGAGTCGGCGGTCCTTCGGGGTGGGGGTGCGAGTGGTCCTGCCGGGGGGGGGGGAATGTATCGGACGTCGGGGGGGGCATCAGGCTTTCAGGATGGGGACAGACCTTCAAGGGGGGACAGGACTTCAAGGGGGGACAGTGCACGGAAAGTCAGGGGGGTGAACGGAGAGTCGGGACAGCGCACGGAAAGTCAGGGCAGTGCACGGAAGTCAGGGGGGGCGAAAGGAGCGTCGGGCATCATGCGCGGTATACCCTTGAGCGCGGTATACAAAAGTTTTTGTACATATCATCGTGATTTCTGCGCGCTATACCCGTGTGCGCGTTTTACACGGGTGCGCGTTATATCCGCGAAAATACGGTACTCTTGACCCTTCATTTCCAAATAGCTATCACTCACCCCCTCTTTTACAAAGCCGCATGGCAACAGCCCTGAAGCTCTTTAAATCTCTATGGGCTTCTGGGCCGTTACCGCAGCAGCCTGTGCTAAACGGCTTCGTAAAAGAGGCCCTCAGTTTCTAATCTCTAATTTTTGTCTAAGATTCTAGACACAGTCATTTTCAAACCAACTTCAAACTTATTTAGAACCAACTAACGCACTATACCCAAGTCAATCAGGTTTTTGGCCCGGTTTCAGCACTGAAACTGTTCTTAAATCTGTGCTAAACTGGAAGATGCATTAGTTGTCACTTGATCTCTTCTGTGCATTTGACTTGGTTAACCATTCCCTTCTATTTCAGCATCTAACCTCTCTTGGTATTAGAGGGACTGTTTTTAAATTGGTTTACCTAATTCCTGCAAGACTGGACCCATCATCAATGTCAACCACACACTGCATCAACTGTGGTGTCCCCTCAGGGATCAGTCCTGTCTCCATTGCTTTTCAATGATTTTGTAAATCCACTAGCTCTCTTAATAAAATCCTATGGTATTAGTTTCTGCTGAGGGGGGGTTCGCCGACACAGGGGTTGTTTGTGGTGGGAGAGAGTTAGCATCTCTCCTGCTGCTGGAGGGGGGTCGCTGCTGCGGGGGTGGGGGGATGTTTGTGGCGGGAGAAAGTAGGTATCTCTCCCGCTGCTGTGGGGGGAGTTGGTTGGCGGTAGTTGAGAGTGGGCATCTCTCCCGCTGCAGAGGGGAGTATTGTTTGTGGTGGGAGAGAGTGGGCATCTCTCCCGCTGCAGAGGGGGGTATTGTTTGTGGTGGGAGAAAGTAGGTATCTCTCCCACTGCTGTGGGGGGGAGTTAGTTGGCGGTTCAAGTTTTCAAGTTTATTAGGATTTTATATACCGCCTATCAAGGTTATCTAAGCGGTTTTTACAATCAGGTACTCAAGCATTTTCCCTATCTGTCCCGGTGGGCTCACAATCTATCTAACGTACCTGGGGCTATGGAGGATTAAGTGACTTGCCCAGGGTCACAAGGAGCAGCGCGGGGTTTGAACCCACAACCCCAGGGTGCTGAGGCTGTAGATCCAACCACTGCGCCACACACTAGTTGAGAGTGGGCTTCTCTCCCGCTGCTGGGAGGGGGGTCGCAGGGGCAGAGGGGGGTATTGTTTGTGGTGGGAGAGAGTGGGCATCTCTCCCGCTGTTGTTATGTTTTGCTTTTTTGGGGGGGGATCTTTTAGTGTTTATTCTGCACATGTGCCCATCGCTATCACCAGCAATGGGCACGTGCAAATTTAGCGAGTCTTCGCTACTCTACACCAACCTCATTTACATGAGCATTTTGGGGAGAATGACTCACTGTTTTTAATTTGCTACCAGAATGGCTGCAATAGCAGCCCGTTGTTTTTTAACGCGTTTTTTAAAGAATCTGGGGCTTAGTATCTTATTTTGCCTTTTACAAACCTAAAACAAAATTCTATATTAAAAATCAGAATTTTTTTTTACTTCCACATTTTTAAAAAATACAGTTCAACTGAAAACACATGTGGGGATAGTCAATATATTTAGTTACAGGTTTATTTAATGAATAAAATAATTACCAAGTTAACTATGATAATTCAAAGGCAATCTTGTTAGCTTTTTGCCTTTTTATGTATTTTGCCAAGCCAAAAGCAAGTGCCCTTACTAGATTACAATAACTGATACAATTCATTTTTAAAAGGAAAAAAAACAGCAGCTGCGGTCTACAGCATTGGTAAATATTGAGTGAGTTAACAAGGGGGCGCTGGAATGTTAAAGATAGACCTCTTGAAAGGAAGACCAAGGAAAGGCAACAAGGCAATGTGTGCACGTAGCATGTTTTTTTCTTTTTTTTTAATGAACAAAGTTATTTTGAGCTACTGGATTAAAGCCAAGGAACCACTTATCCAATGCTGGGTAGACATGGTGAAAGATGGCCACCTATGAACTCCAGATCCATAGGCATAAAATGCAGAGGAACTGGACTGCGTATTCCCTCTATCACATATGTATATCTTGATCCTAGAAAGGAATCAAACCCACACCTCACAAGAAAGGCAGTCTAATTGGCATCCAAACAAAGACTGGTCTGGCTCATGAGGGCGAGATAACAGGTAAGCTTACAAAACCCTCAACCTTTTCTGAGCTCAGAAAGGTGCCTGCAGCAAACCAATGTGTTTGATTTCTTCCTGTTCGTCAATGGACTAAAGTTACTTGAGGTCAGAATTAAGGGAAATGAATTAAGCATCTATCAAACCAAATAATATGTACAGAAAATGAAAATATCACTACATAGTAATATATTTATTTTCCTGCACATTCACACAAAGAAATTACCCTGAAGGATTTTGATTTTGAGTACAAAGCAGGCAGGTACTTCTCTATTCACCTACCTTGCAGGAAAATTTGAAAGGAAAACTACATGCGTAAATTCCCACTGAAAACCTGATACAAGATCTGCAAATACTTTTAGTCAGCTAAAACTGATCTAGTCAAAGCTGTACCCATGATTTCTACACAAGCCAATTCTTTGTGAGAACTGTTTTCATCTAAGTCAGTGTCTCGCAAACTTTTTTTTAGCTCCAGCACACTATCGGAGCAAATGTTTTTCATGGCACACAAAAAAGAGTTGTGTAGAATAATCTTTCAAAATGGGAGGCTAAGGACAACTGGATTCATTAAAAAATATACTAGTAATGTGGTAATAACCACTTAATAACAAATGAATATATATATTTGTGTGTGAAGGGTCCTCAGTCTTAACAAGTTTCAAGTTTAATTAAAATTTCTTGTACTACCCAATCAGCCTTCTAAGCGGTGTACAAAATCATAAAAGAAAAACAGTAGTTAAAATACAAATTTAAAAAGACAGGGGGCGAAAGACTTTTGGAGACATAAAGCCATAACAGATGGAAACAAGAGCTACAAGAACAGATGGAAACAAGAACTACAATTTCAAAGATAAAAGATAACAATTTAAGGGAAAAAGGGTAAATAAAAATAAAATCATTCGAAGTCGCCCTTAAAAGGACAGTTAAGTCTCAAAGGCATCGACAAACAGAAATGTCTTTAGCTTTGTCTTGAATTGATTAAGAGTTGATTCTTTGCGTAAGTAAGCTGGAATACTATTCCAGAGAGAAGGAGCAGTCACAGAAAAAATAGAAATTCTCAAAGTGTTTATGTATCTTAGTGACGGACCAGAGAAAAGATTTTGAGCTGGCGATCGAAGAACCTTAGAAGGGTTTTATGGGTTAAGAAGATTATTAATGAATTCTGGTTGGTTATTTTGTTGAATTTTAAAAGTTAACCAAAGTATTTTATATTCATTTGTTATTAAGTGGTTACCACCACATTACTAGTACATTTTTTAATGAATCCAGTTTTCCATAGCCTCCCATTTTGAAAGATTATTCTACACAACTGTTTTATTCCAGGGTTCGTTGATATCACACACGAAAAAAAGAGGACATGTAACCCCCGCCCTGTTCACCTGACAACCCTACCCCCAGCCCCACTCTAACACAAACCTCGCCTTTCCAGAGCTCGGGGCCACATCTGGACAGTCTCCGAGCATACATGCACATAATGTCGACATCCGCGCATGCTCAGAGGCCCTCTAGATGTAATCCCGAGCTCTCATGCTGACCAACATTTAAAGAGGTATGCCAGAGGCAGAGAGGAGGAGGGGCACTGGTGCTGGCAGTGACAGACTCACGTACACGTCATATATTTTTGAATCCCTAGTGGCAAACCTGGAATCTCTTCATGGTGCACTACTGTGCCGCAGAACACAGTTTGCGAGACACTGATCTAAGTGGACAGGAATCTGAATTCTAAAGAAGAGAGAAGCCTTGTGGCATTGTAGTCATCCCAACCTTCCCTCTGTCCTTTTTATACCAACCTGTTCCGCCTTCTGGTGGAAGATGGCAGACATATCGAGTAAAGTGCTACGTTCATCCAGGGCAGCAGCAAAGGCTTTCCACTCCTGCTCCAGTTGGCTGGCTATCTGCTTGATTTGCTGAGAGGCATAGTGGCCCGACTCCACCAAGCGATTGGCCACTGACATGATGCGATTTATGTTTACATACACATTCTGAGGGGAGAAAAAAAAATTATTCAGCATAGACAAGGATATGTATAAGTATCTCTCAAACTTCCAAGTGCAACAGAGGAAAATTTTAGCAGAGCATGCTAAGATCCAGGGAAGTCAGAATTCAAATCCCACCACTGTTCCTTGCAATCTCGAGCAAGTTATTTATCCCTTCACTACTTCATGGACAGACTAAGGCCCGGATGCTCTGAAATCACAGTTAAAATCCTGTTGGTTACTGTGGGCCGGTAAATAGTTCAATTTGAAAATGGCAATTGATGTTCAATTTCACATACAAATGAGTTTCCCAAAGGTCCACCATAATCCCATCTGATCAGTCATTGAAGAAAGCGACTGACACATGCGCAGAGCTGGCAGGGAAAGCCCGAACAGTGGAATGCAGGGGAGGCCCTGAAGCAGCCTCCTGCTGCTCAACTGTTCAGGGCAGGAAAAGTAGGTGGGGTTTTTTTTTTTTTTCTTTTTAATGGGTACAGATGCACCAAGAAGAGGAAGGTCTGCTGTTTTGAAGGGGTGAGCATCCCTCCTGCTAGATTTTCATCAAAAAGGTACGGGGTTGGGGGTGTCGGGAGTTTGCAGGGGCCCCCGACAGCAGAAGGGTTTAGGCATCCCTCCTGCTGTTCATTAATCTAAAGGTGTGGGGAGTTTGGGGGTAACAGGTGGCCGAGCAGGAGGGAGTTGGCTTCCCTCCTGCCGATATTCTTTTTTTTTTTTTTAAGTTCTATGACCATTAAAAAAAAGAAAAGCTGCTATCCAGAGTTTAATGCTACCAGCACCTCCAGACCTGTCAGATTGCAAAGCATTATAAACCAGTGCTTTATTTTGTGCATTATTTGGGCATCGATCGGAGTACTTATTTTAATATTGATATGGAGAGGGAAATAACCTACTGTAACTAAATTTAATTCAACCTGAATTATTATTGAAAAAGGTGCGAGTAATCCTAAAATCACTTCTTCTCCCTTCTACCATTTATAACAGTCATGAAGGTCCATGCTCAAAGGTTTGCAGTAGAGTTTCCCTTTATCGTGAATCTTGTGCAGACTAATTGCTGAGCATGCTCATAATAAATGAGCATGCAAATTTGTGGCACATCAGCATTGTGACAAATATGTTGCTTAGTACTAAAAATCACCTTATATGGTAGAGGCCCTGACTAGCGCATCCTAGGATGCATTCTACAGGGCAATCTGTCTCTCTTCAACCTCCGTCCCAAAGAATACACCTCTATATGTTCTATTAATTCTTCTTTCACTTCAGATATGCATAATGGTTGTTAATGGACCTCAGAACCACCCGCCTCCAACCGTTATTAGTAAAATTCTAAACGGGGAGCTGTTGGGTGTATATCTCCTCACTGGTCCAGAATTTTAATGTCTTTAGTAGAAATTTTTTAATCTTTTCTATACTTTTATAGTATTACTTAAGTATGTACTTATCTTATCCAGTAATACAGCGTTAGGACCCGACATGTTTCGCATCCGCTTAGTCAGGGATCCATGCGTAAACGCTAACATCCACCCCGCTCTAAAGTTAACAGGTAGTTTGCTCTCTGCCGGGTCCTGCCTACTTACTGTTTTCATGAAGACAGGACCCGACAGAGAGGAAGGCCTGAAGCTGGCAACAGCAGTGAATTGTAAATGCTGCTACTGCCCAATGAAGTTCAGGACACCAGGCCTTGGGTGACAGAAGGAGGAAAGGGAGCAGAGGGGGGGAGAATTGGGGAGAGGTGACGCCAGGGCTTGGAGGGAAGGAGGAAGGTATGCCAGACCAAGGGAAAAGGACGGGGGAAAGGAAGAAGATGTCAGAGCATGGAGGGGGAGGGAGAGATGGAAGAAAAGGAAAGGAGAGAGATGCCGGGAATCTCGAGAGACTATGGGAACTCCCCACAGCCATTTCTTAATGGCTATCTGCAAAGGGCAGGAGCGTAGGAAGATCGCTCCTGCCCCGAAAACCAGCTAGACCACCAGGTAAGGCTGGGATGCCAGGGGAAGGTGGAAGGGAGGCAGGGGTGGGTCGGAATCGGATATTCACGGTTTTTCGCCATTCGCAGTCTGGCTCTGCCCCTATCCCCCACAAATAACGAGGGAGAAGTGTAACAAGAAGATGACGAAAGCAGAACCAGAGAAGACAAAGGTAGAACAAAAATTTTCTATTTATTTATTGCTTTAGGAGACATGTGCCACTGTTTCTTTGGTGTTGCATTGTATGCAGAGTCCAGCTTCTTGCTGGTTCAATTTAACCTTTGTCTATGTATTTCTATTTTATCTCCCCTTTTACAAAACTGTGGAGCGTTTTTTAGCGCCAGCCGGGGTGGAAGCAACTCTGATGCTCAGAATTCTATGAACGTCAGAGCTGTTATCACCGTGGCTAAAATCCATATTACAGTTTTGTAAAAGGGGGAGGGATTAGTTTGTGATGACATTCCATACTAGGTGTTCTGTGTGTTCGAAAGACATGGTTTTCTGTTAGGATTGACTGCAAGATTGATCTGTACTAGTCTGGCTTGTTTAGTTTTACAATGGGTGTATTGCTGTTGTACTTCTCACTGCAGTATGTAAGATGCTGCCTTTTCCTGGGTACCCATGTGTGACGTGTGGCTTGTTACTAAAAATCATGTTTTTTGTACAGATGGGGGGGGTGCCAGAAAATGATGGGCCCCGGGTGTCACACATGCTAGGTACGCCACTGCCATACACACTCCTGTTACACACAAATTTTCTTGACACACAAGAGACTGGAAATTGTTTTCAACCTGGGGATGGGCACGACGGCCACAAATGCCTACAATAGTCTGCCCCTTGCCTTCTCTTCCTTGCAAAACGAAAAAGAATTCAAGACTAAGAAGGGTTGTCTACATCCCTAGTGGGTAGCAGAAAGCCAGGACTGCCTGCCTCTTCTTTATACGCTATGAAAAATAAAACGGAGAGGAAAACCCCCCCCCACACACACACACACATACACCTACCACGCTGTTACCAAAGGAGGGAGAAAGAGAGAAGGAAAGGAAGAAGAGCCAGCAACGCTTTGTAAATTTACATCTGTTATATTCCTTTCATTCTTCTAACATTATTTCATCAGAGTGGCTGAAATAATTCAATTTTAAAAAGCAGGGCAGGGGTGGGAAGTTTGATACCAATGAAAGCTATTGTTAAGGGACTAGGAAATCCCAGTGCTGGAACAGCTGAAGACAAAAAGCATGATGGCTACCAAAAACAAATTTCCAAAGAAATCCTAAGTTTGTCAGCACAAATTTATTCCAAAACATGTTGATTCAGTAGGTCTTCATTGAAAAGCACTTGTGAATCACAACTTTAAACTTTGCAACAATTGAAGTGCAAAAAATAATTAAAAAATAAAAATAAAAATCTATCATCTTTTCCACAGGTGTGCTCAACCAATTATAAATGCATATAAGCATAGGAACATCACAGTATCACTCTTGAAACATGCAGAGGTCCAGACAAGAATCCTCGTCTATCACTACAGACAGATCCAACCAATACAGCTTTCGTGTACCTCTTAGTTGTAGATCACTGGCTTCTCCTGCCTGATGTAACTTCTAACAGCTCATTACCGATTAAAAACCACTTTCTTCTATCCCACCTCACCATGTTTCGCTCATGTTAGCAAAAATAGATTTCAAAGTATCCAGGACTTTTTGCTACCTAACTGTATCAATACCTCTGCTACTGTACCTATCTTGCCATCTTAACACTTATTGAACAGGAAAAGCATCAGAACCAATCTCTAACCACTGCTGTACGTACAGAGATGTTTCAGAGCACTCCCTTCCGGCAAATGGAACGATACAAATCTTTGAACTGCAAGCAATGCGTCTGCTGTGCAATGAGACAGCTTTTGTGCATGTAAAATATTTATAATGAGCTTCGTGGATTGAATGAAGAGTATGTGACATGCTGAACCCAAGGATTGTGTTACTAAGCTATGTGCACAATGACCATGAAAAGTATGTACTCCTCCGCATGGCTAATTGGCCTCCCTTTAGAGCAGGGGTAGGGAACTCCGGTCCTCGAGAGCCATATTCCAGTCGGGTTTTCAGGATTTCTCCAATGAATATGCATTGAAAACAGTGCATGTAAATAGATCTCATGCATATTCATTGGGGAAATCCTGAAAACCCGACTGGAATACGGCTCTCGAGGACCGGAGTTCCCTACCCCTGCTTTAGAGACTTAGCTCTGAGCCAGTCTCCAAAGCACTGGCTATTAGCCCTGTAATTGTTTACTTACACACTATGGCAAATGTTACTAATCACAATGAATTTATTTAAACAAATAGATTTTAAAACTAACACCGCCACAAAATAAATGTTTCTACTAGTTAATGATTTGGCAGGGAATTTAGAAGAGATTTTCTGTTCACAGCAGCACCCACTACTAGAACCAATTTCATATTAACACACATTTGTAGACAGTGCCCTACATTTGGTGAAACTGTGGGGAGAAATCAAGATATACAGCTGATCTACTTCTTTTCCCCCATTACTTTCCCACGGGGGGGGGGGGGGGGGAAGGGAGATGGGACTCGTATACGCTTTTTTCAAAGCGGTTTACATATATACAGGTACTTACAAGTTCTGTACCGAAAGCAATGCAAAAGTGGGCATAACTTTTTTATTAACTGACATCAGTCGTTCAAATTGCACATGTTGGTAAAAGTAACTCTTCCTCTATACCAGGGGTAGGGAACTCCGGTCCTCGAGAGCCGTATTCAGGATTTCCTCAATGAATATGCATTGAAAGCAGTGCATGCAAATAGATCTCATGCATATTCATTGGGGAAATCCTGAAAACCCGACTGGAATACGGCTCTCGAGGACCGGAGTTCCCTACCCCTGCTCTATACAAAGGTACTACTCAACACATACGGACTGCAACTACTCCGTGTATCCCTCTGCTGCCTGGACTGTAAGGTAATAATTATCTCCTATGGGTTTAAGTAGAGGGCTACCAACTGCAAACTCTGACAATCCCCAGTGAGATTCAATGGTTAACATTCATTCCATCAATCTATAGGTTTTGGCTTTGGCTGAAACCAGGCAATAAGTTTCGGCTTCAACAAAACTGACAAAAGCCATTTTTATCAGGCTTTAGTACATCCTGCCACAAGGAGCAAGCAGAAAATGAAGGAAAGCATCTCCATAAAAGAAAACTATCATATTTTCTGCTCTATAAGACGCACCTGACCATAAGACGCACCTACCTCTAGAGGAAAAACCAAGCAAAAAAAATTCTTAACCAAATGATGTACCCTGTCCCACCGCCCTGCCCTGTACCCTGTTCCCCCCTCTGGTGGTCTAGTGGTAGGCTGGGACAGGGTACAGGGCAGGTCTAGTGGTGAGCAGGTCCAGTGGTAGGCAGACAGCCCTCTCCCCAATTCCTTTTTATAATTCTGGTGGTCCAGCACTGTATCGGCAGGAGCTTTCTGTGCCCCTGAACCATCGCTGGACAGCTGCCTTCTCATTTCTTGCGGCAAACAAGGCAGGAGGGACTCATGAGAACTGACAGCAGCCATTCAGGAAGTGGTGCAGGGTCAGTCAGGAGCGCAATAAGCTCTCACCTGCCTTGTGCGCTGCAAGAGATGAGGAATCAGCCATCCAGCGAGGAAGGGGCAGAAGCGCGGAAAGCTCCTGCCGATTCAGCGCTGGACCAGAATTTTAAAAAAGGTACCGGGGGTATATTCGCTTCATAAGATGCACCTACATTTCCACCTACTTTTGGGGGCAGGGAGTGTGTCTTATGGAGTGAAAAATACTGTATATAAAGGAAGCATATATAAAAATCTAGGAGAAAGATGCAACAAGCCAGCAAAAATTACTGGGGAAGGAAGAGATGGGACATCAGCAAACAGAATTAAAGACTGATACTGAAAATGTAATGTAATGTAATGTAATTTATTTCTTATATACCGCTACATCCGTTAGGTTCTAAGCGGTTTACAGAAAATATACATTAAGATTAGAAATAAGAAAGGTACTTGAAAAATTCCCTTACTGTCCCATGCTCCAATAGCTCAGAATATTGTATAATGTATCAATCAATCAGTTTGCAATCTCTGAAATCCTCAAGCAGACTCCATAAAGATCTTGAAAATTGGATAACAGGTCAAGAAAACTCCTCATGTCAGCCAGAAAATCTGTTAGGAATCAACATTTGTGTAAACTGTACAGCATACAGGCATTATAGATGCAGACTGCACATATACAGCTACATTCATAGTCTATTCACCCATACCTAATGGCAGCAACCAATTCAAGTTCTCAAAAAGTGCTCTAAAGCAAATGCCACAGTTTTCCTCCACCCTTAAACTTGAACAAGCATTTCCATCAACAAGAACAATAAGTGAATGAGTCCACCGGCAACCAGAGAGAAAGATTCAACTGAATTTGCAAAACAAGAGATTTAGACCAACTAAAAAGGAACTACTAGCTATGGAACAAACATAGCATGAAACTGAAGTAGAACAAAACTTGAAACAGAAACTACTACAGAGATTAATTTTAATTTTAGCATAGGTTAATCATTAGGGTTGTGCAGAAAAACCTAAAGTTGGGAAAACTGTGCAAATTGAAGTTATTTGATTGTGCTTGATCAGAAAATGTTTTAAAATTTTTAAAGCCCATCCTGGGGTCCCTCAAAGTCACTGATTACATTAAGCTCTGTTTTTCTTAAAATTTGCTATTATTGGAGCAAATTTCTTGGTATTATAGCTATAACTTTTATGTCTTCAAACTCAGCTTTTACCTGGTGAGCCACAGCTGTTTCCTTTTAGTTGTGGGAGTTCCTACCATGAGAACTTAGTGTCCTAGCCATGTGAAGATGAAAATACCTGAGAAGATCATAGCTTAGCAGATCCCTAAGCTATCATATCAGATGTGAAAAAGATATTAGTGGAAGCTGCTGTGGCTCAAAGGGTAAAAGCCCTGTTCCCACCTTTCAGAGGTCATAGGTTCAAATCCCAGCACATATTTTAATTGTGACATTCTACCTTTCAGGTGTACCTTAATGATCTCACAATGAGGTCAGTATTGTGCAGCTGCATAACTCTATTTGCAATGAAGTAGAAGCCATGCTAAGGTCTGTATCAGTTTTTTCTGTTTTTAAGCTTTTGCAAATGAAGTTATGTATGCAATCTATATATTTTTTTCATGTGCTTTCAAGAATGAGCTGATTGGAGCACTTAATCAGAAAAAAGGGTAGCTTTTTAGCAAGAAACCTAAAACTATGTTTTTATGTGATGTGCTTCACTTAATGGATGCTTTCCTCCAATTAGCAAATAGCATTGCTGTTTGTCCACAAAAATAGAAGGTTATGCATGCAATATATCTGTTTTGATGAGCCTTGTTTATGTGGTGCTTTATTAAATGTATTTTGAGCTTAATAAAGCAAAAATAAATCCCAGAGAGCTATTTAGCAGATCGCATTAAGGACGTCTAAAGAGTGTCTAAGTTCCGTCCATAGAACTCAGATCTATTTGAAGCCCAAACTAAGCTCAAAAGTAGACCTGGTTTTCATTTGCCTACAATACAGGCATGATAAGGACGCCCTAGGTCGCTCTGCGTTATGTAAATGAATCAAAGGATGCCCATTTTGAATCATCACCCAAAACCACATCCATTCCACGCCCACACCTATTGAGTTAGGTGCGAGTTTTAAACATGGGTGTCCATGAAATTATGGCCGCATCTACAAAGTGGCATCCATGTTCTTTGGATGCCCAATTATCGCTCATTAAGGCTCTTAAATGGCTTATTTACTTAGTTTGGACACCTAAGTCACACTCAGTATTAGGCGTGATTTAGGTGCCCTTTATAGAATCAGGGCCTGAATGTCTTCTTGAGATAGTCAGGATAAGGCCTGTGGTGCTGTTCGACTCCTTGCAACAAGGTCTCACACTGCACTGGGTCTGTGTTGATGCCAATGGCAAAGTCAGTTATCAGTTTAACACCTCGTTTGGCTGTGTTGTTAGCCACCTTCACTGTATTGACAAACTGTTCAGCAGTATGGAAGTTTGGATCTTCAGACCACAAGTCCATTGGCTTTGACAACCATTCATTGGTAATAACAAGAGCGTGAAACAGGAAATGTGATTCAGGTCCAACCAATGATTGACAAAGCTCTCCAATGCTTCCCCCCTCTAGTGCAGAGGATGTAATAGGATTCAACCAATCACAGTAAGGAAAGGCTAAGCAACAAGGCCTGGAGATTAGGTGGAAGCTGGGCCCCAGCCCTGTATGGAGTTTTGTAGAGTGCTGTGTAACTAGTGAGTATTCTGAGGGAATGGGAGTGTTTGAAAGGTCTTCTGAAAACTGAGGGAAAGATCTGGAAGCAAATGCAAGAACTCTGGTTTGCCAGGGATTTTACGTTTTTGTGATATGTTGGGATTTAGAAAGTTGTTAAAAACCTAGTTATTTGTTCAGACATTTAAATGAAAATCAGTATTTTTTGGTATTTGGGATTATTTTATTTGGTTTATTTGATGAATGTGTTTATTTTAATGATTTTGGATGCTTTATTATAAGCTGTCTAGGTTTTAGGCAGTTAATTATTATTTAAAAAAAAAAAAAAAGAAAAGAAATCAATGATGGTGTGGTGGTGGGGACACTGCTTGTGAAGCTTTTCTCATACATAAAACTTTATAAATATCTATCCTGAATTACATCGTCCCTTTTGGCACTTCTAGTTTGTACCAAATGCAATGGAGGGTAAAAAGGACTTGTACAACTTCTGATGCAGAATTGCCAAGTTACCCAGCTGCAGGAGGGAGACTTTTTGGACAATCCAGTGGTTGAACTTACATTCCAATTCGATAGTCCATATTTGTTAGTATTATGTATTTGTAGCCCAAATGAAATCAACACTTCACTTACCATAACGTACCCGGTTAGGGTTACAGAAATTTAGGACTAGTTCAGAATCTCCCTCCTGGAACTGGGTGACTTGATAACTCTTCAGATATAATCATTAAGTCTCTCCATTTGAGACATGTGCTTGCAGGGTCCTCCTCCACAAAGTATTATTTCTACCATGCCCAGATAGGCTCTGCACTTCCCCTGCTACTTCTAAAGCAGTGAAATGTTGATTGGGGAGGGGAAGGAGGGGGCATGGGTGAGAAATGAAGTAAATTGGGGGGAGAGGGAGGTAGAAGGGGAAATTCTGGTAAGGGGGACAACAAAATATATGTTTGCCTAGGGCCCAATTTATTGCTAAACCAATGCTGAACAGAACATATTCACAAAGGTGGGGAAAATCCCCCAAACAAAGATGATTTAAGTCAATGCTCTTCAATGTAACAGCCCTGTCATTTTATTTATTTTTTCATTACTCTCTACATTTCTTCCCAAGCCTGTGACAAAAGTGGATAGTGAATGGGGGAGGGAGGATAGGAAAAATCCACATCCTTGAAGGACAAGATATTTAGAAAGAAATTTATTTATTTAGAAATGCCCACCTTCTTAAAAATACCTCCAATGAAAAGTTTGAAGGAGGCCTGGTCAATAGTGACACAGACCTGCACAGGAAGATATTTAGCAGCTTTCCTTCAACTCATCTGGATCCAAATTAGTGACCACTGATCTAAGTGAATCAGTAACAAAGTCGCGATCGCTGCCGGAAAGTTCAACTTCAGACATATCATACTCACATTTCACCTGCTCACACATTGTCCTAAAATGTCTGTCAGTGTTCATTTTAAAAATGTCAAATGCCAGTCAACTAACCTTTAAACATTACGGCAAGGTCCTTCAAGATATTTTCTGCTCTTCTGGCAAAATAAGCATTATTCCTTTCAAAGGTAAAGGCCAGAAGCAGGAATAAAGAATAAGAAAATGATTGGAAAGTAAATACTTACGTTCATTTGTCCATTGTTTTGGCTATTTATTGGTTTGTTGCGTTTGTAAATTGTAACTCACTCAGATTTGTAGATAATACGAGCTCTAAGTGATTATTTTTTATACTTATGCATTTACTTAAGCAATCACATAGCTTAAGCTTTTTTCCAAGGTTATCTAGATTCAGGTATGGGAGGTATTTTCCCTACTAATCCACGGTTTAAAAAATGGGAACACATTACCCCTTACTATCAGAAACTCCACTGGTTACCTGTAGAATCCAGAATCATCTTCAAGTTTGCTTGTATCTGTTACATCTGGCAGAGTTTGGGATGCTTCCAACTTACCTAATCTCCCAGTTCTTTCTCAACGGTTCGAACAAGAACAAACCTATTTAATTATCCCTCCCTGAAATCTTATCAATACAAAAAGTTTCTAAATAGAATGTTATCCTTCCAGGCAGCCAGGCTGAACACATGGCTTGGAAAACCCATACTTGAGGCCACTACATACGCAGACTTTAGAAAATCCCTGAAAACTCGATTGTTTAACAAATTCTAAACTCCCAACCCACCTCTTCCTCGCTACGGCACACCTCTCTACCTCGCCACTACCCCAACTCTAGATTTGAGACTAACTCTTACCCTCTCTCCCCTTGTATCCCATGTCCTGACAAAATGTATCTTTATCATAAACCACTTGTATGATTTGTATCCCACTTACTGACAAAATGTATCTTTATTGTAAACCACTTGTATCCCATGTACTGACAAAATGTATCTTTACTGTAAACCGCTTTGAACTTCACGGTATAGCGGTATATAAGAAATAAATTATTATTATTATTATTATTACTCCTAGTGGATTCACAATCTAAATCTATACCCGAGGCAATAGACCATTAATCGACTTGCTCAAGATCGCAAAGATCACTGGGCTTCCCTACTACTAAGGTTGCTTCTCTAAACATTAGGCTACACTTTCACTTGCATATGTACAGTAATTATGTTTTGGCGTTCCAATCATGCAGAATGGCCTACAGTGTTAATTTTTGAAACTTGGGAAATCTATACCTTTGTTTATGCATTAAGGTAGTCCCATTGTTTTCCATATTATCTGACTTTTCACTTATCCAACAACTAGTCAGTTCCATTTATGTCAGATAAGGGAGACTTTACTGTACTCCATACATACATGCTCTGATATCTCTCCATAAAAGATAGGGCCAAAATTTCTTCAGACACCCCCTCTTTAAAAAACATCTCACACAAACAAACACACACAATTATCTACCATTTCTATCCCGCTCTGCAGACTTTCTCTTCTAGAGCTTACTCCTCTATCCAAGTTGAGCCCAGTACACTGGGGTCCAGACTCTCAGGAGGCTCTTTGCCAGCCTATCTCAACTCAGTCAGGTTTTCAGCATATCTACAAGGAATTATTCAATGAGAGATCTGCAAACATTGCCTCTTTGGTATTCAGAACTCTTACGCATATTCATTGTCTGTATCCAGAAAACCCAACTATGTGGGTGTGCCCGGAGGACTGTCCTATGCTTACTCTTGACCTTGACTGATAATACCGACAATACAACTCATCTTTTCTTTTCCCTTAAGCTCTTATTCTTCTACTGTTCCCTCTAAATCTCCACTTTTCTAGGGAAGAGTCCCAGTTTCTCTAATCTTTCAGCATATGAAAGGTTTTCCATACCTTTTTATCAATCGTGTCGCTCTTTTTTGAACCCTCTCAAGTATCACCATATTCTTAAGGTACGGCGACCAATATTGGACGCAGTACTCCAGATGCGGGCGCACCATCGTCCGATACAACGGCAGGATAACTTCTTTCATTCTGGTTGTAATACCTTTCTTGATAGTATCTAGCATTTTATTCGTCTTCTTAGAGGCCGCTGCGCATTGTGCCGATGGCTTCATTGTCTTGTCCACTATTGCCCCAAAGTCCTTTTCTTGGGTACTTTCACCCATTACCAGCCCTCCCATCGTATAGCTGTACCTTGGGTTTCTGCTTCCTACATGCAAGACTTTACATTTCTCTACATTAAGTTTCATCTGCCATCTCGTTGCCCACTCTCCTAGTTTGTTCAGGTCCCTTTGTAAATCTTCGCAGTCCTCTTTAGTCCTAACTCCACTAAATAGTTTGGTGTCATCTACGAATTTTATTATTTCACACTTCGTCCCTGTTTCTAGATCATTTATAAATACATTGAACAGCAGCGGTCTGAGTTCTGACCCCTGCAGAACATCACTCGTGACCCTCCTCCAATCAGAGTAGTGGTCCTTCACTCCTACCCTTTGCTTTCTACCCTCCAACCAATTTTTGATCCATCTGTGTACATCTCCTTCCACCCCATGGTTCTTCAGTTTCCGTAGTAGGTGTTCATGGGGGTACCTTGTCAAAGGCTTTTTGGAAATCTAAGTATACAATGTCTATGGGGTCCTCTTTGTCCTTCCGTTTGCTTATTCCTTCGAAGAAGTGCAATAAGTTTGTTAGGCATGATCTTCCCTTGCAGAAGCCATGTTGACTTGGTTTCATCATCCTTTCTAGATGCTCATCGATGCTGTCTTTTATCAGCACTTCCGCCATCTTCCCCAGAACCGAAGTCAAACTCACCGGTCTGTAGTTCCCCGGGTCACCTCTCGACCCTTTTTAAAAGATAGGCGTAACATTAGCTATCTTCCAATCCTCTGGGATCACGCCTGTTTTCAGGGATATATTACAAATCTGCTGTAGTAGTACTGTACATGGTCGCAGTATGGCATCAAACAAAAAGCTATATTTCCACAAGCATTCCACTGGCAAATCTTAAACTTTACCAAAATTAATTTGAGTCACGTAAAATTCAGCATACAAAAAGTTTCATCAAAATCCTTGATGGTGACACTTTTTCTAAAATTAGACCACTTAATATGGAATGACACATTACACTTCTGCACTGTCCGTACCGGGCTCTGTGAATGACATCACCCACATGTGAGAATACGCTGCCTGCTTGTCCTCAGATAAAATTAATAAATCCTGCTCATCTCTAGTTCTGTCAAACACTCAGGGAAATGTCTGACATCAGTGCCTGGTAAAATGATGGAGATTATTATAAAGAACAAAATTACCAAACATATGGGGGGGTCCCTTTACTAAAGCTTAGTGCAACCTAAAGAAAATTTAAAAGCAGGTACTGTACATTATAGAGGTGGGCGTGATGTATAGATATACCCTCATCAGTTTCTCCCCATCCCCCATACCAATATACCTTTTGCCTAGAGATGCCACTGCTGTGAAGAAAGCACTAACCAATCAGGCCTGCAGGCCCTGCTAAAGAGCGCAAGCTGAAAGGCTGTTGAGGGAGAGAAAATAGAAAGCCTAAGACTAGACAGCAAAAAGAAATGAAAGGGGGAGGGGGTGAGGGCTCAGTGCAGTAACCTTCAGCATACAATGTTCAAATATAGGTACTTGCTAAAAATTTTTTTACTCCTGACACAGTAAACTAATGACAAGCAAATTACATCAGCATAAAAGCGTGGAATATGATGGGGGGGGGAACCTCAATGTGAATATCCGCCCAGTAGTTTGTGTGGTTTGCTGCTTTGGGAGTGAAGCGTTTCTCTTCCTGTTAATGTGTCAGAGGGGAATGCACTCACACATTGAAGGTGAGGGAAGTAAAAACATAAAAACTCAGCAGACTTCAACTCCCTCATCCCCTGAGCACCTTATCTATGGCATCTCTAGCTTACAATGCAATTTACCCCCAACACCATGGACCAATAAATTACCAGGTCTGGGAAGGCATCCAGCAGCAGCATCCTTATCTCATTGACATGTTGGTCTGGTGGTGCCTGACCCTTAGCTGTGCACTTTGATGCGCCACTAGACAATGTATGGCAGACTGATGACCCCCTATGGATTTTTCTATGCTAAATCTCTTATTGCATTGGGGCAAGGTTATCAGGGGAAATCAAAACTAAATCACCACGCTCAAAGATAATGTAACTTATTTCATCAGCCACTAAGTGAGCCAGTGACTGATCTTATAAAATGCGATGTCTGAAAGTTTCATGGTACCTGTGCTCAAAAACCCCATTGCTGTTTAAAGTAGTAATAATCCCCCAAGGACATTTTAGTGGTGGAAAATGCAAACACCACATTTTTATCTCCAAATAAATGCAGCTAGAACTACTGGACCCAGCCTAATTTTAAGCCAGTGTAAAACAGAGTGGCCAGCATTTCATGAACTGCCCCTGCATCAGTTCTCCGCACGCCTTTTGGTTCACTGCCATAAACAGTAGATAGGGGAGGAAAGAAGAATGTATTTTTATAATAAAAAGAAAAGGCTGCAGGGCACAACTATTAAATAAAAATAACTGCACCTTAATTTATGATACATCCAAACTGAGTAAATAAAACCAACTGAGAAAAACAACAATTTATTCAAGCATTGCAACCCAGTCCACCAACGCGCCTAGACACAGGGGAGCTGTACAGACTTATATATTAAGAAGTGTTCAAATCAAGGTTCAAGCAAAGGTAGGGATGAAAATGTCAGCTCTCTACGAGGCTTGAGAGTAACCATTTGCTCAGCCTGCCCGCATGGTAACAGTCTGCATCTCCAACCTTGTGAATAGGATAGAAATCTGTTATGAGTGGAATATACCTTCTAACATTTCTCATGAGTCTACCACTGCTAAGCACCTGTTCCACCAATGCACCATCACACAGAACACTAAATTAAATGTGTAAGGCGCCTCATCCGCCAGCTTACCATACAGTTCATGGCAAAGTGATTGTGCTGCGTCTGAAGTTCCATGGCGTGAGGGTGACTGGTGCCGATCTCTGTGTAGCTTGTCAAAAACAAGCCTTTGTTGTGTGTGATCCAGTCGAACATCTGCAGAAAACATAGATAATACAGGCTGAGTCCTGATGGTAGGAAGGCTAACCTAACTAGGGTGAAAACGTTTAGAATCAGTAACTTCTAAAACAAAGGTGAAGGGGGTACCTAATGCAGTGCTTTTCAAACTGATACTGGAACACCCCCTAGCCAATCTGGTTTTCAGGCCATCTCAAATATAAATAAAAGAGATATGCATACAGTGGAGACCAGCATACGCAAATGCTACACATATTTATTGTGGATATCCTGAAAAACAAGCTAACAATTGGGTACTCCAGAATCAATTTGAGAACCAATACTAACAATTCAGAGGCAAATAAATGGAGGGCTATCAATATAGTATTTGAACAAGTCATAAAACCAGAGATTCTCAACTCAGTCCTTGGTACACACGGTCAGGTGTTCAGGATATCCACAAAGAATAAGCTTGAGAAATTTGCATGCATTACCACTATTGTATGCACATTTATCTCATGCATATTCATTTTGGATATCTTAGCAAACATGACTGGCTTAAAACTGTGCCCTAAGGACTGGGTTGGGAACAAGCAATCCTCTTTCCTTTAGACAGGTGATAGAGGTCCTGAATAGTTGGGTAGTCACCCTCAAAACATGTGTTTTTGCAGAAGGCATCAATTATGTTATTTGGCTCCACCTCCTTGCTCAGTGGGCTCCACAGTAATCCCTCAGTTTGTAACAAAGCAATCAAATAGTACTAAATCACCAAACTGCACAGTAAGGAGGGAGTACGGGAAAACACCCCAACTATTGTTCTGTTCTGCTCTGTAAACAACATGCATAAATCACATGAATTTAAAAACATTCAAACTTAAAACAAGGTGGAACAAGCAAGTTACTTACCTGAGTGCAACCTGCACTAACAATTAAGGATTTGTTACCCATACTTGAACTGAAGAAACCTCCTCACTCTGCGACTGATAGGGAAATGAAAACATCTGTTAACCCAGACATTACTGAGGCAGAGAGTCAACACTCCTGTATTACTCTTCTCGACATCCCAAGCAGGCAAAACACACCAACAGACAGGCGGGCTTCAGGACCTCTACACCTGTCTAAATGAAAGAAGATTATCGATGTAAGAACCTAATCTTTCTTTCCTGTGCAATGGGTGTAGAGGTCCTGAACAACTGGGAAGTACCCAAGCAGTCCCAAGAGACCAGGGCAGGACAGATGATCTTGTTGTCAGAACTGAGGACTCAAAAGCTGAGTCCAGGCGACCTGATACATCAACTCTGTAAATCTTACAACTCCGCCCAAGACGACGTCACACCCTTACTGAAGTGCACCCTCAATGAGATCAGGGATTGTTTTCCACTCCTGATATATGCTGTGGATATGGGCAAGTGAGAAGCTGGCTCCCTCCACCAGCTCATGGTTGTCAAGACAAACAGGTGATTGGTCAGATGAAACTCACTGGCCACTTTGAGATATCTCAGAAGAATTCTCCTGACATCCAGCAATTGCAAAATTTTGTCTTCCTTCTTGGACCCCGTCAGACTGTAAGCTGGCAGATGAACTTCCTGATTAACATGAAAGGATGAAATGATCTTCAACAAGAATTATGGGACCGTACATATCAACACCCTCTACAAAATAAAGCCTGCAGCTCCAATATTCTTCTTGCTGAGGTGATAGCCACTAACAACACCTTCTTTACTGTAAGGTCCATGTAAGGGCTTGAACAGAACATGACAGAGGGCCTTGAGGACCAGGTTAAGATTCCATGGTGAAAGAGGGAGTCTCACCGGCAGCCACAGTTGCAATGCTCCCTTCAAAAATTTTGAAACATCTGGGTGAGCAGCTAGAGCAGTGTTTCTCAACTCAGTCCCTTGCCAGTCGGTTTTTCAGGATATCTACAATGAATATGCATAAACTTGATTTGCGTACACTGAATCCATTATTTGCAAATTTCTTTCAAGCATATTCATTGTGGATATCCTGAAAATCTGACTAGCAAAGGGGCTAGTTGAGAAACACTGGGCTAGTGGGACCTTATCAACTCACATTCAAAAGCAAGAGAGTTCCACTATCTCAACCTTAAGTGACGTGACTGCTAGGTCCTTCTCTAGGAAGCCCTGGAGAAACACTAAGATGAAAGCAACCAGCACCTGAAAAGGCTCCACATTTCTACTAATATACCATGTTTGAAACATTTTCCAAGCTTTTGTATAGGCAGTGACTGTCACCAGCTTCTTAGATATGAGAATTACAATAACTAACCTCCAAGTAGCCCTTAAAAAAAAAAGTTGCACACTCAACAGCCATACTGTAAGCCCAAAGTGTTCAAAATCCTCCAGTGCAATCGAACCCTGCAAAAAAAGTTGGATGAAAAAGGAAGCTTGAGGTTTCTGTCTCTCTTTAGACGCACTAGATCAGCATACCAGAGCCACCTTGGCTAATTCGGGGCTACGAAAATCATGAATCTTGGATGAGCTGCTATCTTCCAAATGACCCTGCCTATCAGAGACCAAGGAGAGCTGACACATGCCACTGCTTCACCACGTCGTCCACTTCTGCTCTTCCAGGTTCATATCATTGGCTGAAAAAACTACAGTCTTCCTGTTAGTTGCTATTGCCATCAGATCGAACGTCAGTTGCTCCCATCGGCGCACAATGCTTTCAAACACTCTCTGGGACAGAGACCACTCTCGGGTCCAGAGTTTGCCGGCTCAGGTAGTCGGCCTGAACATTATCTACTTCCACTACACAAGTGGCAGAGAGAGCTTGTAGGTGAACTACTGCCCACTGAAATAATGTGTGGGCTTTCAACCTTAAGGGAGCATTATTGGTGCCTTCCTGTCTGTTGCAGCATTGTCCAAAAAAACCTTGACCTTTTTTGCTTTCTAGAGTGTTCTGCAGCATCCGGAGTGCTAGCCGAATGACTCTGAGCTCCAGTCAATTGATTGACATTGGGAATCAGTTAAACATCAGCTAATGGATTTCAAATGGAGAATCTTGTAAGAGATTGTAGTCGGGTGGGAGGGTGGTGACATTGAGTCCTTACTTAACTATAAAGAACAGAGATGGATCTTTGATCTTCAAACTCTGGAACCTCACGGACTCAATGCTGAATTAGATTTGATGTCTTTGACCTGAATGTATGAATGAATTCCCCTCTGGGTTGAAGTCTATTCTCAGTCAATCATTTTACTCCACGTCCTTTATGACGTGGTATGGGCGGGGTATTCTTTTTAATTATGCACGCTGAGGACAGCGTTGATGCTCGCCATATTTAAAACTTCATTGATTTAAGTAAGTAAATGTTAGATATTATTTAGACATAATGGGTTACAGAGTAGGATTTTAATACTACACTTCTATTTGTTATAGTATTACCATGCCGTGAAGCAGTATTTTGCATACAAAACATGCATGTCGGCGTTGATGTTTTCTACCTGTTGGTATAAGCTAAAGGCTTTACCAGGACTTTACAGATAAGTCTGATTTAACTCTCCAATATAAGTTATTTAAATATTTAATACATATACTGTAGTTCACAATAAGATTTCCTGCATTAATTTATGAGCAGTGTGTAGAGCTTCATAAGTTTGGTATCTTGTGTACCTGGAGTGCCGCTTCTGATGGCTCTATATACAGTTGACTCCGCTTAAGTGAAAGGCCTCTGGACTGGACCACCACATGCGCTTGAATGGAGTGTGCGCTTAAGCAGAGTACCACTTTTTAGTAATGAAAAATTACAGTACGCTGTAGTCAAATGCAATAAAACTTTTATTCAGCAAAAAAACCACATGTAAAACAATTCTACACAGTTCAGTTTTAGAATCAAGCATATTTGATTATATGGTAGGAAAGGGTGGGAAGGGGGGGTGATAAGAGTTTATGTTTTGTACCAATGATGATTATTAAGTGATGTATTTATTGTTAATGTGTTTGAACATATGTCACACTTATTGTAAGTTTGAAAATGAATAAAGAATTAAAAAAAAAAAAAAGAATCAAGCATTGTTCTGTCTAAAGTAAAACATTGTAAACCTTTTTTTAAACCAACATTCTACTGAAATAATCAGTCATTATTTTCTGCACGCAGATTGCACGATTCAGGCTGTGTATCCGACTGCTGATGCTGTAAAACTGGCCATAGTGGTGACATCCATTTATCTCCAGATAACAACATAGTGTGTGTAGGGACTTCACCGCGTCTGAGAAGGAAACAATTTCTGCAGGTGTTTCATTAGTCGTGATGACTGCAACAGTATCCCCGTCATCATCAGACTCTTGGTTGTCTGCAGTGTCCTTTATGACTGCACAGATATCAGAATTAATGCTGTCAGATGATGTGGGCACATCGTTGTCAACGGCGACATACAGCTCAAACTCTTGTGGCAAGAGTCCAACTGGGAGTTAAATGGATGAAGTGCCAGCTTCAGTTGTCTCATCAGATGCGTGAAGCTCGCCCGTCAATAGCAATTTGAAATCATTGATGATGAGACTCGACTCCAAGCCTCCTGTAGCATGTGAAGAGAGTCGAACACCATCATTTTTCTCACGAGCTCAGTAGCTCGGGGGCTGGATTCTATGCTTGCATCAATCACTGCCATCACATATCTTAGGATGAGCAACCTGTAATGGCATTTGAAGTTGGCTATTATCCCCTGGTCCATCGGTTGGATCAAAGAAGTTGTGTTTGGTGGCAGAAACACGAGTTTGATGTTGGTTAGTCGTACATTACTGCTGTTACACAACATTACAATGTGCCTCCTACGCCTTCTCATCAGATTGTCAAGCTTCTGCAACCATTGTCAAGCTTCTGCAACCATCATTCATGTGTTTTTGTTGCTTTCATATTCAACAGGCAGGCGTTTAATGTTTTTGAAGCACCGAAGATTTCGATTCTATCCAATCACCAGTGGCTCAAGCTGTTCACTACTGTCCATATTGCAACTGAGTACCAATGTCAATCATTCCTTTGGCACCTTAAAGCCAACAGTTTCGCTGCATTTGAAAGCCAATGTTCCATCAGGAATGGCACGCCAGTAACAGGCCTGTCTCATCGGTGTTGAAAACGTTGCATGGTTTATATCCACCAATGACCGATGGCAATACTTCCATGATCCATCTTTCTGCACCAAACTCATCCGCGTCTTGTTTTTCGCCATGCTGCTTCTTAAATTTTATGTCGTTACAAACTTTCCACCTCTCTAGCCATCCATTTGTTGCTTTGAAGTCTTCTACACCCAGTTCTTCAGATAGCTGTGCTACTTTCTCCATCAGCAGAGGATCACTAATTAGCAGTTAACGACTTCTAGCTTCAGCAAACCATCGCAGCAACGCCTGTTCAACGTCTCAAGCCTTCTCAATTCTTTTTCGTTTTCTGGTAGGATTGCTGTTTTGCCAGTCTTTCAATATGGCTTGCTTTTTTTTGTAAATCCGAGAAATCTAGCAATAGAGACCTGACGCCTCGGAAAACTGGGACTGTTCACCCTCGAAAAGAGAAGACTGCGTGGGGATCTAATAGAGACTTTTAAAATATTAAAGGGATTTGATCAAATTGACCAGGAAGCAGCATTACTGACATTTTCAGATGTGACGCGGACAAGAGGTCATAGCTTAAAACTGAATGGCAGCAGGTTCAGGACAAATGTCAGGAAGTTCTGTTTCACACAAAGAGTGGTGGGTGCTTGGAATGCTCTCCCGGAGGAGGTCGTGGCAGAAAATACTGTGCTGGGTTTCAAACGCATGTTGGATGCACACCTTCTTGCAGATCATATTGAGGGATACGGGAAAACCGGGTCTCCAAAAAGGAGCACCTAAATGGGCCTCCGCGTGTGCGGATCGCCGGACTAGATGGACCTTGGTCTGATCCGGTGAAGGCGTTTCTTATGTTCTTATGACGCTCCCAGAGACAATGACTTTTGACCAAAGACTAAGGTTTTTCTCCACAAGACACCATAGTGCAGTTTTGAAAGTTCGAACACCTGGCCAGGCCTAGACTGCTGATCCGAAACACATGGTTCAACAACATGAGAACGTGATTGCTTTTAACCGGAATGAACGTAACGTCAATGCATAGAGGTGGGATCTATAACATCAGTGCGCATAAGCAGATTGTGTGCTTATCAGAATTGCAATTATCCAGAGTTTACATCCATTGACTTTTAATGTAAAAAAAAAAAAAAAAAGGACCATGGTGGTAGGCTGCAGATAACTTAAGTGTGCGCTTAACCAACATGCACTTAGGTGGAGTCGACAGTAATTGAAATATCTTCAATGGGATTGTGATGATTTGAATTGCAATATTTTTTTCTTTAGAAAACGGGATTTACAATATTATTGTTTTGGATTCACAAGTTGACATATTGGACACAACAAACCTTTAAACTTTTTTCAGCTGGTTTAGTTATGTGGATGAAAATACAAAGACATGTAGAAAATCTAATTAAGGATTCTGCTCAGCAGTATAGAGTTTTGATAAAGGCGACGTGCAAACTTGTCCATGATACAGCCTTCAGAGGCAATGAAGCATGAACCCTGCTAGGAAAATATTTTTAAGGGTTGATTTCACTAATATGGAATGATGGAACATCCCAGAGGCAATAGAGCATGAACCCTGGTAGGAAAATATTTTTTTATGGTTGATTCCACTAATAAGGAATGATGAGGAAGTTGTGGACTATCAAATCCTGGAGAAGAGAAAATTCTGTAAAGCGAATTCATTTTTCCTGGAGCAACCATGACAGATAAAGACATCTCCCAATTTTTGAAAATGATTTGTTTAAACAGTTCATGCAATGGCAATCTGAAGAGATCTTTGGAAGGTCCACTAACGTTCTATATACTGTATTGTGGAATCCAGGATTAAATGAGGCATCAGCCTCCACTGAAAAAGACAAGGCCTTGCATAATTGGTTAATATAAGTGGCAAAGGAGAATTCTTCAGGAGAAGACCTTCGTTTGGGAATAGCTGCACCAGCAGACTCAGGTTCAAAGAGGGAAAACGCACACTCTGAGTCAGAGTTCAAATGCAAGAAAACTTCTGGGGAAAAATGTCTAGAAGAAATTCTGTGATGTTTTCAGTACCGGTCCAATGAAGAGGCAGAAGTGGGTCGATGAAGTTCCTGATGTCTCTTCAAAAGAGGAGGTCGAGTAGAAGAGGAACTCCAATATCTTTGTCTGGAACGGCTCACAAAAGAAAAGGACTTATGGGTCGAAGTAATAGTTCTAAGTCTCGAAGGAGCGCATTGTTGAAAAGAAGTAGAACTTTGATGTGAAGAACCATGCCTGGAGAAAGACTGGTGTCGATAGAAAGAACCAGGACGCCTCAAAGAAGATCCCTGAGCCGTATTCCGGTGCTCCAAAGGATCGGTGTTATCAGTACCTTGATGCCTCGCAGTGGTATGAGCAGGATGGGCCGGTACCAAGGGAGTTGAGTGTGGGAGAGGCATGCAATGTGACCTAAAAACTGTGGCAATCTTCATTCCCAATCCTGGCTTCCCCCTCCCTCCACTCAGTCTGCAGAGCACATCTGGCTCTAGTTCCCTTCCCTATGCTGACATCTTCCGATCACCTAACACATTCTCCAAATAAAACTATTATTTCCCTCTAACCCCCACACTCTCTTTACCAGCCTCAATTCCATCTTCAAAATGGCCACCAGCTCACATACACAGTCAAGATCATAGCTGATTTCTCACAATCAACTCCACAAAATCAGCATAAATCTCAACAAGCCCTTTATTATCCCACTATCTCATTTTTCTTCTCCTGCCTCAAACCTTATCAATCTTCTCTCCATTGCTGAAATCAAAGAAGGTGGGGAACTATAGGCCAGCAAGTCTGACTTTTGTGGTAAGTAAATTAATGGAAATGCACTTAAAACAGAGAATAGTGAAGTTTCTTGAATCCAATGGATTACAGGACCCAGGCAACATAGTTTCACTAGAGGCAGGTTTTGTCAAACAAATCTGATCAATTTCTTTCACTGGGTGACCAGAAAATTGGCTAAGTGGAGAGTGCAAGATAAGCCCAGAAACAAAACTTCTTATGTTCTTATAGGTTTAGGACAAACGCTAGGAAGTTGTTTTTCACCCAGAGGGTGGTGGATACATGGAACGCGCTTCCGGAGGCTGTGATAGGCAGGAGCACGTTACAGGGCTTCAAAGAAGGTTTGGATAGGTTCCTGGAGGACAAGGGGATTGAGGGGTACAGATAGAAGTAGAGGTAGGTTATAAGGATAGGAGTAGAGGTAGGTTGAAGAAATAGTCAAGGGACCACTGCTCAGGCAATGGGCCTGATGGGCCGCCGCGGGAGCGGACCGCTGGTCTGACTCAGCGGAGGCAACTTCTTATGTTCTTAAAAGTTTTATCAGAGGACGTGGGACCCTATATATAAAGAAGTTTCTGGTGGTAAGAAGCAGAATGCCTTCAGTGCGGCAGTGCTACAAGCAAGTTCAGAGGATTGAGAAAGGCAGGCAGGCAGACAGACCTGAGAGTGAGCAGGGGCAAACTGCTGGGGAGGGAGGGCCATAATGGAGGATTGCTGGGGCTGCATGCAGCCCCTGGGCCATGTGTTGGAAACAACTGCACAGATCATTCTCAAGTTTATTAAAAATTTGATATACCGTTTAAAGAATTGGCTAAGCGGTGTACAAAAGAAGAATATAAAATCATCAGGGTGACATGACTAAGACATGAACAATGACACATTAGGAAGGAGAGGGGGAAAATACAAATTTCAATAGGATAGTGAGATAAAAAGGTCAAAACAATGGGAGGGATAAGCTCTTCCTTCATTGTTGTTCTTTGGTTGGAAAATTACAAATCATAGACATTCTTTTCAGGAAAGCTTTTTACCTGAACAAAAGCCTCTTTTGTGTTATCAACTTCTTTTCCAACTAAGATTCAGGGAACTCCCCTGTATCCCAGCATTCTCAAAGATAAAACATTCAGATGAGCACCTATGGTGGATGATATCACATAGATATCTGACTCAAATTGTCATCAAAATCCACCAGTGCCTTTTTTCCCCATAAACATAAAAGGATATGCAGAATTTGGCTGCAAATAGGATTGTTTAAGTTGTAATATCAACATGCAGCAAACTTCAATGCCCACCTAGGTGTCATCTTCCCTTAAAATGGGAAAGTGAATCCGGGGAAACCAGTTTTCAAAAGAAGTAAATTTCTATATATGGTTTCATTCCCTCATTCCGTATCTATTTTCTAGCAACAAGAAAGCAATGTTTGCAGCTACAATCACACCCACTATAGTACAAAATGATTTTCAGAAAGTATTTGCTGAATCCTGTAGCTGTGACCAAGATAGAGAATAAATTCAGTGCTGGCAGAAATACACATCAGTTGCTTTACTTGGTCACAAGCAAAATGGTTGAAAAGGGCTCCTTGAACTCATATTTACCTTGCTCATAAAGTAATCCCTCCCGAGTACTTTAGGTGGTTAAATCTTGAGCAAGGACATTCTGCATCAACAAAGTACACATTTACTTAATGCCAGCAATCAACCACATTTGAATTTGCAGCTTTTCTGCTGGCCTAAAGGTAAAATACTCAAATTTCAGCCTTGCCCATTACAATCAGTTCATTCATCTGTGAGCATGAATTAAAGCCAATGAAACCCCCCAACCCCCGCCCTCCCCCCTGAAATCTCTTAAAATGGCACTACTTTATACAAAGATTGACTTCATTCCCTAAACAATTCAATTGCCTTTCTGTACTAATCTGCAAAGTCTGAACTCTGAACCTCCAAATCCTCTTTCTTACCTTCTCAGCGTCTTGCTCATACAGCCTAAGTTGAAAGCACTGATCCAATTTTAATTTCCGCACATGCCACATCTGATGCAGATGCTGCCTGGTTGAGTGTAGCCTGTCAAGCATGGTAGATACTTTGGGTAAAAGATTCTGCAAGTCAGCATTCCCTGACCCAGAGTTCTTTTTGGGAAAGCTTTCACTGCCCTGTATCTGCTGCAACAGCTTCTGGCCTTCCAAGTCCAAGTCCTCAATGGGAGCTTTGATGACCTTCTTCTTGAGTTGGGAGTGCTCCTCAATCATATTGCGGGCACCATCCAAGTCCTGAGGCAGTTCCTTCTTTGCAAGTATCTCCTGAAGCTCCTCTAGCCGGTTCAACATGTGAGTGGCATTACTAATGAAGTCCTCAAAGGCCACTCGGATTTCTATCCATTCCTCATGGTCGTACTCCAAGCAGCCTTCAAACTCGGGGGTCAGCTGAGATGGGTCAACTACTTTGGTAAGGCCTTCTAAAGACACCATACTGGTCTACAAAAGAAAACAAGTGGTAAATATTTAAGTTAGAGTTAAGTTGATTTTTTGAAAAATAATGCACATATATATTTTTAAAGCCCCCCACCCCCCAACTTGAGTATTTCTGGAGAGCAGGATGTTTTGCAATTACAGATCACAATGGAACTTAAATTAGAAAAAAAAAATAAATGCACCTTACTTTTTAGAGAATTAAAGCTTTCCATTAATCTACAGAACAGGTACAGTATAAGCAAAACTGCAAAAGCATACTGGATAACTGACAAAACAGATTAAGTATATAGTGTACCATTTGTTCTTTGCCTTCCTTAAATGAAAATGTTACCTAGTTCTCATTTATTCCTACAATCCCCAAAAGGCATTTAACAATAGTATTGATGGCAGAATAATTATTCCTGTGGGAATTCTGTGCAAATTCTGCAATGTGTAGTTCTTTAGAATTCCCTCGGTGCAAGAAGTTAACTGTTGCTGCACAAAATTTACCCTCAGCTGGCAAAGGGTAGAATTATGGTTTAAATGCAGTTGCTGCCATGGCTTTCCTGTAGCATGGCTGTTCCAAAGTCCTGTCAGTGTGGTGCCCAAGTCCTTCTCAAGAGAATTTGAGAACAATGCAGGATTTCAAACACCTTGTTGATCACACTCTGCTAGTGCCATGAAGGCCATGGCACCAGCTGCATTTCAACAAGGGAGAGCTGTGCCATGTGACAATCGTGCCAGGAGTATGTGAATTTGAGGAGAAAAGCTGGGGGAGGGACTTTTTTTTGGAAACAAGGAGTTAAGGAACCAGGAGAGGGGGTGGCATGGATAATGGAACATGTATGCAAGAGGACAGGGGTAGGAGATTAAGAGATAGAGGATAAGGAAACGTGTGTGAAAGAGGAGTTGAGCTGGGAGAGATGGGGTAAAGGGGCTGATGGACCTGGAAGAAAGTAGGTATGTGGTATGGTATGAAGAACTATGGGAGGTAAGTTGATGTGTGTGGAGGGAGGGAAAGATGAGGAGTTGAAGTAGATGTTTCAAAGATGATTTGGGGAAGGTGAGCATATTGAAGGAGAGGCTATCCTGGAGGAGGGATGGCCTGAAGAATTACAGATAGCATCAGTTTTTGATCTTTTTAACTATGAACACCACTGTGACCAGAGCAGTATGTCTGGGTGCGCTGGAAAAAAGAAGGTCTGAGTACTGGAGCGGTTCATGACTGTACACTGAGAAGTGGAAGGCTATACTTTAAGTTTCAATTCCTTGAACGCATCTGCAAGAAAATGGTGGACAGAAACCAACAAACAGCTGGTGTATCACCCTGATCAAGGGTCACAGAGGCATCCTGCTTGGCAGAACCAAAATGGAATAGGCGTCAACCAGGACTGAGCCAGTGCCCTGAGACAAAAGAGGCATGTAATCTGACTTCCAACTCCGCCAATTTGGGTCTGGTGGTCACTGGCACTGGGAACCAGGATCACTTATCCCTGGAAGTGAAGTAACTCCATGAAAACACTGTGACGTGCTCTGTCTGCGGATCACAATCCAGGTCTGTTAAAAACGGCTCTCCACATGAGATGGCCAAATTCCTGGGAGAACTCTTGCACAGAGGCAATAACTGACCGCTGATGGATCTCTGGTGAGACTTTTGCAGGAACCACAGATTCCACGTGCTAGAGCTTCATGCCCCTGTGTTTCATGTGCTGAGTTGGATATTTTTCCCATCTCCCAGCCCTGGAAGACATGGATGGGGTTAAATCCGAAGCTCCTACCCCCACCTCGCATGCACCATGGCACGTGGTACATGGATGCTCCTCTGCAGGCAATCTGGCACAACTGAAACATGAATTCATGTTTGCACATGCTAAAGAGTCCATCCCTATCGATTTTTGTTCTGAGACAGATAAAAGCTTTAGAAAAAAAAGATTGTTTAAAATCCAAGATGATCGCTGCCATAAAAATTGCACCAAAAATGGCCTGTGGAGACTTAATTAAAAACCAAAAAAAAACCCTAAAAAATAGGGGTTTTAGAGATGGGAGACCTGAACTCTACCCTTGGAAACATTCAAAAATGATTTTTGTCAGATGCCCCTTGATTTCCCCATAGGAAATAATGGGGTTGTACTCACAATTCTGTGCGGTGTCTGCCTTTCAGCTTTTCACTGCAGCTGAAGTGAATGAAAAGGACTTTCTGCTTCAGAAATGTCTTCAAATTACTCCAATCCTTGAATCTTCAGGCTGCTAGTCGAACTGACCCCGACTGAGACCTCCACCCCCACGGAACCTCAAAGTGCAACATGCAGCCAGCACCATGATACCCCAAGGGTTCTTATTCAAAAGGCAACATGGCTCCCAGGGGAACGGATCCTCATCCCTGAAGTGGCACACAGCAGGCTGACTCCACAAGTCCATCCAAAGGAAATTGCAGTCTGGCCCTGCAGAACCTATGTCCTTTCCCATGCAGAGATCCCCCTAAATAAGGGGTTCTCAGGGCACCAAAGCCACTGAAAAAAAAATAACTTTAGACGAAACATCTCTGCATGGTTCGCTTGCAGAAGGAAAAAACTGAAGAGCGTGCTATACTCTGAGGGAGGCGCTGAAAGCTGTAAGTAGCACACTTCTGCAAGACCCGGTTTGCGGGTTTGGAGTTGAACACCATATGTACAGACTTCAGAGGAGATGTAACATAAAAGATCTTTAACTACCCCAATTCTTCTGTTCTTGTTATCTTTTAATCTGATTGATTTACCAGCTGTGGCTGAGTAGTCAAAGAGCTGCAGGTGCTGCCTACTGCACCCACTTCATTAACCAGGCCAGCATACATGCTTCTGTATATGAGCCATCTACACAAGTTAAGTAGACAGCTACTATTCAGCAAGGTAAAATTACCCTCCAACCTTCCTGACTTCTACCTCAAACTAGCATTTCTTTTATTACAATTCCTCCATGGTTTGGTGTTTTTTTTTGCTTTGTCTTTTCTTTGCTTTCCTATTTTAAATGGCATTCTTTTCGTTTTTTGTTTTTATATATTATGTACACCATGCTGTTGAAAAATCGAAGTGCGGTTAAAACTTTTTAATAAACAAACATAATCATAATCTTAACAAGACAAGATCCCTGGAACCAGAAATAGCACTAGCAACTCTACCCTTTCTACAATCTGCAGTATTCAAAAGTGTTATTCAATGATTCCATGGAACTTAGGTAAATTTGGATCCAGTTCACAAACCCTGACAGGTTTGATCCAGTCCTAGGTTTACCCTGTTGCATCCATGAGCTTGTAAACTCTGATCTCCCCATCACATTCCCTAAGAAAAGCAAGATTACAAGTCCTTGCATGCAACAGAGTAAACACAAGACTGGATCAACCCTGTTGGGTGAATCTGGATCCAGTTGGCAACCTTATATAGAACTCATTCAGCATAACCTGTAGAAATACTATTACCAGAAGCTTAGTATTAATGCTATGCCAAGCAGTTTTTACATACACAGACAGAATAGTAAAGGCTCCTTATGGTACATTTTAGCCTTTGATGAGAAAAATGCAGTTGCTTATTTTAAATGAATGCAAAACAGATGTCTGCTGTTAGGCAAATTACCTCAAATTCAAACTTAGAGCTGCCAAAGTTAGTTCTTTGTTTCTGCCAAAAGTTGTCTGGCTTGATAATCAGTGCAACATGAATACAGCAGGGAAAGGATTCTTGTAAAATCTTCAACAAGGGTTTAATGGAGTCCCACTTAGATCCACGCATGTCTACAATCACTGTGAATCCTCGTTTACAGACTTCTTCACTGCAGGGGGAAGGAATAAGGTTAAAGTTCACAAAAGATTCATTACACTTGTACGCTGACTTGATAGCTTAAAATTTCTTCCCTATATTAGCAGGGTACATGGCTTTCATCACTAGACTAATTTAGGTGGAAAAAAGCAAGTTACTTATAAGTTACAACTTATAAGTTACTTATAAGATAAATCTGTAGTATGTATTCTCCATGGATAGCAGGATAAGTCTTCACAGATCAGTGACAACATCCAACAGAGTGTGCGGAGCAGTTTTCCAGTTGAAATCACTCTGGAAACTTTAGAGAAGCAATGCCGCATATGCATGTGCCTTTTCGATCATTAGAATTGAATGAAATCGCTTTCAGTCTCTAATAGACAAGAGTTCACAATTTGTCCTAGGGGACGTGGTGGCCATCTGAGGACTTGTACTCTGTTTCCCAGGGGAGAACATTTGCTACAGGTAACTTGCGGCCTCTTTTACAAAGCCGCGCGGCAACAGCCCCGAAGCCCTTTAAATCTCTATGGGCTTCGGGGCCATTAGCACGGCTTTGTGAAACAGGCCGTTAGTTTTCTCCAAGAAAATGCAGGATAGCACATTCTCAAAGATGGGATTCCCTATCTACAGGATGCCTTCAACAGAAAAGGGGAAAAAGGCACTGCAATAAGAAGCCAAAGATTTTTTTATTCAACTGGTTTTATATTTTGATAAACGGCAGTGGAAATTTGCACCCATTGCATGAAAGATAGTAGTGGCAATTCAGGGTATGACAGGGGAAAAAAGGTACAGTAGTAATTGAAAGATTTTTGATACAATTGACATTCATTATAAAACTGGTAATCTATTAGGTTATGTTTAATATATTACACTTGAGACAATTTTTTTTAAATTATTATTGCTTATCATAGGATCTATGGCTAATTTATTCTCATTGTTGCTGTTAGTTTATTACTTAGTGAGTTTTATTATTGAAATTCTATTTTACAAATATTTGTATTTTTTTTACTTGAATGTATTTCGCCGATTGTCCAGTTCTGTTTAGTAAACCGCCTAGAACTTTTGGTTATGGTGGTATAAAAGAATAAAGTTATTATTATTATTAGGTTCCTATGATTTAAAAAGATGGTTTATTAATTTAATTTTTATGTATGAACTCACTTGTTAGTATATTTTATTCAACTATGATATAATTTTAGGTTTTTATTTTACTTTATCAATTTATATTACTTAGGTTTGTCATTTAATTAATCAATTAGAATAATTTATACCAAGAGTAGTTTGAATGTGCTACTATTTAATGTTTTTAAAAGGAAAAAATGGGAGTGGGTATGTATATTTTATCTTATACTGTTAGGAAGCTAAATGATTTATATTGCAAATTATTTATTGCGATACTCAATACTTGATAATATAATTGAACTTATGTTTTAGTTTAATACAATTAGAAATCATATTGATTTAGTATTATTACATGGGGAGATTAATTTCTGGGAAGTTATTAAGGGGCCTGGGGAGGATGGTAATTGCTAATCTGGATGCATTAACCCAAGTTATTGAGACACTTACAGGGGTGGGTTAGGGGAGGAAATGGGGGGGGGGGTTGTTTAAGATCCTGGATGTGTGTAGAATTATTAATGATAATTTCAGGGGAACATATTTGTTTTATAAAGGCAAATAGACACCACTTGTCATAGGGCAGACAGAAAACTAAAGCGAGTGTAAATGACCATGCTAACATCTGTCAAGTTCACATGAAAAATTATAGTATTTTATAACCTATTTATGTACTTGCACTCTCTGCACATGCTCTGTCCAAATTGCACTTTTGCACACACCCAACCAGGAAAGTATGGACCATCATTTTAAAGCATGTACGTTTACACCAATTGATATAAGAGGTCTTTTGTGTGTGTATATTTGGCCTCATTCTCACATAAATGACTATAAAACCCCAATGTAATTTTCCAGTTAAAATCCCCCTTATAAAATAACCTTCGACGAGTCTTGATGTGACTTTCAAGAGCAAACCTTACCTGGACATGGGAAGGAGATGTATTCTTCTATCTAACTACATATACTGTGAACCGGAAAAAAAAACCCACACCAAAATGTTTTTGTCATATCTTTCCAAAGAACTTGGCCAATTCTTATGAAATTTAGTGTGCAGTGTCCTGAATGAAATGGAAGTAAAATGTTGTAAATATTTCCCACCACTAACTCATGAAAATGAATTGTGAACTGACTAAAAGCACAGTTTTATGGCGTATCTTGCAGAAAAATGTAAAATCAAAAAGTAATGTTTCGATTAAGCAGGTGTTCGAAGTGCACTCCCTTTGCCCTTAGCCTTGGCTGCCACTGATCTATGGACTTGTCAATGACGCTTTGCTTCAGCTCAGCCCAAACAGAGATGAGGCGCTGTTTAAGATCTTCAACGTCAGATATCACTGTCCGGTGGACGAATTCCTGTATCAGCCCCCAGATCCAGTAGTTAACTGGGTTTAGGTCTGGTGAATTCACAGGCCAGAGGTCTGAACCAATGAAGTCTGGGGGGTCTATCGATATAACAGTTCTGCGGTATCCTTTGTCTGATGTACTGGGGCATTGTCCTGTTGGAACATAAAATAGTATCCTGACATGCAATGGATTACTGGCAGCAGCTTCTGCATTAAGAGGACATCCCAGTAGTATGTGTCATTGATCTTAACCTCAGGATCGATGAACAACAGATCTGTGAATCTGAGTTTTGAGATTGCGACCGAGACCATGACTGATTGGTTGAAGGTCAGGCAAGTCTGTAGTAGATGTTTGGCATTAACCTCATGCTTCAGTGTTGTTGAAGGCATGTGTAGGCGATTATTCTGTGTGTTAATCAGTAGAGCTACTGTAAATATTTTTTTATCTGTAAATCAGATGAAGCTGACACTGTGCTTCAAGTACTTGGTCAAAAGCTGTTTGCACCATTTCAGGCATGTGTCTGTTGTGTAAAGTTAACTCTTGGGCACAACACTTTTTAAGACACTTTAATTTCAGATTGTCATGAATTATCCTAACCACAGTTGTCTGGTTTATTCCTGCTTCTCTTGCAATTTGGCAAGTTGTTCGGTGTGTTTGCGGTGCATCCTCCTGGCTCAGTACAAGATCATGTACAATGTCAATGTGCTCTTGTGTGCAAATAGAACACAGTCATCTGCTGCCATTGCTCGGATCTTGCATGGCAGCACATCAAGGCCACTTTTGTTCCAACCTTTTTGTGGGAACTCTGTCAACAATCATCGACTGCTGTAACCTTTTAGCAATACCAAGTTCTTTATCAGAATTCGGTCTTCTGCAGTGAAAACCATTTTGATACAGAGATTGTCTCACACTACCATCCATTTCTACGTGCATCCCATAACAATTCAGTTTCACAATGTAGTGTTGTGGTGCGGTGGGAAATATTTACAGCATTTTACATCAACTTCATTCAGGACATGATGCATTAAATTTCATAAGAATCGGCTGAGTCTGTGGAAGATAAGACAAAAAACATTTTGGTGTGGGGTTTATTTCGGTTCACAGTGTACAGTGTTTGATTCCAGTAAGTTTGGGGCCGCTGCTATCAAAAACAAAAATCTGGGTGGACTTTCTAAGATTTAAATCATGATTAAAATCACTAGTTAGAAAGAATTTATTTAAATCATGCCCATAATATTATGAATGGATTAATGGAATACATTTACCCCCAAAAATATAAAACATTGCATGAATAAACAGCCTAAAGCTACATAATTAAAAACTAATTCTTATTTCTATTAACTAACAAAACTAATAACTTTTGGAATATAGGGATCCTTTTATTAAGGTATGCTAACCGATTTAGTGCGCCCATAGAATATAATGGATGCCTTAACTTTTAGCACATACTAAATCGGTTAGCATGTCTTAATAACAGGACCCCATAATGCATCTTAAATAGAAAACTAGATAGATTTTCTCAACAACAAAAAAAAGCATTTTATATTTTTTTTAAAAATCCAATTTTAATTAATTTTTTTTTTTTAATCATTGATTTTTATCCACATTGGACTGTAGCCTTCTAAGCGATTCTGATATGCTCCAACTGTACTAAGATGAACCCTGATGAAGTTGGTCATCAAACCTGGCTCATGTAGGAGGTATTCAAGCAATATTTTGTGTGAGACAGGTAAGAATCTAAGATCTTTCCATTATACCGGACAAACCTTTTCCACTTGAAACCATATGACCTGCAGCATGTTTAGGAATATTTAATGTAGGAAAAGTTGAGCACCATTCAAACTGAGGAAAAAGGAAAGGATGCTGGGATGCAACAGCACTCCCTGCACCTGCATGATTAGGAATATCCCAGTTTGATGAGACTTATAGGTAATTGTTGTACTTGACCAGAATACTGATCATGTCTTCCTTACACCAGCTAAGTTTCAGAGAGTGATCATATATATAAAGTTTGCAATGACTGGACAGTGAACTCTTACCGCGAGGGTGGCGATATACACTCCCTCTTATGGAGTTTCATATCTCTGAGCGCATTATATAAAGTCTGATCACTCCCTGTAGACTAATACTTCATTGAAGTCAGTCTTTTTTGTATTAATTTTGAACTTTTTACTGACTTCCTTCATTGAATTCATGTTCCCTAATTTTTCTAAGGAAACGGATTTGTACCTATTCACAGGATTGAACCATGGCATCCATGGGTTGGGAAGCACATTCTTATAACAACCAGCAGCCAAGTGACTTGTTATCATCTTTTCATTGATTTACTTCTGAGGATAGCACCACCATACCTACGGATAGGGACCACCTAGAGACATTACAAAAACGAATTGTGCAAGCTGAATTACACGCTGCCACGTTGGCAGAGTATTGCCGTCTCAAAAGGATCTCATGGGGTCTCCATATGAGGACGGAACCCAGGCTTTTTCTTGACAATATGACCTTTCTTGACAAATGGAATGCAGTACTCACAAGTGCTCATTGGACTTAATGCTTCTAGTCATAGAAACAACCAAATCAGAATTACAAACATATCAGAGTGAATTTCAGCAAGCAAGCGATTCTTTAGAGAATAGAGTTAATGCACATGAATATAGCATCAAATTACAGGAATTCAACACCAAAATTGAAGCCTTTAAGGAAGATTTAAGAAAAACTAAAATCAAAAAATTACATTGGGGACGAGTCGGATTATACTAAAGGCTTTGTATATATACAGATGGATAAATCTTGTATTAATTGGCGTACAAAACACCCTACATTTACACAAACGTCTTCAGACACATCTGATGACAATAAGAAACAACTAAAAAGTTCAACCCAGGGTCAGAATGTCCATTTTCAGGGAACACCCACGTCAACGTTCGGAGACCAATCATCAGGTCCAAACAAACGAAGACACAGCCCTGACATCTAATGTGTTTAATCTCTCTCATAGAACATTGACAACTGTGGAGCTTTCTGTTTTAAATAAAGGACTTTCATTTGTGCCAACTAGTTCTTACCATTCATTTGACACTAGAATAGCATTGTTCAAATTCATCAAGATGTGCAAATTGAAACATTTCTTTCAGAAGGAAGGTGATTCCATAGATCACCCATCCAAATTTGGTGCTAATAGGTGATCAATAATCAATACTCAAATATACTCCACTATTTAAATCAGAGAGCCCACTCTCAATTAAAGAAAATGCCTCAGGTTTTCTTAAGGTAGGGCATAAATGCTCAAACCTCCTCCACCAACATCATCGGCACTAAGAGTAGAATGTGGTAATAGGCACATTCTCTCCGGAAGTTTTTTTGCTGATGATGCTGGTGGAGGAGGTTTGAGCATTTATGCCCTACCCTAAGAAAACCTGAGGCATTTTCTTCCATTGAGAGTGGGCTCTCTGATTTAAATAGTGGAGTATATTTGAGTATTGATTATAGATCACCCATCCACATATGACAAATCTTTGAAGGTGAAATCTACATGGTGCCCTCCTGGAATGGTGGATCCACATATTCAAACCTTTGAGAACCTGGTATTGAGAGATGTAGGCATTTTGGAGAACAACCCTCTTTCCACACGTTTCGATTTGTCTCAGACTCAACAAACAGCATTGCAGTCTTTGGCAGCAGATGAGAATATTATCATCCGTCCAGCCGACAAAGGTGTGGGGGGGGGGGGGGTGTTCTCCAACATGCTGATCAATATGTAGCAGAAGCCACACGACAACTATTGGACTCCACTTATTATGAACCCTTACAGGGTGATCCTATGGAGCATATTCCAGATGTGATTTCTCATCTTTTAGTACAGGCATTGGAAACGGGAGTTATCACTGAAAGAGAATTTAAGTTCTTATTTTGCAAACATCCAAGAATACTTGTGATTTATTTTGTTCCGAAGATCCATAAATCATTGACCGATCCCCCCGGGAGACCTATTGTCTCGGGGATAGGATCTTTGCTGGAACCATTATCTGCAATACTGGATACATATCTTAAAGACAGAGTCCCATTGACATCTTCGTATGTGCTGGATTCCGCTACCATGATTAATTTTTTGGCTAACTTTCAGAATGTACCATCTTACGCTATACTCATTACTCTCAACATCACAGCGTTATACACTAACGTACCACAAAAAGAAGCTATTGACATCATTACAGAAGAATTGCGAGCTTTAGAGTTATCCAAAATCAGGATCCATTTTTTGACACAGTTGGCCTCCATAGCGTTGGATATGAATTATTTTCAATTCGATACGATGTTTTATAAACAAATCAAGGATATTGCAATGGGAGCCAAGATGGCCCCTTCTATTGCCTGTCTGTATGTATCCAAATTTGAACGCAATTTTCTATATCCTTCAGAACATTGGCAACATCTTAAGTTTTGGAAGCGCTATATAGATGATATTTTGGCTGTATGGACAGGCCCCACAGCTAGTCTTAATCAATTTTTTGAATGGCTTAATGGCTGACAAGAATTTACAGTTCACTATGACTATGGATGAGTGTCAAGTGTCATTTTTGGATATTATCATCTCTTTACATCAAGGGTTGTATTACACCAGCATTTATCACAAACCTACCGATAGGAATAACCTTTTGCAATACAACAGTTTTCATCCGAAGCACTTAAGGAATAATAGCCCGGTGGGCCAGCTTCTATGCCTTCGGAGATTGTGTATCACAGTTGATGAATATGTCAGCAAAGCCAGTAATGGAAGCGATATAGGTGTTTCACTTAGATATTGGACAGACACAGAGAAGAGTCTTGGCTTTGTAAACACCACCAGATAGAAAACTTCTATTTGAATGGAGAAAGATCTCATGAAAGTTTTTCTTGCTGCCACCAGAACAGCTTGCACTGGAGGTAGCAATCCAAAGGACACAAATAGGTATTGCTCTATTTCCATGCCATTAGAACCAGTAAATTGAGAATGAGGTGAAAGACAGAACACCAATTCTGTATTATTGAGACTAGAAATACTCAAAGTCTGAATGGAGATTTAAAAAAATACCCTCTGAAGCAGGAAAAATAAGTTTTTCACACTAGTGTGGCGTCATGGGAATCAAATCACTGTACCCAGTCTTTGAAATTTCTGTAGAGTTCTGCAGAGTATAAAAATAGAGGCACAGAGAAGTAGTCTCTCTTATGCAAGGAGATTTGGATGTGTTCTTTAAGCAGCAGATTAGAAACTTGGCACTTACTGCTGGTGACCAAATGTTTGTAGAGTTCCCCATTGTCAGAGATCCAACAACCATTTGAAAAGTTGAAGGACTCTGCTAACTTTTAGTTAATGGGCGGCTTCTGAAGCCCTTGAGATTTAAGGTTGAATAGAGCCCTCCTTCAGGATGAGGACATATATGGAATACAGCCATTGATTTCTCTTAAAATGGGACTGGCACTTATGCATTGTATTGGCCTTGTCCTGGAGAAGCCAAGCTAAACAGCCTTCTCAGAGGAGCACAGAAAATGCAGACAAATCGCTCAACTCGATTAAGTTGAGAATCCAAGTGTGTTTTTTCCCATTCCTTGAGAAAATATGTACCTAACCTTACTCCAAACCCCCTCATGAGCAGGTTAGAGTTTGGATTGGAAAGGAAATTGATACTGTTAAGATGTTTCAGTCAGAAAGACAAAGTCTATTTAGACAGCTAAATAAAATTGCCTCAGCAAACTGATTTCTCTCTAATGGTGCCTGAAATAATTCTGGTGCTGAGGATGCTGAACCTGCCTATAAAAGAGAAGCAGCTCCTTTTTCTGAACGGTAGACTTCTCCTAAATTAAAAATAGCAGCTGAACATTAACATTGTCTTTGATCCAAGTAACTTGTATTATTAACCTGAGTCTCTTTGGAACCCTGGTAGGGATTTCTTTAAAAATATGTTTTTAATTTTTTTTTTTTTTAAGTGTGTATACTGTGGTTGCATGCATTTCAATGGGAAGTTAACGCCACATCTTTGCTATTTGGTAGTTTAAAGATTTGCTATGAGATGTTTTGTATTTTATACCGAGTTGGAAAAGATAGGGTCAGGTTGTTAGAGTTACGATGGTCAGCAGATCTACCTAATAATTCAGTAAATCTGGGGAAGCTGTTAGGGATATCAGTGTTTAGCATTTTAAATGCTATGCAGCATAGTCTGAATTCTATTCTATTTTCTAACAGCAACCAGTGTAGTTCTATAAGCAATGGTGTGACATGATCAAATCTTGATTTGTAGTATATGAGTTTTGCTACAGTGTTTTGTATCAGTTGAAGTTTTTTTCATTAATTTCACAGAGATACCTGGGAGAAGAGCATTGCAGTAGTCTAGGAGTGACAGTATCATTGACTATACAGTATCCTGTAGTTCTGTTCAAAGAAGTATGGTCTTACCCTTCTTAGTTTTTGTAGTGTAAGAAAAGATTTTCAGACTAAGCTATTAACATGAGCACTGAGGAACCATCATTATACCCAAGCTATCCAATCACAAATAGTATATTACAGCCTTGAGTTCTATTCAGTCTGCCTTCAACCGATCTTCTCTATTTCCTCTAGCCTCTTTTTTTTTGCTTTGTGATTTGATTGATTGTAAACTATCGATGTTCATTGCATGAAATGCGGTATATTAAATTGCAATAAACCATAAATCACTAGTGAGGTAGAATTAAAATACTGAACACATCTAGTAAGTCAGAGAGCTCTGGTTTATCAGAGTTCATAACCAGTCATTTTTTTCTGTACACTTCAAACCCTAAATGATATTCTCAAGACGCTAAATAAAATATTTACAAGTCCAGCACAGAATCATGGCAACACAACAGCATATGTGCTCCTCAACAAAAGGTTTAGAATATCTTTCTGAAGACTTCATATTAAAAAATAAAATAAAATCAGCCTGCTGACTGAGATTAAGTGTTTCTTTCCTATGTTCTAACTGAATGAACATTCAAACCAAGTCTCAAAAATGATGACATGACAGCCTGTCGCACCAGCACTGTAAAGCTGGTAATTATTCTAGACAGTCTTGATCAAGGCAGTCTCAATTTGAGCAGGTATTTAGAAATAGCCAGTGCCCTAACGGGGTTTTTTTTCTTTTGAATTAGAACGGTAGAAATTCAAGTATCCATTTAGGAGTTACCTGCAGTTTTGCACAACATAACCATTCCCTCACCCTGTTACCCCCCACCCCCTAAGAAGAACCATCTTCACAGCAAACTGAATGATGAAATAATTGGGGGAACTCATTTTACCCAAACATAGGGCTCCTTTTACAAAGGTGCGTTAGCGTTTTTAACGCACACACTGGATTAGCACGCTAGCCGAAAATCTACCGCCTGCTCAAAAGGAGGCGGTAGCGGCTAGCGCACGGGGCAATTTAGCACACACTATTCTGCGCGTTAAGGCCCTAGCGCGGCTTTGTAAAAGGAGCCCACAGTTTTATACAACTTGGAATAGCCTGGAAGTATCAAAAGTCACTTATTGATAGAAGACAACAAAGGTTTTCTTTGAGCACATATATGGAAGAGTTGTATCTTAGTTGATAATGAAGGGTAGTAAGATGCTTAATTGAAGAGAAAATGAAGTCATCCATCAAATGATGCAAGCTCCTCAGATATGTATCTTACAGTCTAATACTGGATAACCTGTGGAAAGCCACATGATGCAATGCAGAATATGGACAACCAAAGTAACTTTTTTTTTTAATATCAAATATTTCATAGAACCAATCTTAAATTGGTAACAGTTATTCATAGAAGCAAGAAAGAATCAAAAGATAAAATTATGTCTTACCTGATCATTTTTTTCCCTTAGTCACAGCAGACGAAGCCAGACAAATGGTTAAGTCCATCCACCAGCAGGCAGAGGATAGAGAGTAGTGACTTGTGATTGGAGAGATATAGGATGGCATGCTCCCTTGTCACACAATATTCTGTATAATCAAGTGGAACAACCAACCACACGACGTGAAAAAACTTCACCAAACTTCCTCCTCAGAGATAAACCACATTAATCAAACAAAAATGTATTCAATTACTAAGAGGGTGACAACTAACTGCAAGGAGGATACAGAGAGACAAGACCAGCAGAACCTCAACGGGATGGGAACCCTTGATTCATCTGTTATGACTAAGGGAAAGAAAATTATCAGGTAAGATAATTTTACCTTCCCGGGCATCAGTAGCAGACAACCCAGATGAATGAGACAGGGTGGGGCCCAGACAGTGCCACAGAGGGAACCAATTATCCAAATGAAGCCTCTGACCGCACTGCCACATCCATGCTGCAGTGCCTAGAAAAGGTATGCAAGTGGTTGATCGACAAATCTCCTCTAATAAAAAGGCATGGAATTCTGCCTTAGAAGCCACCCACCAAGGGAAGGCTACTGTAGAGGACAAAGAAGTGATCCAACAGAAGAAACTATTTCGTAGCCTACAAGTACCTCAGCAGAACCCTGTGCACATCCAACAACCAGAACTGGCGAAACCGAGACCTCTTCTTTTCTCCATCTATACTCATTCCCTTGGTACTCTGATCTCCTCCCATGGCTTTCAATATCACCTCTATGCTGACGACGCACAGATTTATCTTTCTACACCAGAAATCTCTCTAGGAATCTAGACCCGAATCTCAGTTTGTCTGTCTGACATCGCTGCTTGGATGTCCCGTGGTTGAAAGGCGTGGCATTATCCTGGTCAATACTTCCTGAAGCCCCAGAAGAATGCCCACAACAAATAGCTGAACCATTCCCTGGGGCCTATCCTCCAGGAGACGCTATATCTTAGAATCCCCCAAGGCTTTCACCAACTTTTCCAAGTCTTCTCCAAAGAGAAGCTTCCCTCTGAAGGCAAGCTTAGTCAAGCGTTGCTTAAAGGCCATGGCCTCAGCCCAATGATAGAGCCAAAGCAGTCAACATACTGTGACCGTCGGGCCCATTTGCTTAGCCGATGCCAAGATCAAGTCATAGAGCAAGTCTGCCAAATAGGTGATACCTGTCTTGATATTGGGCAATTCAAGGATGTTCGGAGAATCTGACTCCTTTAATGAATCCGCCACATGCTGAATCCTATTAAGACTTGATCAGGCAGCATAAGAACTGCAGACTGCTGCTTGCAGAGACAACGTGAACACCTCTAAGGCGCGCTTCAAGAATGATTCCAGTACCTGATCTTGGGCATCCTTAAAAACAATGCTGCTCCCAACTGGAGGCATTGTCTTCTTGGTGACTGCAGTCATTAATGAATCTACCTCATGCCACTTCAGTTTCTCCATTTCTTTTGGCACAGATGGGGTACAGGCGAGCCATAGCCTTCACCACCTTCAAATCTGAGTCTGGGATGGCCCACTGCATCGTGATTAACTCCTGAATGGCATTGTGAACCAGAAACACCCAGGGGGTAAGAAGGCTGGTGCACACTATCTTGTGATTTATCATTACGAAAGACAACTCAGGAAGTGAAATATTGAGCACCTCCAACACCCAAACGATAAATGAAGGCAACTCCTTCTTGTGGAACACCCACACAGCAGATGGGTCATTTGCCAAATTAGGAGCAATCTCTACTTCCTCTGGATCCTCCAGATGGGAGAAAAATGGGAAGCCAGCAACCCTGCAGCTTGACAGGGACCAGGAGAAGCTGAAGCCACCACAAGAGAGGCATCCAACCTCCTGTGTTTAGCTAGCGGGTCCTCCAGAACAGAACCTGACCTAGGCAGGTTGGGGAGCCAGAGCATCCCCCAGGGAAACAGAGAACACTTAAATCAGTTCGCCTGCTTCAACATATAAGTCTGATGTAGCAGCAATATAAATTCTGAGAAGGGTTGCTACCGGCACCTGTCTCCCTGCCTCCCCCACCCCGCCAGTTGCCCCACTGATCCAGAGGCCAACATGAGATCAAAGAAGGCCAGAACCATGGAATCTAAGGAGGTTTGATGTACCCCGGACCCCACCCCTCACCACCACACAGGAGGGATCTGAGGAGGTTGACATGGCTACAGCCAGTACAGCCACTCCCTCTTGCTACATGAGCAAGGCCCTTCTAAATCTCTCTTTACCTCTCTTTTTTATGTGAGAGGGGGCAGGTGTCTGCAACTCAGAAGAAAGAGGAGGGAGGAGGCCCAATTCAGGCCCAGGCACCTAGTCCCCTGGCTCAACCAAGACAGGAAACCCACAATGGGAGCCTAGCAGCAGCCATTTATAGGAGCATGGAAGAAGCCATCCATTCACCTGTTGGAGATACTGAGTTACCAAGGAGCATGCCATCTTATATACATTACATTACATTACATTAGTGATTTTTATTCCGCTTGTACCTTGCGGTTCAAAGCGGATTACATAAGAAGAGAACTGGACATTTCCAGGATGGTACATGACAATAGAGAATACAGTTTGAGGATTGAGACTTAATGACAGAATGATAGTAAAGACTTAATAACATCGGAAGATGTTTTGGACGGCAGTGTTTTGGTTTCTTGGGGGAAGGGGTGAGGGAGGTTAGGTAGATTGTATATATTTTTTGAACAGCAGTGTTTTGATTTCTTTACGGAATGTCTTGAGGTCTGATGTTGTGGTTAACAATTTGGTGATGGAAGGTTCGAGTTTTGCAGCATGTGTTGCCAGGAGGCTATCATAAAGCTTTTTGCGGTGAGTACCCTTGAGTGGTGGGTATGTGAATGATGTCAGTGTTCTTCTTGTTCTGGTTGGAAGGTTACGGTTTAGGCGGTCATTTAGGTAGGTGGGTGCAGTACCGTTAATTACTTTGAAGAGTAGACAGTATAGTTTGAATTGAATTCTGGCTCGAATCGGTAGCCAGTGTGAGTCTAGGTAGGCATTGGTGATGTGGTCAAATTTTCCGAGTGAGTAAATTAGTCTAAGGGCTGTGTTCTGAACGGTTTGAAGTTTTTTGATCATGTTTGTGGGGCATGGGAGATAAAGGATATTGCAGTAGTCCACGAGACCTAGTACCAGGGATTGTACAATTATCCTGTAGTGTTCTTTGTCAAAGAATTTCCTTATTTTTCTTAAGTTGCGCATTGTGAAGAATGCTTTTTGGGTAGTTTTGTTGATCTGGGTCTGCATAGTGCAGCATCTGTCTATCAGCACTCCCAAGATTCTGAGTGAGGTCTGGATTGGGTATTTGGTTGCTTTAATTTCTAGGTCTGTTATGGATGGGTTTTTGTCCGTTTCTAGCATTAGGAATTTGGTTTTGTCCGAGTTTAGTTTCAGTTTGTGGTTTGTCATCCATTTTTCTACTTCATCCAGAATTATTTCCAGGTGTCCTGTCTCTTCTAAAGTAGGATGAGTACAGTAAAGATAACTGAGGCACAGGATAAGCCTTCAACATAACGTTTTTGCAAAACTGGAATAATAAATGCTCATAGCCAAGCTTTGATTAAAGGAAATGTAAATCTTAAAAGAAGAGCTAGGGAAATCTAGTGAACTTACAGAAGCACAAGGTAAGATGTGTTAATATTTCAAGCCACCTCAGGCTGCAAAAGATTTAATAGAGGTGGTTTATAAATATTTAAAGTCGGTTTCTGGAAAATATGAGACATCTTGCCCTAGAGGTGCAAAAAGCATTAAATCTACTGTATAAACCTAAGATACACTTGTATTTACAAAAAAAATCACAACAACAAAACATAGTAACAACTTTGGTACTAATCAGTCAGATTTAATTCTGATATAGCCAAAGAGTTCATATTACAGATGGCATGACAGCTTCTGAAGTGAATATACAAAAAAATTTTTTTTTTTAATTGTCAATTGTAATATGGCAATGTTAAATCTGTCCTGGAGCACCTCAAAAGGCCAGACTAGTCACTGAGATAACCACAACTGCAAACTTGCTGTCAAGCATATGGCAATCCATTTCAAATGTACTCATTCTGGATATCCTGAAATCTAGACTGGTTGTGGCATAACCCAGGATAAGCAAGAGATACATTGTGATAAAGAGAATAAAGCAAGGGCAATGAGGGCAATTCCCAATAACAAACCAAGACATATTAGATAAAAGTGAGAATTTAGCCTCTTATGGCTTTGAAAATCCCAGATAGAAATGTCTTGAAAATCAGTACATCTACTGCATTCCTAACCAATTAACTGAATTTCTATAAGCAAGCCTCTCCTCTTCCACCCACAAAATGACCAATTTCAAAATGCAATTAACAGCTGGAGTTACTTAGACATTATTACATCAGACATCCAATGTTCAGATAGTAACAGGGAGGTTACATACTAGAAAGAAGAAAAAAACAAGGAAAAAGCAAAGTCAGCATGCCAGTTGCAAAAGCTAAGTTCTATTTAGTGTAAATTGTGTTAACTATATATTATGGTCTAGAATCACTAAGCCCACCAATCATGTCCCCACCACTTTCCGAATACGACCTGATTCACTAACCTTCCTCCCGCACCTGATCCGCACATGCAAATGAGGGGAAACGGCATGCAAAATAGGAAGGGCCTCGATTCACTAAACTTGTTCACAAACACCAACTGGGCTGGCCGATCAAAAAAGAAGCGACTGCTGGGGACCAGTCGCTCACGTCTCTGGACATAATGTACTTGGATTTCAGTAAAGCTTTTGACAGTGTCCCGCACCGTAGACTATTAAACAAGATGAAATCAATGGGGTTGGGTGAGAAACTAACTGCATGGGTCAATGATTGGCTGAGTGGAAGACTTCAGAGGGTGGTGGTAAAGGGCACCCTCTCTGAGACATCGGAGGTGACTAGCGGATTGCCGCAGGGATCAGTACTGGGACCATCCCTTTTCAACATATTCATAAGGGACTTGACCCGGGGGCTTCAGGGAAAAGTAGCACTGTTCGCCGACGACGCCAAACTGTGTAACATAGTAAGTGAAAGCAATCTCAAGGATAATATGACGCAGGATCTGATCACGTTGGAAAACTGGTCCTCGACATGGCAGCTGGGCTTCAATGCTAAGAAGTGTAAGGTCATGCATCTCGGCAGCAGAAATCCATGCAGAACATACACCTTGAATTGAGAAGCACTAGCTAGGACTTCAGAAGAACGGGACTTGGGAGTAATCATCAGTGCAGACATGAAGGCTGCCAAACAAGTAGAGAAGGCCTCGTCCAAGGCAAAGCAAATGATGGGATGTATCAAGAGAAGCTTCGTCAGTCGCAAACCTGAAGTCATAATGCCACTGTACAGAGCCATGGTGAGACCTCATCTGGAATACTGTGTGCAATTCTGGAGGCCACATTACCGTAAAGATGTGCTTCGAGCCGAGTCGGTCCAGCGGATGGCCACTAGAATGGTCTCCGGACTCAAGGGTCTCTCATACGAAGAAAGACTGGGCAAATTGCAGCTCTATACTCTAGAGGAACGCAGGGAAAGGGGTGACATGATTGAGACATTTAAATACGTCACAGGTCGTGTAGAGCTGGAAGATGACATATTCGTTCCCAAGGGACCCTCGGTCACAAGGGGGCACCCGCTTAAACTTAGAGGAGGGAAATTTAGTAGTGACACCAGGAAGTACTTCTTCACAGAAAGGGTGGTGGATCATTGGAACAAACTTCCGGTGCAGGTGATCAAGGCCACCAGCGTGCTCGACTTTAAGAATAAATGGGACATCCACGTGGGATCCCTACGAAGGTCGAGCTAAGGAACTAAGTCATATGCACTCAGACTTAATGGGGTGGGTCAGTAGAGTGGGCAGACTTGATGGGCTGTAGCCCTTTTCTGCCGTCATCTTTCTTTCTATGTTTCTATGTTTCCTGCTCTCTGCCACCCTGAAATCCCAACCCTACAGCCCTGAAAAAACCCTGCTCTCTGCCTCTCCTGCTTTTTGATGTCCCGACTTCTCCAGTTTTTGCCGGCCTTCCCCACAGTGTGAGCCAGTAGTTTTAACCCGCATGTTTAAAGCAGGGCTGCACTACGGTGTGTTCTGTTCCAGAACACGCCGCAATGCAGCCCCATTTTAAACCTGCGAGTTAAAACCACAGACTCGTAAAAAAAGTCAAAAAATAAAAAAGCAAAGTTTTGTTGACGGACAGCAAGAGCTCTGCTGCAATCCGTGCAGTGGCTGTGGGCGGGCCTCCGATTGCAGTCATTTGCATAAGCAGGCTTGGTGGATCGGTCGCTCGGAAAAGACTCACTAAAGCCCCCTTACCTCTCCGATTTGTGGCCGAATCTAGCCCTATGTACATTAAACCTGTAACCGTTCTAGGCTCTTTGGGGGACAACGGGATAGAAATCAAAATAAATAATGAATCAACACTAAATTTCTCTTAGATGTTAAAAAAAAATAAAAATAATAATAATCAGTCAGATAAAATAGGTCCCAAAAATATACTTATTAGAATGATACAGGATAATAAACTGGTGAGGAAATTTTTAAAAGAAAGAGGCACTATCTGAAAGTACACCAGGATGAAGAAATAAAATTGTCTCCTCCTTGTTTGCATTTCTCATCTGAAAAAAATCATTTTTGTTTCCAAGAATACCTCCTTTGTCTTAAAACACTGTCTCAATATCTGTTCTCTACCTACAGTATTACAAAAAGTTACTATTAAAGTTCCACAAGATGACTCCATAGTGGTAGTGGATTTCAATAGAGTGAATTTTTTCCACTGCTCCAGAACTGCTCATTACAGCAACAGTTTTGCTTTAAAATCAGCCTCCAGGTATCACCCTCAGTTCTTCCTTTACTCCTGGGGGAATTCTCCAACACAGATCAATGCAGAATTCCCCACCCCTGCAGACTGCACAAAATTATATGTAGTCTGTTTTTGCAGTGCATAATGGCACAGTTTATTTTCTGGCTGACCCCTCCTAACATGGCTACTGCTCCAGCGTGGCAAGAGGAGCTGGCCAGCTGCACATAAGAACATAAGAATTGCCACTTCTGGGTCAGGCCAGTGGTCCATCGTGCCCAGCAGTCCGCTCCCACGGTGGCCTTTAGGTCAAAGACCAGTGCCCTAATTGAGTCTAGCCTTACCTGCGTACGTTCTGATTCAGCAGGAACTTGTCTAACTTTGTCTTGAATCCCTAGAGGGTGTTTTCTCCTATAACAGCCTCCAGCAGAGCATTCCAGATTTCTATTACTCTCTGGCTGAAGAAGAACTTCCTTGCGTTTGTACGGAATCTATCCCCTTTTAACTTTAGACAGTGCCCTCTCGTTCTCTCTACCTTGGAGAGGGTAAACAACCTATCTTTACCTACTAAGTCTATTCCCTTCATTATCTTGAATGTTTCGATCATGTCCCTTCTCAGTCTCCTCTTTTCAAGGGAGAAGAGGCCAGTTTCTCTAATCTCTCACTGTACGGCAACTCCTCCAGCCCCTTAACCATTTTAATTGCTCTTCTCTGGACCCTTTTGAGTAGTACTATGTCCTTCTTCTTGTATAGCGACCAGTACTGGACGCAGTATTCCAGGTGGGGGTTGTACCATGGCCCAGTACAGCGGCGTAACAACCTTCTCCGATCTGTTTGTGATCCCCTTCTTAATCATTCCTAGCATTCTGTTTGCCCTTTTTGCCACCGCCACACATTGTGCGGATGGCTTCATTGACTTGTCGACCAGTACTCCCAAGTCTCTTTCCTGGGGGGTCTCTCCGAGTATTGCACCGGACATCCTATATTCGTGTATAAGATTTTTGTTACCAACATGCATCACCTTACACTTATCCACGTTAAACCTCATGCGCAGCCTATTTCTCAAGCATGTTTATGTCACACTGCAAGTCTTCGCAATCCTTCTGTGTCTTCATTACTCTGAATATCATCTGCAAATTTAATCACCTCGCTCGTTGTACCAATTTCCAGGTTGTTTATAAATATGTTGAAGAGAACGGGTCCAAGCACCGAACCCTGTGGTACTCCACTCGTGACGCTTTTCCAGTCCGAGTATTGTCCATTTATCCCCACTCTCTGTTTCCTATCTGCCAACCAGTTTTTAATCCACGTATTTCACCCTCAATTCCATGGCTCACAATTTTTCGAAGTATTCGCTCATGCGGGACCTTATCGAACGCCTTCTGAAAATCCAGATATAAAATGTTGACCGGGTCACCCTTGTCCATCTGCCTGTTTACTCCCTCGAAGACGTGCAGGAAGTTCGTCAAGCACGATCTTCTTTTGCTGAAGCCATGCTGGATGGTCCTCATCAGATTGTGTCCGTCAAGGTGATCAATGATGCGGTCCTTTATCAGCGCCTCTACCATCTTTCCCGGTACAGAGGTCAGACTCACCAGTCTGTAGTTTCCCGGATCTCCCCTTGAACCTTTCTTGAAGATCGGCGTAACATTCGCCACTTTCCAGTCTTCCAGAATCCTTCCCAATTTGATTGACAGATTGGCTATTAGTTGGAGCAGTTCAGCTATAACCCCTTTCAGTTCCTTGATTACTCTTGGATGGATGCCATCCGGTCCCGGGAATTTATCATTTTTAAGCCTATCAATCTGCTTGCATAACGCTTCTAGACTGACCGTCAACCCTCCTTTTTAGTTCCCAGCAGCTCCTTTAAGCCACACAGCTGTACAGAAACCCACAAGGCTCAAAAGTACAAAGTCAGGCAGCAGAGGAGGCAGTCCAATATATGGCTGGGCAGGTCTTCCTCTTGCCATGCTGAGTGGTAAGTGTGCTGTTGACAGTGGGGCGTCTGAAACAAACAGATGGAACAGGAGGGGATTGGTTGAGAAAGGTTGATGTGTACACACAAGGAAGGGAGGCTAGAGCAAGGTGAATGGGGTGGTCTGTGCCATGGTAAGGGGAGAGAGCTATAGTAAAGTGGATGGGGGGTGGAGGAATTGAAGAAAAGTGAATGGGGTATGTGTGCGGTGGTCATTGATGGGGTTGAAGCATGGATAAAACTGTAGATTTGTTTGTTACAGATAATGTGTTATATTACACTCTGAATGGAGTTTATGAAGTATTTTACTTTCATGTATATTTCTTTTTACGTTTTTAGTTACTATGTAGATAATGCATACTGTAGGTTTTTAGGGAAGGGGTTTTCAGGGAAACAGAACATTGCACTGTTGTTTCTTTGTTATGAGAGGGTGCTAAAAAGTTCTCAGCCCAACCAAGAAGAGAATGACGTGAATATGGTTCAATCAATGATCTGAAACAATGTCAAAACAGATATTTTCATTTCTGCAAATTGGCACTTAATGAAACAAGATAACACTCTTTTCAGCTACAGTGGCAAAATAAAGCTCAGAATTTAGGAAGTTGGTTGGTTAGGCTGAGAACTTTTCAGCACCCCTTCCTAAGTTTCTAGCGGAAAGAATGTGGCTGAAACCAGTTAGACCAGTTAGTACTGGCCTGGAAAGGGTCTGCTAGCTGAAACAGAGAGGTCAGGGAAAGGGAAGCTTTTGTAAACCCATACCATTTATGTGAAAGCATGCTAGCTGAGATTCAATCAGATGTATGGTCATGCCGGCATTGGGCCAATAGGGAATCTCCAGGGCCAATAAGGGAAGAGGGCTTTGTTCTAATAGATTTGGGGGGTGAGGAACTTGGGTGTGATTCCTTTTCTACCCAAGTCCACTCAAATGTGCCCTCTTTCTCCATTCTCATCTTTACAGTGGGTAAAAATATGGTAATGAAGAGTAGACTGAAGATGGAAGGGAACAGAAGAGTAGTTGACAAAAGAAGATGAAAATTTGGTAGATAATTGAAAAGTAATCACTACCTCTGCTCATTTATTTCCCTGTCAATCAAGTTTTCAAGTTTCAAGTTAATTTGGACTTCACATACTGCTTTTAAAATGCCTGCTTCCCCCGCCCCCGCACACACACACACCTCTCTCCCACATGGTGACATCATTCCCAGCTTTTCTTTCCCTTCACCCTTCCTGTGCGGTTCATAGACAAAATTGCGCGAGACAACGGCGCGCCGACAACTGAGCGCAAGGTTGACGGCGCGCCAAAGAAAAGCACTATTTTAAAGGGTTCCGACAGGGGGTGTTGGTGGGGAACCCCCCTATTTTACTTAACAGACATCGCGCTGGCGTTGTGTGGGGTTTGGGGGGTTGTAACCCCCCTCATTATACTTGAAACCAAACTTTTTGCCTGTTTTTTAGGGAAAAAGTTCAGTTTTAAGTATAATGTGGGAGGTTACAACCCCCCAAGCCCCCCACAACCCCAGCGCAATGTCTGTTAAGTAAAGTGGGGGGTTCCACCCCCACACACCCCCGTCGGAGCCCTTTAAAATAGTGCTTTTCTTCGGCGCGCCGTCAACCTTGCGCTCAGTTGTCAGCGCGCTGTTGTCTCGCGCAATTTAGTCCCATCACCTCCTCTGCAGCATCTGCTCCCTCTTTATCCCCACTCTAACCTTAAAGTCATGCTCCCCAGACAACCACAGATACAGACAAGCTCATGGACTGTGCATAGATATGAAGTTGTGTGCTCGAAACGCTGAGCATGAAGCAGAGGTCCACAAACAGCACGTATTTAAACACTAAACAGAGGCTCTCCTCAACTGTTATCTATGCTCTAAACCAGTGGTCTCAAACTCATGGCCCGGGGGTCTCATGCGGCCCGCCAGGTACTAGTTTGAGGCCCTTGGTATGTTTATCATAATCACAAAAGTAAGTTTATTGATCATATGTCGCTTTAGCTATAAATGAGGCAATTATTATTAAGACTTAGCCGACAAGAAAGATTTATAAACCATAAAGAGTTTTACCTTGCAAAATTGTCATTTCTTTAATAAGACATTAACTATTTTTTCTGAGGCCCTCCAAGTACCTACAAGATCCAAAATATGGCCCTGCAAAGGATTTGAGTTTGAGACCACTGCTTTAAATTGATGTTATCTTATGCTCTAAAAAAGTAAAAGAAAAGGATAATGAAATAATCTAGTGAAGCCCAAGTTTACCTTTTCCCAAGTCTGAATGCCAGCAGATCAGATCAGATCAGATATTCCAATTAAGTTTTTCTTCCCTTTAGCAGGTCCTCGTTCAACACTTCTTCATGACAAGGAGCTGCTTAGTTCACAAAGTAAATGGAACATCCTTGGCCCTGCTCACTCAAGAGAACAGGCTTGATCACTTCTAAATGAAGCTTCTGAAGGGTCTCACATTTAGTGGCCGAGCCTGAACTGCCATTAAGTGAAACTCCATAAAGGAATCACAAACAGGTTCTGCCAGCTGCAGAGAACGTCTTTGCCAGTACATACTGTGCATCTCTTAATCCGAGATGATTCAGACTCATTCCATGTAAAACAGACAGACAACGTCCCACCTGTACAACTTCAGAGGAGGTCAACTATCTCTTGCTCAGACTCGACCTCAGGGCCATAAACTGGCAAGATCCAGGGCTGCACTACTCATATTGCGATGTCTCTGGAAAAGCTGTTGTGTCTGTCTCCATCTGCTTGACTAGTAGCAGAATAAAGAGCAAGCTTTGTTTCGTGGTCTCCTGGTTTTCAGCCCATTACTCTAACCCTTAGTTGCCCCATTTTAAGATGAGCATTATCCCACTCATACAGAAAACCTAGCTATTTTATTAAATTACTACTGGTAGATGCCAGCATATCACAGAGAGGGTGAAAAAGCCAGAGGTGAGAGAGGGAGAAATGCTTTTGTGGTGCAAGGATGCTCAGTAGCATTTAGAGTACAGGCACCACTGCAAAAGCCACACCCATACAGAGCACAATTTTGTCAGTAGACTGTAGAGCAGAATAGGTATACTTCAGTAAGTTGATATCTTCAGTTATCTTCCTGCATAACACAAAAAAAGTGTGTGTGTGTGTGAGGGGGGGGGGGGTCGGGGAGGAACCAGATGGCACCCTCAACCTTCTTGGAAAGCAGAACAGAAGTTGTAACCATTCCAGAATTCCATCAAATCATATATACCCTTTAAATACTTTGATAACGCATTTCACATCAATGGAGCTGGCACTGAAAATACCCTATTATGATGGCAACTTTTACGCGCCTTCCTCATTCCTGGCCCACTTAGACAGTTCTCATTCTGTGATCATGTCTTTGCAGGCACATGAGAGAAAATTTTAGCAGATAAGTAATAAGTCAATAAATCTTATAATGGATCTGATATTGGATCAGCAACTAGTGTAAATGAATTAAAGTGGAGGCAGCTTTAGTTCATTGCCCCTGCCTTCCAAAAGGCAGAAAAAATGATCATTCAGCAATGACTATTGTGCAACCTAAACAATTTTTGTGGTTGCCCTTGTTGTGGTTGATTTGCCATCTCCTCAGCAGTGGGAATATCAGTCTACTGCTGGAAACAATGAAAGAGGGCAAGGAGTAAAGTCAAATGCATGATCTCACCTGGGAATACAGGCTAGATATGAGATGAGTCTCCTGAGGTCTTCTTGTCGTATTCTATCGTGGTTGCTGCGGGCTGGGAATGTAAGAATTGGACCTCCTCGTTTGTCTCTGCCACCTGAAAAACAACTAGAACTTTAAACAGAGAAAAAAGGAAAAAAAGAAGACACACAATGTGACCTTCTCAGTATCCTCATTATAAGGTGGGCTCCTCAAATATAGAAACATTCTCTATATACTCTCCTTTCTCATAGCATACTTAGCTATTTTATTATTTTTTTTTCTTCTCCAAAAGGAAATATAAATAGACTGCCTGCTCATTCTCATTTACAATTTCATCATGGCATCACTGAGTAGAAAAGTATACTATATACATAGAATACATATTAAATAAATAGCTCATATGTTACACCACCAAGTGAAAGGAGGTAATACTATCAATTAAGGAAGTATGTTTAGTTTGAGAAGTTAAAATGATGAGTATATAAAATATTTTAACTAAAAACAAGTTTTGAACGACAGATTAGGTTCTTACCTCGATAATCTGTTTTTTGTTAAAATACACAGGAGTCCATATTTGAACTATTGATTCCCACGAAACTACAAAAACGTATCACGTTATGAACTTGAAACTCTTCCCCTTCTGCAGTGGAGAACAGCTCCATCCTCAGTTGGTACCAAAGCAATCGAACGCCACTGAAAAACAAGAAGGAGGACAGCCACGGGGAACTTCCCCAGCTAAACTTATTCTGCTCTGAAACTTAGAAAATAGAATTATCAAAAAAACAATTAACAAGCAAATAGTGAACAATAAATCAATCACATAAGTAACTAAGAGTCAAACTGCTAAGTTTAATGAGCAGGGGCTATAGGAACCTCCCAAAAGGATAGAGAAAAGGGAAAACCCCTCCCTGTTCCTATAACATGTCTCTGCTTAATCTTAGATACAGTAGAAGAGGTCCTGAGATGGACACCCGGCAATGTCCAAGGCAGAAATCATGCAAATCACAAAATTCACATAGGGAAGTTAGTACAAACTAGAGAATGACATGGTGGCTGTTATCCATGTCTAGCCATGGGTAACCCGCCGAAACAGGAACAGAAAAAAAGTGGTCATCGCAGGTATGGGGACAAGGCCATTCATCGCCCCGTGGAGCAGTGAATGGCCTTATCTCCGCAGTAAAGTGAGGGAATGTGTGCGGTCACCGATCGCGGTACAGCATCCCTCTCCCTCCCGATCACCGCGTGCAGGCATCTCCCTCCCTCTCTTCCTTCCCCTCACCTTCGTGGCAATTTTCATTTTTGTCTCCCAGCGGCACAAGCGTTTCAACAAGTCGCGTGCGGCTACTTGAAAGTTGAAACTTCTCCTCTGATGCAACCGGAAACAGGAAGTTGCATCAGAGTAGAAGTTTCAGCAGCTGCACGCGACTTAAGAAGGGACACGAACAATGGTCTATGGCCAGGCCAGAGAAGCAGCAGCAACAATGGGGAAGTCAATCTGTAGGTACGGAGACCCAAGGCCTAAGAAGCCCATGCAAGTCACATTACACTGCAGCCTGTACCTTTCAGTACCCCTACCGACACACTCTAGAATGCTAGAATGAAAGGCATGACGGAGATCAAGCTAAGAAAAATCCTGCTAGAGAAATTTTGCTCCTTATTTCCCACGCTCTGTCAAGTTTCAAGTTTCAAGTTCATTAAATTTTTGTTATGTAAGCAATATCAAAAACTTCAAAGCGTATAACATTTTAAAAATGGGGGGGGAGAACAAAACTCTTTTACACAATTACATTCAAATTCTATCCATTCTAATGCATAACTGGTATGGAAGGTGAAGGGGATGAACTACAATCTTTAAAGAGAGAAAAAAAACATTTAGCGGGGAGCACATTTGGTAGGTAACACAAAAAGGAGAAAGAGAAAAAAGAAAGAAAGAAAGAAGAGAAAAAAAAAGAATCTATAAAGAAGTCTAGCTGGAACTCCACCCTCTGACGATCATGTGGTTCCCCTTGCCTTTCCTGCTCAACACCTGTGTCTTTTAGAGAAAAGTTATACAACCGACATACCCTTTGCTCCTGTCAGTGCCTGCCATCATACCTTCCATCCCCCACCCTTGCAATGCTTCAGCACTAAAATAGAGTACCAACTACATTTTATTTTGACTGCCAAGGAGCTTCCACACTTAGAGACAGTCATTACATATAGAAAAAAGGAAAATAAAAAAAAAAGATACCAGAGGGCCGCCACCCATGGAGGGCATCACTAGCTATGTGGTGGAGGGTAGTGCCAACAGTATGGAAGCAGATCCATTTTTTAGACACACACAGCTGAGAGTTCTTTTGTTTGTTTTTTAATGCACTTTGGTCCTTTTCAATCTGTTTCTGGTATACCATTTTCTATAGTACTGAGAGTGTATGGATAAACAGATTCTCCTCTACAGCAATATGTTCAGCAATTAGCACAAATAGATATCATTGGGGAAGAGCGAAAGAGGAGAGCAGAAAATGGAAATGGAAAGAGGAGGCAGATGCTGGATGGAAGTTGACAGAGCAGAAGATGCTGGGGTAGAGAAAGAGGGCACATGATGGAAAAGGAAAGGAGAGAGTTATCAGAAGACAACTAGAGCCTGGGACCAACATGATTTGAATAATGACCAGGCAACAAAAGGTAAAAAAATAAATTTTCTGTTTTGTTATTATAATATGTCAGATTTGAAATGTGTATCCTGCCAGAGCTGGTATTTGACAGCAAGTGTGAACTAGGACCTAAAAGAGAGAGGAAAAGTCTTATTTATTTTGTTTACATCATAGAGCTGGGCATGAGGTTGGAGGGGTTGTAACCCAATACTTCTACTAAGATTAAGGGATCCTTTTATTAAGGTGCGCATTTAGCATGTGCTAATCTTTAGCATGTGCTAAATTGGTTAGCGTACCTTAATTAATGGAACCCCTAAGTATCTTAATAAAAAATTTGTGGAGACGTGGACCAAGCCCACAGAGACGGGATGGGGACTGAGCTCATGGGGACAAATTTTTCTCCCATGTCATTCTCTAGTACAGACTTCTGTGTACCCTAACTGAACCCAAATTATCAAGGTAAGAACCTAATCTGTTGTTCTATTGGAGTCTGTACTTGAGCTGACATATTACATTACATTAGTGATTTCTATTCCGCCAATACCTTGCGGTTCAAGGCGGATTACATAAAAGTTTTCAGAAATTACATCAAAGTTTACATAAATAGCATAAGAGATGTCATAAGAGTTACATAAGAATTACCAGAGTTGTCGAGGTCTTAAGGTAATAACTGTTGGGTAATAAGAATTACCAAAGAGTAGGCTCAAAGCTATACCATATATCTGGGGGTGGGGAACACGACATATGAGCCTTCCCACAGAACTGAGGACCCAAAGGCATCCTCTTGAGTTGCCACATCTTAAAGGTATGAAGAGAAGCCCAAGTAGTTGCTCTACATATTTCATCAGGCAAAACAGCCTGAGACTCTGCCTAGGAGGTCGATACACTTCTCATGGGATGTGTTGCAAAGCAAATAAGTGGCTGCTTCCCATAGGAAATGTAGGAGGATGAAATCGCCATGAGCTTCCATCAGGCAATGGAAGCTTTGGAAGCTAACCTACTCCGTTGAATGACCAGTTAGCACAAACATGATCAGGAAGCCTGGAGTCATTGGTCCTCTCCAGGTAGATGAGCAGGGCTCTGTGCATATCCAGACTGCGCAAAAGTTTGTCCTATTTGGCAGAACCCGTACACTGCCAAGGCAGGCAAATAGAATTCCTAATTGACATTGAAAGGGGCAACTACCTTTGGAAGAAAGAAAGGAACTATGTGCAGAGAAACACTAGACTCCATGAAACAGTGAAATGGCTCCCTGCAGGAGAGGGCCTGTAATTCTGAGATCCATCTTGCTGAGACTATGGCAACCAAGAACACAGTCTTGACCATAAGGTCTAGCAGGAAAGCCTCTGAAAGAGGCTCGTATGGAGCATGGAACAGGCCCTTCAAGACCACACTGAGGTCCCAAAACAGGAACGGTCTGCACAACAGGCGTCTCAGCCTGAAAGCCCCCCTTAAAAACAGAGTGATGTTCAGGTGAGAAGCCAGAGACCGAAGGCAACTCTGAGCTCAAAAGCACAAGATACCAGCTATCTGCACTTCGAGGGATGAAACTGCAAGTCCCTTTTTTATACCGACTTGCAGGAAAGCAAGAATCACGGGAACAGGAGCCCTCTCTGGTTCCACCTGCTCCTTGGCACACCATAACTGGAAGGACTTCCAGGTCTTAGCATAAGCTGCAACTGTTGCAGACTTCTTAGCCCTAAAGAGAGTCATAACCACAACCTCTGAATAACCCTTCCGAATCAAGGCCACGCTCAAGAGCCATGCTATAAGACCAAAACATTCCAGTTTCATCGGAACTGGGCCTTGACTGAGGAGCCTTGGATGAACAGAGTTTCAGGGATTTGCCCCTCCACAAACACACCAGATCCACATACCAAGGTCTTTGGGGCCAGTCCGGAGCCACCAGGATCACAAGATCTAGATGGGTTGCTATCCTGCATTTGATCTGACCCACCATGGCCCATGGTGGAAATACAAAGAGAAGTAGATCTGTGGGCCAGGTCTGAACAAGGGCATCCAGACTTGCATTTCCCAGCTTAACTCTGCAACTGAAGACATGGACTGCCTTTGCATTCTTGGCTGTGGCCACAAGATTCATATCCGGTATGCCCCAAGTTTGACCTATGAGGGAAAATGCCTTGGAACAGTGACCACGCTCCAGGATCCAGAGTCCGCTGGCTGAAAGTGTCAGCTTGGCGTTCTGCCACGTAGGCTGCTGAGAGAGCTTGCAAGTGAAGTTCTGCCCACTTGAAAACATCTGTGCTTCCAAGCGAAGGGAAGCACTTCTGGTGCCACTCTGTTCATGTAGGACACTATGACGAAGGTGTCTGAAAACACCCTAAATGCTTTTCCTATCTGGAAAGCCTGCAACTGCAGCAAGGCCAACTGAATGGCTCTCAGTTCGAGACTATTGATGAACCACTTCCTCTCTGATGGGGAATTGACCTGGAAAAGATGACCCCAGCAGAATCCCCCAACCGCTGATTCTGGTCATGAGGGTCATCCACGTTTCGATTCCGAGAGGCATGCCCCTCACCAAGTTCTCCCCATGGAGTCACCAACTCAGAAAGTGCTTCGCCTCTGCTGTCCAGGAGAGCTTCATCTGCAGGGAGTGATGTTGTGAAGACCATCTGGACAGAAGGGAGTACTGGAGACAATGCATTTGAGCCCTTGGCTAGAGCACCACTTCTAAGGAGGCCACCATCGAGCTCAACACCTGCAGATACTGCCAGGCCGTGGGTCTCAGAAGAGCCAGTATTTCTAGGGTTCGCTTCCTGAGCTTCTGTTTGTATGGCTCAGGAAGAAAGACATAGCCCTGCACCATGTCGAAGCAGATTCCCAGATATTCCAAGCACTGAGCTGGGTGAAGGTGACTTTTTCAGAAGTTGACTATCCAGCCCAGGTCCTTTAAGAGGTTCACCTCCAGAGAGGGGGCCCTGATCAGCCAATCATCCAGGTAACCATGCACCTGGAAGCCCATCCTGCGAAGGTAGGCCACATTGGTAAAGGTGTGGGAAGCTGTGGCCAAACAGAAGGGGAACGCCCTAAACTGGAAGTTGTGCTGGAGTAAGTGAAATCTCAGGTATCTTCTGTGAATTGGAAAAATGAGGATCTGAAGATACACTTCCATCAAATCTGGAGAGGTGAGGAATTCTCCTGGAGTCACCCCCACTAAGACAGAGTGGAATTTTTCCATACTAAAGCGGCAGACCTTTAGGGCCTCATTTACTGACTTCAAATCCAGAATAGGCCTCCAATATTCTGTGCCTTTCTTTGGCACTATGAAGTATGAGTATCTGTGTGAGCTCATTCTTCTTCAGGAACAGGTTCTATGGTGTAAATGGCCAAAAGACAGTGCACCGTCGCTCTGACTGTGGGCTGAGAAAACTCTACCCCTGTGCCCCTCCTTGATAATATCCAGAACCCAGTGATCTGATGAGATCTGTTCCTTTTTTCCAAGAATGCGGACAGCTGCCCTACAATATGAGGAGCGGCGCCCATTTTCCTGGAGTCACTGCTGCTTCTTGGGGGTCAAGCCACCGTGGGAACCAGCAGGTTGCTGTTGTCTATAGATGCCAAATATCTGTCTGGACCCCTGAAAGGGCCTCAGAGGAGTAACTGGAGGAAAACTGGGGAGATCTCATAGAGGCACGAAAATCTACTGCCCCCAGCAGGTCGACAGTCCCTACTATCCAGGAGAGATTTGGGGTGGTGATCTGCCACACTGGCCATGAGGTCATCTAGCTCTTTGCCAAACAGCATCTACCTCTTGAAGGGTTGCCTGCTGAGCATGGCCTTGGGACTGAGTCACTCCCTCTGATCCAGAGCATCCGACAGGCAGAAATGGAGTGAGCCAAAGCCTTACTCAGGACTTTGGATGTCAAAGAGCATCAGCCACATAATCCATGCTTCAGCACTAAATATATAATCTTATCTTAATCTTAAACATGTGGGGACATGATCACATAATCCATAATCTTAAACATGTGGGGACATGATCACATAATCCATAATCTTAAACATGTGGGGACATGAGTCCCCCAAGCTCCAAATGACTAGTCCACAGTCTGGTAAGGCATGCCATGCTATAAAGGAGGCAGCAGCTGAAGCTTTGATACCCAAAGCCAGCACTTCAAACTGTCTTTTCAGGATCGCATTCACTCTATTGTCCTGAGCATCCTTCAGTATCACTCCACCTTCACTAGGAAGGGAGGTACACTTGGTCACTTGTGCCACTGTGGAGTCCAACTTTGGCTGAAAAAACAACTGCTGGAAGTCCGGAGCCACAGGATAGAGCAGAGACACAGCTTTGGCCACCTTAAGAGAGCCTTCAGGAGTCTCCCACTGGACAGTGACTAAGGAGGTAATATCTGGATGAATAGGATAAAAAGTTCATCTGTGCATTAGTAGTGCACATGACAGAGGATTGCAAAGTGGAGGGCTATTGGGCTTCAATCTTCAATATAGACAAGCTATCAGAAATTACATGGGAAACTGAAACTGACCTGAAAAGATGACGCACTGAGGGATCATCACTGTGATCCATCACTACTCCAGCCCACTGGTTGCTGGACTCCCATCAGGAATCTCACATCATTACATTACATTAGTGTTTTCTATTCCGCCAATAACTTTCATTTCTAGGTGGTTTACAAAAAGAGTTGGCCTGGGCATTCCCAGGGAACTTACAGAGTTGATAGATAGAGTGAACTAACACGAACTGAACACTAGCATGAGCGATAGGTTTTGGGGGAGGATTTATAAGGTTTTTGATTAGCTCATTTGACAAATTTTTTGAAAAGTATAGTTTTCAGTTCTTCCCTGAATGTTTTGTAGTTGGTTGTCTTGGTCAGTAGCTTGGATAGATGGCAGTCTATTTTCGCTGCTCTGGTGGCTAGTAATTTGTCATATAGTTTTTTGCTTTGTATACCTTCTGCTGGAGGATGGGTGAAGACAGCCTGTGTTCTCCTTAGTCTTGATGTGTTATTTCTGATCAGGTGTTTGTTTAGGTAGTTGGGACCAGTTCCATTTAGGGCTCTGAAGAGGGTGCAAAGAATTTATATTGTATGCGTGCTTGTATTGGGAGCCAATGTGAGTCTTGGTAAGCAGTGGTAATGTGATCGTATTTTTTCAATGAGTATATCAATCTGAAAGCTGTGTTTTGCACCGTTTGTAATTGTTTTAAGGTATAGGTGGGGCATGACAGGTATAGGCTATTACAGTAGTCGAGGAGACCCAGGATTAGCGCTTGGACCATGAGTCTGAATTGTCCTTTGTTGAAGTATTTTCTGATTTTTCTTAGGATGTATATGGTTGTGAATGCCTTCTGGATTGTTTTACTGATTTGAAGTTGCATGGGGCAGCCTTTGTCTATTATTATTCCCAGCAGTTTTAGGTTGGGTTGTAGGAGGTATAGGATGGAGTTTAATTCTAGGTTTGTTATGGAGGGCGTTTTGTTTTTTTCTAGAAGTAGGAATTTGGTTTTGTCTTGGTTCAAATTTAGTCCAGCCACAGGAGAGCCCTACAATAATAAAGGTATAGAAAGGGACCTCCAATCATCCCAGTCGTGCTCTGAAGGGTCAATAACACTGGGAACCGGCATGGTATGAGGCAGGGACACCTGCCAAGAAGGATCCCCCTTTGGCAGAGCAAGCACACCTGAAGGCAGCGTAGTTGTTCCTGGTCCCGTTGCTTAGGCTTCCATAAAAGTCTGATAAAATCAGAGAAGCCTTGCATCGGGGGACCTGAGGCTCCTTGCATAACCCCAGACTGGAGAAGAGGAGATAAATAATCTGCCACCACATGCCTCCAGTTTGCCCCATCACTGCTCGGTTCATCTGAGCAGGATCTCTTCCCCTTAGGCACGCTTTTCTAGGATTTTGGAGGTCCCAAAGCAGGCTGGCTCTGATGTACTCTATGAGATTGGGCTGGGAGCAGCAGTCCACTCATGACAAAGTATGTCCGAACATAGGACCTCTGAAACCATAAAGAATTTCAAAACACACCTTCCGAGTTCACTTTCAAAAAGAAAAACTGAGGATGGAACTGTTCTCCACTGCAGAAAGGGAGGCATTTCAAGTTCCTTAAGCGATACCCTTCTGAACTTTCATGGGAATCAACAGTTCAAGTATGGACTCCTTTGTATCCGCAACAGAATCCACTATTTCAAATTTATTAGCATGGAGTGGGAGGGAATCAAAGTCAGAACGAAGCCCCAGCTATACATATGTCAGTTACTCTATAAATAAAGTAACAATTATTTTATGTTCACTATTCTGTAATTATAGAATGTTTTATGAAAACTAATTATGTAACGGGTAGAAAACCAATTAACAAATGTAATGCCATTTTCTTCACAGACCATCAATACACCATTTAATCTTTAGGAGGAGAATGGCAGTGGATATACAAGAAAAATATAGAGATTTGGAAGATTTGTTTTCAGTGGAAGAGCAGCAATTGCATACATCAATTCTTAACTTGCAGATCCCCCAATCGTCACTTCTTAGTCATCTCTAATACCACATGCATTCTAGTTAATTTAATATTTGTGTGTGTGTGTGTGTGTATATATATATATATATATATATATATATATATATACACACACACACACACACACAAGTATTAAATATATATATTAAATTTTAAATATATATATATATTCAGACATAACATCTTCACTCAACAATACATCAATCTAGGATGTTCAGGGGACCCTCATAATAAAAGGGGTTTCTCCTCCCAGATATAATTTTAACCCTACATGTTGACAGAAAGGGACCACCAGAGGCATGTGACAGAATATTCTTCATAATGGATTTTCCCTTGCTTTATTTTTCTATGGAAAATACTCCATTTCTAAAACGCATTGTTTTAATAAAATTATTTGGTAACATTGGAGACATACTAGTGTGATACCAGGCTTACTTGACAATTTAAAGCTTTGAATATGATTCAAGTTATATTTAACAACATGCGAGGGCTAATTTCATAATACTCTACCTTATGTGAAAAGTACAAAGTGACTGTTTTATAAAAAATAAAATAAAATCCAGCATATCTTCACTATAGACCGATGAGTGATTTTTTGACAGTTTAACTATGAGTTTAAATTTTGAAACCCTTTTCTGATGATCCTTACTTAGAATGAAGACGAGCTGGACTACATTAATGTGAATAATTTGATTTGTAAGGTTGATACTTCTCTCATATATAGGGACTAAGAGTAGACAGTTCCCTTTGTTTTATGAACATAGGCACTTGTGTGGCTTCTACAATAACCCCCCCCCCCACCCCGCAGTACTCAAAAGTTCCTGCATACGTTTACACTTGCTCCAAGGCGTGCATGTTGTGATATTCATGTGTGTGTGCATTATATAATATTTTCCCTGCCCCACCCAACTACATTTCCCTGAACATTTATATGCCTCCTTGGCATATGTACTTGGGTATTCAACAGTGCAATTTATGAAAACCGTTTTCCCTACATAAAACATCATGCCTGTGAAGATCAAAAGAACTAGGGGAAGAGGGCAACCTGCAATCAGATGGCTAGACACATTAAAAACAACCATGGGGATGACGCTGGAGGACCTTATCAGACTACCACAAAACCGATTTCTTTTTAGATCTATAATTCATCAAATCGTTAGGACTCGAACACGAGTCGATGGCACCTAATTAAAACATACCTTACATGAAGAAAGTACTTTAAATCCTAAATGTGTCTAATTTCTGCTCATATATTTCAGTTCAGCTACTTGAAAAATCTCTTTTGAGATTCAGCATGGAAAACTAAAATGGTGGGATGGGGAGACTTGCATTTTTACTAGATAGATCAGTCAACATTTAAAATCTGATCACAAACCTATTAGGGCATCAGGAAAGCTTACATTGTATAGTTGTCCTAGAAAATCCACATGTGATCAAAGCAATGAGCCCTCTGGCCCCAAACCTGACCACACCACCTCCACATTACACCCGAGTCAAAAGGGAAGGGGGGGGCAGTTGATGGAGGATTCAGACCTCTATACAGTTGCAAGCACTGCATCCTGACCCATTCTTCTCCTCTCCTGTTTCTCTCCATTTCATGTTTACATTGCTTTCCTGCTCTACAGCTAGTATAAGATTACTGCATGGGACTTCTTAGCCAAATGTTAATTATAACACAAAATATAAGGAGCTCTACAAATTTGAAAATCTGGGGATGCTAAATTTGTTGGGAGACTCCAAGTGGTAAAGCACTATATTGTAAGGAGAAAGGGCAATGGATTAGGGATCAAAAGAGAGGAAAAGGAAAGAGCTAAATAGACTGGAATCTGAGAACAGAATCTAGGGGCAAGTGAATGTGTGAAGGATGGCCCACTGGGAGAGGAAGGGGAGCATAAACATTTCATAACAATACTAGCAAAATAGCAAGGATGCAAGGCAAAATGAAAGCAGAAAGTAGTTCATACTAAGCCAACTCTAAAGATAATAAGGGCCCACTACAAATGCAACCTGTCTCTTATCAGTTCCCACAGCAGAGGGGACCCACTAAACCTCATTAAGGGCCCTCTGGCAATGTTGATGGAACAGAAGGAACCCCAACACCCCCGGCATTCTTGCCCCCTCCATCTGAAAGGGTTGGCTTACCTGCAAACCTAATGAGGCACAAAAGGAACTCTTCTCTTACTGGAACGAGGGACAGCCAGTGCAAACATCTTGGAGGACTGCACCCTGTTCTCAGACTCACAGAGGCTTGGCTTTCCTAATCTGCTCCAGATCTTCACCAAAAATCAGATGCCCACAAAATGGGAGTTTCTTGAAGCACGCCTAAGAGACTGCATCAACTGACCAATTTTTAAGTCATACCCATCTATGAGCAAAGCCCCTTCTGAGAAAGAATCCTGCTCGGGGTGGGAGGATGCTGTTTAACAGCAAAGGAGAGGCAAGTTCTGCAAGAATCCAGGAACCTGACTGTTCCTAGCAATCAAAAATATCATACTGAAAACACCCCCCCCCCCCCCCCAGTGGTAGGAATGTGGTTGAAAGACTCACACTCAGCTTAAACGTCTATAAACTACCATGCTCGAGGCTAGTGAACACAAGCAGATGTGAATAAAGTCATAATATGCATTTACTACAAAGGCTACCACTGACTCCATATCCATTGAGATACAAAGGCTACCACTGAGAGCCATATCCAGCAACATGGAAGCTGCTGGATACAACGTAGAATTGCTCAGGTCATGAAACCACCACAAACCACTGCCTGTACCCACAATACTGAGGTGGTGAAGTGCTGCTTAAGAAGCAGTTCAATCTTGCAGCTGTGGACTTCCTTAAAAGCTGTACCACCCTTCTCCAGCATAGTGATCTTGGTGACTGCCATCACTGGAGCATCAACCTTTGGAATCCTGGTCATCCAGATGAAGGGGATTGTTCATCAATCTCAAACCCTTAAAAATCAGGTCCAGGGAACTCCCACTTTGCCAGCATCAACCACAACAGAGACATGAGATTTTTTATTGTTACATGATGTACTTTGTTTTCCTTTTCTTCATTATTCAATAAACAAATTGAACTCAGAGAAAGAGGGCAGGGAGGGAAGCTGCTTCTGGATGTACCTTCACACCTTCCAAAATAAGGTCCCCCCTCTGAGGTAGTCTCTTCCAAAATAGTCATAAGGACCACTACCACCTGGTCTGTGCAGGAGGACACCTCCTCTAAATGAAACAAGTGTATTACCAGTGATGCAGTCTTCATCAGGAGAGACCTCTCCACTTTCTGGAGGGGAATCCTTTCTGGGAAAAATCTCATCTAAGAACATAAGAATAGCCTTACTGGGTCAGACCAATGGTCCATCAAGCCTAGTAGCCCATTCTCACAGTGTCCAATCCAGGTCAATAGTACCTGGCCAAAACCCAAAGAGTAGCAACATTCCATGCTACCAACACAGGGCAAGCAGTGGCTTCCCCCATGTTTTTCTCAATAACAGACTATAGACTTTTCCTCCAGGAACTTGTCCAAACCTTTCTTAAAACCAGCTATGCTATCCGCTCTTACCACATCCTTTGGCAACACATTCCAGATATAACTATTCTCCGAGTGAAAAAAAATTTCCTCCTATTAGTTTTAAAAGAATTTCTCTGTAACTTCATCGAGTGTCCCCCTAGTCATTGTAATTTTGGACGGAGTGAAAAATCGATCCACTTGTACCCATTCCACTCCACTCAGGATTTTGTAGACTTCAATCATATTTCCCCTCAGCCATTTCTTTTCCAAGCTGAAGAGTCCTAACTGTTTTAGTCTTTCCTCATACGAGAGGCATTCCATCCCCTTTACCATCTTGGTCGCTCTTCTTTGAACCTTTTCTAGCGCCACTATATCTTTTTTGCGATAAGGAGACCAGAATTGAACACAATACTCCAGATGAGGTTGAATCATAGAGCCATACAGGGGCATTATAACATTCTTAGGCTTAACTATCCCTTTTTTAAATAATTCCTAGCATCCTGTTTGCTTTTTTGGCCACCGTCACCCTCCTGAATATTCTCCATGAAAAAGGATGGTGGAGTCCTGAACAGCCAGCAGCTCCAACCAACTCTGGGGACTCTGGCTACTCTGTCTGCAGCTTAGGGGGCCCCAGGACAACTCCCCAACAAGGCAAACTGATCACCCAAGCCACCTTGTGACTCCAAGTTTAGCAGAAAGGGATGCCTGCCCCAGCCACGGACTCCCTATTCACCCGGGACAGCATATGTGTAAAACAGAAGTTGGGAACAAAATGGCCATCATTCCCATCAAAATTAATTGCAGCAGCAGCAGGAATGGAGACTTTCCTAAGTGTATGCTTCTACTCTCAGGAGAGTCCTGGATGTTCCTGCAGCTTCTCTGTATAACACACCATCCCTTTTACTCATGGTACAAAAGAGACCAGTAGCCATGCCTGTGCACCATGGCCTGTAGACCCCACAGCACTGGCTTGTCAGCACGACAAAATCTAGACAGCACCATACCTGTATGGCTGCAGATATGCAGCCCTCAATCAGCCCCAAAGAGCAGGATTGGTTGCCCCAGGTCCAACAGGCCTGCTATCAGCCTTAATAAGGTTGCTTTGCCTCAAAATATCTTGCCTCCTCCCTCCCCCCCCCACAAGTTTATTTATAAATATATATTCCCCGTCAAGAAAGAAACAGCGCCACTCCCAATGCTTTTGTTTTCTCCAAAACTTGAGAGGAATGAGGTGGGGGAAATTACTCTTGGTGATTGGCCCTGCAAGCACCAGTGCAGCTTAGCACATGGAGTAAAGGTCCATAGACTGAGATTCTGGATTACACAGGAAACACTAACATCTCTCCTCTACCTCAACCAGTGGTGTGGTCATGGCTTACATACAGAGTAAAGAGCTATTCTAGGAGTATCACCTATTCGGTGCTATAATCATTCTTTTCCTTGTTGTCAGTGTCAATGCTGTAACCCAGCAAATCAGAGAGTTATCTTATATATCTTTGTGTTTTGCTTTCCCCTAGAGATAGGGTTTCATGCCTCTGGCACTCCAGATGAATGTCATCTTTCTCGTCTGTAGGTGTGGTGATTACTAGACTCCTTGGTATGTATATTGGGTGGGTGGCAGCAGTAGTGCACATAAGAATTAGAAGGCAACTTGAATCACAAGCTGCTACCACTCTTCTCCCTTCCATTTCTAAAGCACCCATGACAATAAAACAGCACCAGAGGTAAGTATGGCAGTGCTCAGCAAAACAAGGACAGAAGGAAGACTGCACCAAGTACAGGTGCTGAAACACAGCCTGCATTTGTACTCTCTGCAGGAAAACAGCCCTTGCCCTTTTGTTTTCAAAGTAGACACCTACCAGGGTAGGACTGGTATTGCCACAGAAACCATAAGCTAGTACAATCAAAGCATAACCTTCATTTTGGCTCTTCCTTACAGTGTTGTCCTAAGCCAAGGCACAATTGGAGAAGCCATAGCTACTCTATACAGTACAGAATTGTTTCATGCATTTAGGACCCACAGTGTTCCGAGGACCCCTAACACCCTGTGTGCTGCAATAATAGTTTTTTTTTGTAACTTTTTGCTCCACATAACTGTATATGTACAAGGTCTTCAAAAGCATTTCTTACCTTTCCATCTTTCACGTGGCTCAGGTTTGACTGCTTACCCACATTTCCATCACTTTGTTAATGTCTTCCTTCAAAATTCACTTCCCTGTATGTAATATTTGAGAAGACCATGGCAAGTATTATTTAAGGCAGAGTTGATACAAAAGATTAGGTTCTTACCTTTGATAATATCTTTCTTGTAAATCCACACACTGTTCCTGGACAAGTGGGTAGTCAATCCCAACTCACAAGATCTCTTGTTGGAAGCTTTATTTACATATTTTTGATCCTCCCCTCTTACCTCAGGACTGCCCTCTGACTTCTAGGTATTTTCCTACAGTAGGAGCTAGTCTTTCCTGCTCGTGTTTTATTTTTTCTCTAACTTCAGTGTTTTTGTGGCTTCGTGCTGCAAAGGTTCCCCATGGAAATAGCTCTGGCTGCAGGAGATTGCAGACTTTACTGGCAAAGTCTGTTTTCAGGGGTTGGCTGCTCTGCAGTGCTCCCACCTGAACAGCCTGCATTCACAGATCAGGGCTCAGGGATCGTTCCCATGGGAGTGTCGCTTATCCCATGTTCATCCACTAGTGGGTTTGAGCGCAGGCTGTGTGGCTCCATGGCAGTGTATCCAGGATCGGGGCCGACTGCGTTCCTCCACCCATTCACGTGGGAAGCATTTCCAGGTGAGATGGAGGTCTCTGGCCAGAGCGTTGGACCCAAGAGGCAGTCAGAAGACCAGTAGTCCAGGTTCTAAGGCTTGTTCAGGCAGCTTCAGCTTCCATCTTGCAGCTTCCAGCACACAGTATGGAACAATATCAGGCTGACAGTCTGTGAGATCGATATGGGGGAAGGGGTGTCTCCAAATTTGGATTTCAAATGGTTTCAGTTAGTCCTAGGTACCCCCCACCCCCAAAAATCCTAAAATCACTGTATTTTGGTAGGCTTTTTGGTTTTCCTGGGAGTTTTATTAGTTGCTCCTGCGTGACTCCCATCTTGTGTTTTCCCAATCTGAATTAAAAGCTTTGTTCTGCTTCTACAAGTTTCGTTTTTGCAAGAAAACACATCAGATGGACTCCTCAGGGCAAGATACTTCGGATTCATGCCCTGTTTGCAACAGATGGCTGGCAGGCGAGCATCTGTGTTCCATGTGCCGTACAGTGCGGGGGGGGGGGGGAGATTAACATCGGCTTTAGTCCATCCAAGGCCAGTCCATCCAAGACCAGTCCATCCAAGGCCAGTCCAAAAAGGCAAAAATGAGCACGGGGACAGCAAAACTGCATCCCCGTGAAACATAGCTTCAATTCCACGTCTAAAATCTACAAATCCTCCAAGGACTCACAGGAGGTGGCTGTCCCTCAGGATCAAGGTTTCCCCCTGGAATTTATTAACATGCTCTTTCAGGCTTATCTACTACTACCACGATTAATTATTTCTATAGCGCTACCAGACATTCTCAACGCTGTAAGTCACAAAGAAGACAGTTCCCCTTAACTGTATCCATGACATTCTGTTTGTCTGTCTTGCCTGTTTAGACTGTAAGCTCTTTCGAGAAGGAACGGTTAATCTGCTGGCTGGATTGGAGGGCAGTGGGGATTGGATTAAAGGATTGAAGGCTATATCAAAATGTGGGTTTTCAGTCTGCTTTTAAACAAGGGAAGGGGCTTGGCGGACAAACTTAGGTAATTTATTCCAGGCATAGGGGCAGCTAAATGAAAGGAACAAAGTCTAGAATTGGCAGTGGAGGAGAAGGGTATAGCTAAGAGCAGTTTATATGAGGAACGGAGTTCTTTGGGAGGTGTATAAGAAGATAGGAGAGATATTGAGGGGCAGCAGAATGAACACATTTGTAGGACAGAAATAGGAGCTTGAACTGTATGCGAAGGTGGATAGGGAACCAGTGAAGTGATTTAAGGAGAGGGGTGACATGAGTGTAGCAAGGTTGGTAGAAGATGAGTTGTGCAGCAGAGTTTTGCACAGATTGCCGGGGGGGGGGAGAGTGCGCGACGCTGCAGGAGACCGGTTAGAAGTAGAATACAGTAATCTAAGAGTGAGATTATGAGAGTGTGGACAAGGGTCTAGGTCAGGGATACCCCACTTTTTTGGCTTGCGAGCTACTTTTAAAATGACCAAGTCAAAATGATCTACCAACAATAAAAATTTTTTAAAAACAAAGCACACTGTGCGCAGAGAAAATGTTAATTATCATTTATATTCGGGAGTTTTTTCAAAGAGGTCAAGGCAGATGACTTTAAAATATGCAATGTCACCTCAGTAACAACTATACAAAAATAGATAAATATACCCCCTTCCTTTTTACTAAACCGCGATAGCGATTTTTAGCGCAGGGAGCTGCACTGAATGCCTCGTACTGTTCTCGACTCTCATAGGCTCCTTGCGCTAAAATCTGCTACTGCAGTTTAGTAAAAGGGGGCCACAGTGAAAAATATAGAGAGCAGATATAAATTCTCAAAACGGACACATTTTGATCACTAAATTGAAAATTAAATCATTTTTCCTACATTTGTTGTATGGTGATTTCATGAGTCTCTGGTTGCACTTTCTTCTTCTGACTGTACATCCAATATTTCTTCCCTTCTTTCTGCCTCCTGCATGCTTCGTCTTCTCCAGACTTCCAGACCTCATTCCATTCCCCAACCAACATTTCTGTCCAACTTTTTCTTCCTCTCACCCTACCCCCTCCCCTTTCTTTCTTTCTGTCTGCCTCCCTGCCTCATTCTTACTTTCTTTCTCTCTATGTCTTTCTTTGTCTCCTTGCCCATCTTTCTTTCTGTCTCCCTGTCTGTCTTTTCTGTCTTCCTGTTCTGCCTCCCTATCTTGCCTGTCTCCCTGTCTCCCCAAGCCACTGCTGGGGCTGTGATCTGGGAACAGGCCCCCAAGCCACCGCCAACTTCTGGGTCCCCAAGCCACCGCAGATGCCGACGTTGCAGAGTTCTTTGTTTGGCTGGCCCGGAACTTTCTTTGGTTGGCCTGGAACTTCCTCTCCGACGTCAGAATTGACGTCGGGGAGAACGCTTCTGCAGGGAGAGCTTGGGGCGGCAGTGGGGGACGTTGGGGAGAAGAAGGCTGATCGGCCCGGAAAATCGCGAAGGCCGTCACGGAGCCCAGGATGTCTACCGGTCGATCGCGATCGACATATTGGGCACCCCTAGTCTAGGTAGTGTGCTCAGAGAGGAAGGGGCGAAGTTTGGTGATGTTGTAGAGATAAAAGTGAAAGGCCTTAGCAGTCCCTTCCTTTGCTGAAGCTGTGCTGCCTGGTCCTCATCAGATTGTGTTCGTCAAGGTGTTCAATGATGTGGTCCTTTATCAGCACCTCTACCATCTTTCCCGGTACTAAGGTCAGACTCACCGGTCTGTAGTTTCCTGGATAACCCCTCGAACCTTTCTTAAAGAGCGGCGTAACATTTGCCACCTTCCAGTCTTCCGGAATTCTTCCCAATTTGATCGACAGATTGGCTATTAATTGAATCAGTTCAGCTATAACCCCTTTCAGTTCTTTGATTACCCTCAGATGGATACCATCTGGTCCCAGGGATTTATCATTTTTAAGCCTATCAATCTGCCTGCATACCTCTTCTAGACTGACCGTCAACCCTGTCAGTTTCCCGCGAATAGCCGGTATGTCGGTAAACACAGATGCAAAAAATGTGTTCAGTTTGTCGGTAATGGCTTTGTCCTCTTTTAGCACTCCCTTTATTCCATGGTCAACCAACGACCACACCGCTTCCTTCACGGGTCATTTCCCCTTAATATATTGAAAGAACGAGTTGAAGATTTTTGCCTCCTTGGCTATTTTTTCCTCGTAATCTCTTTTGGTCCCTCTTATCACCTTATGGCACCTTCTTTGATACTGTTTGTGCTTTTTCCAGTTTTCGTCCATTTTCGACCTTTTCCATTCCTTAAACAAAGTCTTCTTGTCTCTGATCGCTTCCTTCACCGCTACAGTGAGCCACGCCGGTTTCTTGTTCTTTTTCCTTTTGGATCCCTTGTCGATATGCAGTATATAGAGATTTTGTGCCTTGGTGACTGTGTCCTTAAAAAGGGACCATGCTTGTTCTAGCATCTTTACAGTGCTTATCCTTTTCTTAATCTTCTTCCCCACCATGAGTCTCATCCCTTCGTAATTCCCTTTTCGGAAGTTCAGTGCCATGCCCATCATTCTGGATCGATGTTTCGCCCGTATCCAGGTCGAAGCAGATCATATTATGATCACTGGTTCCCAGTGTCCCTTCTACTTCTACACCTTGTGCCGGTCCTCGTAGTCTATTTAGAATTAAGTCCAGAATTGCGTTTCCTCTCATATTTTCCTTGGCAAGTTGTTCCAGGAAGCATTTGCCTATAGCATCCAGACTGCAGCCGGAGGTGCCTAGGTTCCAGTCTATCCCCGGATAATTGAAGTCACCCATGATAACTGCATTGCCTCTCTTGCAGTTGTGTTTAATCTCGAGAATAGTGAAACTGAACACAGGGGGAAGGTATCATAGATTACATTACATTTCTAGACAGCAAAACTTCTCAGATTGATGCAGTTTACAAGAAATAAGAAATTGGACAATCTTAGCGATCTACAAAATAATCATTAACCCTTTTAGTTCTCTAATAATCTTTTTAATAGAGTCGATTTTAATAATTTTCTGAAACTCCTGTAAGAGCAAAATCTTGTAAATAGATAGATGAAGAAAGGGAGATGGACACAAGGGAAATACTAGAAAGGGGCATATAGGAGAAAGATAAGGGAGATGCTGAACATGGGGAATAATACATAGACAGAGATAGAAGATGAATGGTGAACATCAAGAAAGAAAAAAATGTCAAAAGGTCAGAAGACCCTGGCAAGTGAATTAAGAGAAGACAAAAGAAAACAGAAACCAGAGCATAAGAAAAACATGATTTGAAGAATAAAATGACAAGACAACAAAAGGTAGAAAAAAATTATTTTCTAGTTTGCGATTAGAATATATCAAATTTGAAATATGTATACTGCTAGAGTTATCCTAATCAATACATCACCATATTGTTATGATAAATAAACAACTTTGTCTCCTGCAGGGTGATGCCGCTAAGAGATCATTTCTGGGACCATCATGCCACTTTTCAGTCCCATCAAATATTCATACTACATTGGTTACTTCTATTGTACAATGCAGCATTGCTGCCTTTTTCAATAAAATTGAAAAGTAGTGGAACTTATCTGGGTGTTTGAAGTAACCAGTCAAGTTGGAGAATTAACTAGATAGCGCCCAGATATAACTGGGGACTGCAAAGACCAGGCCATGCTTCTTTAGCTTCCAACTGTCTTAGGGCTCTTCCCTAACACTTAGTTGCACTCCCCTAACACTATTCCTGTCATGTTTGACTGAAGTATTCTGTTAGCGTGATTTTTCTATGTAGCATTCTGTAGTCATTTTGCTTGTTCAGTTTTCTCTACAGTAGATGAGATATTTGCGGAGGGGAGGGGAGGGGAGGGGATACAGGAGTTTGTTGATCCTTGCTCTGTATTATTTGTGATTTATAAAATAATTGTACAGAGTATTGTTTCTTTTTATACTTTACTAAAATAAGTTCAATATAAAATCATAACTGTTTGAAGCTTGTGCGGTTGGGAACAGATGGTTTGTGGGGATGGGACAGGGACTGAGCTCATGGGGACAAGGATGGAATTCACGGGGATGGGGACAAATTTTTCCTCATGTCATTCTCTATCTTGCAGCCATTCAGGAAGCGGTGCCGGCCCGGGTAGGAGCGCAGAACGATCGCTCTGCCGGCCGATACGCCGCTGAACCACCAGGTTATAAGTAGCATGTAAAAAGGTACAACTGGGGGGAGTTTTTAAAAAGGTACGATGGGGGAGGTAAAAAAATTTGTATCTTCGCTACATAAGACCCACCAACATTTCCACCCACTTTTGGGTAGAAAAATGTGCATCTTATGGAATGAAAAATATGGTATCTCACTAGTTATTCCCATCTCTAAATATTGATAAGTATGTTAAAAAGCAATGGTCCCAGCACAGACCCCTGGGGAACCCCACTATTTATCATTCTCCATTGAGAATATTAACCATTTAAAATCTAATCTCTGTTTTCTGTCTTTCAACCAACTCTTAATCCATAATAGGACATGGATGACAGCTGGTCTATACTCGACAAAGGCAGTGATGCCCTACTAGTCCTACTAGACCTCAGCGCTGCCTTTGACACAGTCGACCACAATCTCCTCACATCCAGACTGTACGACATCGGAATCAAGGACACAGCCCTCCAATGGATCACCTCCTTCCTCCATCAAAGGACCCAGACTGTCCTACTAGGAACACATAAATCTAACCCCAAGCCTATCAAATATGGTGTTCCTCAAGGCGCCCTTCTATCCCCCCTCCTATTCAACCTCTACGTCAGGCCTGTCATCGATATAGCGAAGAAATATAACATTAAAATCCACTCTTATGCAGATGACATCCAGCTACTCCTCCCTCTAGGCGAGAACCGGTCGTCCCAAATTGCTAACCTCCAACACTGCCTCTCTGACATGAAAACTTGGATGTCAAACAACAAACTTCAACTTAACGCCTCTAAAACCGAACTCTTATGGATCAGGAAAAAAAACACCAAATACCCACGTCCTACACTAGCATGGGACTCCACTCTACTAACGGCAACAGATCAGGTTCGCAGCCTAGGAGTAACCCTAGACGGACACCTATCCCTATCTGCCCACATATCCCAAATAATCTCCACCTCTTTCTACTACCTTCGCCAACTGAAAAGGATCAAACCCTACATCTCCACACCGGACCTCGCCCAACTCCTCTACGCATATGTTCTCTCCAGAATGGATTATTGTAACTCCCTATTTAATGGACTAACCAAAAATAATCTCAAACGCCTTCAACGGGTCCAAAATGCAGCTATCCGCCTCCTACACAACCTCAACTACCACGATCCCATCTCCCCAGCACTCCGTGCTGAACACTGGCTCCCAATTAGCCAGCGCTGTGCCTTCAAGGCCCTGACAATTGCCCACAAGACAATTTATTCCTCCACCCCCTCCTACATAAAATCCAAGCTTCCCATCTACACCCCCACTCGCACCCTCCGCTCAAAATCGGAGATACGCCTATGCACCCCCCCCGGAAGGTCCCTCCTCACAGAAACTGCCCGCAAACGGTCCTACAGCCACTTCATTCCACACCTCTGGAACCAACTCCCCCCTCAACTCAGACAACAGAACTCATTATTAACATTCCACAAATTGATAAAGACCCTCCTCTTCAACTAAAGATCACCCTCTGTCTTCTCCCCCCCTTAAACCCCCTCTCTCCTCTCTCCCCTGCCTATCTTCTCCCTAAATTTCAATATAGTCCTCTCCTAGTCCTTACACTGACAAACTGTATCTAAACTCGTAGAACTGTTCTTAAACTAAACTACTTATATGTAAAGTCTACTCTTAAGTTGCTTATTCTCCTTTTATTTAAATTACATCACATTCTTATAGTCCAAACATTTAAACCTGTTGTACTTCTTATATGTCAAATTACTCTCCATTGTGTATGTTCACTTGTAGACCGTTCTGAGCTACTGGGAGGACGGGATAAAAATCTAAATAAATAAATAAAATAAATAAATAAATAAATAAATATCCCATGACTTTCTAATTTCCACAGAAGTCTTTTATGAGGTACTGTATTTTTCGCTCTATAATATGTGCTTTTTTTTCCATCCAAAAGTGGGTGAAAATGTCGGTGCGTCTTATGCAGTGAAGACGACCTGCCCCCCCCCCCAGTCGACCAACCGCCCTTTTAAAACACATCCCCCACCTGTCCGCCCTTTTAAAACACCCTCTGCCCCATAGTACCTTTTTAAAAGCCCCTTAAGCCTGGTGTTCCATTGGCGTATCAGCCAGCAGGAGCGTGATTTCTGTGTTCCTGCCTGGGCCGCTTTCTGAATGGCGGCTGTCAGTTCTCTAGAGTCCCACAAAAACTGAGAGGAGCCATTCAGAAAGCGGTGCGGGCCCAGGCAGGCATGAAGAAAGCACGCTCCTGCCGGCCGATACACCGCTGGACCACCAGGCTTAGGGGGCGGGGTCATTTTAAAAGGGCAGGCAGTCGGGGGGGGGTTTCAAAAAGGTACGGGGGGATTTAAAAATTACCAGGGGGGTGAGGAAAAAATTGTTAGTCAGCTGGGATGGATCCCTCCAAGCCCAGACTACCACTAGACCACCAGAGGTGAAGGGGTGGGGCAGGTTACAGCACATGGAAGGGGGCACAGGGTGCAGAGTCTGGCAAAGAGTGTGGGGTTGGGTGCAAAGCCTGGTAAGGAGTATGGGGTTGGGTGCAGAACCTGGCAGGGAGTGAGGGGGGCTGAATGCACAATTTGATTCAGAATGTTTTTTTTCTTATTTTCTTCCTCTAAATCTAGGGTGCATCTTAAGGGCAGGTGCATCTTATAGTGCGAAAAATATGGTATCTTGTCAAATGCTTTTTGAAAATCCAAATACACAATATCAACTGGCTCACCTTTATCTACATGTTCTTTCACCCCTTCAAAGAAATGCAGTAGATTGGTGAGGCAAGATTTCCCTTGAGTAAACTCAAAAAGAACAAAATGACAGAGCATATACATGAGCATAGATTAACAAGAGAAAGCCAACATAATATAGCCTCTACTATTTTGCCCAGCACCGGCCTATAATTTTCCATATCACCTCTGGAACCCTTTTTAAAAAAAAAATCGGTGTCTCGTTGGTCAGCCTCCAGTCTTCCGGTACTATGCTGGATTTTAAAGATAAACTATAAATTACTAATAGCTCTGCAAGTTTATTTTTCAATTCTATCAGCACTTTGGGATGTATACCATCCGGTCCAGACGATATGCTCCTGTTCAATTTGTCAAATTGACCAATTACATCATCCAGTATTACAGAGAATTGAATTTTTCCGATTCATCAGAACTGAATATCATTTTTGGCACTGGTAACTCCCCCACATCTTCCTCGGTGAACACCGAGGCAAAAAAAAACTCATTTAATCTCTCTGCTATGACCTTGTCTTCCCTGAGAGCCCCTTTTATGCTTTGGTCATCTAGCGGTCCAGCCGATTCTCTTCCTAGCTTCTTGCTTTTAATATACCTAAAAAAGATTTTACTGTTTTTGCTTCTAGCACAATCTTCTTTTCAAATTCTCTCTTCATCTTCCTTATTAGCGCCTTGCATTTGACTTGACATTCCTTGTGCTATTTATAATTATTTTCAGTCAGATCTTTCTTCCACTTTCTGAAGGATTCTCTTATAGCTCTAATAGCTTCCTTTACTTCAGTCATTAACCACACTGGCTGCTGTTTGGTCTTCCTTCCTTCTTTTTAAAAACATGGAATATATCTAGTCCGGGCTTCCAGGATGGTATTTTTGAACATCCATGACTGATGTGTATTTTTGACCTTTGTATCTGCATCTCTAAGTTTCTTTTTTACCATTCTCCTCATGTTATCATAGTCATCTTTTTAAAAGTTAAGTGTTGTATTAGATTTCCTGTGGAAACTTATTCCAGGGATTATATCAAATCTGATCATGTTGTGATCATTGTTATCAAGCAACCCCAGCACCATTACCTCCTGCTCTACTAAGAACTAGATCTTGTTGGTTCCTGAACTAGCTGTTCTATAAAGCAGTCCTTGATTTCATCAAGGAATTTTATCTTCCTAGCATGCCCTGATGTTACATTCACCCAGTCAACATTAGAGTAGTTGAAATCGCCCATTATTGTGTTACCCAGTTTGTTAGTTTCCTTAATTTCTGATAACATTTCAGCACCTGGATTGACCACTGTAGGAAGCAGGATACTAAGATGGATCTTTGGTCTGCCCTAGTATGGCAATTATTATATTCTTTACAAGGTAGTTTTGAAATAAACCACTCCTCATCACTGGAAGTAAGCAGCATGCTACTCTTTGGGATTCTGTCAGGTACTTGTGACCTGGATTGATCACTATTTAGAACAATGATGGGCCTTCAATATGACCCAATATTGCAATTTTTTAAGTTGGAGGGCTCACATAGGTGAATAAAAGGCATCAGCTAACTAATTATGGGTCTCTCCATAGCAAGGGGTTTTCAGGATTTCCCAAATGAGTATGCATGGGATCTATTTGCATACAATGGAAACAGTGCATACAAATAGATCTCATGCAAATTTATTGGGAAAATCCTGAAACCCAAACTGGATTACGGCCCTCGAGGACCAATGTTGGACAACCCTGCTCCATGGTACCTCCTTCTGAACACAATGAATATACACTTGCAGGATAAATAAGTCCATTTGTACAAAATATCTAGTGATATTTTCATGACAGTAGGAAATATTCAAGGTTTTGTTGTATAGCAGCTATCTACCCTCCAGGGGCCAAATGAAATTGAAAAAATTGAGCCCTATGTAACTAAACAACCTAGACTGTTTTATTTATCATTTCCTAGCAGCATCAGTGAATAATTTTAAATTAATTCAGGCATCAGTTAAAACACAGTTATTAAGATTTCCCCATTCCATTGTGATTTATATGTAATTCCTGAGGTGATGTTGGAATATAAAGCAGATGTTTTCAAAGGCTTAGTGGAGTCTTTTCAGGGCAAAACAAGTTTATGTAGGTAATATAGCTGAATCTGTATGTAGGAATTTCCAGTCATTCAAAATGTGCCTTTAGCTACCTTAAAATATGCTCTAGTGACAAAGGAAGGAAAACAAAATATAGGCATGTAAATTTAAAACAAATTCATGTCACCTTATGCCCTCATTTTAGGACACAATTAGGTACCAACATAGGGCTCAGCAGTCAAAGGGCCAAGACTTTACTCATGTACTATCTGTTTAAATGGTGTCACTGAATATATACCTATGACAGGTAACTGGAATGACACTTATACTTTTAAAGATAGGCCTGCTAAACTGCAAGCCTAAGCATAAAACCTCTCTGCTTGCCAGATGAAAACCACCACTACATGTATAAATGCTAGCTTTACCTTCACACTGCCCCACTGCTGGCCCCATTTCTTTAAACAGATAAAATTTGTTTAAATGGCCCAACAGCCCATTTTCATCTATATAAATGCTAAAAATCATGAATTTATCACCTGCCAACATATATATGTCACTTCGAATATTAGTTCCATACTTTATGTAACATAAGACTTAAAAAAACAGTCAGACCAAAAGGCCTATCTAGCCCAGTATCCTGTTTCCAACAGTGGCCAATCAAGGTTATAAATAGCTGGCAGGATCCCAATAGATTCATTTTTACCTGTACCACTTACTCTACTGTATCTCCCCTCATCTATCCCTTCTAACCTTTTTAGCCTTCCCTCATAAGAAGAATTCCCTCTCAATCATTCTGGTCACCTTTCTCTGTACCTTCGCAGTTCCACTATATCTTTTTTGGTATGCAACACCAGAACTGTACACAATACTCAAGGTGCGGTCTTACCATGACACAACAGAGAAACACGAAGATAATACAGACTATTCCTTCCCTAATATTTCCAAACATTCTGTGCCACCACTACAGTACTAATGAGCAGAAGATTTCAATGTATTGTCCAAGATGACACCTAAATCCTTTTCCTTAGCGGTGACTACTAATGTGGTACCTGGCATCAAGTATCTATAATTTATGTTGTTCTTCCCAATGGGCATCACTTTGCAGGAAGATCTTGGATCAATGCAAGACTGAGCATTCAAACGACAGATATTTACTATACATATGTGCAATTTCTTAGAATCCCCAAATTTGTGATTTGCAAATTTAATCTTTATTAACTTAAATCAACTGATATATTGATCTTCTGGTTTGGGACCAATCACTGTGATTTAAAATATGTGAGTGCAAAATATCATTATTTTAATAGTTGTATAAACTGTGTGTGTGTTCAATATATGTTTAATTTTGTTATTAGTTCCAGCTTGACAATAAGACTGGGTTTGTATCACAAAATGCAATTATGAGGGCCACTGTTCAAGCTGATGAGCCCATCTTAACTGCTTGCCTCACTCCAAAGGTTTAACTTGAAAAGGCTCTTGCATTAAAGATTCCAATAAGTTTTCAACTCAAGTGATGAGGGAGTAAATTTCCAGATCATGTTAAAACATACCAGTCCCTGTGCCAATCCTCTTGGCACTTCACCTTGCAGCTTCTTTCATTTAGAGGAGGGGTCTCAAAGTCCCTCCTTGAGGGCCGCAATCTGATCGGGTTTTCAGGATTTCCCCAATGAATATGCATGAGATATGTGTGCATGCACTGCTTTCAATGCATATTCATTATGGAAATCCTGAAAACCCAACTAGATTGGGGCCCTCAAGGAGGGACTTTGAGATCCCTGATTTAGAGAGATGAACATTAAAACCTACTGTTTTCTATCCATTAACCAGTTCTTAATACACAATAGATAATTGTCATGGTGCTTTAATTCACAGGAGTCTGCAATGAAAGACCATCAAAAGCTTTCTGAAAATCCTGATATACTACAACTGGCTCACCTTTATCAACATGTTTATTCATACCTTCAAAAAAATATAGCAAACTGATGAGGCAAGATTTCTCTAGACAGAATCTATGTTGAGCTTATTTCATTACAACCACATTTATCTGTGCTCATTAATTTTGTTCTTTTCTCCAGCACGGATATATGGCTTACCAGTCTGTACTTTCCCAGATAACTCCGGAACCCTTTTTATTAAACGGGAATTATGTTGGCCACCTTCATGTACAATGGATGAATTTATTGACAGGTTACAGATTACCAAAAGTAGATTTACATTACATTAAAATGGTGACTTCTATTCTGCCTATACCTTGCAGTTCAAGGCAGATTACAAAAGAGCTAACTGGACATTTCCAGTAACGTTACAATTGTTTTTTGGTTACAAAAGAGATAAGATGGCTGGATAATTTCCAGGAGAACCTGCAAATTGGATAGGATAGTAAGATGACTGGACATTTCTAGGTAATATTACAAATAGGTTACAAATAAGATTACATTACATTTTAGGGATCTGTATTCTTGGTTGGTATTTTGAGGAGGAAGAGATTACCAAAGTGGAGGCTTTGGGAGGGGAATTTACCAGGGAGGAAAGGGAAGAGGGGGAGGATTAAGGCATCTGGATAAATTTTTTGAATAGCAGGGTTTTGATTTCTTTTCGAAATGTTTTGAGGTCGCCCGTTGCCGTCAGCAGATTGGAGATGGAGTGGTCAAGTTTCGCTGCTTGTGTCGCAAGAAACATAGAACATGATGGCAGAAAAGGGCCATGGCCCATCTAGTCTGCCCACACTAATGGCCCACCCCCTAACTACCTCCATGAAGAGATCCCACATGCCAAACCCATCCTTTCTTAAAATCTGGCACGCTGCTGGCCTCAATTACCTGTTGTGGAAGATTATTCCAGCGATCAACCACCCTTTCTGTGAAGAAATATTTTCTGGTGTCGCCATGAAATTTCCCACCCCTAATTTTCAACGGATGCCCTCTTGTTGCCATGGGTCCTTTAAGGAAAAAGAGATCCTCTTCCTCCTCGATACGGCCTGTGACATATTTGAATGTCTTGATCATGTCTCCCCTCTCTCTGCGTTCCTCGAGTGAGTATAGCTGCAACTTACCCAGTCGTTCCTCATATGGAAGATCCTTGAGACCTGAGACCATCCTGGTGGCCATTCGCTGAACCGACTCAATTCTCCGCACATCTTTTTGATAATGCGGCCTCCAGAATTGTACACAGTATTCCCCAACGGCATTATGACCTTGGGCTTATGGCTGACGAAACTTCTACGGATACAGCCCATGATTTGTCTAGCCCTGAATGAAGCTTTCTCCACTTGATTGGCAGTCTTCATGTCTTCACTAATGATCACCCCCAAGTCACGTTCTGCTACAGTCCTTGCTAGAATCTCACCATTTAGGGTGTAAGTCCTGCATGGATTTTTGCCGCCAAGGTGCATGACCTTGCATTTTTTGACATTGAAACTTAGTTGCCAAGTCTTTGACCAATGCTCCAGCAGGAGTAGGTCCTGCGTCATTTTGTCGGGCACTGTGCTTTCATCTGTTGTGCGGTTGCCTACTATGTTGCATAGTTTGGCGTCATCTTCTTGCGCTGAGTGCCTTTGAGCGGAGGGTAGGCAAATGGGGTCAGGGTTCTTCTTTGTCTTGTGGTGAGAATCTGATTTAGGCGGTTGTTTAGGTAGGAGGGGGCAGAGCCGTTTAATGCTTTGAATAATAGACAGTAGAGATTGAATTTAATTTGTGCTTGTATTGGTAGCTAGTGAGAGTCTAGGAAGGCAGTGGTGATGTGATCATATTTTCTCAGAGAGTAGATCAGTCTGAGAGCGGTGTTTTGTATAGACTGAAGTTGTTTTAGCATGTTGGCAGGGCAAGGTAGATAGAGGGAATTGCAATAGTCCAGTAGACCTAAGACTAGGGATTGGACAATTAGCCTGAATTGCTCTGGGTCGAAGAATTTTCTTATTTTACGTATATTTCTCATAATTAAAAAAGCTTTCTGGGTTGTCTTATTGATTTGGGTCTGCATTGTGCAGCATCTGTCTATCGTTACTCCTAGGAGTTTAAGTTTGGGCTGTACTGGGTATTTGGTGTTCTTAATTTCCAGTTCTATGATGGTAGGGGTTTTGGCCTTTTCGAACAAAAGGATTTTTGTTTTATCTGAGTTTAGTTTCAGTTTGTGGTCTGCCATCCATTTTTCCACTGCTTCTAGTGTTTTTTCCAGTTTTACTGTTGAGGTGAGCTCTGGTGGGTCAAAGGGGAGGAGTATGGTGATGTCATCTGCGTAGCTGAAGGATGTAACATTTAAGTTGTCTAAAGTGGTTCCAAGGGAGGAGATAAAGAGGTTGAAAAGCGTAGGTGATAGTGGTGATCCTTGTGGAACTCCGCAGGGGTTGGACCATGGTTCTGATTTGATATCGTTGGACTTTACTCTGTAGGTTCTTGATTTGAGGAATCCTTGGAACCAATTCTAAACCTTGCCTGAGATCCCAATGGTGTCAAGTATCTGTATCTGTAGCAGTATGGAGTGGTCGACCAGGTCAAATGCTGCAGAGAGATCAAGTTGGATTATCAGCATCTTTTTGCTTTTGCTAATATGCTGTCAAGCTATGTCTAGTAGGGTTACTAGTAGTGTCTCTGTGGTTAGTTCGAAATCCTGATTGTGAGGGGTGAAGTAGGTTATGGTCTTCCAGGTAGTTAGTGAGGAATTGTGCAACTAGACTTTCTATTATTTTAACGTATATTGGTATTGAAGCGATGGGTCTGTAGTTGGAGGAGTTGTCTATTGGGCCTTTGTGATCTTTCATAATTGGGGTGATTATGATCTCATCTAGGTCCTGTGGGAATTGTCCTTCCGTTAATGTGGTTTGTATCCATTGCATGAGGCTAGCTCTGAATGTTCACTGTCATTCCACTCCACAAGAAAGGCTCAAAGAGGGAGACTGCAAACTACAGACCAGTGAGTCTAACATCGATAGTGAGCAAACTAATGGAAACTCTAATCAAACACCAATTGGATAAGATCCTGGATGAGGAGAATCTATGGGACCCCCGTCAACATGGATTTACTAAGGGGAGATCATGCCAATCCAACCTGATCAGCTTCTTTGACTGGGTGACGGGAAAGCTGGATGTTGGAGAGTCCCTGGACATCGTGTACCTGGACTTTAGCAAAGCATCCGATAGCGTGCCACACCGTAGGTTGCTGAGCAAGATGAGTTCTATAGGATTAGGTGACACATTGACAGAATGGGTTGGAAACTGGCTTGGAGGTAGGCTTCAAAGGGTAGTGGTGAACGGTACCCCCTCCGAAATGAAGGAGGTGATCAGTGGAGTGCCACAGTGCTCGGTCTTGGGCCCGATCCTATTCAACATCTTTATAAGAGACTTGGCAGAAGGCCTTCGAGGTAAAATAACATTATTCGCCGATGACGCAAAACTAAGTAATGTAGTGGGCAAATGCACAACGGACGAAGATTCAATGCCCGACAACATGATGCATGACCTACTCCTACTAGAGCGCTGGTCTAGGACCTGGCAACTTAGCTTCAATGCCAAAAAATGCAAGGTTATGCACCTAGGCAACTATAATCCATGCAAGACTTATACCCTCAATGGTGAGATTCTAGCAAGAACGGTAGCAGAACGAGACTTGGGGGTGATCGTCAGTGAGGACATGAAGGCTGCCAGTCAGGTGGAGCAGGCCTCATCCAAGGCAAGACAGATCATAGGTTGCATACGCAGGGGTTTCGTCAGCTGTAAGACGGAAGTCATTATGCCTTTGTATAGATCCATGGTGAGGCCCCACCTGGAATACTGTGTGCAATTCTGGAGGCCGCATTATCGCAAGGATGTGCTGAGACTGGAGTCGGTTCAGAGAATGGCCACCTGGATGGTCTCGGGACTTAAGGATCTCCCGTACGAAGAACGATTAGACAAACTACAGCTATACTCGCTCGAGGAGCGCAGAGAGAGGGGGGACATGATCGAGACGTTCAAGTATCTCATGGGCCGCATCGAAGCGGAGGAAGATATCTTCTTTTTCAAGGGACCCACGGCAACAAGAGGGCAACCGTGGAAAATCAGGGGCGGGAAACTACGAGGTGATACCAGGAAATTCTTTTTCACTGAAAGGGTGGTTGATCACTGGAATAGTCTTCCACTGCAGGTGATTGAGGCCAGCAGCGTGCCTGATTTTAAGGCCAAATGGGATCGGCACATGGGATCTATTCACAAGGCAAAGGTAGGGGAGGGTCATTAGGGTGGGTAGACTAGATGGGCCGTGGCCCTTATCTGCTGTCTGTTTTTATGTTTCTATGTTTCTATCACTCTAGAATACGATTTCTGGCATAGGTAGCTCCCTTACATCTTCCTCAAATATCAAAGCAAAGAACTCATTTGGTCCTTTCACTATGGCCTTGTCCTCCTTGAATATTCTTTTTACTTCTTGATGATCTAACAGTCCAACTCCTTCCTTCACAGGCTATTTTTAATATACTGTGTTTCCCCAAAAATAAGACAGGGTCTTATATTCATTTGGGGCCCAAAAAAGGCACTAGGTCTTATTTTCAAGGTATGCACATGATCATCTCTCCCTCTCTCTCCTTCACCCCAATTCTTCCTCTTTCCTTTCTCTCCCCCACATATGCATCTTTCTTCCCTCCCATCCCCCTGTGCAGGAGAAGTTTACCCAGCTTCTATCCTTCCCTCCCTCGTACAGCGCATACCCCCCTCCCCCGCCAAGCCAAACCCCTGCTGACCCTCCATCATTCCCTCCCTGCCAACAGCGAGCAAGCCCTACATTCAATTGAAGCAGCGTCGGGGCGGCAGCACTCTAAACAGGCTGCTTGGCCTTGTCCATCGGGGATTTCACTCTGCCGCGTTACTGATGGCATCATCATAAGAACTGCCGCTGTTGGGTCAGACCAGTGGTCTATTGTGCCCAGCAGTCCGCTCATGCAGCGGCCCTTACGTCAAAGACCAGTGCCCTAACTGAGACTAGCCTTACCTGCGAACGTTCTGATTCAGCAGGAACTTCTCTAACTTTGTCTTGAATCCTTAGAGGGTGTTTTCGACCATAACAGCCTCAGGAAGAGCGTTCCAGTTTTCTACCTGGGTGAAGAAGAGCTTCCTTACGTTTGTACGGAATCTAGACATCATTGGGATCTCTGAAACATGGTTGAATGAAGAAAACAAATGGGACATCGTACTGCCGGAGTACAAACTCTATCGCGAAGACAGGTTAGGTCAGAAAGGAGGAGGAATAGCCCTATACATAAAGGATAACATACACTTGACTAGAGTGGCGGAGACCGACAAATTGGAATCACTATGGGTTAAAATACCAGGAAGGAATGGGCCAGAGATAAAGATGGGCCTGTACTATCGTCCACCTGGGCAAACCGAAGCAAACGATGAAGAAATGAAAGCCGAGATGAGGCGAGAATGCAAAAGCGGTAACACGATTGTCATGGGAGACTTCAACTATCTTGGGATAGATTGGAGTCTTGGAAACTCAAAATGTGCTAGGGAGACCGGATTCCTGAAGGCTATACAGGACTGCATCATGGAGAAGCTTGTCAGAGACCCGACGAGAGAGAATGCCACTCTGGACCTAAAACCCAATGGGCTAAGAGGACCTGCAAAGGAAGTGGAAGTAGTGGGACGTTGGGAAACAGCGATCACAATATGATCAAGTTCAGAGTTGAAGTAGGAATATCGAAAGGGAAGAGAACCACAGCGACAACTTTTAACTTCAAGAAAGGAAACTACGAAGCGATGAGAGTAATGGTAAGAAAGAAACTTTGAACAGCTCAAAGAAATCGCAGACTGTAGAGCAAGCCTGGTCATTATTCAAGGACACAGTGAGTGAAGCGCAAAATCTGTATATCCCCAGATTTAGAAAAGGATGCAAAAAGAACCGAACTAAAGACCCGGCATGGATAACTAAAGAAGTGAAGAAAACGATAGGAGACAAGAAACATTCATTCCGGAAATGGAAAAAGGACAAAACCGGGGAGAACTGGAAAGAGCACAGAAAGCATCAAAAAGAATGTCACCGCGTGGTTAGAAGAGCAAAAAGAGAATATGAAGAGAGGCTAGCCAGGGAAGCACGAAATTTCAAACCGTTCTTCAGATATCTTCAGATCAATATCCAAGCGACCGAAATGCAAGGGACCTGGGGAGAGGAAGAAGCGATATGGATTGCTCTGAAAAGAGAAGATGGAACTTCTATCTATGTGGGTGTAGTCTACAGACCTCCGACTCAATCGCAGCAAATTGATAAGGATCTGATTGTGGATATCCAAAAGTTTGGAAGGAAAGAGGAGGTTCTGCTGTTGGGAGATTTCAACCTGCCGAATGCGGACTGGAATGTTCCGTCTGCGGAATCGGAAAGAAGTAGGGAGATTGTGGATGCCTTTCAAGAGGCTCTGCTCAGACAAATGGTGAAGGAACCCACAAGGGAAAAAGCGATATTGGATCTGGTCCTCACAAATGGAGAGAGTATCTCTAATGTTCGAGTGGGTGCTCACCTGGGTAGTAGCGATCATCAAACGGTTTGGTTTGATATAACAGCTAAAGTTGAGAGCGGCCGCACGATACTTAAAGTCCTAGATTTCAAACGTATGGACTTTAATGCAATGGGAAAGTACCTGAAGAAAGAGCTGTTAGGATGGGAGGACATAAGAGAAGTGGAAAGACAGTGGTCTAAGCTGAAAGGAGCGATAAAAATGGCTACGGACCTTTATGTGAAGAAAATCAATAAAAACAAGAGAAAAAGGAAGCCAATATGATTCTCCAACCTAGTGGCTGAGAAAATAAAGGCGAAAGAGTTGGCGTTCATGAAATATAAAAAAACCCAAGAAGAGGAGAGCAGAAAGGACTACAGGGTGAAACTGAAAGAAGCCAAGAGAGAGATACGTTTGGCGAAGGCACAGGCGGAAGAACAAATGGCTAAAAATGTAAAAAAGGGAGATAAAAATTTTTTCAGATATATTAGTGAAAGGAGGAAGATAAAAAATGGAATTGCTAGGCTAAAAGATGCTGGGAACAAATATGTGGAGAGTGATGAGGAGAAAGCAAATGTGCTAAACAAATACTTCTGTTCTGTGTTCACAGAAGAAAATCCTGGAGAAGGACCGAGATTGTCTGGCAAAGTTACACGAGAAAATGGAGTAGATTATGCGCCGTTCACGGAGGAGGGTATTTATGAGCAACTTGAAAAACTGAAAGTGGACAAAGCGATGGGACCAGACGGGATCCATCCCAGGATACTAAGGGAGCTCAGAGAGGTTCTGGCGAGTCCTATTAAAGACTTGTTCAACAAATCTCTGGAGACAGGAGTGATTCCTGGGGATTGGAGGAGAGCGGATGTGGTCCCTATTCATAAAAGTGGTCACAGGGATGAAGCAGGAAACTACAGGCACCGCCTCACTTCAGTTGTTGGAAAAATAATGGAAGTGTTGCTGAAAGAAAGGATAGTGTATTTCCTTGAATCTAATGGGTTACAGGATCCGAGGCAACATGGCTTTACAAAAGGTAAATCGTGCCAAACGAACCTGATTGAATTTTTTGATTGGGTGACCAGAGAGCTGGATCGAGGACATATGCTAGATGTAATTTACTTGGATTTCAGCAAAGCCTTTGATACAGTTCCTCATAGGAGGCTGTTGAACAAACTTGAAGGGCTGAAGTTAGGACCCAAAGTGGTGAACTGGGTCAGAAACTGGCTGTCGGACAGACGCCAGAGGGTGGTGGTTAATGGAAGTCGCTCGAAGGAAGGAAAGGTGACTAGTGGAGTCCCTCAGGGTTCGGTGCTGGGGCCAATCCTGTTCAATATGTATGTAAGTGACATTGCTGAAGGGTTAGAAGGAAAAGTGTGCCTTTTTGCAGATGATACCAAGATTTGTAACAGAGTAGACACCGAAGAGGGAGTGGAAAATATGAAAAAGGATCTGCAAAAGTTAGAGGAATGGTCTAATGCCTGGCAACTAAAATTCAATGCAAAGAAATGCAGAGTAATGCATTTGGGGATTAATAATAGGAAGGAATCGTATATGCTGGGAGGAGAGAAGCTGATATGCACGGACGGGGAGAGGGACCTTGGGGTGATAGTGTCCGAAGATCTAAAGGCGAAAAAACAGTGTGACAAGGCAGTGGCTGCTGCCAGAAGAATTCTGGGCTGTATAAAGAGAGGCATAGTCAGTAGAAGGAAGAAGGTGTTGATGCCCCTGTACAGGTCATTGGTGAGGCCCCACTTGGAGTATTGTGTTCAGTTTTGGAGACCGTATCTGGCGAAAGATGTAAGAAGACTTGAGGCGGTTCAGAGGAGGGCGACGAAAATGATAGGAGGCTTGCGCCAGAAGACGTATGAGGAGAGACTGGAAGCCCTGAATATGTATACCCTAGAGGAAAGGAGAGACAGGGGAGATATGATTCAGATGTTCAAATACTTAAAGGGTATTAACGTAGAACAAAATCTTTTCCAGAGAAAGGAAAATGGTAAAACCAGAGGACATAATTTGAGGTTGAGGGGTGGTAGATTCAGGGGCAATGATAGGAAATTCTACTTTACGGAGAGGGTGGTGGATGCCTGGAATGCGCTCCCAAGAGAGGTGGTGGAGAGTAAAACTGTGACTGAGTTCAAAGAAGCGTGGGATGAACACAGAAGATTTAGAATCAGAAAATAATATTAAAGATTGAACTAGGCCAGTTACTGGGCAGACATGTACGGTCTGTGTCTGTGTATGGCCGTTTGGAGGAGGATGGGCAGGGGAGGGCTTCAATGGCTGGGAGGGTGTAGATGGGCTGGAGTAAGTCTTAACAGAGATTTCGGCAGTTGGAACCCAAGCACAGTACCGGGTAAAGCTTTGGATTCTCGCCCAGAAATAGCTAAGAAGAAAAAAAAAAAAAAAAATTTAAATTGAATCAGGTTGGGCAGACTGGATGGACCATTCGGGTCTTTATCTGCCGTCATCTACTATGTTACTATGTTACTATGTATATGTTAAAGGGAAGCAGCCGGCAAGGGAGGAGGTGGGACTGCTGGATGAAGAAGATAGGAAAGGAGTGGTGAAGGAGGAAAAAGAAGTGGCGGATTGACTAAACATATTCTTTTCGTCAGTATTTACAAAAGAGGACACATCCAACGTGCCGGAACCTGAAAAAATCTTCACAGGAGATAAAGCAGAAAAATTAACATCAATGGCGGTAAACCTCGAAGACATACATAAGCAGATAGATAGATTAAAAAGTGACAAATCTCCGGGCCCAGACGGAATCCACCCTAGGGTTTTGAAGGAACTACAGGAGGAAATAAGGGAAATACTACTGCAGGTTTGTAACCTATCCCTAAAAACAGGCATGATCCCAGAGGATTGGAAGATAGCTAATGTTACGCCAATCTTTAAAAAAGGATCGAGAGGTGACCCGGGGAACTACAGACTTGTAAGTCTGACTTCGGTTCAGGGGAAGATGGCAGAAGCGCTGATAAAAGACAGCATCGATGAGCATCTAGAAAGAAATAAACTGATGAAAACAAGCCAACATGGCTTCTGCAAGGGAAGATCATGCCTAACAAACTTATTGCACTTCTTCGAAGGAATTAACAAATGGACAAAGGAGACCCCATAGACATCGTATATTTAGATTTCCAATAAGCCTTTGACAAGGTACCCCATGAACGCTTACTACGGAAACTGAAGAACCATGGGGTGGAAGGAGACGTACATAGATGGATCAAAAATTGGTTGGTAGTTGGAAGCAAAGGGTAGGAGTGAAGGGCCACTACTCTGACTGGAGGAGGGTCACGAGTGGTGTTCCACAGGGGTTGGTACTCAGGCCGCTACTGTTCAATGTATTTATAAATGATCTAGAAACAGGGACAAAGTAAGAAGTAATAAAATTCGCGGACGACACCAAATTATTTAGTGGAGTTGGAACTAAAGAGGACTGTGTGGATTTACAAAGGGATCTGAACAAGCTAGAAGAGTAGGCGATGAGATGGCAGATGAAGTTTAATGTAGAGAAATGTAAAGTCTTGCATGTAGGGAACAGAAACCCGAAGTAACATAGAAACATAGAAAAAGACGGCAGATAAGGGCCGCGGCCCATCTAGTCTGCCCACCCTAATGACCCTCCCCTATTTATCTCTGTGCAGAGATCCCACGTGACGATCCCATTTCTTCTTAAAATCAGGCACGCTGCTTGCCTCGATCACCTGAAGTGGAAGTCTATTCCAGCGATCAACCACTCTTTCGGTGAAAAAGTATTTTCTGGTGTCGCCATGAAATTTCCCACCCCTGATTTTCAACGGATGCCCTCTTGTTGCCGTGGGTCCTTTAAGGAAAAAGAGATCCTCTTCCACCTCGATACGGCCTGTGACATATTTGAATGTCTTGATCATGTCTCCCCTCTCTCTGCGTTCCTCGAGTGAGTATAGCCGTAATTTATCCAGCCGTTCCTCGTATGGGAGATCCTTGAGTCCCGAGACCATCCGGGTGGCCATTCGCTGGACTGACTCAAGCCTCAGTACATCCTTGCGGTAATGAGGCCTCCAGAATTGTACGCAGTATTCCAGATGGGGCCTCACCATGGATCTATACAACGGCATAATGACTTCAGGCTTGCGGCTGACGAAACTCCTACGTATACATCCTATGATCTGCCTAGCCTTTGATGAAGCCCGCTCCACTTGATTGGCAGTCTTCATGTCTTCACTGATGATTACCCCCAAGTCCCGTTCCGCAACAGTCCTTGCTAGGATCTCGCCATTTAGGGTGTAAGTCTCGCATGGATTTTGACTGCCAAGGTGCATGACTTTGCATTTCTTTCATTGAAACTCAGTTGCCAAGTCCTAGACCATTGCTCCAATAGGAGTAGGTCGTGTTTCATATTGTCCGTTGTGCTCTTGCTTGTTATGTTACACAGTTTGGCGTCATCGGCGAATAACGTTATTTTACCGCGAAGCCCCTCAGCCAAGTCCCTTATAAAGATATTGAAAAGGATCGGACCCAAGACCAAGCCCTGCGGCACTCCGCTGATCACTGCCGTCGTTACGGAGGGGGTGCCGTTCACCACCACCCTCTGAAGCCTACCACCAAGCCAGGCCCCAATCCATTTAGTCAAAGTGTCACCTAATCCCATAGAACTCATTTTGCACAACAACCTGTGGTGAGGGACACTATCAAATGCTTTGCTATAGTCCAAGTATACAATGTCCAAGGACTCTCCAACATCGAGCTTCCCCGTCACCCAGTCAAAGAAGCTGATCAAGTTGGATTGGCATGATTTCCCCTTGGTAAATCCATGCTGGCGTGGATCCCGCAGATTCTCCTCATCCAGGATCTTATCTAATTGGTGTTTGATTAGAGTTTCCATTAGTTTGCTCACTATTGATGTGAGACTCACTGGTCTGTAGTTCTCAGCCTCTGTCCTGCAACCTTTTTTGTGGAGTGGAATGACGTTAGCCGTTTTCCAGTCCAACGGGACTCTACCTGTACTAAGGGAGAGATTGAAGAGCGCGGATAGTGGTTCCGCCAGGACGTCCCTTAACTCCCTGAGCACCCTGGGTGTAGGTTGTCTGGCCCCATTTCTTTGTTTACCTTGAGTTTTGACAACTCACAGTAGACACTGCTTGTTATGAACTTGAAGGTACTAAACGGGTCTACTGAGCCATCCTTTTTTTGTAGTTGAGGGCCGGAACCTGGTGCCTCGCAGGTGAAGATCGAACAGAAGTATTCGTTTAACAGTTCAGCTTTTTCCGAGTCTGCTTCTACATAGGTCCCGTCTGGTTTCTTAAGGCATACTATCCGGCTTGTGCTGCGGTTTCTGTCGCTAATGTACCTGAAGAAGGATTTATTGCCCTTCTTGATGTTCTTTGCTAAAGTTTCCTCCATTCGGATTTTGGCCTCTCTAACTGCTGTTTTGACAGCTCTTGCCCTAGTCAAATAGACTTCTCTAGAGTCCTGAGATCCTGTATGTTTGTAGGAGATGAACGCTTTTTTCTTCTCTTTTATGAGGTCCGAGATCTCTGCAGAGAACCATTGTGGCTTATTGTTCCTGCGCCGTTTACTCACTGATTTTATATAGCGATTGGTCGCCTCCTGAATGGTAGCTTTCAGAGTCGACCACAGTTCCTCTACGTTATCTGTTCCTGCTCGGTTTTGTAGTGCTTGATGGATGAAATCCCCCATACCCTCAAAGTTGGCGTTCTTGAAGCTAAGGACCCTGGTCAATGTGTTAGTTTTGGCGAAACCCTTCCTGAGCTTGAACCATATCATATTGTGGTCGCTGGAGGCCAACTTGTCGCCCACTGAGACCTCAGTGACACTTTCACCATTGGTAAGCAATAGGTCCAGTATTGCCTGTTCCCTTGTTGGCTCCAATACCAGTTGCCTCAGTTTAGCTCCCTTCATAGAGTTCAATTGTCTCCTGCTGCTGCTGGATGCAGAGGAAAGTGTGTTCCAATCCACATCAGGCATGTTGAAGTCTCCTAACAACACTGTATCCCCACGCAAGGTGATACTCTCTATGTCACTGATTAGTTCTATATCTATGTCATCCTGTTGCCTTGGAGGTCTGTATACTATGCCAAGATACAGGCATTTGTCATTCCCCCTGGCCAAATTTACCCAAAGGGATTCCCCTGTGTACCTGATATCTGTGATTCTGGTGACTTTAATATCATCCTTAGTGTATATTGCTACACCACCTCCCATTCTGCCCTCCCTGTCTTGGTGAAGAAGGTTGTATCCTGGTATCACCATGTCCCACCCGTGGGAGTCGGTGAGCCAGGTCTCAGATATCGCCACCACATCCAGATCAGCGTTTCTCATTTCAGTCTCAAGTTCCAGGATCTTGTTGCCCAAACTATGGGCGTTGATGTACATAGCCCTCCATGTAGCATGATTGCTGTGCTTCCCTGGAGCTGTTCCTGCTTGAGCTGCGTGGACCTTTTCAGTACTACCTGTAGTTTGTGTACCTTCCCTAGACCCAGTATTGCAAAGTGTACCTACCCTAGGTTCGAAAGTGTTTGTCTCTGTGGGGGAATAACTGTTTGAGCTACTTTAATTCTTTTAGTACAGCTTGCAATGTGTGTACCCTCCCTAGACCCGGGATTACAGTGTGAACCTACCTTAGACTTAGAAATGTGTGTACTCGCCCCATACTTAGAAATGTATTTACTCATCACAGTCCCAGACCCAGAATTGCGGTGTTTGCTTACCCCAGTCTCAGAAAAATATTGATGACATAGTTCGTCAGATAGGTTGTTTGTGCTTGTACCCTCCCCCAACATACCTAGTTTAAAGCCTTGTGAAGTAGGCGGGCCAGTCGGTGTCCAAGGACGTTCTTCCCTCTTCTGGTCAGGTGTAGCCCATCTGGTCCCTGTAGTCCTAGTAGTGGCTCTCCATGTTGCAGGAACCCGAAGTTCATCTCCTTGCACCAATCTCGCAGCCAGTCGTTAGTCCTCTGGATGCGATCCTCCCTGGCTCTGCCCTTGCCCCTTACAGGGAGGATCAAGGAGAAGACCACCTGTGCATCCATCCTCCTCAGCTTCTCACCCAGGGCTCTTAAGTCTGCCGGTATGCTATCCTGGGTGCTCCTGGCGGTGTCGTTTGTTCCTACGTGGATAAGGATCATGGGGAAGTGGTCCTGAGGTTTGATGAGTCTATCCAGGCAAGCGGTTACATCCCGGATCCTGGCCCCTGGCAAACAGAAAACCTCTCTTGATTGCAAGTCCGGTCTGCAGATTGGTCCCTCGGTGCCCCTCAGTAGCGACTCTCCAATGACAACCACTCTGCGCTTCTTAGGGGTGGTTCGACCTGGTGTCTCTGGAACTGGAATCTCCTGTTGATCATCTCTCTGTACCTCATTGTCAGGTTCGTCCTGTAGCAGTTGGAATCTGTTCTTCAAGGTGATCTGCGGGGTTGATGTAGAACAGCCCTGTGTGTGAGAGAAAGAGACAGAAGATGAGAAAGGTCTTCTGCGTTTTCCTGTGGAGGAAGTTACTAGTTGCCAGGAGTCAGTGTCCCCAGCCTCCTCCTGTATTCCGATGGTTGGTCTGGAGGTATCAGGATTCGTAGTTTGTTTGGGTGTCGCGGGTATGGTCACATTAGGTTCCTGTTTGGTGATCTGGGATAGTTCCTGGATGACGCCGTCGATGAAGGTCTCGTCGTCTCGAATGCTTCTTAAGCGCTGGACCTCTTCTCTCAGTTTCCTCAGCTCCAGTAAAAGGTTTCTATCTAGCTGATCCGTTACATCCGTCTGTGTAGCAACTGTAGACATTTTCGAGGGGATGGCCTCGGTCTGTACAGAGACCTCTGTACTCCGTCCTGGTTTCCCCTCCATCTGCACCTTTGCCGTAGCCACCCCCTGGATACCCTCGGTGACTGTACTGCCTGTCTTGATTGAAGTCTTGCTACTTCTGGTTCTACCTGCCATTTTAGAAGGTGTAAATTATTTAGAAATCCCCTTTTTTTTTTTTTAGATAGTTATAGTTATAGTTTTTGTTATAGGTTAGATAGTGTTGAGGTTATAGGTTAGCTAGTGTTGAGGTTTAAGAGATAGAGATAGTCAGTAGTACAGCTATATGATGAGAGGGCTGGTAGTGAGTGAAAGTAGCATAGAAAAGGACTTGGGGTAATAGAGGACAAGACAATGAAGCCGTCGGCACAGTGTGCGGCGGTCTCTAAGAAGGCGAATAGAATGCTAGGTATTATCAAGAAAGGTATTACAACCAGAACAAAAGAAGTCATCCTGCTTTTGTATCGGATGTTGGTGCGCCCGCATCTGGAGTACTGTGTCCAATATTGGTCACCGTACCTTAAGAAGGATATGGCAATACTCGAGAGGGTTCAGAAAAGAGCGACACGATTGATAAAAGGTATGGAAAACCTTTCATATGCTGAAAGACTAGAGAAACTGGGGCTCTTTTCCCTGGAAAAGCGGAGGCTTAGAGGGGACATGATAGAGACTTACAAGATCATGAAGGGCATAGAGAAAGTGGAGAGGGACAGGTTCTTCAAACTTTCGAAAACTACAAGAACGAAAGAGCATTCGGAAAAATTAAGAGGGGACAGATTCAGAACCAATGCTAGGAAGTTCTTCTTCACTCCAAAGGGTGATGAGACACCTGGAATGCGCTTCCAGAGGGTGTGATAGGACAATGGACGGTATCGGGGTTAAAGAAGGGATTAGATGATTTCCTGAAGGAAAAAGGGATAGAAGGGTATAGATAGAGGATTACTATAAAGGTCCTGGACCTGATGGCCCGCCACGTGAGCGGACTGCTGGGCATGATGGACTTCTGGTCTGACCCAGCAGAGGCACTGCTTATGTTCTTATGTTTAACTTTAGACAGTGCCCTCTCATTCTCTCTACCTGTCTTTATCTACTAAGTCTATTCCCTTCATTATCTTGAATATTTTGATCATGTCCCCTCTCAGTCTCCTTTTTCAAGGGAGAAGAGATCCAGTTTCTCTAATCTTTCGCTGTACGGCAACTCATCCAGCCCCTTAATCATTTTAGTCGCTCTTCTCTGGACCCTTTCGAGTAGTGCTGTGTCCTTCTTTATGTATGGCGACGAGTGCTGGACGCAGTATTCCAGGTGAGGGCGTACCATGGCCCGGTACAATGGCATGATAACCTTCTTTGATCTGTTTGTGATCCCCTTCTTAATCATTCCTAGCATTCTGTTCGCCCTTTTCGTCGCCGCAGCACATTGCACAGACGGCTTCATTGACTTGTTGACCAGTAGTCCCAAGTCTCTTTCTCGGGGGGTCAGTAACACAGCAGAGTGAAATCCCGGATAGACAAGGCCAAGCAGCCTGTTTAGAGTGCTGCCAGTCCAATGCTGCTTCAGATGAAGGTAGGGCTTGCTCGCGGTCGGCGGGGAGGGAAGGATAGTCAGCAGGGGTTCGGCTGCACGGGGGGACAGCCGGGTTGAAGAGTTGCCGGTGAATCCAGGTGCTAGGGCTTATTTAGGGGGTAGAGCTTATATTAAGACCTACTCCGAAAATGATGCTAGGGATTATTTTTAGGGTAGGTCTTATTTTCGGGGAAACACGGTACTTTAAAAGGTTTTTACAAGGAATTTTTGATTCTATGCTAAGGTCCTTACCCACAAAAGTGGAAGTAAGGAAGAAGCAGGGAACTACAGTCCTGTAAGTCTGACTTCTATGGGTAAGTAAATTAATGTAAATAATTTTAAAACAGAGAATAGTGAAGTTTCTGGAATCCAGTGGATTACAGGACCTGAGGAAACATGGATTCACTAGAGGCAGGTCTTGTCAGACAAATCTAATCAATTTCTTTGGATAGAGGGAGTGCACTAGTTGTGGTGTAATTAGATTTTAGCAAAGCCTTTGACATGTTTTACACACAGACGTCTAATACTGTGGCCATCAGTACAACCCTGGATAGGGGTTCATAGAAATCCTGATGACTACACCAAAACATATGCTTGCGTGTGACCCGGCCTGGAGTCACCCTGCAGGACTGGATTCAAAATCAAGAAAAAACACCAAAAAGTCACAGTACTCAATCAGTTAATATAAATGGTTCAGTTTACTCACTGTTTCCATAGCAGGTAAGTAATGCCTTAAACAGTCCACGAATATCAGCTCATATTCCTTATTCAGCATTCAAAAGAAAACATAATACAAAAAGGAAAACTTCCAAAAAAAACCAAGTCAACTGCAGTGGATACAATTAACTTTATACTTTGTGCTTTACTGCTTCTTCAGTCTCACCTCCTCTTGGAGACCTTAGCTTCAAAACAGAGCTTAAGCTAACTGCAGAAAAGCAGTTACTGCAATCAGTCCATAAGACTACAGTTCACTATTTGAGTTCATTCAATTTTGTTAGTCCTTGGCAAAATAAAGAAAGCCTCTGACAGACCTTAATTAGGACTGCCAGGTAACAGGAGAGAGAGAATTAGGTTTTGCCAAAAATTGCTAGCCTTCAAAACAGGCTTTCACATTCCCACCCAGTTGAATGCAAAACCTCTCCCTCTATCTCTCTCTCAGCTTTCATACAAACACAATCAGCATTCAAAGTAAAACACAGCTTCCAAAAACAGCAAAAAAGAGAGGAAAAAAAAAAAACCACTCACTGATTGTGTCTCAAAGTCCAATTAACCTGCATGGGCTCAGGGAAGCTATCCTCTCCAGTAACACAGGCATCTTGACAATCCATGGGTTCTTCCAATTGAGCCCATTCTCTTGACTGCTCAAAATCCTCTACTTCCATGGCCTGAGGTCTGTTGTCCCTGTTCAGCTCATCAGGGTTTCTAGGAAGGCAAGGCTTTAACTTCCTCCCTAGTTGGCTTCCTTTCCTGCTGTCTGGGACAGGTTTATATCCCTTGGGACCCCGCCCTGCTGTGTCAGCCCTGGCAGTGTTCCAAGGGCCTCTTGAGCTCCCCCGGTGGTCAATAAGGTTATTCAGCTCAGACCCAACCTGTTCCTTCCCAACTCCTCCCCGAGTTTTCTGTTTCCCCTTGTTGCCTTCTGTTCTGACTGGGACCTGTACTGGCAGAAGGCCTGGCTGGTCACAATACATAAATTGAGAACACTTGGGAAAGACCCCAAAGTGATAGACTGGGTCAGGAACAGGTTAAGTGGAAAGCAACAAAGGGCAGTGGTCAATGGAGATGACTTTGAGGAAATGGATGTTACCAATGGTGTGCCTCAAGAATTGGTTCTTTGGCCTATTCTTTTTAACATTTTTGTAAGTGATATTGCTGAAGGGCTATCTGGTAAGATATGTCTCTGAGGATGATTCCAAAATCTGCAATTGACATCCCTTGATGGTGTGGATAACATGAGAAATGGTTTGAAATTTGGCTGCAAAAACCCGAGGAAACTGTACAGTATAAGGGGTGAAGAACTTTTGTGCACAAAAGAGGAGCAGGACTTGGGAATGATAGTATGTGATGTTCTCTCAGGGTTTCCACAGCTGGCATTGTGCTTGTTGCAGGTTTCTGGGTTTCACTGCAGCGAGACCCAGAAATCTGCAACAAGCACAATAGTATGTGATGATCTTAATGTGGCTAAAGAGATTGAAAAGGTGACGACAAAAGCTAGAAGGATGCATAGGGAGAGGAATGGCCAGTAGGAAAATGGAGTTATTGCTGCCCCTATGTAAGAACCAGCTCCCCCCACAAATCAGGTCATACAACTCATTGTTGACTTTCTGAAGAGCTGTGAAGACCTTTCTCTTCAACTGAAGGTCCATCCGCAGACAATCTCCTCTGAATTCTCTCCTTCCAAAAAACATTAGTTGACGACTACTCGGGTCCAATTTACTGTAACCTCCCCTGGAATTTTCTGTGAACATCCCTACTTCCAGGCTTGTCTTTAATTTACTGTATTGTCAAACGTTTTATCCAATGTGACCTATTGTGAATGTTTGCTTGAAAACCGTTCTGAGCTCCCGGTAGGACAGGATAGAAATCGAATTAAAGAAATAAATAGAATACTGCATACAGTCAGTATAGAGTATGGAGTCAGTACAGAGGGAGGCTACAAAAATGGTTGGTGGTCTACATCGTAACGGGGACAGACTCCCCCCGAAGGCCACCTGCGTAATCTGGCACTTCGCCACTGCGATCTGAAATCTCCCAGCACCCACCCGAATACGCTGCTTATCCCCATCAGGCCACCGGCACCAACGCACAGGACATGCTGGTGCCCGAAGATCTGCGTCTTCTTCTTTACTGGGCCTTGAGCATATGCGCATGCTCAAGGCCTTTGAATTCACGCTCTCTCCGGAATCTCGGAGAGAGCGTAAATTCGAAGGCCTTGAGCATGCACAGATGCTCAAGGCCCACCAAAGAAGACGACGCGGCTCTTCGGGCACCAGCATGTCCTGTGCGTTGGTGTCGGTGGCCAGATGGGGGTAAGCAGCGTGTTCGGGTGGGTGCTGGGGGATTTCAGATCGCGGCGAGGGTGTGACGCGAGCGGGGGGATGCCGGATCGCGGGGGGCACAGCTCGCAAATCGAGACAAGCTCGGTTCAGAGGCGCCGATTTTGCGAATGTTTTGCTCGTCTTGCAAAACACTCACAAACTGATGCACTCGTAAACCGAGGTACCACTGTATATTAAATAGCAGCGGCCCGAGCACCGAGCCCTGCGGGACACCACTCGTGACCCTCCTCCAGTCTGAGTAGTGGCCCTTCACTCCTACCCTCTGTTTCCTACCCGTCAACCAGTTTCTGATCCATCTATGTACGTCTCCTGCCACCCCATAGTTCTTCAGTTTCCGAAGTAGGCGTTCATGGGGTACTTTGGCAAAGGCTTTTTGGAAATCTAGATATATGATGTCTATGGGGTCTCCTATGTCCATCCGTTTGTTAATTCCTTCGAAGAAGTGCAATAAGTTTGTTAGGCATGATCTCCCCTTGCAGAAACCATGTTGGCTGGTTATCAGAAGTTTGTTTCTTTCAAAATGTTCATCGATGTTGTCTTTTATCAGTGCTTCTGCCATTTTCCCCGGAATAGGAGAACAGAGATTCCACTGCTGGACAGGACTAGAGAAGGCCCCAGAAAACAGAAAATTAGTCTGCAAGTACCAGACTGGCAAACAAAAGAACAGACTAAAGTAATCCGATAGTCAAAGTAGAATTTAAAATGGTGGCACCACGAAGAGAGTTTAAAGCAATTGCCCAACTTTTCCTGGGCTGCATCAGGGGTAAAAAATACCAAACTAGTGTACTTTAATACAAACCTGATCGAAGTGTCTCCCTCCCTCAGTCTCTGCTTGCATTGCTGGGAGGAAGCACAGGCAGTCAGTCCAAAGGCTGAAGTATGAGTGCTATGTTCTGTCTAGATGTCATGAGGTAGAAACTAGAAGTCCCCAAGCTATCCTCAATTCAGAAAGCACGTGATGAGAAAACCCACTTGTACATTGTCTATGTGTGCTACTGAAATTGATACCAGATGGCATTCCACCAGTGCACCAGTATCTGGCATCTCCCTCTCAGCTATCAGAAGATGATGAAACAGGAAGGCCCCTGAAGGCCTCCAGAATGTGTTCCCATCTGCAGGTTCCTCCCACGCAGGTACAGAAATGCAGAGAGCAGAGGAACCTGATAGATTAAGGAAACAAGCGTCTTACCTCACTAATCTTTCTGATAGAAGACCAAGGATTCTGTACTATAGTTGTTCCTTCCTCTTATTTGTGAACTTTACAGAAGGGTGTCACTCAAAACTTCCAACTCCTCCCCTTTAACACTGGAGAACAGCTCCCTCTTCAGTTAGTATCAAAACAATCGCCACTGAAACAGAATAAAGAAGGAGGGGCGTGGGAAACTTCCCCAGTGACAAAACATATTCTGTTCTACTCTGTAACTTATGATAAAAAAGGAATGATTAATAAATAAATTAACGTAGGACTTATTAAACACAAGTAGCTAGGAAACAACCTGCTAAATGCAACTAGTACGAAGAATTTTTTAAAAAAAAACATAGGAGAAAGGAAATAGGAGCCCCATATTCCTGCAGTGTCTCTCTGCTAAATCTTAGTGTAACCAAGGTTTAATTTATATTTATATTTTTTATTTACCTGGAACCGGATTGTGTCGGTTCCGGTGAGCAGGTTTGTTGTGCCGCGTTTATTGTGCTCATTGCTGCGGGATGAAGACGCTGTCTGGCTGTGCTGACAGGCGCAGGAGTCAGCCTGTCTGAAGATGTATCAGGCCTGGTAGCGCTGGAGTGAGCAGGGAGCAGTCCTGCTTGAAGATGCAGCTGCCAGAGAGCCACAGGAGTTAGCTGGCACTGATCGAGGCATCGGGAAAGGGCTCACGGTGGCGGCACACATTGGTGACGTCATAACATATGCACGGTGATATCATCAGTGAGCGGCCGCGCATGTGCAGTTGCTCTCCAGTCCCGGTTTGGGCCTAAACAGCCTGAAGAGGATTTTTAAGGTGCTAAAAGCATTGAAGAGGCAGCAGAGAGTTGGTGGGACCGAGGAGAGGCCTCTCCTGAAAAATTTGGAGCGTGATTCTTCTTAGGTCGTTTTTTTATTTTTAAAATCTGGCGCGTGCCTGTAATTATAGCACTGACTTGAGGGAAAGCATTGGGGAAGCCATGGCAACAGATCCTGAGCAGGTTCGTGCTCAGGAGCTTAGGGAGGTTGCCATGGCTGAAGAAAAAAGAAAGTTAAAGTTTCTGAAAGTTATGAAGACATCTTCAGGTATGGTTTATTGGCTTTTATCTTATTTTGATATTTGGCTGTTTTAATGCTGTTTTTGAATGAGTGATTGTTGGAATTCCAGACTGCTGATGTCTGCAACAGGTCTGATGACTTCATGTAGAAGTTAACAGTGCTGGGGAGTTCTAAAACTGCCAGAGAAAGCAGTGGAGGAGAGTTGAGTTGGTTTGTGGCTGAGACAGCTGTTTGTTATATGTTATCTCTGGAAAATTGGATTTTAAAGATATTGGATATTTATTGGAAATTGGATATTTACTGGATATTGGTAAAGGAATTATATTGATTTTTAGTTAAACCTTGGTTTAAAAAAAATGGGTGGAATTAGTTTTTAGGGAAATTTCAATTATCCTTTGATTTATTTGGGTAGCTAGTTATCATCGTGTTTATTTTTTTTCATCAAATAGGGATATAGGGTTCCGATTCCTTTGGGATTTTTTTTTTAGCTAGGGAGTAGGTACCATTGAGGAAGCTGTTCCGGACCAGGAGAGGAAGAAAGGTACCCAACGAAGAAATTAAAGGACTGGAATTTCACCTGTTTTGCTGTGGAAGAAATCCTATCTGTGGAAATCAGTAAGGAAAATCTTGGGCCAAATATTGATAACAAATAAACTGTTCTTTTAATATTTATTTTATTTCACCTGTGTTTTTTTTCTATTTAAGTGAAGTTTATTTTAAATGTTAATTTGTTACTTCCTTAAAGAAAATATAACTGAACGACTACATTACTGAGAAGTACACTTTGAGGAAGCAGCAGGTTACATTAGATACAAGAGAAGAGGTCTCGAGACGGACAATGACAAATGTCCGAGGCAGGAATCAGGTGAATCATAAGTCTACACAGAGCAGGCTACAGAATCATATCTCTTCTATCAGAAAGAAGATTAGCAAGCAAGATAAGAACCTAATATTTCATTCAGTAGTGAAGACATAGGCTTTTGTACTATAGCTGACGTACCAATAAAGCACAATCTTAACCATAAGATCTAACAGGGACATGTCTGGTAGGGGCTCATATGGTGCCTGAGAAAGTCCCTTCAGAGCAACATTAAGGTCCCAAGATGAAAACAGCCACCACAGTGGGATGATGAAAACTGAGTGTCCCCTTAAAAACCACTTAATAAGTATCTAAGCAGTGTACAAAAATATAAAATTTTAAAATGCAAGGGAATCACATATTGAAACGTAGACAAAGAAAGAACATTCAAACACATGTGGAAAGGGGGGATGAAATGCCATTTCTTGTACATTTATCCTATCATGGACTGTAAGTACAATAGGAGGAGGAGTGCTTTTCATTTGATGTTGTAGCTTAGAGTTCTAAGTATTACAAATCGTAAGCATCTTTAAATAGGAACATTTTTAAACTAGATTTGAATTTGTTTATGGAGGTTTCTTCCCGGAGGTTCGATGGCAGCGAGTTCCATAAGGTTGGCATGGACACCGAGAAGATATTTTGGCATGTGGTGTTATAGAATAGATGACGTAAGGAGGGATTATTTAAGAGATGTTGGTTACTAGATCTAAGTGTTCTGGAGAAGCAATAAGAAATAATAAACCTAAAGTTTTTATTTTGTACGTGAGGAGTAAGATTTTGTAGGTAAATGGTTAATTGGCAACTAGTGTTATTTTATCAAAAGGGGGTTACATGGTCAAATTTTTTTGCTTTATATATTAATTTAATGGCCGTATTTTGAATAATTTGAAGACATTATAGTTCTTTTTGATTTATTCCTTGATATAGTACATTGCAGTAATCAAGTTGAGAGATTACTAAGGAATGTAGTAGAATATTTAAAGATGAGGGTTCTAAAAAACTGGAGATTGATCAAATCATTCGTAACTTATAGAAGCATTTTTTTACCACGGTGCTAATCTGATGATGATAGGTTAGTTTGTTATCAAGAGTTGTTACACCAAGGAGTTTAATGGAATTGGTAAGTTGGATCGGTATTGATTTAAGGGAGATTGGGAAAATTAGATGTTCATTATCATTCCACGAGAAGATCATCCCTTTTGATTTTGAAACATTTAAGAATAACATATTATCGGTTGGCCATTGACTGATTTTTTTCTAGCTTTCCGTTGATGTTTTGTTTTTTTAAATTCTTTATTAATTTTCAAACTTAGAATAAGTGTGACAAATGTTCAAACAAATTAACAATAAATACATCACTTAATAATCAGCAATGATACAAATCATACACTCTTATCACCCCCTTCCCATCCTTTCCTAACATATGATCAAACCCGTTGATGTTTTGAATATCATTTGCGTCAGTCGGATCAATGGGGTGGAGTAATTGGATATCATCTACATACGCATAGACAGTAAAGCTTATTTACTGATCCAAAGTGAGAGGAGCTATGAAGATATTGAATAGAAGAGGGGAGAGGATTGATTCTTGTGGAATTCCTTAGTACTGTGCAAAGGATTTCGATGAAGTTTTGTCAATGAGTATTTTCAAAGATTAATCTTAAAAGAAGGAAGAGAACCAGTCAAGTATGCTGCTCAGCTGTTCAGAGATTCTCCAGCCACTCAGCTGATCACGGCTTTGGAGCTGCAATCAAATGAGTCAGCACGGAGAGTAGGGTCTGCTGGCTCAGCTGTGGACTTTTTTTTTTTTTTTTAATGGGCACAACTGTTGTGCATGTGTTGTGTGCCTCACACAATAGGCTCGCGTAACAGCCACAAAGAACCCTTTTGAACATTGGGAGGAGAGTTTCTGTGCTAGTAAGACTGTTTTAACAAGTCTTACTGACACAGAAATCTTTTGAGCATCAGGGTCCTAGTAAAAGCAATCCCTCTCACCATTACAGGGAAAATAAAACCCTACAGTGCTTTTATTTGAAGTTCAGAGACTCAACAGAAGCAGTCTACTCAAACTGGAGGCCCTTCCCAATATCAAGGATGGGACTCCTCCTTAGAACTGATTCTTCTTAGGGGCTCCAAATTGAGACATAATTCCAATCTAAAATGAAGACAAGTGTTTACATAAAATCCCAGTTCAGAATTACCATTTCTAAGATAAGTTTTTAATGGTATCTTGTATGAAAAATATCCTTTTCAGCAGATAGTCTGAACCATAGCAATGAATAGTTGATAGACAATTACTCAAAGTCTGCATATAAAGACCACAGGGTCACAATAATCAGTTGCACATACTGTGGGTCAGATGCTGTAAAATCACGTTAAAATTCAGTAGGTTGCTGTGGTGCAGGTAAATTGTCTGATTTGAAAACGGTGATCAATGTTGAAACAATTTCACATGTAAATGAGTTTCGTGGAGGTCCACCATCCAATCAGTAGTTGGATAATGCAACTCACACATGTGCAGAGCTGGCAGGGGAAGCTCAAACAGCTAAACAGCCCTGAAGCAGCTTCCTACTGCTCAGTTGTTCAGGGCAAAAAGAGTAGGTTTTTAAAAACATTAAAAAAAAAAAAAAAAAAAGTCATGCCAGGACAGTGGTACCTCGGTTTACGAATGCACCGGTTTGCGAGTGTTTTGCAAGATGAGCAAAACATTTGCAAAATTGACACCTCTGAATCCGAGCTTGCCTCGATGTATGAGTGCCTCCCCCCGTGATCCGGCACCCCCCCCTCGTGTTGCCCACCACCTTACCCATCCACCCACCCGAACACATTGCTTACCCCCCCATCTGGCACCTGGCACCAGCACCAACGCCAGGACATGACGGTGCCGGTGCCCGAAGATCTGTCGTCCTTTTTGCTGGGCCTTGAGCATCTGCGCATGCTCAAGGCCTTCGAGTTCCCGCTCTCTCCGAGATTCAAACGAATTTCCCTTACTTTCTATAGGGAAACTCGCTTTGCGATACGAGTAATTTGGTTTACGAGCATGCTTCTGGAACGAATTATGCTCGTAAACCAAGGTTCCACTGTATATATATGCAAGAGGGAGGCCCACTCACTCCTGCCTCAGCCACCCAAACCCTCCCCCACCCCGTGATCGGCAGGAGAGAAGCCCAATCCCTCCAGCCTTAGCAACCTGGGCTCCCACCCACAGATATCAGCAAGAGACATGGCCACTCCTTCCTGCCTCGGTCACCTGGAACTCTCCCCTCACACACACACACACCAACCCCCCCGCCCCATACCTTATTCAGACAACAAGCAGGAGGGATGTCCACTCCCTCCTTCTGGCAGGCCCACTCACCTCTTCAAAATGGCAGGCCTTCCCAGTGGATCCGGGATGCACCGAGAAGGGGCCTAAGGCTCTGATTAGACCAGGTGCCTAAGGCAGAAGTGAGTGAGCATCCCTTCTGAAATTTTTTATTTTTTTAAGTTTGGGGGAGGGGAGTGGTCCTGGCATGACTTTTTTTTTCTTTTTATATGAGGACAGATTGTGTGTGTGTGTGTGTAATACATGCGTAACATCTGTGTCCATTTTTTTAAAAAAGGCTCCACTTCTTTTTTTAATACTACCGGCACCTCTAGACCTGTCGGAGATTTTGGAACATTAAAAACTGGCGCTTCATTTTGTGCATCATCTGGCCATTGGAGTGCTCATTTTAATGCTGATAGCTAATTGTAATCCATTTACACATGATTATTGGAGGCTGCTGCAAACCACGGAAAAAACCGCGATTAGCCATTTTGGCCATCAGTAGCTGAAATACTTTGACACTAAACCAGTTAAAACTGGTTTAGTGTTGATCGTTAAAGGCATAATGTGTTTTGAGCATTTGGGCCTGTATCCTCTATTTTTCCCTTCATGTGTTGATTACATGGGTAGATGAAAATGGAACAACTAGTGTGATTCCACCTTCAACTACAAATGATTCCACCTTCTTCTAAGCCTGGTCCCCCAGTGAGCTGCAGTTGGTACATTCAATGCTGACTTAATATCTGTACATGATTGTGTGTATATCATTTTAACTTTAATAACTAGAACTTAACGTGAATTAAAAGGTAATGCCAAAAGGGACACATAAAAATCAAAAGGATGCAGCTATAAAGGGAACAATTTCATCCTTTACCTGACAAATAAGCAACCTTTTCCTTTAAAATTGGTAGAACTTCCATAGCCTTCATCTCATCATTTTTTCGAAACCCTAAAACAGAATGAACAAAAAAAAAATAGGTAAGTTCTTTGAATAACACTTTTAAACATTCCTTAATTTTTCTTATGTTATTAAGTTAAGTTACAAGTATATTAATCAGGTTTTCTATTCTGTCTTTATCTATTAAATTCAAGGTCAGATTACATTACAAGAGGTTGGGTCAGTTACCCAGAAGTTACAATGGACAGTTTAGTTTGACATGGATATTCAGTGGAGTTGCTAGTACAAGTAATAATAATAATAACTTTATTTTTGTATACCCAATACCACAAACAGTTCAGAGCGGTTTACAATGCAAAAGACTGTACATACACAGCGAAGATACAATGCAAGGGAATGTACTATGCAGTTGAGAGCAGCTTACAATGCAGGGGACTGTATATATTCAGCATGGGTGTTTATATAGCGAAGATACAATGCAGATTTACAATGCAAGAGCCTGTACATATACAGCGGAGATATTTATACGGTGAAAATACAGTGCGAGAGACTTATAGAACGGATACGATGTAGATCAGTAAGTTTAAGTAGGTCATCCTTGACTCATCGTTATGTCCCAGGAATTGCATTGGACAGTTTAGAAATGGGCTTTACAATTACCATTTCAGTTACTTCCAGGTTGGCTCCCAGCCTTGGTACAGAAATACTTTTAAAAGTTTTCTGAACCTGAGATATGTAAGCCTTACAAAATCTTCTTGATTAACTCAAAGTCATCGTCACTCAAAACAAATGCATGCATGAAGGAAATACAGAATTTTTCAGACAGTAAAACTACAAGACACAACAGGGAAGATAATTCAGACATGTCATTTTACAGTAGTAGTTAAAAAAAAAATAATAATAAATTCTGCTGTTGGCTCTTGTGCTCCGTTTCCTTCATATTATTAATCTATTCTTTTGATGACCAAACCAACATCTTCCAGCAGGACAGAACAAATGTACATAGAAGAACTAGGGCAGAGGAACTAACAGCCTATCCTTAATAAATTTTGTAGTAACCATGACTTGCATATTAACCTAAAAGCCTACCTAACTATCCTTAATGCTCACCCTGTATTAGCTTTACTATCAAATTATAAAGCTGACTTGCTCACATACATACTCCTAGGGAAAAATAATACATCAAAAATATTTGATCCAATTGGTCTGTTCTACCTCTGATGTCACAAGTATCAAAGAGTAATGATCTATTAGGAGATATTGCGTAGTTGATAACTCTGCATCTCATGGCTATTTCCTTAAAGAATTTAAACAATATTACTATGTATATAAAGTCTAGGTCTGAAAAACTACACAGTAAAGGGCTGGTACAACATGTAAGCAAAATAAGCATAGCAAGAAGTGCCAATGGGAGGTGGGGAGGAAGAATGCCAAAAACTCCCATGGGCATCACTTTAGTACCTGTGCTATGCTGACCTTATCTGTACATGCAGTTCAGCTCTTTAGCTTTAAAGTGGATGGAACAAGAAGAGATTGGAGACTGCAAGACTTGTATCAGAATTTGTTTCTATACCCCACAGAAGCAAAGAAGAGAGAGTATGGCTGCAGCAGCCACCACCCCAATGGGGGGCAGCAGAAACTTTGGCTCCATCGCTGGTACAGTATACAGATAGTGCTGCTTTCCTTTAACAAAAGTATGAGAAATGGAGAAACATTTCAATGCCCACCCTAGATATGTTGAGGGGGAGAATACACAGGTACCTTTAGTAACCAGGTAATGTATAAATTTAATAAATCCCCAATTATGCATTTGACTTAATTTTTATAAATAATACTTTTTGAGATTTATGTTCTGTTTTTACAAAAAGAAAAAAAAGTAGTTCTTAAATTCCTTCTTCGTTATGAGCCTAACTTTTTTTTTCAATTTTGTGTCTGAGAAAAATGTTTGGAGAGGAATAATCAAAACATATGACTAAGTTCGATTTGGGTGTATGGAACTAGACGCCCAAAGTCAGCAATGGAAAAATGTCCATTCTCGAAAAATATGTTGAATATTTTTTTTTTTCAAAAATCATCCATCTGAACTTCCAGTATCAAGGTTGTCGTAACATAAAACAAAGAATTACAGATCTTACTTCTTCATATTCAATAAACAGTTCCAGATTTTATTTTTTTATACTGCCACATTTTAATTGCATATACTTGCATTTTTTCATATTTGTATTACATGTGGGAAACAGAAACCCGAGGTACAACTACACGATGGGAGGGATGTTATTGAATGAGAGTACCCAAGAAAGGGACTTGGGGGTAATGGTGAACATGACAATATAGCCGACGGCACAGTGCGCAGCAGCCGCTAAGAAGGCAAACAGAATGCTAGGCATAATCAAGAAGGGTATTACAACCAGAACGAAAGAAGTTATCCTGCCATTGTATCGGGCGATGGTGCGTCCGCATCTGGAGTACTGCATCCAATATTGGTCGCCGTACCTTAAGAAGGACATGGCATCACTTGAGAAGGTTCAGAGGAGAGCGATGCGTCTGATAAAGGGGATGGAAAACCTTTCATACACTGAGAGATTGGAGAAACTGGGTCTCTTTTCCCTGGAGAAGAGGAGACTTAGAGAGAATATGAGAGAGACTTACAAGATCAAGAAGGGCATAGAGCGAGTAGAGAGGAACAGATTCTTCAAACTTTTGAATAATAAAAGAACAAGAGGGCATTCAGAAAAGTTGAAAGGGGACAGATTCAAAACGAATGCTAGGAAGTTCTTCTTTACCCAACGTGTGGTGGACACCTGGAATGCGCTTCCGGAAAGTGTAATAGGGCAGAGTACCGTACTGGGGGTTCAAGAAAGAATTGGACAATTTCCTGCTGGAAAAGGGGATAGAGGGGTATAGATAGAGGATTACTGCACAGGTCCTGGACCTGTTGGGCTGCCGTGTGAGCGGACTGCTGGGCGCGATGGACCTCAGGTCTGACCCAGCGGAGGTATTTCTTATGTTCTTATGTTGTATTCTAATTTAGAGAAGTCTTTCCAATTAACTAGAATTGTTTTGATTGCAATCAGTTTTAAATTCTTAAGTAACTGTTTTTTATGTGTTTAAAGTTGATTTAAGATCAAATTCTCCCAAAATAATTCTTGATTAAGTCAATGGTTCTCTTCTACATAGTAAATTTGTCACTGTTGACCAAATCTTACTCCAATACAATGCAACAAATGGACAATTTTAGCATATGTTCTAAAGTTCCAATTCCAGTTTTACAAGACCAACAAAACTTTCCTTTAGAATTATCTATTTTATACAATTTGACTGGAGTCCAAAATGCCTTACGCAACACAAAGAAGGAAGATTGCATTCGATTTGCTGAATGTAATGTTGACATAGCTGATTGCCAAAAAAGTTTCCATTGGGTATTATCCAATTTAATACCTAGGTCAGATTCCCAAATGCCTTGAATTCCCGTTGGCATCCCACCAATATTTAACTTAAACCATTTGTACCATTTAGCAGCAGCTCCTCTACAGTTTACTAAAGAAGAGCCAATTGAAATTATGCTTGGTTGACCATCTTGAATCTGATTTTGTAAATGAGCAGTTTTTATACAATGTAGAAGCTGAATCCATCTATAATGCTGTTAATTAGGTAACTTATATAGAAATGTCCAACCACTCTTAATGATTTCTTAATTGTCTAACCTGGCAAATGCCCACTTTTATCCAAATTTTCCAATCAACATTTGATCATTGAATTATTCCAAATCTTGAGTTATTCCAAATTGGAGCCAAAAAGGAATCATTCCACTTAATATCAACGGTCCTTTCTAGTTTATGAAATGCTTCTCTAGATGATGTTAACAAAGGATTATTACTCATATCACCTTTAACATCCACATATGGTAACATCCACAATGGGGTTCCCAAAGTTGCCTTCTCAAACTTGATCCAAGGCAAGTCTGACATTACTCATTTTGAGAATAAGTAATCTCTCCATCTTTTTATATACTGATTTAGCAAAAAGTATGGACAACATACTAAGAACATAGTTAATTACTGTCATAATCATCATTTTGATTGAATCCAGTCGCCCCCATCATGATAATTTCAGAGGAGACCAACATGTAGTCACTTTATTTATATGGTCATACATATGAGTAATGTTGTATGCAATTGTTTTCTCAACCGTTGGACCAAAATAAATATCCAAGTATTTAATCTTGGATGGAGACCATTGGAGGCCTAGATTTTTGATAGAAGTGATGCCCATAAATTTTCCGGACATGGGAGATATTGTTTTTGACGTATTTAATTTAGAGCCAGAAATAGAAGAGAAACTACCAACTACCTCCATAATATATTGTAGTGAGTCCAGTGTAGTATATAATAGTACATCAGCAGCATAAGCTGACAATTTAATTTCACAAAGTTCATATTTTATTCCTTTGAATACAATAATGGCTCCAAAGAACCCAGAAGTGAAGTTTAAGTTGAGGTATAATTGATAAATATCAAAGTCCACAGGAGCTTGAGCTTCAAACTGCCATTCTCTAAGCAGCAAGCTCCTGACCCCCCCCCCCCCCCCCACACACACACACACACACACACAGGCTATTGTTTGTTCAGACAGCCAGGACATCTATCTTTATACCACATTTTTGACCAAAATTTCAAGTCCCAAACACCCAGAGCAAAACCATTTGGATGTGGGAAGGGCCACCCAAATATGGCAACAGAGCAGTGGGGCACCTTACAGGGTACTGCTGTGAACTTCACAAAAAGGGTGCCAGATAAACATCTTACCAGAACTCCCTTATAGGTTATAGTGAGCCCCCAAAACACCCTCAAAAACCACTATACCCACCTGTCTACAACCCCAATACCCCTTATGGCTGCAGGTGGCACCTATATGACAATAGAGTAGGGTTTTGGGGGGCACACATGTTCCACCAAAAATGTAGTGGTTAGAGTGGCTTATGGGCTCCGGGTCCTCCTCTCTATGGTTCACTAGCCCACTCCCCAGGCTATTTAAGACACCTGTGTGCAGCTCTACTAGGCTTTCCTATACCAGGTGCTAATGTTCTAAAGACAGGTATGTACTTTTTATTCTGATTTTTTTGGGGGTGAGAGGGGGCAGTGAACACTGGGGGAGTGTGTGTGTGTGTGGGAGAGTGTGTGTGTGTGGGGGGGTATTTTCTTTGTTATCTGGTCACTTTGGATACCATTTTGGCACTTATACCCGTTTTTACATTTTAAGTTTCATCCAGGATGTCCTGCAGGACCACTAAGTCTAGGTCAGACCCCATCCGACCCACATACTGCCCTAACCATTCCTCCAGATACACCCCTTTCAGTTCTGGGCGCACCGCAAAATTCAGAGGCATAAAAAGTTCCATGGCATGTCCAGAAAATTGGTTTATTGGCCCTTGGACGACCTGCCTTTTAGGTCATCCAAGTACTGACTTGGGTGGGTTTTTAGACATGTTTCAGCATACAAGGATACATATTATAAGGGGCTCATAATCAAAATTTAATAATTTCACTGAAGCTAACTCGCATAAATATTGACCTCCACCCTGAAAAACTGCTCACTCAACAGCCAAATATCTGGACCTAATAATTCTTATGCAATATTTTCTCATAATTTAGAAAACAAAGGAAAAAAGCCTTCAAGCTAGCTCAAGAAGATTTATTCTTAAATGTTTGGTCACTACATTGCAAAATTTGTATATGTGCAAAGTGAAGTAAGGAAAAGTTAGAAAAGTCCCTAATACCTATAAAAGAAAGAATCAAAACTGGGGTAACTTAAAACTACCAACCTGTAGATTTGAAAATTAAAATCAGTCTTGTCTTAACCTTTCAGTCTGTCTTATTATATGTTGGATTATTTTGAGAGCATATTACAAATCATCTCAAATGTTCATGCATCACAGAACTACTTCTGTTAATTCTCATCTGAAACCATATAGATTTTATCTTTCTCTAAGACCAATACAACTACTAGAATACTTCACTTTAACAAAGCTGAGTGCTATATTCTTCAAATATTTTGGAAAACTTGGATAAAAGTGGCTTGCATTTTTCTTCAGGATGCTAACAGATGAATTCAACAGGATAAAAGAAAGGCCAATTAAGTTACTATGTGAAGCAAATGGTTACAATACAGATAGCAGAGACATGCATTACTACCTAAAGATTTAAGTGTGGCACTAAATCTAAAATTAAGTTATGGATGTTAACAAACCTAGGAAGGCTTAGATAAGATTACTGAACAGCTAGTAGCTAGCAATTGCAACATGTCCTAAAACAGTATAACTATTAGATCACTTTCAAGGAGAAATTGTGCCTTACCTGATAATTTTCTTATTTTTAGTCAGTGAAACCGTTCTGCACATAAGGGTTATCCCTTCATACCAGCAGGTAGAATTAGCAAAAAAAAAAAAAATCTAATCTAATCAAAATTCTTATATTTTAATATTTTTCAATTCATATTCAGAGATTACAAGAACTACTCTACATTTAGGGGAGCACATATACTTAAATGTTGTTCTTTATATTTTATCTCTCTGTGCAATAATTTTTATCAAAAAAGTAAGTCTAAAAATTATATACAAAAATTTACAAAAATTATATACAAAAATTTACAAAAAATTATATACAAACTAGTGTTTAAGCTTGTTACATTAACGGGTGCTAGAATAGATGTGTAAACGTTTAGAACAATGGGGCGTGAGGCCTTTCTTTCTTTGCTTCCTGCTCCCCCTGTCCAGCAGTAGCCCTTCTCCCTTCCTTTTACCTCCCCCCTGTCCAGCAGTACCTCTTCCCTGCTCCCCCTGTCCAGCAATAGTCCTTCTCCCTTCCTTTTACCTCCCTCCTGTCCAGTAGTACCCCTTCTCCCTTTCCTGCTCCCCCTGTCCAGCATCCGCTAGCCCAGGCAGCCTTGGGGCTTTTGCTAGGCCAGCCGACCTTTAATTATCAAAGTGAGCCAGCCTAGCAAAGGCCCCACGGCTGCTTGTTGAAACCGTGGCTGCTGACGCTACTGGTCTGGGAGTGAGAAGAAGAAGCGGCCTGGCAGTGTAGGCAGAAGGCAGGAAGTCAGCCAGAGATCGGAGCAGAAGGCAGGAAATCAGCTGTGGCAGGCACTGGTGATCGGCAGCAGGCAAATTATTGTACTGCACATGCGCAGCACGGTAGCACAAAGCACGGAGCCACGGAGATTAAAGTGCGCATGCGCGCTAAGGGTTTTATTATGATAGATTCAGGCTTCCTATGCTTCCTATTTCTAAAGGATGACTGTTCCACATCTAAACTGCCTAAACTAGATAAGCTATGGTTGCCCCAGGAACATTTCAGTATGCATCTGCCCAAGCAGAAGGTCCCTTCATAACACACCAATGCTCCATCAACTACTGCAACCACAATGAGCAACAGCAACTGAAACCACAGAGCACACCCAGGACCGTGGGTCGAGGTCTTTCAAGGGTGGGACTGCAGAACAGTTTCACTGACTAAAGAAAAGAAAAATCATCAGGTAAGGCATAATTTCTCCTTTCTTAGCGTCAACTCACCATTCTGCAAAAATGGAATGTGCTGAAGCAAATCTAGTGGGCAGGAAAAGATAAGGGCCCCACCACCACCGCAACGAATGATAGCCCTACCAATGTCTGACCAGGCTCTGGCGAGTATATCCAACCTGTAATCTCTAACAAATGAATGAAGCAACAACCATGTCGTCATCCTACAAATCTTTTCAGAGGACACCGCCTGGGCCTCAATCCAAGACAAGGCTTCAGCCCTGGCAGAGTGAGCCTTCAGCCCCTGAGGAACTGGCCTATTCCTGCTGAAGTAAGCAAATTCAATAGCTGCCTTAATCCACCTCAAAATGGAGGTCTTAGAGGCCACTAGACCCTTCTGAGGGGCATGAAAAAGTGGTCAGAGAGATGAAATTAATTCATCCTCCGAAGGCGCAGTAGTTAAAGCTACAACCTCAGCACCCTGAGGTTGTGGGTTCAAACCCACGCTGCTCCTTGTGACTCTGGGTAAGTCAGTTAATCCCCCCTCATTGCCCCAGGTACATTAGATAGATTGTGAGCCCACCGGGACAGACAGGGAAAAATGCTTGAGTACCTGAATAAATGCATGTAAATCGTTCTGAGCTCCCCTGGGAGAACGATATAGAAAATTGAATAAATAGTGAAAGTTTCGAACTGGGGCCATGAAACCCCACAAAGCAGAGCAAGCAAATCTTCAGATTTAAATAGAAAAGAGAAACTGCTGGAGACTTGATGGCAAGGTGAGAACACAAAGCCAGATCTCTCCGCCAACTGAAGCAGTGATCCACCTTCATGTTGTCCTGCATTGCCATCAAGTCCCCAGCAGTCCAGAATGAACTGAAAGGACTGATGACCCAGCTCCCACTCCCCTGGAGTCAGAAGAATGGCTGAAAAAGTCTGCCTACATATTGTTGCCCACAATGTTAACTGCTGAAAAGGGCCAGCAGATGAGTCTACACCCAATGTCAGACTCACCGCATCCAGAGCCACTGCCTGACATTAGGTACCACCCTGCTTGTTGATGTACTCCAGAGATGTGGCAATGTAACATTACTCTGACTGCCTTGCCTTCCAGTAGGAGCCAAAATTCCAGGAAGGCTAGGAGTACCGCCCGGGCCTCCAGGCTGTTGATGGACCAAATCATGTCTTGGCTCAGAGGCCCTGAGCCATATGACACAGGCAGTGAGATCCCATGAGACCATGATCCAATGAGGGGGATACAGAGAAACTCCTTTCAACAGAAGTCACACTATAACACAAGTCAAGACCAAACTGAGCCTTAGGTGTAAGAGGAAGAGAATGGTGAAAGAACCACCTTGACAAAAAGGCCCTCTGTAGGGGACACTTGTAGGCTCCTGCCCAAGGGATAACCTCCAGGGTCACTGCCATGGAGCTCAAAAGTCCCAAATGGCGGGCATGTGAAGCTCGCACCTCTGCTTATGTGTCCATTCCTCCGAGAGGAGCACCATACTCTGACCCATGTCAAACCAGATCCCTAGGTATTCAAACACCCGAGAGAGCACCAAGTGACTCTCAGGCCGATTCATGATCCAGTCCATGGAATCCAACAGAGAAATCACCTGAGCTATAGCTTTCAAAGACTGCTTCCAACTTGGCCTGAATCAGCCATTCATCCAGGTACAGATGAACCCGAACCTCCTAGCGCCTCCAAGTGAGCAACCACCAACATTACCAACCTACCAAGTCGCCTCCAAGGAATCTAAATGGAGCCAAATGGTCAGTACATCCACATCCTACATGCACTTCAGAAAGCTCCTCAAAACGCACCTCTTCCCCCAAACCAATGACCCACCTTTGCTCTTAAAAAGCCCCAAATTTCTAGCCTTCCTTATTCCTTGAAGGGTCTGCTCTTCTGTGGCTCTGAAGACAAGGGAACAGGTAAAAGTACCTGCATCCTCAGTCATTAGGGTTGTCAGCATTAGTGTGATGGCATGTTCAGAGTGCAAGTAAAGGATTCTGGGATATATATTAAACAAAACTGACCCTGGGGAATGTCTCCAGATAGTAACACATGGGCAGGGGCCATTCAGTCTAACAAAAGACCTTTTACTTAGAATGCCACTAAATGACTCCTAAAAGACCAGTATTTGAGATTAACAAAGAATCTTTTGCATAGTACTCGGGAGAGCAATAAGGACAGGTGTGGAATTCAAACACAGAATGGCTCCAGCTACCAGTTCTTCAAGGGTCACTCGTCTTGTCAATTAAGAGCCATTGTTTCAAACAGATACTAAGTTGTGACAGAGGAAGATACTGAAAGTTACTATTTTTTAGAACAAACTCAAACCTATAAAGATAGGCTTCAAACTCCCTGCCCCCTCTCTTCTTTCTTACTCCTTCCTCTCTACCTCCTCACATCTATACACCCACCATTCTCACACACACACACACACACAATTTATTCAGGCAGGGCACAGGCTCTTTCTGTTCTGCTCTCTCATATTCCCACACACAGCTTTACCTCCCTCCTCCTCAGCCATTATCAGAAGGACAGCCACATTTTCTTATACGCCCACAGAAGCAGCTCTAACTCTAATTTATAAAGGCATAAGCTTTTACAAATATATTTTTCTGCACCACCTGGTTGTTGTCTTGTTACTGTTAATTTACTTCCCACTGCCCGAATCCTAAACCCAAGACCAAAATAGACTCGACAATTCAAAAACACAAAACATTACATTTGGGGGCTAAAATACATAACCACATTGCAAGGGCACTCTATTTCCCCATAGCTGATCTTGGGTCACCATTGAAGTTTTTTCCCTCTTCTCTCTGAACCAAAAAGGTGACCCTGAAGGAGAAGCTTGTTCAGGTAGGCCCTGGAGGCTGTGTCACAGAGTCACAACTACCTACAAACTGCCAACTGCAGACACTACTGCACAAAAGGGGGAAAAAAATACAAATCAAGGAACAGCCCCAAACACTAAAGCCCCCCCCCCCCCCCACACACACACTTTTTTTTTTTGCTTTGTTTTTATACCATAACTATCATAAACATTCTAATCTTGAATCTATGACTTATATAGACTGAAAGCCACCTACCTTCCAGGAGGAGCTACTCTCTCCTTGATAAAAAGTAAAAGTCCTGCTTGAATTTTTGAATTCCCAAAGAATGATGAGCATCCCCCCCCCAATAAGGTTGCCCTCATCATCACAGTCTTAACATTGAAATGCTTGTTCAGGATTTCCCTAGGTAGCAGATACCTTTTGAGAATATCCTAAGTTTTCTTACAAGTCCCTTAGAGGCCTCTCAAACCAACAAATCATCTGGAAGACCTAGGAATGCAACTGGAGCATAAGGAAGGGGTGGCACTGAGGTCCCCAAGCCTAAAGAGACTGAAACAAGCAACAGAATTCATTTTAGTAACTGTCACAACCCTCAGAAGAAGGGTTCTTTGCCTGGGGAACCTGCCTCCCAATCTTAGATTTTGGGACTATTCTCTTGTTGGAGCTCTGGAACATCCAGGGGGAGAGAAAAATCACAGGGCCCAAACTTCCTTCTAGGGCTCAAGAGAATTCAACCCATTAATGACATGCTAACAAGCCTAAGGGGCCTCCGAAGCTCAGAGGCTCTTTGAATTGCTGCAACTGGAAGGATGTCTCTGAGAAAACAGGCCTCTGCTTAATTTTTCGGGAGTTTTCAAAATGGAAGTATGCACATGCTTTCATTTTGAAAAGTGACTACAGCACACTTAAGAAAAGGACTGTACATACTGTACTTTGTATAAGTGCACACAGATATAAGATTACCCCCTAAATTAGAATTAAAAGCACATATACAGAATGTTAAAAAGCTCTGTACCTACATCTTTTGAATCTCCACATGTAAGAGACAGATTAGAATTATCTGTTAGCAGCCAAGTGGCCACAACACACGAGTAAAGTTTTGTCCCAGTGAAAGGAATTTCCTGACTCCTCATACACAGTGCTCCTTCAGGGTGTCTGGTTTACAAGTTGACTGATCCTGTTCCACTAGTTTCCTGTAATAAAATGTGATTTTATTTTTTTTCTTTCAAACATGTTCTTTATTAAAGCTAATGCTATCGCCATATGTTTGAAATTTTAGTCTAATAAGCTCTTTTACCACCTCATACTTCTCCCAACATGCACCATTAAATATATACACTACCTACTAAAAGAAAATCCTTATAGTAGTCAGACCATACACAAGAGTATTCAGGTATGAAAAGGAAGATGTCTAGCATAATATTTAAGAGAATATTCATCATGTAACAGGCCCCACATGAAGGCTAGGAGTGTACATTTTATAAATGATGAAAATTATCCTTATCTGATAATTTCCTTTTCTTGAATCCTGCTAGACCAGTCCAGATTGATGGATATATGTTTTCATTCTATTAGCACTGCCTGCCTGCTTACAGTTAACATACTTTTAAAAACTTTAAGCAGGAAGACAATGTTGATAGAATAAAAGCAAAAAATAAAATAAAATAAAATTGTCATGGTTGACTAATCTAACAGGATAAGTAAAACACCACCATTCCAACCTCAAATGCACAGACTGGTATGACCTTACACTGACTCTTTGAATGGAGCATATGTGTTTGTCTATGTGGAGGGTTTTTGTTTGTTTTCTTTTGTGGTAGTCACACCACCATGTTTGTCAATGGTCTCCACATACCAGTGGTCTCAAATTCACGGCCCACCAGGTACTATTTTTATGCCCTCGGTATCATAAAGAATGATTCTTTATGGAAAACTTGTGCCCTAAGTGTCCGTGTTCTGGAATGTTGCCCACCTTACTGCTGTAACCTCACACAAGCGCTTTCCTGCGTCTGTACGCGATTGGCCTCTCCACTCCACCTTACAATCACATACAGATGCAGCAAAGCACTTGCGTGAGGTTACAGCACTGAGGCAGGCAACGTTCCATAACGTAAGGTAACCACTGGAGGCAGTGCAGCTTGTGCATGTGTCCGGTGCCAGAGGAGGTGAGAGCTAAAGGCGGTTGCGGACGCGACTGCTGGACACTTAAGGCGCAAGTTTTCCATGAAGAATCATTCTTTATACTACCGAGGGCCTCAAAATAGTTGGTCCAAAATCTTGTTTCTTGCAGTTGATACTTTGATAGTTTTTCCTTTCTGCATGTTGCACTGCTTTCAGCTGTGTATAGCTGAAATTATCAGAAGCAATTAAGGAAAGATTTATAAACTACAATAGTTTATAAATCTTTCCTTAATTGCTTCTGATAATTTCAGGTAATCCACATTTTGGATTTATAGATACTTAACCTCATGCAAAGTTGTCATTTCTTTAATAAGACATTAATTATTTTTTCTGTGGCCCTCCAAGTACCTACAAATCCAAAATGTGGCCCTGCAAAGGGTTTGGGTTTGAGACCAGTGCTCTACATTGAGGATAAGAACATAATAATTGCCATACTGGGACAGACAAAGCCCATGAACCCTTTTTCAAACAATGGCCAACTCAGGTCACAAGTACCTGGAACGATCCCCAGAAGAAAAACAGATTTTATGCTGCTTATCCTATGAATAAGCGGTAGATTTCTCCGAGCCATCTCAATAATGACTTCTCGACTGTCAACATGGCACTGGTTCAGAACTGGTAAGAGCTAGAGAACTTTCAAAATTTATCAGCATTTATCCTGGAATCATTTATTTATTTTAGCATTTATTTTAAAAATGTCTATTCCACTTTAGATCAAAGCAGATTACAATAAAAAGTTCAACTTAATTAATAAAAAACCTGAACAAAAAAGTGAGTAACTTCTTAAAATTCATCTTATCACCACACAACCGTATGATTCCTGGCGATAAATTCCATATCTCGTGTGGCTGAACGCCACTTGTCCCTCTAAGAAGCTGGAAACCAACCACCAGGTGTCGTGTAACTAGTTAGCATGGAGGAGTCTCATTCGTTATGTGTGAGTTTTGTACAAAGTAACAGAAATGAAACAAATCTATGCCCGAGTATACTGGATATAATCTTTCAGATTTATCACTAAAGTCCACTGCAACACTGGCATTGTTCCAAAGAGCTTCTTCTCCTCGAGTTCATAAAATGAAACATGAACAGGCAAAAAACTTTATAGCACATCACCTCTTCTTTATGTACATGGGTCCACTTAATTATAGTGAGCACACAGACAATGAAAAAATTAAGAGGATTATCTCCTGCTGCAGTGGGTCTATAAATAAGCTCATTACATAGCTTGTCATTAGCCCTAGTGCTTAAGCTAAAGATGGGCATCATTTATCCTGGTGTAATGTGGCCAGAGGTGGTGTTTCACAAGCATATTTTCTCAAAGTCCAGTATAAAATGTGGCACAATCAAATATTTCAGAAGGCAAAACACTAAACTGCATGACAAAAAGAGGTGAAAATATGGCTAAACATCACATGTGCAAATATTTTTATAGGCATGGTTACACAACACAGGAGTGCCAATAATTGGCCAAATATACGAGATAAGACCTCACAAAACTAAAGAGAAGGGCTGACGAGGTTTCTTTCAAAAGAAGTCTGTAGCTCCTCAAGAAAGCACTAGACACACTTAAAATTGAATGAAAAAAACTTTGATTTGCCTTTTTATTCTTTTGAGCCCAATGGAATTTGGAAATTATCATACATAAGGGGTCAAGAAAGTTTGTTTGGGGGCAAAACACTGAAAATATAATGGAATGGGATGAAATGTGGCATGTGGGAAAAGCTGGTAAAGAGACATAATTCAAAATAATGGACCAAATTGGACTCCTGGTTTGAGAGAAACAAGCCCCTCCAGGAAATGTCCAACATTTTTATAGAAGCAGTTCCAGCTTCTGCTGCATAAAAATTTACAAAGAGTGGAAAATAGCAGAGAATTCTTCCTTCCAAACTACATATTTACTACTCTCCCAACTCCCCAAAGCTAAGTCCAAGAATTATATAAGCCATACTCTGCATGCTTTCTTCACTTTGATTTTTTTTAAGGTGTTTTTGTTTTTTGCCCAGCTCAGGTGCCTCAATCCTGACCTTGGTTAAATGAAGGTTCAAATTTGTATTTTTTTTATTGCAATAAAATGAAAAATTCTCTCACCTGATCATTTTCTCTCTTTTAATCATAGCAGATGAATCCAGAGACGTGTGGGTTATCACCCTCTAGCAGCAGGTGAGGATAAAGGGAACCAAACTGAGCTACTCTGTCTTATAGAATGGCAAGCTCCCTGGTCAACCACTATTTCGTACAACAAAGCAGAAGGACCATCACTGAAGCCAAAAAGGCATAAAACTCCCTCCTCCAAAGACAGAAGGCTGAGAAGCAGTCCATTACCTACAAAAAACACAGGAGAAATCAAACCAATCAGAAAAAAGTAGGACTCTGGATTCATCTGCTTTGACTAAAGGAAAGAAAATTATTAGGTAAGATCCCGGACGGGATCCACCCAAGGGTTCTAAAGGAACTAAGACAGGAAATAGCGGGCACAATCCAGCATGTTTGCAACCTATCCCTGAGAACAGGAGAGGTGCCAGAGGACTGGAAACTGGCGAATGTCACACCTATCTTTAAGAAGGGATCGAGGGGTGACCCTGGGAACTACAGGCCGGTGAGCCTGACTTCAGTTATAGGGAAGATGGTGGAAGCGATGATCAAGGACAACATTTGCGAACACATCGAGAAAAATGACTTACTGCGAACAAGCCAGCACGGATTCTGTAAGGGAAGGTCATGCCTTACGAACCTACTGTACTTCTTTGAGGGAATAAGCAGTCAGGTGGACAAAGGGGAACCCATGGACATCATTTACCTCGATTTTCAAAAGGCTTTTGACAAGGTGCCACATGAAAGGCTGCTTAAGAAGCTACGGAACCACGGGGTGGGCGGGGATGTACACAGATGGATCAAGCACTGGCTGTCGGGTAGACTGCAGAGGGTCGGAGTAAAGAGACAATTTTCTGACTGGCGGGGAGTCACGAGCGGTGTGCCGCAGGGATCGGTGCTGGGGCCGCTACTCTTCAACATATTTATCAATGACCTGGAAACGGAGGCAAAATGCGAGGTTATAAAATTTGCGGACGATACCAAACTCTGCGGCAGAGTTAGGACCAGGGAGGAGTGTGAGGATCTGCAAAGGGACCTGTACAAGCTGGAAGACTGGGCAAACAAATGGCAAATGCGCTTTAACGTTGAGAAATGCAAGGTCATGCATATAGGAAATAAGAACCCGTTGTTCAACTACAAAATGGGGGGGCACTGCTGGGAGACAGCGGACTTGAGAGAGACTTGGGTGTGCTAGTGGATGCATCAATGAAGCCATCCGCACAGTGTGCAGCAGCGGCGAAAAAAGCCAACAGGATGCTGGGCATCATAAAGAAGGGTATCACAACCAGGACGCGGGAAGTCATCATGCCACTATATCGGGCGATGGTGCGCCCGCATCTGGAATACTGCGTTCAGTATTGGTCGCCGCACCTCAAGAAGGACATGGCGGTACTTGAGAGAGTCCAAAGGAGAGCAACGAAGCTGGTAAGAGGGCTGGAAAACTGCCCATACGCCGAGAGGCTGGATAAGCTGGGTCTCTTCTCTCTGGAAAAGAGGAGGCTCAGGGGAGATATGATAGAGACCTTCAAAATCCTGAGAGGCATAGAGAGGGTGGATAGGGACAGGTTCTTCAGACTGAGAGGGACAACGGGTACGAGGGAGCACTCAGAGAAACTGAAGGGGGATAGGTTCAAGACAAATGCAAGGAAGTTTTTCTTCACCCAAAGGGTCGTGGACACATGGAATGCGCTCCCGGAGGAAGTGATCAGGCAGAATACAGTACAGGGATTCAAACAGGGATTGGACGGATTCCTGAGGGACAAAGGGATCGTAGGGTACTGAAAGGGGTGCGGGGACAAAGGGTCAAAAATTGGATGGGAAGATAGGACTTCGATGAGAAACCAAGGGGTGATTCAGACAGGTCATGACCTGTTGGGCCGCCGCGGGAGCGGACTGCTGGGCGTGATGGACCTGTGGTCTGACCCAGCAGAGGCACTACTTATGTTCTTATGTTAAGATAATTTTTCCTTCCTTGTCATCAATATCATATTAATCCAGAGAAGTATGGGATGGGATAAGCAAATGAAATACACTCCCCCCCCCCCTCCATATTCACAGGTTTGGCACTCACAACTTTGATTATTTGCAGTTTTTATCCCCCTACTGGACCTCACTACAACTTACTTTTTAAAGCTTGGTGGTCTAACGATGAAGCATGGCAGGAACAATCTTCCTAAGTTCCTGCCCCGTGCAGAACATAGGAAGATTGCTCTTGCCTTGCTTCACCGCTAGACCACCAGGCTTTAAAAAGTAAGTTGTACAGGAATGCAGGAGGGAGGCGGGTCAGAATCAGCACTACAGTTACTCACAATTTTTTGGTACTCAGCTTTGCCGCTAACCCCCCATGAATATGGAGGGAGCAGTATATAGAGTAGGGATAGGGAACTCCGGTCCTTGAGAGCTGTATTCCAGTCGGGTTTTCAGGATTTCCCCAATGAATATGCATGAGATTTATTTGCATGCACTGCTTTCAATGCATATTCATTGAGGAAATCCTGAAAACCCGACTGGAATACGGCTCTCAAGGACCGGAGTTCCCTACCCCTGGTATAGAGAAAACAATGACCCAAACCCAACAATAATAGTGAGCAAGCCAGCACCCAGAAACTGGAAACCCTGGAAACCAAAGGCCAGCCTGACTGGAGGACAGGACACTGCTGCCCCCAAAACTCCAGCAGAGATAATACACCAACATAAACACCTCCACCAAGGCAGAAGAAATAAACTGTAAAATTCTGCCCATACAATGGACAGAGGAAGACTCTATCAATCAAACTGGAGCAGAAATTCCAAGGGAGGCAGTAAGCTACACCTAAAAATGGCATGTAACTTCATGGCATGTGACCTAAACAAAGAACCGTGTACTTCAGCAGCACCAAAATAGGTCCAATAGACCGATTTGAGGCTGTGCTTCCAAGGCCAAAGTGATGCTCAGGTAGTCAAGCATTATACATCCAGAGATGGAGTGACACTGCACAGACAGGTGGAGGTGTGCTCTATATATGCAGAGCTGAAGACGTGCTGCGCAGGCTAGAGAAGTTGCGCTTTACATCCTACAATGGAACCATGTGGTGCAGACAAGATGAGAAGTGGTTAGCACCAAGCGATGAAACAGTACGGTTCAGACAAGAAAAAAGTCATTATAATCTATCAATGGAACTATGCTGCACCGACAAGAGTCGTTGTGCTCTACAGCCAGTGATGGAGCCTTGCTGTATAAACAAGAAGAGTTGTGCCCTACATCCCACGATGGGGCCATGTTGTAGAGCCAAGCAGAGTCACTCTTCACATCCAGAGATGGAGCCAAACTGCACATCTATGTTTTACAGCCTACGATGGTGCCATGCTGAACCAAATGATGGAGTTGCACCCAACAGCCAGAGAGGAAGCTTTGTTGTACAGGCAAGAGGAAAAGTGCTCTACATTCTAAAAGAGAGCGGTACCATGCCGACTCCTCCTGAAACAGAAGGGCACCAGACAGACAAGCAGAGATAGAGCTGTGCCGGAGCTAGAGCTCCCTACCCTCAGGAGCAAAGCTGTGCCTGACTGACTGGAGATGATGTGCTCCACAAGCAGACATAGATGTCACACTCCCCACTAGAGATGGAGGTGTGCTGTCCCAATAGAGCAGAAAATGTGCCCCACATATAAAGGGTTGTTGGGTAAGATTTGCCTCTTTGCAGATGATACCAAAATCTACAATAGAGTAGATACGCCAGATGGTGTGAATAACAAGAAGAAAGACCTGGCGAAGCTTGAAAAAGGGTCTGAAAATTGGCAGCTAAAATTTAATGCTAAGAAATGCAAGGTCATGCATTTGGGTTGCAAAATCCAGAGGGAGCGGTACAGTTTAGGGCAGGGGTGTCCAATGTCGGTCCTCGAGGGCCGCAATCCAGTCGGGTTTTCAGGATTTCCCCAATGAATATGCATGAGATCTATTTGCATGCACTGCTTTCAATGCATATTCATTGGGGAAATCCTGAAAACCCGACTGGATTGCGGCCCTCGAGGACTGACATTGGACACCCCTGGTTTAGGGGGTGAAGAACTTATGTGTCCGACGGAAGAGCGGTGCTTGGGTGTGATTGTATATGATGATATTAAGGTGGCCAAACAGGTTGAAAAGGTGACGGTGAAAGCTAGAAGGATGCTAGGCTGCATAGGAAAGGTATGGCCTGTAGGAAAAAGGAGATATTGATGCCTCTGTATAAGACTCTGGTGAAACATAAGTCAGACTTACCGGCCTGTAATTTCCTACTTCTTCCTTACTTCCACTTTTGTGGAGAGGGACCATATCCGCCCTTCTCCTGTCCTCCGGTTCCACTCCCAACTCTAGAGACTCATTGAAAAGGTCAGTCAGTAGAGCTACCAGAACTTCCCTAAGTTCCTTCAGCACCCTAGTATGTACATCATCCGGCCCCATCGCTTTGTCTACCTTTATTTTAGTTAGCTCCACACAAATACAACCCTCTGAAAATACATACACCTTTTAAAGAGAGGACTGCTTTTTAAATAAAGGCAGTTTCCTGTTAAAGAGGGGGTTTTCCTCTTTAAAAAATGCAATTTGATCATTCCTGTAAATAAAAATAAAATGCAGGTCTAAGGAAAGAGTTCAAGATGTGAATACAGAGACACCCACTAATTAATTTCTTCAGCAAGCATTTTCCCTATTTATCCCAGTGAGCTCACAATCTATCTAATGTACCTATAGCACTATCAGACGCATGCAAGAGCAAATGACTGTATTCTGCCATATTTCTTCTCAACCTCACTTGCAGGTGGTCCCTGAAGCAGAAATTACACACCATTCCCAGCTCTTCTTAGTCATCTAGACTGCAGTCTAATTATATTAAGGCTGGCTACAAGAGGCAAGGGCAAAACAGCAATTAGTGGATGTTCACAACATACACCTCCTACATGGGTGACAAAGTACTAATTTTTTTTTAAATACTTCTTGAATAATGATTTGTAAGTTTATAGTAGTATGAGGTCATTTGCAAACAAAAGCCTGATAAAAGCACTAGCATACAAAGCAGCGACACTGCTCAGCTGGCTGTTACAAGGGCCATAAATAAAGCGCTCCCATCCAAGCACATGCCTGCAAGCCCTGAGACAGCAGTCTAGATGCTGATAATAGGGGTGATGTCATCTTTTGAGAGCAGGCCAGCCTGCAGCTCCCTCGCGCACGCACTGCAGCTCCTGCAATCCATCACCAGCACCACGTCTCTACCTCAGCCACACAAAGCACGATCGGAGAGGAGAGCTGCTCTACTGGCAGAGAAATGGGGCTCAGCACATGCCCGGATCCACCGTCTTCGATCTATCCTTATTAACGAAATGGCGAGCACTCGACTCAGAGGAGGTTGGGGAAGAGAGGAGTGCAGCGTTCCTCAGTTTTGTAGGCAACCTATGCTAAAAAAGCACTGCATTCTTTCAGATACTGCAAAGCAGCAAATAGTATGATGGTTTTCAGCAACCGTTTGCTTCCAAGTTGTCAGCTACCACAGGACTATATGAATTTTGAAGGAAATGGTGGGGGGTGAAAATAACTTCAAAACTACCACTGTCAATTAAGCAGGGTTGGTTCCTGCAAAGGAAAAGCTTGCTTATGATTTAAAGTGTATGTCGTTATCAGCTATTGTCATGATCTTAAGTAGAGAAAAACTGCATTACTAATCACGCTTCTAGTGTACAGAAAGAGTTACACAAAGGTTTTACATCATTCCTCAGTTTAGTTTTCTATTTTACACAAATATGCTTTGGAAGGCATAGAATTAATCTGTCAAATCTGCTGCCTCAGGAAATGGTCTAACTAACTATACACTGAAAAAACTTGTGGTTACCCAATTGTTAAATCAAACACTCACAACCACTGGTAAAAACAGAAATGACACTGAAGGTGTTTCATCTACAAGGGTTACAAGCCTCAGATTGTGGAGCTTCACCCACTTCGGGTTTTCTTTTGAAAGTTTCAAGTTTCAAGTTTATTAGCATTTGATGAATCGCTTATACAATATTTCTAAGCGATGTACAAGTTAAAAACCACCAGGTGGTGGTCTCACATATATATTATACTAATTAATCATAAAACAAACAATTGACTTTTAAACAGTAGGGATAGAGACAAATATGAATACGTAGGAAAGGAGGGAAAAGTTACAATCTCTTTATCTGTTGAAATTAACATAAAAGGAAAAACACAATAGGGAATGAAGGGGATTGGAAAATGTGATAGTCTTTACTAAATGTAAAGGGATTGATATGAGACGTGCTATGTATCAAAGGCGTCTTGAAACAAAAAGGTTTTTAAAATTTTCTTAAAAGATAGAAGGTCTTTTTCAATTCTGATATAGTTTGGTATGGAGTTCCATAGTGTAGGGGCCATAACGGAAAATATATCATTTCTTCTTGTGCCGATAATTTTCAATGATGGAATTGATAAAAGGTTTGAAGAGGATGAACGCAATGAACGTGAGGTGTTGTATGGAATAATCATTTTTGATATGAATTGTGGTTCATTGAAAATTAATGTTCTATATACTAGAAATATAATTTTAAATGTAATTCGGTGGGAAATGGGAAGCCAGTGTGATTTAATCAGTAAAGGTGTGACATGGTCGTATTTCCTTTTCTCCTGCTCCTGTTTACATCACTGGCTTGAACCTAACCTATCTACCTTTCACTAAATTTATTTTTTTTTTTTTTTAATCTTTATTAAATCTCATGTTAATGTAATGAAGTTGATCTAAAATTTCTCTCTAATTCATTATTTAGGAACTTATTATAGACTCTTACTAAAGACTATTAACCTAACAGCTCATTTCAAATAACAGAACCAGCAGATTAAAGCATCAGTGCACTTTTCAAGATAAGTACAAATGTTGGTTGTTTTTTTTTTGTTTGTTTGTTTTTACTGAATTTTTGCATTAAAGTGCTTTGTTGAAAAATGCTCTGGTGCTTTAAAGTGCTTTGGGTCGTGCTTATTATCTGTAACTCTTAAAGTGCTTTAATTCACGCTCTGTATAACTAAAGCAGTTGCTTGTTTCACTTTCTTTAATCCATCTGATGCGGCCCACATTTCGTGGGGCAAACAGCATTCCCGCTGTATCAGAGAAAGGTTTTTGGGTAACGCTAAAAAGCAAGACAAGCATAAATTACCAAGCATTCTACTTACAAATGAAAATTGCCTGCTTTAAAATATTTTTTACCTTCTTTAAAAGTATTTTACCTTCTGTAGGCAATGCAAACACTCCTGCCAGTTTTGAGCAACAAGGGAACACGGCGCTACGTATTTTAAAAGGACGGCATGACGTTTCTCTCATTAACAAACTCAAATCTAATTGGCTCTGGAATAGCAACATTTTTATTAATTTAAAATTGCCTTTAGTGGCATGAATATAGTAGATTCTGTAGGTTGCTTCGCTTTAATTTCTATCTTCAAAACTGCCAATTAGATTTGAGTATGTTAATGAGAGGGACATCATGCCATCCTTTTAAAATACATAGCGCCATGTTCCCTTGTTGCTCAGAAATGGCAGGAGTGTTTGCATTGCCTACAGAAGGTAAAATACTTTTAAAGAAGGTAAAAAAGAAACAAACAACTTTTAAAGCAGGCAATTTTTGTTTATAAGTAGAATGTTTGGTAATTTATGCCTGTCTTGCTTTTTAGCATCGCCAAAAACCTTTCCCTGAAGCAGCAGGGGTGCTGTTTGACCCGCAAAATGTAAGCCGTGTTGGAGGGCCACCACCACAGCAAAGCTAGAAACAACCCTAGATACAGTGGAAAAATGGATGATGGACCACAAACTGAAACTAAACTCAGAAAAAACAAAATTCCTTTTGCTCGAAAAGGCCAAAACTCCTACCATCACAGAACTGAAAATCAAAAATACCAAATACCCAATACAACCCGAACTCAAACTCCTAGGAATAACGATAAACAGATGCTGCACAATGCAATCCCAAATCAACAAGACAACCCAGAAAGCTTTTCTAACTATGAGAAATCTACGTAAAGTCAGAAAATTTTTCAATCCAGCACAATTCAGACTAATTACCCAATCCCTAGTCTTAGGTTTACTGGACTATTGCAACTCCCTCTATCTACCTTGTCCTGCCATGATGATAAAACAACTTCAGACCATACAAAACACCACCCTCAGACTGATCTACTCCCTGAGAAAATATGATCACATTACAACTGCCTTCTTAGACTCTCACTGGCTACCCATACAAGCACGAATTAAATTCAAATTCTACTGCCTATTATTCAAAGCGTTAAATGGCTCTTCCCCCTCCTACCTAAACAACCGCTTAAACCAGATCTTCACCTCAAGACACAGAAGAACCCCGAACCTTTTTGCCTTCCCCCCACTCAAAGGCACACAGCGCAAGAAAATGTTTGACAACCTTCTGGCAACACAAGCAGCAAAACTCAACCATTCCATCTCTAACCTGCTGATGACAACGGGCGACCTCAAAACATTCCGAAGAGAAATCAAAACCCTGCTTTTCAAAAAATTCATCCAAATATCTTAACCCCTCTTCACCTACCTCCAGATAATTCTCCCCTATAAAATCCTCCCCAAATCACCTACCAAGTAAACAGATCCCTGAAATGTATTGTAATCTTACCTACTCCAAATGTAATCTATTTGTTTATGTCACACAGTTCTGCACTGTCAATTTGCTATCCAACTTGTAAATCCCCTCTGAATCTTTCCTGCTATATCTCCTCTGTTGTTAAAAAAATAAGTGTATCTTCACTGGAACTGCAAGGTATAGGCAGAATAGAAATCCGTAATGTAATGTAATGTAATGTAAAGGGATGGATTAAATTAAGTGAAATGAGCAACTGCTTTAATTTATGCTCTGTATAACTAAAGCACTTTAAGCGGTAGAGATAATGAGCACGAATCAAAACACTTTAAAGCATTACTGCACTTTTCAACAAAGCACTTTAAAGCATCAGTGCACTTTTCAAGATAAGTACAAATGGTGTTTTGCTGTTTTGTTTTTTTTACTGAATTTTTGCATTAATCTGCCGGTTCTATTACTTTAGTAAAGAGTCTATAAAGTCTATAATAAGTTCTTAAATAATGAATTAGAGAGATTTTTTAGATCAACTTTATTACATTAATATGAGATTTAATAAAGATTTAAAAAATATATAAATTTAGTGAAAGGTAGATAGGTTAGGTTCAAGCCAGTGATGTAAACAGGAGCAGGAGAAAAGGAATTTCTTCACAAGAAAACCCGAAATGGGTGAAGCTCCTCAATCTGAGGCTTGTAACCCTTGTAGATGAAACACCTTAAGTGTCATTTCTGTTTTTACCAGTGGTTACAAACTAACTAACTTATAATGGTTTAAGAGAGGTTTGAACAAGTTCCTGGAAGAACAATCAGTTACTCAGCTACCTTTGGTAAGGCCATTGCTTGTCCTGATATAAGGTATGAGACTGAGAAAAAAATAGATCTACTTCTTGAAATCTGTTAGGAACTTGTGACAGACTGGCTACTGTCAGAGACGTAACACTCACGTCAATGGACCTTGGTCTGACTAATCATAAGTCATACTAATGGTGCAAGACAAATGCATAAAATAGACAACTTTTAAGTTTTATTCCAGTATCAAGCACCAGAAAGGAAAATAAACTCTTAAAATGATCACTGGGTCTTGTTTCAGAAATTTTTTTAAACTTGCAATGAAGAATTGGTATATAAGATCAAGGATTGGATTGGATTGCAACGTGATGCCTTTTCTATGTGAATGCTGTTTCTACATGTTAGCACAATGTTCAGACAACTCAAAGTAATCTATTATCTACTTTCTCTTAGGTAGTTCAATTCAGCAATGTAGCACAATCTACAGCATATTTTCTCAGACTCCACTCTGCATGTAGGTAATACTTTTCTGTCCAATTTATTTTGCATCATTCCTCGAATCTAAAGAAAAACGTGGGAACTGTATGAAGCACAATTCAACCGCAAGCAGGATTAGGAGCATAAATTATGTACAAAGGGAAGAATCATCATCTCCGTTCAAAACTTTTTTTTTCTGAACTTTCAGGAGGGGTAAGGAGTAAAGGGGATACTACGAGATGCTGTGTGGCAAAATGTGAGGAGCCCTGCCCACATTCTGCTCTCCTGGATAGTCCTACTCTTTCCTCTAGTCGCTGTGCTATTTAGGGTGACAGCCATGCAGGCACTTTTCAATACTGTAGATTCTGTAGGTTGCTTCGCTTTAATTTCTATCTTCAAAACTGCCAATTAGATTTGAGTATGTTAATGAGAGAGACGTCATGCCGTCCTTTTAAAATACGTAGCACCATGTTCTCTTGTTGCTCAGAACCGGCAGAAGTGTTTACATTGCCTACAGAAGGTAAAATACTTTTAAAGTAGGTAAAAAAAAACTTTTAAAGAAGGCAATTTTCGTTTGTAAGTAGAATATTTGGTAATTTGTGCCTGTCTTGCTTTCCCTGACACATCGGGGGTGCTGTTTGCCCCACGAAATGTGGGCCGCATCGGATGGATGGAGAAAAGGAGGGCTTTTTCTAAGCAAGTCTGTATAAAGCATAGCCCTGCAGCAACAGAGGATTGAAACGGAGATCCTGATTTTGTGCATATTGAGGAGATGGTTTCTTGATACAAAGATCTTACAAGTTGCCGGGCCTCCATGACTGACAGCTGGGATATATCCTTAACCACCTGGACAGGTATAACTTGAAAGCAGGGATAGGCCACCTGGCCATCTTTTGCCATCAACCAGGACGCGGGAAGTCATCATGCCATTGTATCGAGCGATGGTGCGTCCACATCTGGAATACTGCGTTTAGTATTGGTCGCCGCACCTCAAGAAGGACATGGCGGTACTTGAGAGAGTCCAAAGGAGAGCAACAAAACTGGTAAAAGGGCTGGAACACTGCCCATACGCCGAGAGGTTGGATAGGCTGAGGCTCTTCTCTCTGAAAAAAAGGAGGCTCAGGGGAGATATGATAGAGACCTTCAAGATCATGAGGGGCATAGAGAGGGTGGATAGGGACAGATTCTTCAGACTGAAGGGGACAACAAGTACGAGGGGGCATTCGGAGAAACTGAAGGGAGATAGGTTCAAAACAAATGCAAGGAAGCTTTTTTTCACCCAAAGGGTCGTGGACACTTGGAATGCGCTACCGGAGGAAGTGATCAGGCAGAGTACGGTACAGGGATTCAAACAGGGATTGGATGGATTCCTGAGGGATAAAGGGATCGTGGGATACTGAGGGAGGAGCTGGGATGTAACACAAGTAAAGAAAGCTAACCAGGTAATAAGTATAGAAACCCAACCAGGTCGTGCATGTGCAAGACCGGAGGGTTAGGACTTCGATGGGAAGATAGGACTTCAATGAGATACCAAGGTGGCAAGGGAGCCCCTTCTGGTGATTCAGACAGGTCGTGACCTGTTTGGGCCGCCGCGGGAGCAGACTGCCGGGCAGGATGGACCTATGGTCTGACCCGGCGAAGGCACTGCTTATGTTCTTATGTAACTCATGTAACACTTCAACTCTTGGTTCAAAAAATGGAAAATTAAGTGCCCATTTCCAAAATTTCTTCCTCAACACACACACAAATGACAGATTGCTCAGGAGTGTTTTTACAAGGAGAGAAAAATATTTAGAAACCTTAAGTACTTTGACTAGTTTGTTGTTGTCCACTCTTTCTAGCTACTTCTGTCTAGAACCTGGCAGTGATAGCCACATCTCTTCAATGCCAAGGACATTGATACCAGCAGCAACCATATCTCTCCCCAGACACTGGCAGAGGCATCTTACAGTTATTTCTTGTATAGTTTCCCAGCCTTGCTGATTTCTATTCAGACACACATTTCCCTTGGCAAACAACACATACACAGTGCATACAGCCTATTAAATCTTGCCAACATTTTTGGTCTGTTAGACCTTTCAGACCAAAGAATGTAACTAAATAAATTAATGTAATAATAAATAGACAATTAACCTGTAATACATACAGCTTATTTCTTGTATTTTTTTTTTTTTTTTCAGTCAGGAAGCAAATGAAAATCCCTCTTTCAGGCTTTGGTGAAGAAAGGAGGGAATGCTCCACAAGGTAACCTAGTCAAGAGAGAAAATTTATATAAGGAAGGGCCCAAAGGTCAAATATCCTCCTAGCTGAGGCAGTGGCACCCAAAAAAACAGTCAGTCTTGAGAGTAAGGTCCTTCACCGAAGCCTGACAGAGGCTCACAAGGATATTCCAACAGGAAACAGAGGCATGGCATGATAGCCAGATCAATTTAATGAGAGAATGGGCCATATCCTAGTGAGCTGCAATCAAGGAACTACCCACCTTGTCTACGCGAACCAAAAGAGATTTCAACACCAAATCCTGCTCAAGGCCTCCTTGCATAAATTTCAAAATGACAGGGCTATCCACTCGCCAAAGGGAAGCAGCACCAAGACTCAAACACCTTCCAAACATAGACAAAGTAGAGGATTTCTGGGCCTTAATAAAAAGCAGCAATAACTGATGGAGAACACCGTTTCTTTTTAGGCACAACCTTTTAAGGGCCATGCTGTAAACCGAAGGGGTCCAAATCTTTTAGATCATGACTTAAAGCCTGAGAACTCTCAGCAGATAACGTGGAGGGCCTAAGAGAAGACAAAATCCATGTACCAGGGCCTGAAAGGCCAATCTGGCTTAATCAGGAGGAATAGAAATGGATCTCTCTGGATCTTGCAAACCACCCGGTCCACTAATTGCAAAGGAGGACGGATGTAAAGCAGTTAAGAGCTTAGGCCACGGTTGTACCAGGGCATCCAGACTGCACCACTAATGATTCCCTCCTCTTCCTTAAGAACCAAATATACTTGGTAATAACTCAAGTCATCAAGTCAAAGACCAAGATGCCCCCAAGGCTGAACCACTAGGTTAAATACTTTTTCTCTGTGCTCCCATTTCCAACTTCTAGAGTCCGAGAAAGTCCATCTGCATATTGTTCATTGCTAACACAGGGCCACAAAGTGCCAGAAGATTCTCCTCCAATCATATAGAACACTATCTCCAAAGGTTCTGAAGCACTTCTGGTACCTCCTGGTTGTTCACATAGACCACAGCCATGGCACTGGTCAGAGAATATGAGCCACCTGATCCATGATCCATTGGAAAGAACTGAAGCCATGATAGTTTATCTTAACAGTCAAGAGACTGATGGACTATTTGGTTTTCAGAGGTGACCAGCAGGCCTAAGCCACTTTGTCCAGATAATGGGCTCCCTAACACCCAAAACTGTTATCTATGGTTACTACAATCCAGTACAAAAGATCCAGAGGAATGCCCTTGAGGAGATAACAGAAGACCAATCACCACTCCAGAAGACTCCGCAATGAGAGACAGGGGGATTTGGAAATCAAGCTGTTGAGACTGATTAAGCCACTGAGATGGCAGGACACACTGGAGGGGAGCATGAGAGCCCTGGCCCAAGAAAACCTCTCTAAGACAGCAGCCACAGAGTCCAGTAAATGCATATAATCATCATCTCAGAGCTGAATCTGGGAGTACTGCTTGTTCACTCAAACCCGAGAAAGATTAATTCACAATGCATTGTTTAAATTTTGCTCTTTTGAGATCTTGCCAGATACTTGTGACCTGGAATGGTCACTATTAAAGACAGGATTCTAGGCTTGATGGACCTTCAGTCTGTCCCAATATGGCAATTTATGTTCTTAAATATATTCTTGATACTTGCACACACAGATTCTCAGTTGCTACTTCCTGCTCTTTCTGCCTCTGGTGACTGGAAAGATATGATAAGAGCACTGTCAGATAAATGGGTAAACTCCCAAGTTGCTGGGGACAGAATGAGACAGCCCTATCTAGAAATGGATCCAAGAAAGTGAATCAGTAACTGAAAATAGTCAGTCAACCATTCGTAGTGGAAGAGGGTGCTTACACGTCTTTTTTAAAAAATATATATATATTAATTGATTTGTTACATTTACATGACAAAAACACAAGTATATCCAGTTCAAACATAGCATATAAATGCTCATCAAATAAAGTCAAAGGCAATAGTTTATCAATGATCAAGTGCACATTAAATGGCCGAGAGTACCAAAGCTTAAAAAAAACAAACAAACAGGTAAAGTAACAAAGTGCTTACACATCTTAAGCACTCCTCTGCTCTAGATTACAAGTTATGAGTACAAAGTTAACTTAATAGTACACAAGGTCAAACCCAAACTAGAATCTTTATATCTGAGGAGAGGAAATGGGAGATTTTTTTTTTTTTTTTTTAAATTATGTAAAAGCAAATGCACTAACATTTACCAGGACATCATGAGGATTAAAAGCAGAAAGCAATTCTTGCACTTTCACCATAAGCTGACAAGCCTGCAGCCTCTAGCAAAACAAAATGGGTGAATGCACTCTAATTCTTTCACCACCTCAGCGAGGAAGATTTATAGAACCATAAAAATGAGAAAAGGAAGGTGGGGAGGGAAGTGTCATTCATTCAGCTTTAAAGAATCAGGGAAGCAGTTGCTAATGGCAACACGGGTGCTCCCCTCCTCCAACGCTCAAGCATCAAAGCTATAAAACATAACAGATAATATATGGCCCTGTTTGTGTTGCTGGATTTTTGTTGTTTTTTTTAATGCAGCCAAACAGTCCGTCTCCCTGGTTCCCCTTCTCCCCATCTTTCCATACGCATGCATTGCCACCGACAGAAATCAACAGAAATCCTCCCTAAACTTGCTTTTCTGGTGACATACGTGTGTATGTATTGTAATACATTTGCACGCATGTTTGTGTATAAAGAGAAGTATGGAGAATAGGAAGTCTCCCGGAACCCTAGCACAGCTTAATTACATATGCTGTAGCCCAAGAGCTCAGAGGCAGCAGGTAGCGCTTGCCTCCCACGTGACCAGTGCAAGGCAGAAAGGATGAGCTCATCCCAGATGTGCGAATAGAACTCAATCAGGCAATGTGCAGTCTGCCGTGTAGCCTCTTGTCACACACCTAGAAGAAACACTTCACATGGTCATTGAAAATATTTAAAAAATAAAGCAGTGATTAAAACATGAGGGGAAAAAAACGCATACATCCCTGTTCACACAGTTTGCTCGGGTCACACAATCCACAGACAGTAAAAACACAAATACACACGCATGGCTTTGGCTTCAAACTGCAAGCTCATAGAAAATGTCCATAATTTCAAGCCGTGGCATCTGATAAGGGTTTCTAGTTCAACACACACTGGGAAATGCAAGACAAGCTAAAAACTGGTAGTTTCAATATACACATTTTTTTAGAATGAATTATATAAATGGGGTTAATATGTATCAAAAGGGATTCAAAAGAAATTCACAAGTCAGTGCAGAGAAAACATGTGAATTTCTCTAATTCAAAAATCAGACCATCAGTTCAGTATTTCAGGCCAAGGTGCACTAAAAATATACTGGGGTTGCAGGAAGATTAAAAATATCTTACATATCAATTACAATTTTAAAAAATGCTACAGAAAATACAACACAAACAAATAATTCCTGAAATCAAGCATAAACCACTTATTTATTTGTCATTTTCTCTCTAGCTTTCTCCTAGGGCTGGATGCACAGAAAGAACTCTGGCAACCTAGTGGAAACACCGGTTTGCATTGAGCATCACACGGCAAATGAAACAGCATTCAAATTATATACATGCTGTTTGTGTTGAGCATCCCAGCGAAAGGGGGGAGGAACTAAGCTGATGCTTATGCACAAGAGCTGAGCAGTAGGCAGTGGCACAGCTCTTATTTGCAGGCCCAGTAGAGCGCAGTGCTGCGATTGCCTGAGTTCCAAGGAGGTATGCAGTAGTAAGGGTAAAAAAAAAATAAATAAAATAAAAACAGCAATAACTTCCAGCTGCAGCTGAACCCTCTTTAGCTACAGTAAGTTTGGAAGTCTTTCTTTTTGTTTTGTTGAGTTCCATGACAATTTTAGATGTGGGACACACAAACACATGCACATCAGAATTTTAAATTCAAGCATACTGCTCCTACCAGAGAAGTTACCGACAGCTCCAGACCTGCCAGAAAAGTTTGCACGGTAAAAAAAAAAGTGGGTGTTCTTTGCTGTGCATTACACAGAGTGCTCATTTTAATACTAATGAGCTCCTTGTAATGCATTTGCATTTGATTCTTGGTGGCTGCTACTGTGATCAGTTAAAGGCCCTGAGAACTCTTCTGTGCATTGGATGTTGAGCTAATTTGCAAGTAAGACTGGCTACAAATCAGTCTTACTTGCACAGTAAGCTTTTGAGCATCAGGGCCCTACTATCAAGTCCTCCATTTCCTACCTCCTTTCTTTCCATTTATCCCTCATGCGCCACATCTCTCTCTCTCTGTATACAGCTTTCCCCTTCTCATCCTCAATCCCTTCACTGGATCTCTTCCCACCCCACCCTTTCCCTGAGTCCAGCATCAGTTCCCTCCTTGCATGCCCTCCACCTCCTCCCTGAGTTTGGTTGTTCTTACTCTCCCCTCCTTGCACCCCCTCTTGAACCCAAATAAATTTTTCCACTTACAGCAGCACTGGTGAGACCCTTTGATGAAAAATGACCAGCACATCACCAATTCAACACAGAAAATCAGATTACCACTATGAATCACATGCATAGTTAAGAACTGTTGTCTTCCTTTGTTCTTCCTATTCTTCAAAGCCAGAGCCCATCACTAAATGTTTCTAAAGGTAATGAACTGAGACACACTTGACTGATTCATTTTTGTGTCTACAGTTCAAGATAGAGAATGACACGGGGAAAAAATCTGTCCCCGTAACCGCCCCGTCCCCGGCCCACCATCCTCTGCACTGCCCCGTCACCGCCGTTCCCTTCACCACCCCGTCACCGTCACTGCCATCCCTTTCACCGCCCCGTCACCGCCACTGCCATCCCATTCACCGCCCCGTCACCGTCACCGTCCCCGCAGCATCCATATAAGCCTTAGTACTCTAATATTTAGCTTATTCCGTTCTTATAAATCAAAGTTCCTGCTGCTGAACTAGAGAAATAGATGTTCAACTGGCAGGGCTTTGTTTATAAATTTTTATCAACACAACTAATATACCACCATAATGTTTCCGACAGAGGACAAGTATGCAATAAATGCATTTTGCTGTTTCAATGCCAGTGCTCAGAAGAACAACAGACAGCAATATGGACATTCACCTTATGGACTGGGTGATATACATTTCAAATGTAGTACTTTTTTAATATATAAAAATAGGCAAAATTAGTTGCTGTTTTATCATTATATTTTCTTGCCATTGGTGCCACACATGATTTTAAAATGATAAACCAGTTCTGCTAAAGAGGGGAGAATACCCACAACGAAACAGTAAAGTCAAAAGAGGTACAGGGTAGGGATGGGGTGTTCATGCATGCAGCAGGGGTGGGGTGGAGAAGAGGGCGGAGGAGGGACATCACCAATCCGGGCACCTCTCACCCTCGCTACGCCATTGCTTGGAAGGAATCAGTCGGTAGGTGGGTGGGAGAGAGGGGTCAGAGAGAGAGAGAGAGGAATTGGTGTTTGCTCTGTTGGTTCAGCTAATTGCAGCAAGGGAATCCCCAATCACCTGAGCTGGTAGGATTTCCCAAAGCCACGGTTTTTGGGAATCCTGCTGGCTCAGCTGATCAGGGATTCCTCTGCCATGATCTGCTGATTGCAGACTGTGGACTGTTGTAGGCAAAGATAGGTGCCAGAAATGTAGGCCAGGGGTTTCTGAACCTACCGTATATTTCTGGCGCTTTTCTTTGTGTGAATTGTGTCTATGTAGGCACTTGAGATGCTATTCTCTAACTGGCACTATTGTGTGATTGACACACGATCTGCAGCTGCTTTTAAGGCAGCTGCCAACATGAGTGCTGGTTAGAGAATCCAGGGGTTACTGTGTAATTAAACTCTGGAATTCATTGCCAGTGAATGTGGTGAAAGCAGTTAGCTTAGCAGGGTTTAAAATAGTGTGGATAATTTCCTTAAAAAAGTCCATAAGCCAATATTTAGATGGACTTTGTGAAATGCACTGATTATTACTAGGATAAACAGCACACAATCGGTTTTACTCTTTTGGGATCTTACCGGGTTTTTGGGACCTGAGGTAGCCACTGTTGGAAACAGGATACTGGGCTTGATGGACCTATTCCGTATGGCAACTCATGTTATTTTACCACTAACTATTTTAGCACAGATCTCATTTTATGCAATGTGACCTAGTTTCCAATGACTGGGGTTAATAGTTAAATATCACTTCTTAACAGTAGCCCATATCGATAACATTCCCCCTTAGAATTTAACACAATCAGCCTGGACTAGAACAAGCATGAAAAGACTGTATCAACTGCATAAGAAAACAGCTTGCAGTCTGGCACTGCATAACAATTAGCTTATATATGTATTGGAGAAAGTAGAGAACCTTGTTTGGGTCATCAGAGCCTTTTAGCCTTTCAAAACTTTGTCCTTAGAGCATTATAGTATTCTTCATTGATCATTTTTCCTTTTAAATTCAAAACAAATTCAACCTATCTTGTGTCCCAGCATGAATTCATGTTTCACTCAATTGGCTGTTTCAAGGGAATTAACCCTCCAACTTCCATTTGCAAAAATATCTAATGTTGTTCCTTCTATGAGCAATATTTAAATTATGAGGAACAACATTGGGTATTTTTGCTGAATTGTGTGACACCATTTGGGCTGAACATGAAGATTGAAAATGCCTGGTTAGCCCTGGACAGATGATTTGAACAGCAAGGAGCTTGTCCTGGCCATTTAAACCATTTTGAATATCTAGTCCAATGATAACAGAATTAGGGTGATTATAGAAACATAGAACTTTGTTGATCACTAAAAACAGAGGAGACTAAGGGTCTATCAAGCCCAGCATCCTGTCTTTGACATTGGCCAGTCTTGGTCTTTGGAACTGCCCATTGTGTCAGAAGCAATAGGGATTAAGTGACTTGCTCAGGGTCACAAGGAGTGTAGCTCTAACCACTGGATTTAGAAGTTGGCTTCTTTTGGGATCTTTAACTCATCGTCGCTAGGACTCGAATCTGAGTCCGTGGCACCTAACACAGAATGGAATTAGTATGGCAAGGTAATGAAGAATGGTCCAGCAGCCCCCACCCTCCCTCCACCTCACCTTATATTCCTTCCGAGTTTGCCGGATTCCTTTTTCCCGAGCTGCACACGTTCAAAAAGCCATGCACTTGCGGCTGCGCAAGTCAATCAAACTTCTCCTCTCCTGCAACTTCCTGTTTCCGGTTGCGTCAGAGGAGAAGTTTGATTGACTCACGCAGCCGCGCATGCACGGCTTTTTGAACGCGTGCGGCTCGGAAAAAAGGAAGCCGGAAAACTCGAAATTTAAGGTGAGGTGGAGGGAGGGAGCTGGCTAAATGCTACGGGCGGGCGGTGGCTACGGGGACCGCGCGATCCTTGATACCTCACTGCGGAGTCAAGACCATTTACTGCTCCACGGGGCGGTGAATGGCCTTGTCCCCGTCCCTGCAGCGACTGCTTTTTTTCTTTTCCCGTTCCGGCGGGTTACCTGCGGCTAAAAGCGGTAGCCGCGGGTAAACCGCCACCGTGTCATTCTCTAGTTCAAGAACAGTATTCATTGCTAATGAAAATTTGGGGGAAGACATTTAAACTCCAGTTTTGTAAGCCTTTAATTTATGAAGGAAAATGGTTTACCACACTCCCCCTCCCCCCCCCCTTCCCCCAGAAGGCACACATTCAGTACAGATTCTGTATGATCAAACCTTTGGTATAGGGATTTTTACAACCTTCCAAATACCAGAGGACTTATTATAATGGAAAGCTTTGCCAATTACCACAAAATCAAAAAAAAATAATTTTACTAGAAAATAATTGGAAAGAATTATCAGCACAATAGTTAAAACAGAAGACTGAGAACAATGAAAACTCGGATTCATATCCTACTGATCATTCCCTTTAACCCTGAGCAAATCACTTAACCACCCAGTGCATTAGATAGAAACTTAGGGGCTGACGCAGTAAGCTGAGCTATCCATTAGTGCACTGGTTTACTCTATTCCCATCAGTCCTTTTTACTGAAAAGAAAAAATTATTGATTTTCCCACACTATTACTCTTGCTGCGGGAAAGTTCTAAGCAGGAAAATTAGTGGAAAAGACTGTTCAACGGTAGCACTTGGTGAGCATGCAAAATGCACATAAACTCCTTATATGAAAACTTGCACTGAAATCTAGCACAAGTTTTGGGATTTTTTTTTTTTTTTAATCAAATTGTAGTGCTGAATCCTTTACTCAAGCTAAATAAATATGCAGCAGCAGGGCAGAGAGTAATCCGAGGTGAAGTGCAATACTTCAACTCAAATCACCAAAGTCATCCAAGTGCCTTCATTCGACCTCACCCTCACAAATCTCTAACGCTCCCCACCCACCCTAAATTGTAAGGCACAAGCAATGCCAAATAAGGCATAGATTCCTTTATTTGAGAGGGTGACCTCATGCAGTGTCCCAATATGCTACATGGAGTCAGCTGCCACCATTTTTCAAAATGGCAGCAGCTGACTTCATGTAGTTTATAGTGATACTATGTGACCAACATCATTTTTAGTGGGGTTGGGACCAGGAGAATTTTTGTAGAGTTACAACACTGAGATCCACAAGGAGATTTTACAATATGGGTTGAAGAAGGAATTCTGAGAATTCAATTCCCCACCCCCAAATCTCCCCATCAGTAAATGAGCCAATCCCCACACTAAAGGGATGGAACATATTTACTCCCATTTTAACAAATCGCTACCATCTTTCACTTTGGAATGTGGATATAATAACATAGTAGATGACAGCAGATAAAGACCCGAATGGTCTATCCAGTTTGCCCAACCTGATTCAATTTAAATTTTTTTAATTTTTTCTTCTTAATCTAAAGCTCTACCCAATACTGTGCTTGGGTTCCTACTGCCGAAATCTCCGTTAAAACCTACTTCATCCCATCTACACCCTCCCAGCCATTGAAGCCCTCCCCAGCCCATCCTCCACCAAATGGCCATATACAGACACAGACCGTGCAAGTCTGCCTAGTACTGGCCTTAGTTCAATATTTAATATTATTTTCTGATTCTAGATCCTCTGTGTTCATCCCACGCTTCTTTGAACTCAGTCACCGTTTTCCTCTCCACTACCTCTCTTGGAAGCACATTCCAGGCATCCACCACCCTCTCCATAAAGTAGAATTTCCTAAAATTGCTCTTGTATCTACCACCCCTCAACCTCAAATTATGTCCTCTGGTTTTACCATTTTCCTTTCTCTGGAAAAGATTTTGTTCTACATTAATACCCTTCAAGTATTTGAACGTCTGAATCATATCTCCCCTGTCCCTCCTTTCCTCTAGGGTATACATATTCAGGGCTTCCAGTGTCTCCTCATATGTCTTCTGCCGCAAGCCTCCTATCATTTTCATAGCCCTCCTCTGGACCGTTTCAAGTCTTCTTACGTCCTTCGCCAGATACGGTCTTCAAAACTGAACACAATACTCCAAGTGGGGCCTTACCAATGACCTGTACAGGGGCATAAACACCTTCTTCCTTCTACTGGCTACGCCTCTCTTTATACAGCCCAGCATCCTTCTGGCAGCAGCCACTGCCTTGTCACACTGTTTTTTGCCTTTAGATCTTTGACACTATCACCCCAAGGTCCCTCTCCCCGTCCGTGCATATCAGCTTCTCACCTCTCAGCATATATGGTTCCTTCTGATTATTAATCTCCAAACGCATTACTCTGCATTTCTTTGCATTGAATTTTAGTTGCCAGGCATTAGACTATTCCTCTAACTTTTGTAGATCCTTTTTCATATTTTCCACTCCCTCTTCAGTGTCTACTCTGTTGCAAATCTTGGTATCATCTGCAAAAAGGCACACTTTTCTTTCTAACCCTTCAGCAATGTCACTCACAAACATATTGAACAGGATCGGCCCCAGCACCGAACCCTGAGGGATTCCACTACTCACCTTTCCTTCCTCCAAACGACTTCCATTAACCACCACCCTCTGGTGTCTGTCTGACAGCCAGTTTCTAACCCAGTTCACCACTTTGGGTCCTAATTTCAGCCCTTCAAGTTTGTTCAACAGCCTCCTATGAGGAACCATATCAAAGGCTTTGCTGAAAAGCACAATTACTTACCGTAAAAGGTGTTATTCAGGGACAGCAGGCAGATATTCTCTACATGTGGGTGACGTCACCAACGGAGCCCCCTAGCGGACGTTCTCGCAAGCAGACTTGCTCAAAGACCTTCAGGCTAGTGATTGACCCGCACATGCGCGTGTGCCCCTCCCGCCCTGCCTAGGGCATGCGTCTCCTCAGCATGTCCTCATTTCAGATAGCAAGCAAAGAAGCCAACCACGGGGAGGTGGGTGGGTTGCAAGAATATCTGCCTGCTGTCCCTGGATAACACCTGTTATGGTAAGTAACTGTGCTTTATCCCAGGACAAGCAGGCAGCATATTCTCTACATGTGGGAGACCTCCAAGCTAACTAAAAAAGGATGGAGGGAGAGCTGGCAAATTTAGGAGAAAAGATTTTGCAAAACAGATTGGCCGAAATGGCCATCACGCCTGGAGAAAGCATCCAGACAATAATGCAAGGTGAACGTATGAACTGAGGACCAAGTGGCAGTCTTACAGATTTCCTCGATGGGAGTTGAGCGGAGGAAAGCAACAGATGCTGGCAAATCATGAACTTTGTTGCTTAGACTGCGAGCATTTGTGATCATTGCTTTCCAGCTATTTTTCAGCGGTAATTTCCTTTTTCATATAGATTTTTGTTGCGTTTCACTTTCTGTTGTAATGCTAAGAAATGAGTTGCTGATATTGTTTATGTTGCAGTCTTTACTACTATCATATCTTTTCTTTTGCCGGGGGTGGTCTCTATAATTGTCCTTCATACATACACCACCCCCATCTTCTAGTTTAAATGCCTAGAAACATATTGTCTAAATTTCTCTGCAAGGTTTCTTTTTCCTGCTGTAGTAATATGTAGCCCATCAGTGCAATATAGCTTCTTGTCCTTCCATGTATTTCCCCATCCTCCTATGTACCTGAAGCCTTCTTGATGACACCAGGCTTTGAGCCATCTATTAAAGTCCTCTGTGTTTTTCACTCTTTGCTCTCCCTTTCCATATGCAGGCAGTATTTCAGAAAAAGCTAAAGTCTTTACAAAAGGTTTCAAACCCTCATCAAGCTCTCAAAAACCTTTCTGTGCTGCAAGTGTGGAGTTGTTGGCCAGGTTATTTGTTCCCAGATGGATAACAACATCAGTGTTAAAATCCTTAGTTTCTTCCTTAATTATAGTCAGGATTTACCAGGGGAAGGTCCTGCCAATCTAATCTGATTGACTTCTTTGATTGGGTGACCAGTCATCTGGATGCCGGTGAGTCCCTTGACGTGATATATTTGGACTTCAGCAAAGCTTTTGATAGCGTCCCACACCGCAGGCTGTTGAACAAACTAAAATCAATGGGATTAGGGGATACATTCACTACATGGGTAAAGGATTGGCTAGATGGTAGGCTTCAAAGGGTGATGGTAAACGGTACCCCCTCCAAAACGTCAGCAGTGATGAGTGGAGTACCTCAGGGCTCCGTCTTAGGGCCGATTCTATTCAATTTATTCATAGGAGATTTGACCCAAGGACTTAGAGGAAAAGTATCACTGTTTGCCGACGATGCCAAACTATGCAACATAGTTGGCAAAAGCAGTGTGCCTGACTTTATGACGCAGGACCTAAAACAGCTTGAGCAGTGGTCATCAACTTGGCAGCTAGGCTTCAATGCTAAAAAATGTAAAATAATGCATCTAGGCAAAAAAAATCCACACAGAACTTACACACTAAATGGTGAAACCTTGTCCAGGACCACGATGGAACGTGATTTAGGAGTGATCATTAGCGACGATATGAAGGCTGCCAATCAAGTAGAGAAGGCTTCATCCAAGGCAAGACAAATGATGGGCTGTATCCGTAGGGGTTTTGTTAGCAGAAAACCTGAAGTAATAATGCCACTGTACAGATCCATGGTGAGACCTCATCTCGAGTATTGTGTTCAATTCTGGAGACCACACTACCGAAAAGATGTGTTGAGAATTGAGTCGGTTCAGCGAATGGCTACCAAGATGGTTTTGGGGCTCAGGGATCTCACGTATGAAGAAAGGTTAAAAAAACTGCGGATGTACTCATTGGAGGAGCGAAGACAGAGAGGAGACATGATTGAAACCTTCAAGTATATTACTGGGCGTATAGTGGTGAAAGATGATATCTTCAGTCTTACGGGGCCCTCGGTAACCAGAGGACACTCGCTGAAAATCAGAGGAGGGAAATTTCAGGGTGATGCTAGGAAGTACTTCTTCACCGAAAGGGTGGTCGATCATTGGAACGAGCTGCCTCAGCGGGTGATTGAGGCCAGCAGCGTGTTAGATTTCAAGAGGAAATGGGATATTCATGTGGGATCTCTAGGAGTGTAAGAATCAGGGAGTGGGTCACTGGTATGGGCAGACTCGATGGGCTATGGCCCTTTTCTGCCGTCAATTTCTATGTTTCTAAGTATTTGCCTGGATCTCCTGGTAGCTGAGGATTCTGGAAGACATTTCACTGTTTTGGTCTCCTCGCCTTGTGATATCCTTTTTTTTTTCCTTCGCGACAGTGTACACTTAGCACTAATTTACATGCTATTAGTTCACTGCATTGGGAATAAAAACTTTTTAATGCATGCATTAGAATACAGTGTGCTGGACCTTAGCACAACATTTTAATACAGTTTCCGGCACAGAGCCCTCTTAGATTATTGTACCTGAACATAATTTATCTTGACCTTCTAATAAAAAGGAGCGAGCTAAATTCAAACACACAATCAATGTGGTATTTCTGTGTAGGAATGCCCCACAAAGGAAACACACACACAATCTTAGAATCGGGAGGAGGCGCTAGTAAGTACTAGCTCCGAGTCCCTATTTATTATGCTTCTAAGCTAATGACATCATAGTAACTCCCTCGTTTACACATCTCATGATTGGTGGGTACAAAGGTACATGGTTTTACATTGGTGGAGATAGGTACATGCTTTTTACCTTGTGATTACCTCGTGCTTTTACCTCGTGATCATCCTCCAACTCAGCACTTAGACCAGAGCCTGATTAACACGTGGACAGGGCCTGAGTCTATGCACATATGCAATGCCTGTCAGCTGATATCCTTACTAAATAAGGACAGCTCAAATAAGATAAGCATGTGACAGTCCAAAGGTTATAATGCATGCTCCTTAGCCTTAAGCTGTAGGCAAAGTCTGATTGCTTAAACAAGATAAGAGAAAAAAGGTAAATGTGTGTCAGGTTAATATGTGACAAAAGTCTTGTGACAAGATGCTAGTATTTTTCCTTTACTTAGAATGGCTGCATGGCAATAAGGGAAAGGGAATGAGAAACAGGGCCTCAGATCCAAACACAGGCCTAGATCCGCACACAGGTCCTAGGTCAGTGTGCCGACCTAGCCTGCATTCAGAACCGCCTGTGTTCTGATGCCCTGGATCAGAACCTATCAGATCTCCATCCCTACATTTCTGCTCCAGAGATCCAAGACCTTCTAGTTAATGTTCTACCCTGTATGCTAAGCAAACTGCTTAAGACAGTTTAGGTACATGAAATTCTAGTTATTAGGAAGAGTGAAAATGGAACATGCTTCAGATTATATTTAAAGTTTTGAGGTCACATTAATCCTTTCCTCCCCTCCTCCCAGAACATCTAACTTTCTTCATTATTTAGCATGTTTGGAATGTTCTAGTCCAGTGTCCTGCAAACTTTCTTGAACTGTGGCACAATATATGTAGTGGCTGCAGCTTGAGGCACCCATGATGTCATCACGTCAACGTCCGCGCATGCGCAAAGGCCCTCCAGTTGGGCCCTGAGCCGCAAGTGGGGAGTTCCAGCAGGGAAGAGGGCTGGAGAGAAGTAGAGGCGCTGGTGCTGGCTAATTGCCCAAAGGACATGCCTCTCACTGCGAGAGGCACGGTCTGTAGGCAGTCAACCGGGGCCTCTCCTCCTCCCCAGTGTGTCGTGGCACATCTGAAATCTCAGGAGGCACACAATTTGCGATACACTAGTCTAGTCTTTTGTACTAATAATTATATATGTTAGAATTTACAGAGCACCAGTATGTTCTCAAATATATTCCATCAGTGGCCAATCATCCACCCAACCCCCTCCTTGTTCCGTTACGAATAAAATACAGACAAATGCTGGCAGCCAGACAAGATCTGGTCCCAATTTGTTGAGAAGTATGGCCTTAATCTGAAAGGATTAGGTATCGAGTTCAGTGGTGGTATAGAGCTCTCCGAGGTACACTTGCTTTTTTTGGGGGGGGGGAGGGGGGGATTGGATATCAAAAGATGAATTAGGCCCAGCCAACAATTCAAATCCTTAAATTCATCTTGTGCTTCATATTCACTGTGCTCATCCACATAATGTGACTATGAGTGAGTAGGATAGAAGGGAGTTTGGGAGGGGAGTATGAGAAAATAGGAAAAGATTATGCATGTTCAAAGAGCTAGGTCAGGGACTTATTACAAGCTGTCTTTATGGTTTACAATGGGCAAGGGGATAAAAGGAGCGATTGTTATGTTGAGTCTTCATGTTGGAACTGTATTACCTGGTTTTACTCAGTAAGTTAAAAAAAAGACACCCCCACATATTTGCTATTTTGACAGACTAAAAATCAAACCCCCAAGATAACAGTATAAAGCATAAGCTAACAGGCAGGCTGGTGCTTTGAGTACAAGCCTTCCCAAATGCCATTTCACCCTTTCCTTATCCCTTTCTCTCTTCTGGAAAGATCTCTTGCTGTCACATTTGTAAGATTATACTTCATTATTTTACAGGCAAGTTCCTGGGTTAAAAACGAGTTATGTTTTTAAAGCTGTTCTTAAATTGGATTTGTATGTAACTCAGAACTTGAAGATTTTAAGACACCTCTGCTCCCAGCTGACAAAAGGGCCAACTGTCCTTACGCATCATAGCTGGAGAGTCAAAAAGTTAACTTCTTACGATTCTTACTGGTGGTCTGAATCGTAAGAAGTTATCTTTTTGACTCTCCAGCTATGATGCGTTTGTTTGCAAGTCACGCTGTTATGCTATTCCAGCACTAGTATCAACTAGGATTCAATCTGAACCAACTTACATCGGGTCCCCTGAAGCAGGGAACAAAACGGGGCCACTTTGGGACCCCCTCACTCCTGTTTAACAGCTAAGTGGATTTTTTCATCAAGTATGCAGTGACGTTTGCATGATATTAACAACAAGGACAAACCAGTTATTTTGAACTTTTGAAACAGTTTGAACTTTTTAGCTTTCCAGGTCGTGATCAAAAAACATTTTTATATAATAACAATGACTGGAAGGTAAACTCTTTACCCGAGGGAGGTTTTGTAGCCTTCCTTTCAGAGTTTCACATCTGAGTAATTTTATACAATATTTCTTGATCACCCTTCAAAGGTTTGTCTTATTTACATGGTCAGTTATATGTCTTTTGAAAGATGGATACAAGGCAGAAAGTAAAGGAGAGAAAAATAGTAAATGGATATGAAGGCACTGGAAACAGTTAAAAGCACAGAAAAATTAAGTCACCACACAACAAAGGTAGGAAAAATGATTTTATTTTCAATATAGTGATAGAAATGCGTCAGTTTTGAGAATTTATATCTGCTGTGTATATTGTGTGTATAGTAAAGGGGGCGGGATCTAGAGAAGAGCTTGGATGGGTGTAAGGCGGAGCTTGGGAGGTCTGTGGTTGGGGTACTCAGTTGATATTTGTTAGACTTCCCTGCTGACACACCCTATTGGCATTTCAGGGCCTGTCTGGAGGGTCTCTACGCATGCGTGGATGTTGACGTGATGAAGTAACGCATGCACATGATGTCTTCACGGTGATGTCCGCGCACTTCTGGGTGCCTTGAACTGTGATAAATCAGAATAGTGCAAAACTGGAGAACAGATTAACCACTATCAAAAAGATCCGCAAAAAAAGGTTAATCTATTAAAGACAACAAACCATAAGTTCTAATGGTAATCTAATAGTTTTGAAGTAAGTGAAGGTAACGATCTCAGAGTTGCCACTCCCAGGATAATATTGTTATTGTCCAAAAGGGAATTGTGGCATGTGGTTTCTTTCATTGATCAAACCTTCATCCTTAATTATTTTATAATATTTTATATTTATTTTAATCTACTTTTTATAAAACAATTGTTGTAAATATTACCACTCATATAGTATTACCTAATCTTATTTTTATAAAAATTTTTTGTATCTTTTTCTTCCACCTTTTACTATGCTAAAGAAGCCTAAAGTGCATACATATTTTTTTAAAGTGACTCGTGCTAATGCAGCTTATCGGTATAAATGGGCTGTGCAAAAATAGCAAAATAGCATAGATAGAGAAAAACTTTAAATAGGCTGTGCAAATTAGCAAAAAAGGAACATCATGAATAAGCTTTTAACTGGCACTTATCTTTTTGTCATGATGTGGTAAATAACGGCAAATTCATTGAGCCGTAGGAGACCCGTGTATCAAACCAACGGGAACCCGTTTCGCCGCTCTCATGCGGCTTCCTCAGGGTACTGTATGGCAAACGGGCTAAGGATACAAATATCAAGACAAAATATTTGATTAAAGCATGTCTAAAAGACTCAATTTATTTAAAATAGATACGTAAATTTTTTTAAGCACAGCTTACTTACTGTTATCTTATAGCGATCCGGGCTGTTATTACACACACCCGCTCAAAAAATGGCGCTTAAAAAGAAAAGACGCCAGCACATGCGCAATGCAGTAACCAATCAGATGTTAAAAAGTTCAAAACATGACGCATAGTGAAACTCAAATGTGAATGAGCAACAAAATAGAATTAAAGAAAAACAGACCAGTCTACTGATGTATTCAAACCATGAGGATGCATACTGTTAAGGGCAAAAATCCATCTTACTTCTCTCCTTTGTAATCTTTTTACTCTATCTCCTCCATGCTGATTTTTTGGTTCATGATCGATAGCTACTACTCTAAGGTCAGAGAATTTGTGTTTATGTAATGTACAATGTTCAACAATGACCTCAGAGCATCGATTACGTTTTAGATTTGACTTGTGTTCACAAATTCTCGTTTTTAAATCCCTTGTAGTCATTCCAACATATAACATCTTGCATGGACAGAGAATAACGTAAATTATAAAGGTGGATCTGCAATTTGTAAAATAATTCAAAAAATACTGTTTATTGTTGTTTGGATTGATAAAAACTTTCGTTTGTAGAGTAATTTCGCATATACTACATGATAAGCACTTGTAATGTCCTTTGATCTGTTGGATTGTTGGCTGAGATTTCATAATTGATGGACATAGAATCTCCTTTAAATTGGAGTTCCGTGAAAAGGCAATTCGAAGATCTTTATTTTCAAATACAGAGAGAAGTTTCATGATGTTCCAGTTATTCACATTTGAGTTTCACTATGCGTCATGTTTTGAACTTTTTAACATCTGATTGGTTACTGCATTGCGCATGTGCTGGCGTCTTTTCTTTTTAAGCGCCATTTTTTGAGCGGGTGTGTGTAATAACAGCCCGGATCGCTATAAGATAACAGTAAGTAAGCTGTGCTTAAAAAAATTTACGTATCTATTTTAAATAAATTGAGTCTTTTAGACATGCTTTAATCAAATATTTTGTCTTGATATTTGTATCCTTAGCCCGTTTGCCATACAGTACCCTGAGGAAGCCGCATGAGAGCGGCGAAACGGGTTCCCGTTGGTTTGATACACGGGTCTCCTACGGCTCAATGAATTTGCCGTTATTTACCACATCATGACAAAAAGATAAGTGCCAGTTAAAAGCTTATTCATGATGTTCCTTTTTTGCTAATTTGCACAGCCTATTTAAAGTTTTTCTCTATCTATGCTATTTTGCTATTTTTGCACAGCCCATTTATACCGATAAGCTGCATTAGCACGAGTCACTTTAAAAAAATATGTATGCACTTTAGGCTTCTTTAGCATAGTAAAAGGTGGAAGAAAAAGATACAAAAAATTTTTATAAAAATAAGATTAGGTAATACTATATGAGTGGTAATATTTACAACAATTGTTTTATAAAAAGTAGATTAAAATAAATATAAAATATTATAAAATAATTAAGGATGAAGGTTTGATCAATGAAAGAAACCACATGCCACAATTCCCTTTTGGACAATAACAATATTATCCTGGGAGTGGCAACTCTGAGATCGTTACCTTCACTTACTTCAAAACTATTAGATTACCATTAGAACTTATGGTTTGTTGTCTTTAATAGATTAACCTTTTTTTGCGGATGCCTTGAACTGTGGCCACTACCTTTAGTATCCCCTGGCTCGAGAAACTTTGAGAGACACTGTGTTATGGAACACCATGCCACCTCAACTCTGCCTCGAAAATTCACTCGACAAATTCAAGATTAAACTAAAAATGTTCTTATTCCAAGACGCATCCCATAGCATTTAAATATTTCCTTCCAACAGTTAACAAAATAAATATGAACCATTTTTAAGAAGCAATCCTCTTTCCTGATGTTATATCCTCCCCACCCTTCCGTTTTTTAAAAAAAAATTTTTAATGATGTAATTATTAACTTTCCCCTCCCACTTCACCCTTAAGCTCATGTTCGTATCCGTAATTTGTCCACTTAATCTTCACATTTCCCCTTCCCCTATAATAATTTATTATAACCTTTCCATTTTTAGCATTGTAAACCGGCCAGGTACAAGTCAATGGTTGGTATCCAAGTATTCTGGAGAGAATTGGCACCGGCAATGAGACATGGGTGTATCATTGCAACCCGGAGAGCTAAAAACAAAGAAGGAAGCAGTGTTCATCTGGCTTTGGGAGCAGCCGAAAAACTTCTCTGCAGGAATGCAGAAGCTAGTTGAATGTTGCAGATAAATGGAAAAGTGAAACTGAACCAGTGTGTGAACTGCCA